>NC_050581.1:36231457-37431457 GCF_011100635.1 Trichosurus vulpecula
CCCGCAGCCAGTCTCAGATTGTTTTCTTATTTGAAGGAGGACCAAACTTACATTCAGCAGCACGGTTATTCACTTTTGCAAACTGGATCACTTTTAACTTGAATTCAGCACTTTACGAAAATCTTTTCTGAGCCATATCTGGGCAGAACGTGGCAAAACATAACCTAACATACCAGAACAAATGTGAAACAATGAGTGCAAAGACAAGAAGTACGAAAAAGCAGGAAATGCAAGTAAAAAAAATCTACAACCACTGTATAAAATGCACCCAGTTTTTAGACTCCAAATTTTTCAAAAAAAGGGTATGTCTTATACATGGGGAAATATGGTACGTCTTAACTTTCAAAGTAAAATGTAAGCTCCTTAAAGCCAGGGACTTCTTTTTAAGAGCTTCATGTTCTCAATGCCTAGCACTCAGTAGGTTTTTGATAAACGGTTGTTGACTTGAAGTAAATATTAAATTAAATTTAAATTAAATTAACTATTAAATTAAATTTAAATTAAATGATTTTTCAATGAGAACCTGTGAGCTATCCTTCTGTTTAGCTCCAAATTCTTAAAACTCATCTAGTTTTGTTTATTTTTGTTGTTCCTTAGTCCTTTTTCAGTCATGTCCAACTCTTCATCACCTCATTTAGGGTTTTATTGGCAAAGATATTGGAGTGATTTGTCATTTCCCTCTCCAACTCATTTTACAGATGAGTGACTGAGGCAAACAGGGTTAAATGATCTGTCCAGAGTCACACAGCTAGTAAGTGTCTGAGGCTGGGTTTGAACTCAGAAAGAGAAGTCTTCCTGATTCCAAGCTCAGCACTCTATCCACTGTGCCACCTAGCTGCCTGCAGTTTTATTTGTAGTAAGAATCAACAAGCATTTATTAAACACTATTACATTCTAGGGACTATGCGCAGATCCAAAGAATGAAACAATACCTGCTCTCAAAGGGTTTAGACAAGGATGTGTATGTTAACATTGTGAAGTTTGGTTCCTTCAGTAACAATAGTAGATTTTATTCTGTTAAACCCAACCGTGAAGGGAAGTCCCTACCCAGAGGGGCACAGGGATAGGCCATGAGCTCTTGATTTCTGCTAGAGGGTTATTAAGGCCTTGCTACCCCACAGTATTGATGACTTAGTCCTAGTCATGGCGTCCAGCTTATGCCTAAGGGGGTGAACCAAAAGCTGGTCAGGGTGAACAAGCCCAGGTGTTGGGATACTTTCCAGGAAAGATCATGCTGGCAGCAACAGGGGGATAATGCATAGATCACTTTAACAAAGCTCAAGGAGTACAGAAGCAGATAGCATGAGGAATGGGATGGGGGGATGGGGGGGATGTAAAGTCACTTATGTAACAGTAGATCAGAGTTGGGACCACTTGAGCAGCATGGACCCTAAGTTGGAGAAGCATTTGGGACCCTATTTTTTAGAGGCCTTTGTTGGGGAGGGGAAGGGACTAAGTCTTATCTGTACCACCTTAGGGTTGCCTCATGAGCATATCAGGGCCATCCTACTATCATCAGTAGTGCCTTGGGGTTGCCTTATTGGTATATTTTTGCCACCTCAGGGTTGTCTTATCTCATATCATTTTCTGGTTTTACTACACATATCTGATGCTTATCTGCAGTCACAGGCTGAGGGCTATTTACTGGGGCCTATCTGGCTTCTCTTAATTTAGCACATAGTCTCTAGATGTGGCCTCAATTAAGTTAAGAGGGAGTTTTGGCAAGTGGCTTCTATATTCTTCCTTAGACTCTTAGTTCCTATTTCCTATTTATTGTAATCTTACTATTCTAACTGGTGGGATGGTTGTAGGGACCTTAACAAGATAAAATTTCAGTATACTTTTCTATAGTGTGTTAAGGTTTTTGAGAAATAGTATGGTGGAGTTGACAGAGAACAGGATCTCAGATCCAGGAACACTTGGATTCATAGCTTTCTTCTGAGATCTACTCACTGTGTGACCCTGGGCCAGTCACTTAACTTCTCAGTTTCCCCAGACAACTCTTTAGAATTATACATTGCATACTTGCATTGATACATGGAGTTTCTACATCTGGCAGTTTTCGATTTTTTGTGAAATATCAAATCCTGTCTCCCTAGCTTTCGGGTTTCCACCTCACATATGCTATTGAGCCAGATGAGATGATGTACCATCTTGTTGTGGCCAACAGTATGAAAAGCTCCCATTTAGTTAGGGGATTGTATATTTCTTTCTCACACACACACACACACACACACACACACATATGTGTGTGTATATATATATATATATATACATATATATATACACACACACACACACACACACACACACATATGATTTGTTGTTCAGTTGTTTTAGTTGTGCCCAACTCTTTGTATGGTATCTTCTTGGTAAAGACAGTGGAGTGGTTTGCCATTTCCTTCTCCAGTGGATTAAGGCAAACAGAGATTAAATGACTTGCCCAGGGTCACAGAGCTAGTGAGCATGTGTCTGAGCCCAGATTTGAACTCAGGTCTTCCTGACTTCAAGTCCAGCACTGTGTGCTCTGAGCCACTTATCTGCCACTAAGGCAAGCTGAGTTTAAGTGACTTATCCAGGGTCATTGTTGTTGAGTTGTATCAGTTGTGTCTGACTCTTTGTGACCACATTTGGGATTTTCTTGGCAAAGCTACCGGAGTGGTTTGCCATTTCCTTCTGCAGCTCATTTTGCAGATGAAGAAACTGGGGCAAAAAGTGTTAGATAATACACAGGAGGCACTGGAGGTTTGGACTCCAGCCTCTAACAGGTTCACTCTCGATCTGGTCAGACAGGAAAGACAACTTCAAAGGGGGTTAATAATAAGCTTTATTCTAGTCTAGCTTTCTCTAACACAGTATTGCTGATAATGGAAGCACCACAAGCTCCTACAGTATTTGCTAGTCACCCTTCTAGCAGGGGCTGGTGAGAGGGGCGGGGAGCAACTACCCCTATGTCTCAATGGGGCCAGTTGAGATGGGCACAACCCTAAAGGGTTCCCCTAAACCCCCTCAAGCCTCAATGGGGGCCAGTTGAGGCACACACAGATTCCCCCCTCCCAAACCTTGATGGGGGCTGATCAAGGCACACAGCATTCCAGCTTGTGCATTCAACCATAAAGGTTTTCCAACTCACTGACCATTGACCACCTATTTTATAGGGCATCAGACAAAGAAGGCATATTGCCAGTAATAGCCTCACAAATTTACATCACCTCATCCTTACTATCTCACTGTGTAGTCACAGTGAATGTTTACAATTTCAGCACACATTTTTATTTATTTATCCTTATATAATGCTGCACGAGCGTGGTGGAGATGTTTTGAACCATAAGCCTCACAACTCATATCTAATACCTGGGAAACAGAGATTGTTATGGCCATGGATTCTGGGAAACTGAGGTTGTTATGGCCAAAGATCCTGGGAGGCTGAACTCTAAGAAATAATAACAAAAATCCACTTTACACACACTAAAACCCACCTTACTTACACTAAAATTCACCTTACTTACAAACAGGATTATACTTGGCCCAGGGTCACACGGGTAGTGTTTTAGATGGCATTTCAACTAAAGTCTTCCTGACTTCAGGCCCAGTGCTCTATCCACTGAGCCATCTAGCCGCCTCCTATCTCACTCAGTAGCAGATGCTTGATAAATGCTTGTTTGAAGACTGAATGAATAAGTCTAATACTACAGACATCAGTGGGTTGTTTTGAGAAAAATTCTTTTTTTAAAAAAATTTTTAAAGGCTTTAATCAAAATCATAAAAATTATTGCAATTAAATTTTCATAGGCCCATTTTCCCTGAAAATTGCATTTGATAGTTACATAGAGTTTCAACAGCATATTCAATTACATGGTGGTTTCCTTTACATTCCAACAGCACCTAAGCAATAAGGAGACATAATACAACGTTGAGTATAACATACGTACAGGTGAGATATAACATTTTCTTGCCAACTGGGTTATCTATTAAAACAGATAACCTGTGGCTCTGACTTAAGTCTCCTGTGAAATTGTACTTGGTGTTGTCAAATTAAACTTAACACCCCAAGCACAAATAGACCCTAATCTAAATGAGCACCTGACTCCGACTCTTTGTAGCCTCCCTTTGAATTGCTATTTGCTTCTTGCTGCTTGGACCAGCGTGAGGCAAAAATCAAGTTTCTTATAAGGGCTGACTACTGTATCACAGGCATTCCTTCTGAATTTGGCAGAAAGCCAGGTTTTGAGTGACATAAGAGACCCTTCCCACTTACTCAGGTCAGAGACCACAGAAGGCCACTTGTCTTTCAAATACATCACTAGCAACCAAGCCTTTAACAAATGGGCTTGTTGGGTTCAGTGACAGGCATGTGACACCAGCTGAGGGCATCACCCTCAGAGGCACCAAATAGCATATTTCTTTTAAAAAAGAAAACAAAATGATAGGGACACTGGCAACCCCTAACCCTCAAAAAAAATTTTAGAAAAGAAAAACCCTTTAGCCAGCCTCTAACCCTAGTTTTGTCCACATTGGCATTAAACAAGTCACAGATCCAAGGGATGGTGGTGGGATGAGCTCTTCCCAGCACAATAGCTACAGGGGAGAAAAAATGGCTCCTCAGGCGACTGCTCTTTGAACTGTCTTTGATGAGCGGGCACCATTGTCCACTGAGAAAAGCCAAGTGTCCTTTGGCATATCTGTTGGCATAACGTCCTTTCTTACCACACTTGTAACATTTGACCTACTCTAACAGCCAGGATCCCTTGTTGCCCACATTGTTGTTTTGAGAGTACATGATCCCAATGACCTGTGGGGTTCTCTGTTGATTGGGAGAAGAGTTCTGACTCATTAACTGGATCAAGGAAGATGACCTTTGTAATGGTGGATGGTTATTTTGCTTTTCCTGACACTGTGTCTGTTGAGGCAGGGGTAGCTGTTCCGTGGTCCCCATGGGCAATTCAAATTGAGGATGCATGAATTTACAGGAGGGCCCTTCTGGACAGAATCCCACAAGGTAACGCACACAAATGACTTTTCTGGTATGCCTGTGACTGCAGAGGAGACCATGTTTACAGAAGCCTCGGTCATACCAAGGGCAATCTTTGATCTTGGATTCCGGATCCATGTGGAGAAAGGGACATTCTTGAGGAAAATTCTTTGCAAAGTACTGTATGATTGTGAAATAGTGTCATAAATTTAGCAGCAAAAGGGTAACAAGAGATGGAACAGTGGTTCAAAGAGATAGCAGGGTCAGAGGATCACTGGGTCATAGATTTAGAGCTGGAAGGAAGCATTGAGGTCAGTTAGTCCAACCTTATTTTACAGATGAGGAAAATGAGGCCCAAAGGGGTGAAAAGCCTGATCTTCCTAAAGTCACACAGCTTATTGTAAGGAGCAGAGCTGGAATTTGAACTAAAATCCTCTAACTCAGAATCCATTGTTCTTTTTCTTTTGGTGGGGGGAGGAAGGGAAGGCAATCAAGGTTAAGTGACTTGCCCAGGGTCATACAGCTAGTAAGTGTCTGGATTTGAACTCAGGTCCTCCTGACTCCAGAGCCAATGCTCTATCCAATGGCCATCTAGCTGCCCTTTCCATCACATCATGATGACTCCCAAGGAAGTCATGTGGGTTTTTGTTTTTTAAATTATTGGAGATACCAAATTATGTGTATAGCTTGAGGAGGCAGAGAGAAAATAAAGGTCTGAGAGAGAGGAAACAAGGGATGGTCCTAAAGGAGATGGAAGGCAATGGGATTTAAGGCCAGACATGGAAGAATTAGCCTTAGTAAAGTGGGACAGTTCTTCCTATGAAACCAAAGGGTGATGAGCAAATGAATGAACAGGTAAAGTTAGGGAAATTTTGAGATATTCTCACTCACTACTTTGCAACTTCTTTCTCCTTTATGCTTCCAAACTCCTTGTAAGAGCAGTATACACTTGCTGCCTTAATTTATTTATTTTTTGCCATTAACTCAGTCTCCAAACTTTCATCTATCTCTACCGATCCACTGAAACTGCCCTCTCAAACAATGTCAGCTGCTAGGAACGAGGGCTACATGAGGAAATCCTGTTGGTATGTGAGCCCTACACTGTTTCCTGTCCACCCTTGCCTAGCCTAAATCTGACCTCAAAACAAGTGAAATGTCATAGTGTAAGCAAGAACAATGCAACTGTGCAACCCATTGATTTAGCATTTCTATAGCACTTTAAAGTTTACAAAGTGTTTTTCCTGATAGGAGGGTACCAATTTCATTACGTCCTTTGTACAGATGAGGAAACCAAGAGAGGTTCAGAGTTTAAATAAACTTAAGGTCACATAAGCTAGTGAACACCAAAGATGGACTCAAGGACTCAAATCCCCCATCTCTTCAACTCAGGACAGTGCTCTCTTTCTACATCATGCTGGTTCTCAATAACTGCTCAATAAACTACTCAATAAATGCTCTACCAGCTTCCCAGTCCATTCATTGGAAACTGG
Source organism: Trichosurus vulpecula (assembly GCF_011100635.1). Lineage (NCBI taxonomy): Eukaryota > Metazoa > Chordata > Mammalia > Diprotodontia > Phalangeridae > Trichosurus > Trichosurus vulpecula. Next base: position 36,237,920 of record NC_050581.1, read on the forward strand.
ATGGCCAATCAACACAATGACTTGTGAAAGTCATAGTCTATTTGGAGGAGGGTCACTTTCCACAATCACATCATGGAAGGAGGCAGAGTTGTAGCTTCAAGTGCTGCATTGGAAGTTATTTATCATAAAGCCTTCTCCCTCATCAGGCCATTAATTGTGCTAGTACACAGAAAAATCTTGAATAATTACTCAGCTGTGTCCTTTTGTCATACCTCTACTAAGAAATGTCCTACCCAATTGATCATGAGGCTGTTTTCAGCCCATTTTAATTTAAATACGAAGATTATGTACTAAGTTCACTTTATTTTCTGTCATAAGAATAATTAGTATTGATTAATTTATGAGTTGCTAATTAGGTATTGGTACTTAGCTCTAAAATGTTGGAATGGAGGCACCAAGATAAGTTTCTAAGTTATACCTGAAACCTTTTTATATTCCCTGGTTAATGTGGACTTTCTTTAGTTGATTTATGAGATAAGCTATGTTTGCCTTAAGGTGTTTTTCTTTTTTCCCCTTAAGGCATTTTTTAAAGTGTGATCTTCAACTGGACATAAGTCTAGTCATTTAGATAAAAATGTTAACCCAGGGGAAGAACAAATATCCCCTCTAAACTTTTTAAGCTCTTTGAGCAGACAGTTATAGTAGACAGGTACCAATTATAAATGCAAAACCTACATATACTTTACTGCTGTAATTCAGCCAAATAAAATTAAGTTGACATATTTAATGACATACATAAGGTATTATATGGTATTTATATATAGCAAATTCAACATAAATGACAAATTCATATTACATTTACATAGCTAAACAAGCCATTAATTTTTTTCTTTCAATTTTATTACTTTAATACCTATAAACAACATCAATATTAAGTTTTCCCTGAGTCCATTTAAAATCAATCTTCATTACACAAAATGACACTTCCTCACTAACGCCCTCTACCTCTTCCATGACCCAGGACAGATTCTTAGACCCTCTGCTGATACCCACATCTCCTTCTCCTCCGTACTCCCCATCCAGTACTATAGAGTCAAGGAGTGGAGTCCTTTTTATGTAGCATGCCCAAATGATGGCATCAAAGTTCAAAAATTGTCTCACAATAACTCTGCCTTCTTGCCCAAAGCCTTAATTACCAAATGTATGTTTTCAATCAATAAACATTTATTAAGTACCTACTATGTGCCAAGGAGAGGTGAAAAGCCAATTCTTAAACATAGAGGTGGCACATTTGTGGATGATGGCACGATCAAGGATATGATCATTTTCATGATTGACTGGTGGGGTGGAGCAGTGGATCATGGGAAATGAGTAGGTTGAGGAACTAAGTAGTCACAATCTTTGAGAGAGTGTCTATGTGTATGTTAAAGTTCTGTAGTATGAGAGCAAGAGTTGGGGAAGAGATAAAAATTGTGAGTCAGGTATCAAAGTCACAGAAGAAAAAAGGGGAGTGACCTTGGAGTCTACAAAGAATGGTTACGAGGATTTTGTTTGAGTAGTAGATATGCAGAGCATGAACCTCAAAGGAAGGGAGGTTACTGAGTGATGGAGGTAGGAAAATATGGAAGTAGCTAATGGGGATCAAGGAGTAAAGATATAGCTAGTACTAGAAAGGGTGGGCCATGGAGGCTGTGTTGTTGGGGGTGGAGGACAGCCAAGTTTCAATAAGCAAAAAGATGGAAGGAGTGGGAGAGGAAAAGACTTAAGATAAAGGGAAATTTGTTACCCATGCAACAGGCCTGCCAGAGGGCACAGTGGGCAAGCACGGTGGTATTTGGTTGTAACTTTGGGATGGGAGGGTTGTGGAAGACAGGAATGAGGAATCAGGTGGTGGAGTTCTACATGATGCTTTCTTTTATTGATAACAAAAATTATTTTGGTAAATAGATGTTTAGCTTAGCTCTTTTTGCATGGAGGAATTCCTCAATCAGGAAAGAGAAGCCTCTCTTTTCCCACTCCCATCCTATAAAGTCTGCCCTGCTTAAACATAAACCTATTCATTCTATCTCACTTTTTCCCTTCCTTGGTTTAAGCACACATTTGTCTTGTTCTGTTAACCTCAACTTTTCCCTTCCCTGACTACAGATACCAAGGATCCAAGCAAGACCTGTTTCCATGGTGACCAGTGCTATCACCCTTGTGCTTGTCCCAGTGTTTTTTTTTTCTCCTCAGTCTCAGCATTATGATTGTAGGAGGAGAAGGTATCTGGAGCAACTGGACCTCAGACACCATTCTCTTTTCTCCAATCTCCACTTGAACCCTCTCCCAATTTAGTTTATCTAGGAAGGCATAAGTGAATAAAATCCTTTTTTAAATTCAATTTTATTTTAGTTTTGAATACTATCCCTCCTCCTTCTCCTTCCCCACCCCTTCAAGAAGGCAAGAAAAAATAAAACCCATTACAAATGTGTTTAGATGTGCAAAACAAATTTCTGAGAGAGAGAGAAAGAGAGAGAAGAAATTGTGCTTCAGTCTGCACTCCTCGGCTCTCTTATCAGGAGATGGATAGCATGTTTCATCATGAGTCCTTTCAGATTCTGGTTGGTCATTGTGTTGATGAGAGTTACTGTCTTTCAAAGTTGATTATCATTACAATATTGTTCTTCTGGTACTGCTCACTTTATTTCACATCAGTTCATATAAGTCTTTCCAGGATTTTCTGAAACCATGCCCTTTGATGGTTTCTTGGATTTCTTTCTCTGAAAGCTGCCTATTCATATCCTTTGACCGTTTATCAGTTGGGAAATGGCTCTTATTCTTGCTTTAATCAGAGAAACTTGCTGCAAAAATTCCTTTGCATTGTCCCCCCACCTTTTCTGCTTTTCTTTTAATTTTATCTGTATTGGTTTTGTTAGTGCAAACATTTTTTAGTTTTGTGTAATAAAAATTATCTATTTTATCTCCTGCAAACCTCCCTCCACGTATCATGAACTCTTTCCTTATCTATAGATCTGACAAGTAAATTCTTCCATGTCCCACTAATTTGCTTATGTCACCCTTTATGTCTAAATCATGTCCCCATTTTAAACTTATCTTGGCATACAGTGCAAGATGGTGATCTATGCATAGTTACTGCCAGACTACTTCCCAGTTTTCCCAAGTTTTTGTCAAATAGTGAGTTCATGCCCCAATAGTTGGAATCTTTGAGTTTATCAAACACCAAATTATTGTGCTCATTTTCTTTTATGTGTTATGTAACTAATCTGTTCCACTAATCAACTTCTGTCTTTCTTACCCAGTACCAAATTGTTTTGGTGGTCACCAAAGTTTTGTAGTAGATTTTGAGATCTGGTACAAGGGCCCCTTTCTGCCCACTTTTTAAAATTGATTTCCTTGATAGTCTTGACTTTTTGTCTTCCAGATGAATTATTTCTCCTAGCTCTATAAGTAATTCTTTTGTAGTTTGATTGATATGTCAATGAATAAATTAATTTAGATGGTATTGTCATTTTTATTAAATTGGTTCAGTCTACCCGAGTAATTAATATTTCTCCAATTAATTTAGATCTGCCTTTGTGATAAAAAATTTTTTGTGTCCACATAGTTCCAGTGTATCTTGGCAGATAGACTAGAAAATATTTTATATAGTCATTTTAAGTGGAATTTCTCTATCTCTTCCTGTTTTTTTTTTTATATCTTGAAATTTTACTGAAGTGTTTTGATTAGTTTTTTAGGTGACTAGGGTTCTCTAAGTGAACCACCATGTAATCTGCAAAAAGTGAAAGCTTTGTTTCTTCTTTGCTTAAGCTTATTCCTCTTTTTCTTGTCTTATTGTTAGACCTAATATATCAAATATAATTTTGAACGGTAATGGTGATAATGAACATCCTTGCTTCACCCCTGATTTTATGGGAAAGGCTTCTAGGTTATCTCCATTACAAATAATATTTGCTCTTGGTTTAAAATAAATACTACTTATCATTTTGAGGAAAGCATTTAATTTTTAGATTTGATGATTTTGTCATTGATATGCCAATAATGTTGATAGTATTCCTAAAAGTGAACTAGTCTTTCATTCCTGGTATAAATCCAACCTAATCAAAGTATATGGTCTTTGTGATATATTACTATATTCTCCTTGCTAGTATTTTATTTGGTTTTTTTGCATCAATATTCACTAGGGAAATTGTTTTATAGCTTTTTTATCCCCTCCATTTTGACTCACCCTGGTTTAGATATCAGGCCATATTTGTGTCAAAGAAGGAATTTAGTAGGATCCCTTTACCTATTTTCCCAGTTTATATGGTATTGCAATTAATTATTCTTTAAATATTTGGTAGAATTTGCTTGTAAATCAATCTGGTCCTGGATTTTTTTGGGGGGGAGGATGTTGATTTATGGCTTGTTCAATTTCTTCTTTTAAGATAGGGTTAAGTATTATATTTCCTCTTCTGTTAAATTGGGCAATTTCTATTTTTTTTGGTAAATATTGATCCATTTAATTTATAGTCAGTTTTATTGGCTTGGTTGGGCAAAATGGCTTCTAATATTGGCTTTAATCTCTTCATTAGTTGCAAATTAATTTTTTTCATTTTTAATAATGCAGGTTTAATTTTCTTTTTAAAAATTGAACTGGCCAATGGTTTATCTTTTTTATTACATGTTCAATTTTCATGAAGGTGCCATGCATACCCTGAGACATGAGCATACTCTTTTGTATCCCATTATTTTCCAGCGTTCTATCTTATCAAAATTTTCTAAAATTCTATTCATTTCCTTATTTCTTTCTTGTTTATTTTATGGTTAGATTTATCTGGGTAAATTTGGGTCCCCCAGGATTATAGTTTTACTGTTTTCTCCTGTAATTCAATTAAATTCTCCTTTGAGAATTCAGATACTATACCATTTGGTACATGTATGTTCAGAATTGATATAGTGCTTTATGCTAATCTCATATTGACCCTTAGAACTCGGGGAGGTACGTCCTATTATTATCCCCATTTAATAGATGAGGAAACTGAGGTGCCACCTAGCTGCCACTAGCCATCTGTGATACTTTTTACCAAAACATAGTATCTCTGTTTCTCTTTTACTTTATGTTTGCGTTGTCTAAGATCATGCTTGTTATCATAATATGCCTAATAATATATATGCATAATGTTACCAAAATACACATGACAGTTTCTGCTTCAGCCCCTTATTTTGACTCTGTGTATCTTTCCATTTCAAATGTTTCTTGTAAACAACATATTCTTGAATTCTAATTTCTAATCCATTTTACTATCCTCAACCATTTTATGGGTGCATTTATACCATTCAAATTCAGTTATTATTGCTACATATTTCCTTCCATCCTATTATATTTTGCCTCCACTTTTCCCCATCTCCTCTTTGAGTCTGTTTTTGCTTCTGACCACTGCCTTCCTTAACCCACCCTCTATTCCTCTTCTTTTAACCCTTTTTCCCCTCTTACTTCTCTGTTGGATAATCTAAATTTGGTATCTAATTGTATATGTATTTTTTCCTCCTTTAACCAATTCAGATGAAAGTGTTGCCTGCTCCCCACCCACTTCCCCCTCCATTGTTGTGTGCCCCATTTATGTGAGATAATTTTCCCCATTCTTCCTATTCCTTCCCCCTTCTCTCAGTGCATTTCTCTTCACCACTCTTCCATTCTTCTTTTTGAGATGATTCAGACAAAATGGAATCATATCCAGGCCCTTTGTCTAATTAGACTTGCCTTAAGACTCCTGGTTATGATAAAGTTTGGGGAGGGGGGATTAAATGTACTTATTCCCTATAAGAATGTAAATAGTTTAATCATGTTTAGTCCCTTATGATTCCTCACTCACATATAATTTTTTAGGCTTCCTTTGAGTCTTGTGTTTGAATGTCAAATTTTCTATTCAGCTCTGGTCTCTTCATCAGAAATGCTTGAAAGTTAAAAATCATTAAAAATCCATTCCCTCTCCCACACCGATAGCAATATACTCAGTTTTTAAGTAGCTTGTTCTGATTGTGATTATAGATCCTCTGTCTTCTGAAATTTATTCCAAGCCCTCCATTTCTTAATAGTGATGGTTGTCAAATCTTGTGTGATCCCTAATGTGGCTCTGTGGTACTTGAATTCTTTCTGTCTGCCTGCAGCATTTTTAACTTGACCTGTGAGCTTCATTGTGGATTCATTTTTGTGGTCCTTTCAGGAAACGACTAGTGGATTCTTTCAGTTTCTACTATGGTCTCTACTTCTAAGATACCTGAACAATTTTCTTTTATGATTTCTTGAAGTGTGATGTCTTGGCTGTTTTGTTGTTCATGGATTTCAGGTAGGCCAATGCTTCTTACATTATCTTTCTTCAATTTTCCAGGTCTGTTGTTTTTCCTATGAGTTATTTTACATTTTCATCTATTTTTTATTCTTTCAACTTCATTTTATTATTTCTTGATATCTCATGGAGTTATTAGCTTCCATTTGGTCAATTCTAATTTTTAAAGGAATTATATTCTTCACTAAGATTTTTGTACCTTTTTTTTAACCAAATTCAAGCTGTTAATTCTCATTTCATATCTTTCTTGTTTACATAGGTCACTTCTCCCATTCTTTCCTCTGATATTCTCATTTGATTTTTAACTATTCTTTTTTTGCTCTTTTAAAAAGCTTTATTTTTTTTTAAACTTCTCTAGGCACTTTTGCTGGGCTTTTGTCTGATTTGCATTTTTCTTTGAGGCTTTGATTGTAGATATTTCAACTTGTCTTTGCTTGTGTCTCTCTCTCTTGAGCTTCCCCAGCACCATCAGCAATTTGTGGTCAGACTTTTGTTGTCTGCTCATTCTTGCAGCCTAATTCTTGACTTTGGACTTTGTTAGTGGTGAGCTGTACATTTCTGGGGGCAAGGAGGGATGTCTGGCCTAAGCTCTGGTCTCTTTGTGTCCTGATGCTGCTTTTACAGTTCAGGATGGTGGGGGTCTGGAAACTTTCAAAGTCATGTGATCTGGTCTGTTTACTGCCCTGTTCTGAGCTCTGCAAGTTCCTGACTCAGATGTAGGTGTGTTTGTTTAAGCATGGTTAAGTTTCCATAGGTTGTTGCTGGACTCAGTCACTGTTAGACTACTGGTTAAGTCCTACAGGTTCAGAGTGACTTAGCTGTTGACTCACCTTTAGTCTGTGTCTCCTTTCCTCTTTTTTCCACTGTAAACTTATGTGTTGGGCTAAGGGCTAGAACTGAGTCAACACTTTTCCTGGACTCAGAACCACCCAGCTAAGTTTCTGCCCCTTGTTCTATGCTTGTTCTCAGCTAGGGTGGTTTTATCAATATTATTACTAAGGTCTCTTCCAGCTTTAATTGTTAATGACCACCTGAAGTATGATATAATGTGCATTAATTTAGCAAATAAACCAAGACATATCTTCCTCCTTTTCTTCTTTTCTAAATGCAGTGTTTTTTGAATCACATATGCTATATCAAGTTACAAAGTTTATATTCTGAATATATTTTAACTCTAGGAAATATAATATCACACATTGAATCATTGCAACGTACTGCTTTTTATTCAGTTAAAACACATACAGCCCTCATTGTCAACATATGTGTGTATGTGTGTATATACATATATATACACACACATATACATGTATACACGCACACACATACATATATATACACATATATTTAACAAAGCACAATGGGAAGTGCTTTTATAGATTATTTATTTGATTCTGTGGAATACAAGGTTAAAAACCATAATGAACTGAATTTCTACATCATCTTTTTGGTCTTCAAGCTTCTTAGTAGTACAGCCACACTACCAAGGACATCTTTTTATATATATATATATATATTATGTACACATACAAGCACAAATGCAAAGAACCAGGACTCACATAGATAAAAACCTTGGCAATGAGATGCCATGCAGGAAAGCTCTAGCTATGAACAAGTACAAAAATTAGTCAAAAAACTCTTTAGTCCATTATGGCTTTGCATAATTATTGCAGGAAGAAAATTTAAGACATTTCTTGTTAAAGGCACTTTGAGAGCAGTAATAAAATACTTAATAAAATACTTCTTTGAACTTAATTCAGCCCAAGTGTTCTTATTCCTTTTCTTACATTTCTGCCTATATCAGTACAATCTCCTAAAGGCAGCTGTAATGAAGAAAAATAGTTAACATTTAATACAAATATTAAAAATATGAAAACAAATTAATACACCTCTTGAAATAGCTTTTGGTCCATGTGAAACAAGAAACAGCAATGGGACAGTAGTGTTTCACTTAATGCTGAGCAAACAACAAAACCCCAACCCATTTACAAAAATGATGTGCTCTAGTTCCAGTGTGTGGATTTGTCTCAAACTATCAACCTCCCTCCACCCCCCACCCCACCCCATTCCAAAAAAATATAATTTTAAGCCCCACCAGATCTTCAAAGTCTATTTTAACTGAACAATTGCCATCACTGGGATTTACTAGGAGTGCTATTTTGATGTGGCGACAGGAACACTCAGAATGCAACAAAATCTATAATTCAGTATCCCGGTATCTAGCTGGCTGTCCATAATATCCACGCTTGGAATGTTCTGACAACTGCTGGCGGTATTCTTCTTCTTCAATGTCACTGCTGTAACTTCCCCTAGAATCTTGGTATAGTCTTGAAGGTGGTTTCTGAGGCTCAGGGGGTCTGGAACTAATAAGTTAAGTGTTATCAGTTACATAATCCTTTAAATCAAGGGCTCTTAACCATTTTGGGGATTGTTATTGTTGTTGGTATCATGGGACTCTTTAGCAGTGTCATGAAGTCTACAGACCATTTCTTAGCATAATATTTATTGCATATATTCTTAATTGAAGGAGGCACTAAATTTCAGTTAGAGATCAGTGAAACTGAAGGCATAATTTTTCCCCCCATCTAAATTCATGGTGGTCTGTGGACCCTAGCTTAGATGATTTAAATGGTGGTGGTGGCATAACAAAGGTTAGTAAAACCATGTAAGGAAAACCATTTTAAATTTATTTCTGGAAAGGGTAGCAAAGTTAATATTTTTTCCTGAAATAATAAGTAAGGAATTATTTCTGCTCCCACCTAAGGTCAACATGAGAAAAATAGCTAAATTCACAGCCCTTGGGGAAGGTGGTAACTAAAGCACTGACTCACACAAATTTTGCTCTCATCTAGGTGAATTACAGTTCTGACTTTATTTCCTGTGACAAGTTTGTCTGCCATGGGGTGTGCAGATCTGATTCATAGCAGGGTGGATGATCTGCCAGTTTCAATTATCCATATCAGTGCACCCCTTCATTGAGACTGATGATTCAGATGAGTATGCTACACATTTTTCCCCTCTACTATTAAGGAGGAAACTTCCATTTATCTTTATGCAACTGTGTATCAAAATTCTAGCATCTATATGGCACACTCATAATAAGGAAATTTGATTTTTCCCCCTTTCTAAGAACTGGGAAGCAATCTAGCATAGAGTTGGCCATGATGGCAAACATTCCTCTTATTCTCAGTACTTAAAAGTACTTTACCAAGAACTAGTTCACTGACTTTTATGACTCCCTTGAGGCAAACATTTTAGCAAATGAATCCTAATTTTACAGGTGACAGAATAGAGATATTGAAAGGGTTAAAAGGTGAAATCACAGAAGAAAATTCTGTAAAAATCAACTTTAGGACCCATGAGTTCCTTTGCCATTATGCTATTCATTCCATTGCCATTCTCTCTCAAATAATCTAATAGCTCATTTAACATTTCAGTGAATGAATTTTCGGTATAGTGACAGAAATATTTGACATCTCCTTCATCCTTAGACTTCTTTTAGTCAGTCAGGAAATTAATTAGTTGGCTTTGAAAATAAACCCTCTGGACTTCTCTGGTATTCAGAGGAAAAGCAGGAAAAAGAAAGTCAACAAGCTCTAAATCTTTACGGCAGACAACATGGCTTCAGAAAATGGCAAACATAAAATTTGTAAACTTTGGCTCTTAACAACATCACAGTCAGACAGTTAAGACCTAAGGGAGACTTGACCTGCCCCTTACCTTGTGACCTGGGATGAGCTGGGGTCTGGTTTTGGTGCTTTGATGGGGACAGCATAGATGTCAGGATGCTTCTGAGCAATTTCAAGCTGTGATGAGAGATGAAGAAGTTAGAAGAACTGGCCAGTGGACCTGAAGGAAGCTGAGGCTTTCCCCCTTTCCTTCATGCTTCCATGACCCAGAGCAACCATACTAGTGGAGTGTTTGAAACTGATATCTGACAATTATATCTGTTATTAAAATCTAGGAAAGAAGGAAAAGTAGATGGGGCTATCTCATACTTTTCATGGGTGGGTTATATCCAGTGACATCGAAATGTGAAAGATACCCATAAGCATTCATGCTTGTCTGTGACAGATTTGACTGATAATGACAGGTATATCCACTGGGCAAAAGAAGCCCCCAAGACTTTTAATCTAGCAGTAAGAAAATTTTGTTATTTTCAGTAACAAAGTTTTTTGAAGCAGTTTAAACTTCAAACACTCAACAACGTAAACATATTACCTTTGGAGAAAACAATTTTTCACTCCATCTCCAAGATTCAAATGGAAACCAATATGCTAACATGCACAATTTACTCAAGTGATCCTATATTCCATAAAACAAATAAAACAACCCAGGCAGATTTCATTTTTTAAAATATATTTTACCCTTGCATTCTGTGCTTCTTGGAGTTCTTGTATTCTCTGTATCCTTGCCTTGTGATCCATCTTCTCAAATATTTTAACTTTGCCCAGAACTGACTTGGGAGTATTTTCTGTTTCTTCCCCATTTCCTTCCTCCTCCTCATTTTCTTGGGAAGAGAAAGTAGCTGCAGAAGGCTTCAATATAGAACGTCCAAAGGCAGGTTTTACAGGAACAGGTGGAGCATATGTTTTAGTGGCTGCCCCGGAAATTTCATTACTGGCAGTAACAGAGTTGTTTGGTTTGTATTCATAGGACTTGGGAATGTCATAGGGTTCCTCTTTGTTTTGGAATTTGGCCTGCAGATAGCAAAAACATATTTAGCTTGAGTTTTCATCATAGGATCTTGGGTCTAGAACTGCAAGAAACCACAGAATTTCTTTAGCCTAACCCCTTCACTTTAGATAAGGAAGCTGAGCCCCAGGTAAGTTAAAGGTGATTTGCCCAATGCCATACAGATAGTAGGAGTTAAGAGGTAAAATTTAAATTCAGGTCATAGGATCACAGATTGAGCTGAAAAGGACCTTAGAAGGGCAGGTAATTCAACATTTTGATTTTACAGAGAAGGAAACAAAGGCTTCGAGAGGTTATGTGATTTGCCAAAGGTACATATCTACTAAGTAGAAAACTCAGGACTTGAACCTAGCTCCTCTAATTGCAAATCTTGATTCTAGCCTCAGTGATCTTTCCAACAGAACATGCTGCCCTCCAGATTATCTTTATCTTAAATAAGTGGGTTACTATACTCTTGATACCCAAATAGAGGGCAGGTAGATGGCTCAGTAAATAGAATGCTGGCATTGGAGTCAAGAAGACCTGACTTTAAATCCAGCCTCAGATACTAGGCATGTGACCCTGGACAAGTCACTCAACCCTGTTTGCCTCAATGTCCTCATCTGTCAAATGAGTTGGAGAAGGAAATGGCAAACCACTCCAGTATCTTTGCCAAGAAAACCCCAAATGGGGTCACAAAGAGTCAGACATGACTGAAAAATGACTAAACAATAACGATATATAATAATCTTGGTTGAAACTTACAATAATATTCTAATTTCTACAAGTATTATTATTTCTATTTTTCAGCTAAAAAAACAGCTGAGGTGGGATTTAGAACACAGGCCTTCCCAATTCAAAGCCTAAGGCTCAATCCAACATGTTAAACTCAGTCTTGATCTTAGGGAAAAGCAGGTTTTTATTCTTGAAGGATTTACGGCTGAGATTAGGGTGCCATTTTGGAGAAACAAAGTTTCTTTTCTTTCCCAGCAACATACCTTTGGTGGCTCAGGCTTGAATGCTGGAGGTGGGCTAGTATCCCTAAGTTGGTCTCTACTAGCAGCCCTCCTCATCTGACCCCTTGGCTCAGGGCTGGGTTTCCTTATGCTCTATAAGAGATGAAGGTTCACTTACAACAAGACCATCAGTGCAGAGAGACCTAAGTAACAGCTTTTCTTACTTCCTGGGATGTTGTCTACTTTGTGTTAGGTTTAATGTAGAGTCAGATTTTGAGTGGAACCCAGATACGTATATTTTTAATTATTTTAAAAGTACTTAAAATTTTAAATTTCTGTGCTTTTAAAATAAATTTCTTGCTGTGTGAATTGCTATAAGCATATACTATTTATTGGAGAACAATTTTCCCATCAGAGTTAAAAGTCTGTTCCAATAGAGCATAAACTCCATGGAGATCAGAGATATGTTTGAAGCCTTGAATCTAATAGGCCTAAAATTTTTTGAATGAAAAACTTAGGTTAAAATTTTATTAGTTTACTTTTTATTTGGTCTAGACCAGTGAATTCACTACCCAGACAGTCTTGGCTGGGCCAGATTTAGGACCTGGACCCTGATCTTCCTGAATCCAGGACTAGCTCTTCTATCTCCTATCTCCATTCCTTTTATTATTCTACCTAATATTATTATTTTGAGCTTTACCTCAGAAATGGTATAATAAAACTCATATGAACCTAAAGATTTTCTTCTCTAAAACTCTCTTTCTAGTTTTATGTAGCTGTTTTTAGGAAGCGTGGCCTTTTTCACTCAATTTTATTTTCTCTTTTCATTTAATAAACAGCAAATTCACAAATTTCATTCATTGAAATCGACTATAGAACAAAAGAAAAAATCAGTAGCAATCACACATATATACATAACCTCATTTGAACAGATCAATATGTGCATATATATGTTAATGTTCATATGCAAAGCATATATATATATGGATGTATTATATATATACACATATATTAATAATATTTTGAAAAATCAAAGTAGGGGAAGCTGATTGGGGAGAGATGGAACCAAATGACAAACACGAAATACATGCTAAAACAGTATTTAAAAGGAACATCCGACTATTTAGAATCCATACATAGCAGAGCATATGGCTACCTAGACCAGTGCTTCTTAAACTGTGGGTTGTGACAACAGTAAAAGTTTTCTGAATGCACAATGAGCAAAAATTAAATTCAAAATCAAACATGTAACAAATCGAAGGTGTTTCTGGCAGTGCTGGCCCATGTTGCATTGCATGACTTCACTGCAGCCTTGGTTCTGAACACGCGGCATGTGCACTTTGCACTGTTCATGCTGCCACCCCATGCAATGCCAATGAGTGCTGCTGAAACAAGAAAAGGCATCGCGAGTGGAAAAAGTTTAAGAAGCCCTGACCTAGACTATCAATGGATGTCTTTTGCTATCCAATTTACTAACAAATGATTACCAAAATGCTTCTGATTGAGGTAAATAAGTGAAGAAAGGAGAAAGATGAATAAGAGAAAATCATCTCTTTGCTCACTTCACAGATTTTTTTTCTGTCAGTGGGCAGGATTTAATGCAATTGCTGGCAGGGTTTATGTCTCACCTCTTCATGTTGCACTGGTTCAGATGAGCGGGTAATTGAAGAAACTTGGGGCTCCTCTGATGGTTCATCAAGTTCATTATCAGTGTACGCACCTCCTTCTCCATCTGTGTCTTCGAAGTCGCTGATTAAGCGGCTGTCACAGCTCAGATAGTCAGCACCCATAGCAGTTAGGTAGGACATTCGGTCATCCATATCGTCATCCATTCCTTCCAACTTGGAAAGCAGGGAGGGAAAGAGGATTTTGTGGAGTTAGTCAAGCTTGTCAACAATGCTGAAAGTTCATGTTCAAGAATAGTTTAAAGGTCACAGAGTAATTAATCAGACCTGTCTTAAAACTACCTTTGACTTAATGGGGTAAGACTTCATAGCTACCTTCTAAATTTTAATATTCCATTTTAATGACTCTCCTTTTGAGTTTTAAATATTGACTACAATCTTCAGTTCTATTCTTAGGCACAAACTAATTTCCTTGTGCCAATCTTCTTCACTCCAATCTGCACACCACCATAGATAAGTCTTTTGAAGTGCGACTGTAATTGCTCAAAAATTCCAACCCCTCTCTCATCTACTAAATCAAGTTTAAAATTTCAAGGCATTCAAGGCCTGGTACACTCCAGCTCCAAACTGCCCTTTGTGTTTTATTAGAATACCCCCCAAGTAGAGTAGTCACCATTTCCTATAAATGTACAGGATCATCTGATTGTGATTTTATTCATAATGTTTGCTTTACCTAGAAACTCTTTCCACAATATATCCACCTATCAAAATAGAGCCAATTCATTCTTCATGGCCCAGCTCAAATGACATCTTCTTTCATGAAGCTCATCTTCCATTTCATTTTTATAGTACCAAGTTTGTGCAGTTTCGCGAGAAACTTATTTATTACATAGTGCCTTGTATTGTAGCTATTACTCTGCAAGTCGTATATCTCCTTCTTACTAAACTTAAGCTCCTTGAAGGCTGAAACCGTATTATGTACAACTTTGTATCTCACATAAATGGATGGCTTATTTACATTTGTTGCCTGAATAATGACATCCAGAAAATTAATACATTATATAGCTTACTAATGCCAATCACAAAAAACTAACAATTACAAAGACTCCTGATATCTTAAAGTAGCAACAATGCATCTCAAGTACAAGATGATCACACCATAAAAACCCAGGACTAGAAGTCACTGGGAAGTTCCCAGTGACTGGGGGAAGCTATAGGGGTAACTTCTTTTTTTTTTAATAGTATGTTATTTTTTTCAATTACATATAAAGATGATTTTTAACATTATTTTAAAAAATACTTGAGTTCCAAATTTTCTCCTTCCCCTCCCTAAAATAGTAAGCAATTTGATATAGATTATAGATGTGCAATCATGTAAAACATGTTTCCATATTAGTCACGTTGTGAAAGAAGAAATGGAAAAAAACCCCAAATGAAAAATAGTATGCTTTGCTCTGCATTCAGACTCTTTCTCTGGACATGGATAGCATTTTTCATCATGAGACCTTTGGAATTGTCTTGAATCACTGAATAGTTAAGTCATTCACAGTTGATCATCATACAATATTGTTATTACTTTCACTTTGCATCAGTTCATGTAGGTCTTCCCAGGTTTTTCTGAAATCTGTCTGCTCATCATTTCCTATAGTGGCAGCTCCTTTTTCAAAGTCCCACTTGGAGTTCAACTCCCAAAAGTCTTTTTCTGCCTCCCATCATTCTCCCATTAGCCCTTGGGGGTTTGTTTGGGGACAGCTTCTTCAATAGCCTCCCTTTGGCTTGCCTGCCACCTTCCCTTTGTCTCCACTTCTGATGAAAATGGACTTGGCCCTACATATACATTTTTAGTGTTAGAGTTATTCATGAACTTTTTAAAAAAAATATTACTTGGACAGTGGTTATTTTCATACAAGCAAAATATTTTGATTTGTGTGTGGGGTTTTTTTAGGAGGAGATGTCTCACTGATTCTACACCAAAACTTTGTAAGGGTTGGATAGGGTGGAAGGGGGTGGGTTTACTTTGTTGTAAGGACTTGATCTGTCCACTACGTTTTTCTTCCTCAAGTAACCTCACTCACTAGAAGCTATACTAGTTTAAAATACTTCCAGCACTGACTTAGCTATTCTCAGCAATAGAAGGATCCAAAACAGCTCTGAAGGACACTATCCAACCCCAGAGAAAGAACTGATGGTGTCTGAATAGAGATTGAAGCATACTTTTTTTTCCTTTATTTTCCTTGAGTTTTTTTTTTTTGGTCTATGTTTTCTTTTACCATATGACTATTATCAAAATATTTTGCTTGACTATACATATATAATGTATATTGAATTGCTTGCCTTCTCAATGGGGGTCTGGGGAGGTGGGGTAAGAGAGGGAGGCAGGGAGAATTTGGAACTCAAAGTTTTAAAAACAAATGTTAAAAATGGTTTTTACATGCAACTGGGGAAAAACAAAATACTAAATATAAAAAAATACTTCAGCAAAGGAGATTTTGTAACTACCCTCTGTCACCTATTCCTTCTTCCTCTGCCCCACTTAATAATATTTGATTTTTTCTAATTATCTGTAAAGATTCACTTTTCTAAGATTTTGAATTCCAATTTTTTTCTCCTTCCCTCCCCCCTTCCCAAGACAGCAAGCAACCTGATATAGGTTATACATGTACAATTATATTAAACATTTTCCTACATTAGTCATGTTGTGAAAGAAGAATCAGAAAAAAAGGGAAAAAACATGATAAAAAAAAAGTAAAAATAGTATGCTTTGATCTGTATTCAGACTCCATAGTTCTTTCTCCAAATGTGGATAGCATTTCCCATCATGAGTGTTTTGGAATCATCTTAGATCATTGTATTGCTGAGAAGAACTAGATCTATCGAAGATGATCATCACACAATGTGACTGTTACTGTGTACGATGTTCTCCCGGTTCTGCTCACTCAGCATCAGTTTATATAGTTTTTCCTGGTTTTTCTGAAATCTGCCTGGTTCATCATTTCTTATAGCACAACAGTATTCCATTACATTCACATACCACAACTTGTTAAGTCATTCCCCAATTGATAGGCATCCTCTCAGTTTAGTCACCTGTTCCAAATAATCTCTCCTTGTCTCTTCTCTAGGCAATTGATTTCAGGTTTGTTTTTCTTTTCTTTTTAGCTTCTAGTCATACATTTTAAAAATTATTTTCATCACTGTCTTCTGAATTAGCTATTTCTATGTTCTTCCTGCCTCTCAAAAACTATACTCTGACTTGTATATAAGGGAATTTTAACACTACTTTGTATCTTAAAAGTAAGAAGAGAAGTGCATGTAGGGTTTCTATACATTGTATGTGGCTTTCTTTTCCAAAGTCCTTTACATTTCCTATTTGTTGCAAAAGGATTTATTAAATTCAGAACTGTGCTAAACCTGTTTAATTCCATTTTTATGGAAATAGGTTCATTATATCACTACTTTGTTTAGATTCTGAAAATGAAAAAGTTGGATGGAGTAGTGGGACGTCCTTTTTACGTACCTTTCCTTCAGACACCCAGACTGCTTCTCCTTGCTGCTGTTGAATTAAATCTTTTAAGCTGCCAAACCAGCTGTCATTGGCTGAATTGAGATTGATTGTACCTATTGAAAATAAAGACGTATTTTCATAAAATGACCATATTTTCCTAACTAAAGATATTCTACTTAAAACATTGTTATTCCATCGGTTCTGTCATATTCATAAAAACAAAGATAGCATTTTTGCTAAACATTTTATATATGTTAACTCACTTGATCCTCACAATAGCCCTTTGTGGTAGGGGTTATTATTATCCTAACTTTATAAAAGACAAGAGTGAGGCACAAAGAGATTAAGTGACTTGTCCAGGTTCACACTACAAGTAACTGTTTGATGTAGCATTTGAACTTGGGATTTCTGATCTATGTCCAATGTTCTATCCTCTGAGCCACCTAGATGTGGCTAAATAAGAAATTTTAATGGCCATTTTAATATCAGACATAGAACAAAATTAAAACTTAGTAACTTAGCTGTTAAAATCATAAGCATCATAGATTTAAGACAGACCTCTAGGTCAGCAAATCCAGCCCTCTCAGTTTTCATATGAGGTAATTTGAGACCCAGAGAGGTTAAATGATTTGCCTAAGGTAATATAGAAAGTAAAATTAGTGAAGTTGGGATTCAAACTCAGGTTCTCTTATTCCAAATCCAGTGCCTTCTTACTTTGGTATCACAAAATTGCATTTGTGGAGTTCCTATTGAAATTTCTATTTCAGAAAAGTTCTCTTAAAGACATCATCAACAACAAATGTAACAGCATATTTTCAGAATCACAAAATATTAGGTATGTTATAAGTGACATTCCTTAAAAAAGGACTATATAAACACTGCTCATTTGTCTATGTAAAACAATGACATGCTTTATTAATATACCTTTGATCCAATTTAATAAAAGAATACAGTGAACTCCTTTCATGAAAATCTCAACCTGTTTCTAACTTCTAGTCTTTAGAGAGTTGCCTGAGGCTCAAAAAGATTAAGTAATTTGCCCATGCTGGTTAAATGTCAGAGTTAAGTTGTGACCTCAGGTCTTCCTGACTCCAACTATCCACTATCTCAGGCTGCCTCTCCTAGGTAACATTTATATCATTTAATAATGGAGAAAGCATTGGACTGTGAAGTTTGAATTCTGCTGCTGACACTTCCTAGTTGTGTGAACCTCTCTGGGCCTCAGTTTCTTCATCTATAGCACCTAGGATATTAATAGAATCTCACTCAGAGAATTGTTGTGAGGCCCAAAACGAGAAATCAAAAATGAATTAAGCATGATATTAAAAGAATAGGCAATTCCCTTGCCTGTGCTTGGATTGCCCATAGCAATTTAATCCTAGGCTGGTTTAACAATTTTCAGCCAAAGGCTTTATGGGCTATTGCCACCTACTCTGAGTTGGGAGGTGTTCAGAGAATATAAATAAGTAAGCCTGAACAAAGTACAATATTCAAAATATAATTTAGAAGGGATATCCTCTAGCTAATGAAATGCTTTCTAAACCAAAAAATATTTTTATCATCTGTAGAATTTTAGATTATTTACGACCCTGCTACCCTCAAGCAAATTTGTCCTGTACTAATGGTATTAGATTTACCATACTTGTAACTTTATGCAAACACTTTTAGTATTTATGAAAATTTAAAAGGACAACATTTACAAAGACTATCTTTTACAATGTGGCAACAAATGAACATTCACAGGACAGAAAAAAACAAAGAGGAGAAAAGATGAAGGAGATGACGCTAGGAATAGGGCAATCTTACTGACTTTTGCACGGTGATGATTCAGAACATTAAGTTCATTGGAACATAATTCTTAATCATTCTCAGAAAACTGGCATTTATAGGTCTAATAATAGGTCTAAATCAGTCATGCAAATGATAGTGGCCACACATAAAAGAAGACAGGCAAAGCAAATAGAAAACAATGACAGTGTTCTATTATTTTATTTCTGTTAAAACATGAATGTACATATGTATTCATATGCCTGTACACAAAGGTGAAACTATAACGATCCATGTAATAAGTAGATCCAGTCATTAATGATGTCTAAGGTTTTTTTCCAACTCTGAGATTGTACAGTTTAAATAATAGAGATAAACATGACAAACTACCATGCACTTAAGCACTATCATTAGTGGCATATATCACTATTTTTTTTTTGATGAAATCCTACTGTTGACCTTTGGAAATCTCAAATCTCAAGTTGTCCAAAGAAGCTAGAAAATTAAATATATTGTGCCAAGGCGGGGAAAAAAATCAAACCTCTTGCACTTGTCATTTGGGGATAAGCTATTTTATCTGGAAATTTCCAAGAATAATTATGATTTATCATTTCCTAATTATGGTCCTATATGATCTGTGCCTTTTTGCCATCTGTGGCCATATCACAGCTGTATAATATAAAAAAAAATGATCTGAAAGTAAACCTCCTAAGCTCACACTTTAGTATAAAATGGAAAATTCTAGAGGAGCATTAGGGTACGGAGATGCTGTTTTTACTAAGTTACAACTTGGTTTCTATCTGGAGCTAAATGTAAGTACAACAGACTCTATATATAGATAAACTAAAAAGGGCAGAGAGGGTGATGTGTATTCAATCTATTTAGGAACAAAATAGAAAAAAAAAACCAAAACACATATTCCTATTATAAATAAATAGTGTTGTTTTTTTAAAAAGAGAGCACCATAACAGTTAATTTGCTAATATTAATATGAAGGCAACACTTTACTGTTGATTCCTTGTTATTTGGGGTAGAGTGAGAAAAGCTTAAAAGTTTGTGTTAAAAGAAAAAAAACATATTAAATGCTTCGGTAAACTATTATCTTGGAATCAGTCTTTTCCAGTAGAAAAATCAGCAATTCTGGTTGTTGATATGTTGTACTTTTGTCATTTTCACCAAAGTCCTACAAAATTTACTGATGCTTTAAAAAATGTACAACTTAAAATAAGTGTATGCCCTAGGTTTGGATGCCTAGGAAATAACCACAATCACATAGTAATTTACGGTAGCCACATAACTTATATAAATCCTCATAAAAGAGAAGCATTGTGGCAGAGTGAATACATAGCCCAGCAAAAAAAAACAGGAAGCCCTAGGCTCAAGTCTTGAATCTGAGACATGTTGGTTGTGCTATCCTTCACTCAACCTCTCGCTGGTCTAGGTAACTCTCTAAGACCATCAGAAGCAAAGAAGCTGATAACTTGTGTTGGTACACAGACTTTCCTCACACGGGGAGTTGACTATATCAGTGAAATCACAGGCCCAGTCCCTATCCACCCAGATCTATACTAATATGAATATAACCCCAAAGTACTTCTATAATACGCACATTCTAAGACTTACAGAAAGTATCAAAGATCTAATTGCTTTCATGAGTAGTTTGGACTAGATGGCCCTCAGGCCCTTTCCAACTCCCAAAATTCTATGGTTCTATGAAGAATGCCCATTTCCCCACTAAAATACCATCATACCACAGAGTGGATCTACACCCACTTATTTAGACCAAGGAGAACACAGACATCGAAAGGAACCAAATATGATAAATGATTTCATCCACCAACACACATTTTCATCAAAGACCAACACAAAAAGCTCAAAAGAGAAAAGCTTCTAGATTTGGAGCACACAAACTTGCCATCTAATGGCAGAACATATGGGCAATTAGTTTGAAGCCCCACAACAACAAAACAAAACAACAAAAAAAAAAAAACACCCTCTCTGCTAGATACAAGCAATTCTCTTACAGTAGAAAGAGTACTGGCTCAAGAGTCAGGGGATGGGGATTCATATCCCACCTCTGACACCACCTGTGAGATCTTGCTTAACCTCCCTGGACCTCAGTTTCCTCATCTGTAAAATGAGGTTACACTGGATGGCCTCTGGGGTCACTTCACTTCTAGATCTATGAAAAAGAATTCATGTATCATGGCACATTCAACATTGTAAGACTACATTGCTTTTCCCAAAGTTTCATAAACCTTTTCCCAAATTCATACTTAGTCCTTCCCTCCCCAACTCTTCTTGCCCCACTTGTTGAAGCATTCCAGGTCAAAATGTACTTACCTGTAAAAAGATGGGCACAAGTCTTTTTTAGTTTACTGGCTTGATCGTATAGCTTCCGAGAACTCTTGTTAGATGTAGGATTCAACCTCTGTCTCATTGTTTTCACTCCCTGTCTAGAGTCTGGGTTGAAGAAGATCACAATTGGGAACCACTGGGTATAGTTTAACAAATCCACAGCTTTAGGGGTCACATCCAGAAGTGCATGCCTATCCTGTTATGAAAAGATGGAGAATATTTTTATATAATAACAAAAGAAAAAGTTGGTATAAATAGGCTTAAGGCAATTGAACATTTGGAAACCAATAATATGCATGATGGTAAGCAAAAGCAGCAATAGCAGCACACATTACGAGGAGTTCATAATCACCCAAAGATAATAAGGAAAATTTTTTCCAAAACATTCATGTTTTCCTCATTATACTTTTTCCACAACGTATCTTAAGTTATCGGCACATTGCGAGGACTCCGTTAAGAACACATATACTCCAGAAAGGCCCCCTTCCCTATTCCCTACAAATATACCCAATAAGTCCACTTCTGTAAGAAAAAACCTTCACCTGACCATGCCATTCTCTTTAAATGATCATCCTATACCTCCCTTTCCTCTTACAACCAAACACTTAGAAAAGGTTATCTAAACTTGTTGCCTCTACTTCTTATTCCTCTAACCCCCACCACTTGACTGCAACTTCTCTATTCAAGACCACTAATATCTCTTAATTGCTATATATGTCTTTTCTCCATCCCCATTCTTCTAGACCTCTTCAGCTTTTGACCACTCTCTTCTGGATACTCCTTCCTCCATTGGCTTTTGTGCCTGTTTTCTCTTAGTTTTTCTCTTTGTCTAACCATTTATTTTTCAATTCACTGTATCTATTGTAAGCTCTGTGAAGTATGGGTATGCCCTAGAGTTTTGTCTTGAGCCCTCTTCTCTTCTCTCCCTACACTCCCAGCATGATTTTATCAGCTCCCATGGGTTTAATTATATCTATCCTCATCTATCTTGATTTCTTTGTTGCACTTGGTGCTACCAGTCATTTTCTTATCTCTGAGAGGTTTGGGTTTTTTTGGGGAGTGGAGGGGTGGGAGGGGTGTGACACTGTACTCTTTCGGTTCTCGTACCTACTTGACCACTCCTCAGTATCTTGCTTGATCATCATCAATGTCCTTTCCCCTAACTTTAAGGGGAATTCTCTCTCTCTCCTCTCTCTCTCTCTCTCTGTATGTATATATATGTGTATATATACACACACACACACACATACATATATATCTCTGATGACCCCATCAATTCCCACAGGTTCAAAACTCTTACAAAGATGATATCTCAATTTACATAGCATCTACATATCTTTCCTGGGGTCCAATTCCACATCACCTAACTTCCCATTAGACATTTTGGATTGGATGTCCTTTAGATATCTCAAACTCAATATGTCCAACATAGAAGCTCTCATTTTTCTACTGAACTCAAGTTATGCAACATCAACTACCTTGGATGTCACCATCTAGATCTCCCACAGCCATCTCAAACTCAATGTGTCCTAAAAGAACTTATTATCTCTTTCCTTAAATCCATCCCTTCTCCAAATTTTTCCATTTCTAATGAGCATACCAACATCCTTCTAGTCACCCAAGTTAACAATGTTGAAGTTATTCTCGACTCTTTATTCTTCCTCACCTCCTATGCATTATCTGTTGCCAAATCTTGTTTTTACCTCCCTGTGATATCTCTCACATATTTCCCCTTTTCTTATTTACACAGTCATCATCCTAGTTTAGGCCCTAATTATCATTCGGCCACACTATCCCACCTAAACCTCTCCTTGTTTCCAAGCCTTTCCATTCTCCACATAGCCATCAAAATATTTTTACTTTTTTAAAATAGCATGGGTCTGATTAAGCACTTCCCTACTGCCTTTAGGATAAAATATGAACCCTGTTGTTTGATATTTAAAGGACTTCACGATCTGATTCCAGTCTACCTTTCCAGGCTTATTTCCCAATATTGCTATTCACATATTCATTATTCCAAACAGACTGGCCTACTTGCAGTTCCCTATAGGCAACATTCCACCTCCCTTCTTGGTACCTTTGCACATACACTCTGGCTTCCGTGCCTGGTTTCCTTATAGAAACCTCTCTGAATTGTTTGCTCCATTTACTCCTGATGAAAAACAAGTTAGAAATTGAATTATCTTCTTCTTGTTCTTCAGTTGTTTCTGTCATGTCCCACTCTTTGTGATGTGATCCCGTTTGGGTTTTTTTTTGGCAAACCACTGGAGGGTTTTGCCATTTCTTTCTCCAGCTCATTTTACAGATGAGGAAACTGAGGCAAACGGGGTTAAGTGACTTACCTAAGGTCAGACAGCTAATAAGTGTCTGAGGTCACATTTGAACTCAGGTCTTTCTAACTCCAGGCCCAACAACCTATCTATTTTACCATCTACCTGCCTCCTGAATTATCTTACCTGTTCAATAATCTGCCTCACAGTATTCAATCGCACAACTCCACTGGACTTCTCAGATCCTGCATCTTTTGGTTCTGTCTCTGTGAAAATAATGTTTTTGGTTTTAGAGAGATACACTTTGAGAGAGAATATAATATTTTGTATACATAAATAAGTAATTAAATAATTGAAAAGGCACAAACCCAAAAATGAAAAAAAAATATGATAGTGAGACTTACTAGCAGTTTGAAACACTTCAGGCAATTCATTGGCCAACTTCTCCATAGCGATATCAGCTATAGGTCCAAACAAGACCACAGGCCTCTTGAAACCAGCTAAAGGAGACAAGAAAAGTCTTCAGTATACATATACAACTGTCTGACTGTTAGGGCAATTAAAATGGTTTTCTAGACTCTTTAGGATAGTGAAATTTGATGTGAGAAGCTGTGTGGACCAGGCAACAAAAAAACTGGTCTCTGAGTCAGGATGACACGGGTTCAAATCCTACCTCTGACATATGCTGGCTGACTTTGAACAAGTCACTTAACCACTAAATATTCCAGGCAACTTTCTCCAACTTTAAGTTGCAGAACAGGTTATTAATTTGCTTTCGCAGAAGTTTCCTCATTGAGAATTCCCTATACTAATGAAATCACAGATCTGGTTTGAAAGAAACCTTTTTTTTTCCCCCAGAAAGAGAGGAAGGGTGAGAGAGGGGGGGGGGGGGGACCGGGAATGAAGAAAATAAAGAAACCAGGGAATTAAGTTTCTCAAGCCAGGAAAGGATAGGATCAGGGCTCATTCCATTGAGAAAGTGGGAACATAAAAATCAGAAAAGATTCAATTTTAGACAAAAAAAACCCTTTATTATTATAAACTTAAACACCAAAAAAGAGCTTTTCCATACAAACAGATCACAAAAAAAGAGGGCTGTCTGTAAAACTGAATATTCTTTAATGTTTGCTGTTCTTTTGTGATGACAAACTTGAGAAGAGAGTTAGGACTTTAAAAGAAAAAAATGGAAACCTGAAAATATTCCCTCAGAGAATTTCAAAAACACTTTTACTAAGAAATTGACACAGTTTATTGTCTGGGTAATCTCTGATAAACTAGATCTTAACACAACCCTATTCTGAAGGAAAACAGGCCACCACAAAAGAAAAAAAGCAACACATTTCTATATTCCTCACCCTCTCGAAGTAGAACCCTTTCATAAGCTGGGAATTTGGTGCTAACAGATACTACGGCAGTCAAGTCCTCTCGACTCTTCCTCAGATTCTTTTTCATTCCAGATCTCTGGCCACGCATTCTCCAGAAATCTGCCCTGTCTCCAGAGTTGTCTCTCTGAGCATTCTGTACACTGGCCATTTGTTCAGCTCTAAAAATAAAATAAAATAAAACAAGGAATTAAATTTCTGAATCCAGAAAAGGACTGTGTTAGGTACATGTTACACAGAGAAACTGGGAACTTACACAGAAAATATTCAATTGTGAACTTGTTAAAAATTTTGTTTTTTATTATGAACATTTTATTATGCCAAAAAAAGAGGCATTTCCAAAAACACAAAAAAAAAAGAGGATTGGTGTGAAAATGTGAATCTCAATTCACATGACTTGGTTTTTTTTTTAAAGTATATAATAAATGTCACACATTACTTTCAAAACTGCTCTCCTGGTCTCTACATGTTTCTGAACTTCTTTTTATTTCCTTCTGTTTTCAATTTCAGGTTTCAATTTATTTTTTTTTATCACCATCACTGCTACCTCCCTTTCCCTCCAAATCAAAAGGTGAAAAAAAAAATCCTTGTATTGACTAAGCTCAGCCAAATAAAATGAGCCCACATGGTCATGTCAAAAATGTCTCTTTCCTGCATCTTAGTCCATCATCTGTCCAGAGATTACCATGCTTCATCACATGTCTTTTGGAGACATGGCTAGTCATTGTATTGGTCAGAGTTAAGTTGTTCAAAGTTGTTTTTCTTTGCCATGATCTGGTAAAAGAACTGTTCTGGTTCTGGTTCACACTGCCTCAGTTCATATGGCCCGGAATTCTCTGAAATCATCTCTTTGGTAATTCCTTATGAAGCAGTAATATTCCATTATATTCCTATATCAAAATTTGTTGAGCCATTCCCCAATTGATGGGCTCTTAGATTCTAGTTCTTTTTTTTCCTCTCTTTAATCTCCTCCCCTTTAGATTCAGGAAGTTTATTTTGCTTCCAGCTATTCCCTCTAGTATTATCTACCCCTTTACTAACCCTGCCCACAAAATGATCCCTAACTGATGCCCTGGTGAGTTTGTTTTATTTCTGCACCAAACTTTGAGTGTGTTCAACCTCACTTTGTCCATTTCAGATAAGTGATGTCCATTGGATGCTCACTTTCCTCCCTTCCTCCATTTTTGTATAATCTTTTCCCATATCCCAATTAATAGATATAGAAAGATTCCCTCCTACCTTCTTCCACTTTTCTATATTACTATATTTATTTCCTTTACATTTTTATCTCTTTCCCCTTCTCACACCCACAAAACAAAATCACTCCTCCTTCAGGAGCTTAGACATTTTAATTTACCTCCTTGAAATACCCTTTGAGCAACAAGTTTTGAAGAGACATTGCTCTCCTCCTATAAAAATGGTAGTAACTTTATATAACCATAGAACTTCTTCTGGTTGATCAAATAAAATTTTTAAGGTTTCTCTTGATTCTTATATTTCTAAACTCCTACTTAGCTCTGATCTTCTCATTAGAAAAGCTTAGAAATCCTCACTCCATTAAAGGTCTACCACCCTACCCTGCCCGGTCCCTGTCCCTCCCCCTCTCCCATCACATTCTCTTCTCCTAGAAAAATTATACTCAGTTTTATGGGGCACGTACTTCTTGGTTGTAAGTGTATATACATATATATATGTACACACACACACACACACACACACACACACACTACATATATATATAGTCCTTCAGAATACTGTATTCCAAGCTCTCTTTTAATTTCTAGTAGAAGCTACCAAGTTTTGTGTCAATCTGCCTGTGCTTCCTTGGTAAATGAATTTCTCCTTCCTAGATGTTTGTAATACTTTTTTCTTTAACTTCAGAGTCCCCTAGGACTTCTCTTTTAGGGGTTTCTTTCAGATGACCAGTGGGTTTTTTCTATCTTTACTTTGCCTTTTGATTCTAAGATAATGAGCAACTTTTACTTATGAATTCTTGAAATATGTCTATGCTTAATTTTTTTAATCATTGTTTTAGTGGAGTCAAATGATTCTTAGATCATCTTTATTTGACCTATTTACCAGGTCAATTGTTTTTTATAAGATACCTTAAATTGTCTTCTATTTTTATAATCTTTTGATTTTGTTCTAATACTTCTTGCTTCCTGCTACCTCATGGGGTCACTGATTTCTGTTTGGTCTATCCTGGTTTTCAAGGAGACCATTACTTAGGTTTCCTATACTTAGATAAATGAAAGTTTACAACTTTCTCTTCTAAGTTATTTATCATTTCAATTTTTTCCTTTGGAGTTTTCATTTATTTTTTATCTCTTGCTTCATCTATTACAGGTATTCATTTAGTCCTTTATGGAACAATCCCCTCATCCCCCTCACCACACATACACCCCTTGTTTTTTTGTTTTGAATATCTGCTTGCATTTGCTAAGGAATTACTCTCTCCTACATTTTTAGGGACTCTTTATATCAACAATAATATTTTTATTCTAAGTGCATCTTCTTTGGTTTACTCATCTCTCGAGTTTTACATCATGAATTGGGGCTTTATTTAAGTGCCCCTTGCTATGATTTTAGGTGAGGTAGTCAACCCTATTTAGTCTTGTTTTGGGTCATTCACTTCTTGTACTGACTTCCATCTTCTAGAGTTGGCCCTCCCCAGAATCTTCCCTTGGAGCCTCTGGGCTGTCCCTGAGTGCTACTGTGACACACTGATTAATAGCACTCTTTAGGGCTTCCAAGGTGCCTTCTATAGGTTACTGACCCTGAAATGTGCCCCTCCCCCCCAAGGCTTTCTCTAATGAGTCTTCCCCTCTTGTTACCAGACACAGAGCTTAGCAGGCTACACATTTCTCTGGCCAATTTCTAGTTGCACTGAGAGGCTATTTGCTGATTGCCCCATTTCCCATAGGGTCATGGCTGTTTTTTTTTTTTTTGTGCAATTGTGGGGTAGGACAATTAATTCAGTTTCTCATTGGATTTCTAATTATTATTCAGTTTGGTGTAAATTTTGGGTTTTTGCTAGAGTAGGTATGTGGAAGCTGGATGGTCTTCTTTCAGGCAGCCATCTTGGTCAAAAATAGTTATAAACTTAAGCAGTTTAACAGAATCGACAATTTGATAACTTTTATGCCTGAAGAAAAGATACAATATAGTAGTAAGGCTAAAAAACCAAAACAGACTAGCTAAAAAAAATTGGTTGAAAATGTGTTAAAGGAGACTCAGATGCCTTTTACTCTAGAGCAGACTGGTATTAGTCAATATAAAGAACTTTTAAGAACTACTTAAGTCTGAGCCATTATTATTATAGAAAGTATTTGCCCTCTAACCAACCCACAGAGAGGTGAAGGATTGAAGGTACAAACTGAAACATATTTTTGGGACATGCCATTGTGGAAATTTGTTTTGCTTAGCTTTGTTACAAGGGTTTTGTTTTCTTTTTTACTGGAGAAGAAGAGAAAAAAATCTGTCAATTAAATTAAAAAAAAAAAAGTACTTGCCCACTAAGCTCCACTTTTCTGGGGCTGCTCAAGGTCAGTGAATCAACAAGTATTTACTGAGTGGACAAAAGGTTCATAGCCCTTTTCCTGGGAGTTTGGATTGAATAACAAACTCAAGTTCCAGACAAGAACTGCTCATTCCTAATATGTACATTATGTACTCTTAGTTTCAGCCGTGTACAGTAAGAATAAATACTGCCTTGGAAATGATTCAAACGTCAACATGAGGTGGAACAGTTGTGTGCATGTCAAACATACATAACGACTGAGCTGATGGATCCATTACAGCTCCTTTCATCTTTAAGCCCAATTTACAGGAAAGAGATGAAGGCAGGGTACTTCATGATAAATTTGATTAGATGACCCAGGGTTTGAGGATTTTTCCTTTTATTCAGTACTTATGAATGTAGTATTTCACATACCTGCTTTTATTTGGAATTATGCCTTTTTCCAGTTCATTTCCAATTCTCACAGCCAGCCAGTTACCCAGCTTGCCATCATACAGTGTATCCACTACCCTGAAAATCTCCCCTCTTGTGAATGCTAAGCTCTGAGGTGATTCTTTTTCACATTCAAAGTGGCTCCTGATGAAAAACGAGTCCCCTCTGCCACAGGCCAGAATGTCCCTATATACTGAAAAAGACAAGCATCCTTTAGATTGGCTGACCATGATAATCCCTCACTGTCTATTACTTTCCATGTCCCTATGAAATCATCTTCTCTTGGAAGTCCAGCTCATTACTGAAGAATATGATAAATGCCTTTCCCTTTTCTCCATTACCCTGCCACAATTCAAAGCTACTGGGACGCACCTCTTCCTCTTTATGACAAAAGGCACTAATGAATTTACATTGAAAAAATGGCATCCACCCTGCTCCTGAAGCTAAAAGCTAGAGACCCAACCATGCTTTCAGTTACAGCTCCTCAAGGAAGCCTCTCTGTTAAGAAATGCATTTATTTTTAAGTCCACGCTGTTAATGAAACCATATTAGTAACATATACACACAGAGCTGTGCTTCCCTGATTTTTTTCCCCTCCAAAGGTACCCCCCCACCATGACTCACTACACATTTCATGAGCCTGCCCTCTTACCACAAGAGAACAAACTTTCCTTCATTTTATCTAACAACAAAACTTTTTACTGTTAAATTTTTTCTGCATTTTCCCCTGACAAGTTAGGGCCTAAACAACCTGCATGCAAATGACCAAACCATTTTTCTCAACATAAAGAAAGATTTCCTTACCATCTGCTCTGCTCTGAGCTAAAAGAGTCACCATTTCACCTTTGGGAATTTCTAATAGATAGAGAACTGCATCCTCTCGAACCAAGCCTCTGAAATCCTGAGAGTTCACCTAATGCAAAAAGAAGTAAGTAGCAAAGAGATGATATTTTTTGGACATAAATTATTCTTCAATCCCTTTTTTCAAAAAATACAAGGCTCTCTTACTCAGAGCTAACCCTAGGTCAGGGATTCTTAACTTTTGGCAGTCTTGTGAAACCTTTGAACCTCTTCTCAGAATGTTTGAAGGAAGGGCTGTTTTTGTTCCTGTTGTTTGTCCTTCACTCTCAAAGAGGACCATGACATCAGGAAGGTGTTGCCATGACATGCAAGTGAACTGGATTTAAGTGAGGGAGGGTTGTTCAAGGTCAGCAGCCTTAGTTTTTACTCCAGAGCCATCTATGTCCAGTGGCCAGATATAGATCAGGAGGACTGGAGATGGCCCTCTGAAGGAGAGGCTAAAATTCAGCTAGAGGTTACTAAAAATAGATAATAAACCAAGCCCACAAGTTTTCCCCCATCCAAAGCCTCAACCCGCTGAAAATAGCCTGTGGACCCCAGGTTAAACTCTGCATTTCTCTCTTTCATTATTTTCCTTACCAGTTTTGGTGTGTGCCACCTTCTACTCATGTTTGCCCAAGCCTCTGTACCATGATGCTCTATCCAGCCTGACTACCATGGCTGCATCGATCCTTTCTCAATCCCTTCCCTAAATTTCCACTTTACCTGATTCATGGCGATTTTTACTATTTTTTTTAATTTTTTCATTTTTATTAATTTATTAAGTGCCCGTTACATCTCAGGTACTGTATTAAGTACTGGGGAAACAAACGAAGGCAAAAGACAGTCCTTGCTTTTGAAGAGCTCCCAGTCAAATGGGGTAGACAACATACAAACCAGATAAATTAGAGAAAATAAACAAAGGGAAGGCATTAGCATTAAAGAGGGTGGGGAGATCCTTCTTGTAGAAGGTAGGATTTTAGCTGGGACTTGAAGGAAACCAGGGAAGACAGGAGGGAGAAAATTCCAGGCAGGAGAGACAGAGAACATAACATGTCCATGTCCCTTCCCCCCCATGCATTTTGTATTCTATTTATACTATTATGCTCTGTCAAATTCTTTTTAAAGTTTTTTTTTTTAAACTATGTAGAGTTCTATAAAAGAAGCTGTGGCATAGTGGTTAGAGAGCTAACCCAGGAACATTTGGATTCAAGTTCTATGTCTAACACATACTGATTATGTGACCCTGGGCAGTGTTCTAAGTAACTCCTTAAGCTTTATAAGCACAAGTGACACTGACCTCCATTGGTAGAGGAAGTTTCCTTAACTGAGAAGTCTAGCCCCTTTCCTATAATTCTGAATAGAAGACTACCACTTTATTTTTCAGCACAAACTAGGTGCAGAATATAAGGAGGCAAGTCAAATCTAAATGTAGTTCAAATAAAAGGGACACAATTTGTATTTCTAGTTCTGGATTTTGAAAGCTGATTGGGACTGGTAGCTGAAAATAATTTTTTTTAAGTCTACCATAGGAAAAAAATGATATGTATACTAAAGACTCTTCAATTTTATAGAAATGAATGGAATGATATTAAGTAAAATGTGGGGTAGTGGTGGTAATGAGGAAAGGTAGCATGGGATGGAGACAGAATGATGGACATCATAAGCTCTAACAAGAGTGACTGAGCAATCAAATACAATGATTCTGAGTAAAGAAAGGAAAGAAAAATGATTTTAAATTAGCATGGGTATTAGTTAGTCTAAACATATGCTTGCCACTTTTTTTGGTCTCAACTGAAGATATTACATATGTAAGGAACTTCCCAGGAAAAGAAATTTCCTTCACCAAGGCAAATCAGCAACTCTTCTACAAGTTAGAGTATATTACAGAGTTGCTTGGGGCACAAAGAGATTAAGTTGACTTCCTCAGGATCACACAGCCAATATCAGAGGCAGTATTCAAAGTTGGGTCTTATTGTTTCTATTTGTCTCTTTCTCCTTCTCTCCTCCCACCCCCAACCCTCTAATAAGGTCATGCTACCTCTCTTCATGGTAACTCTTGCCTTTAATGAAACTGCATTATGTATAAAACAAATAACTTCTTCAGTATTTAAAAATACTTCCCCTTCATAAACAGGATTGTAAAAGGGAAAGTTTCCCTTGGTCACTTCTAGGTTGATAACAGAAGGAAAACCTTCAGTGTAACCTTCAGTGTAACCTCTGTCCCATCTATCATTCAACAGCATTAATTCAAAACCCAAAGTGCTGTAGTCCTAGCATACTTCTCTGTTATTACCAAAGCACACTTGTCCTATTTCACCATATTTCAGTTTATAAAAGTAAAAAGGTGAACTGTGAAGAGGCACCACAAACTGGAGGCAGAAGAGATTAGTGTATGAAAGTAATTAACCTTACTTTCAATATGGGCACTGGTAGAGCAACTCTGAAACAAACTAAATTAAGAAAAGCAACCGTGACATTTCTATACGTAAGGTTAGACTGTATAATGCTCTCCAACAAATATCTTCTTTCATTAGTTATTTAGTAGTCAAAGGGGTGTATCCATGTCTGTTCTGGGCCTGAAGAGGATTCTGTATCAGCTACAGATTACAATTCATTAATTCAACTTAGTTGCTTCTCTAGCACAAAAGGCAACACCATTCTCCTCTGCTTTGCAGAATTAAGTGCTTTTGTGGGGGGAGGGGGAGTAATTAATACAAAATTTAATTGGGCATAAGAATAAGAATAACCTACTTCCTGATCTCCAGATAGGAGCACTTAGTTGGAAAAGTTAGATCCTGCAGCTTCTCCCACATTGCCAGGACGACAGTAGGAAACAAAACACTTTGTTAGGTATAAATGTTGAATGTTATTACTTTCCACACACTGAAAAAACCACTGTGTCTTTAATATCTGATGCAGAGATCCAAGTATTCCTTAGATGAGCTTTTCAGGTTTGTTACTGGGATTTAGATTTGGGGAGCATTAAAAAAATGTCTCTGTCTCCCAAATTTCTAGGTCATTGTATCATTTAGGTCTTGAATTATTCCAGATATTCACTCTTCTCATGTGTACATTTCTTAAAAGTTACTATTTGTTTGGTAAACTTTTATTATTCTGAGTTACCCTTCAATTGTGCCTAATACCTATACCATTTTGAACAATATTTTTTAGTGTCATGTGCCATCTTTTCAACCTCACTCTGAGACTTCTGTAAATTTACCCTTCTGGAATCTCAACTGGTACCAGTGGGGAGTCTACTATTTCAGTGGAAAGCATTAACAGAGCTCATGATCAAAGTTTGCCTTTCATTTGCTCCAGAAATAATACCACTTTCTCCCACAATGGAGCCAATAGTGAGAGAGAAAGAAGACTATCCTGTTCTTACTTCTACAATCCTCTTCCTTGAGAGACAATTACTAGATCTGATCTCCCTATCACCTCAATCTTTTCCCTTAATCTATAACCATTTTGACATTTTCCTAACACCTTTTTTCCTTATATTTGCTAGAAGTAGAACTGAAGAACTAAGCAAATATAAAAACTGGAAATTCACTGGCTTTATGCTAACAGCCTAACATAAGAAACCCAAATGATGAGGCTGGCTTATCCAATGTTCTAAAAACCAAGATCCAAATTTCCTCATTGTTTGCAACCCTGTGTCCCCTTTCTCCCATTGATAAGTTTGTCTTAGAACCTTCATTTTCAGGAAGGATCCCCCTATCATGAGCAGGTCCTCCACCACTTTTTAACTTTTTTTTAATGTTGTCTTCCCTCATTAGAATGGAAGCTCCTTGAGGGCAGTGACTGTTTTTCTTTTTGCTTCCATTTGTATCCCCACTGGGTAACACAGAGTAAATGTTTATTGACTGATTGACTAACCAGCACTTCCGAATATCTGCAATGCAATTGTTTCTGATCTTCACAATGATGAGGCACTGAAAGATCTGAATTATTACCTTCAGAATCATTAAAGAAAGAAGAAATTATAGCCAATGTACTTCTCACATTTCAGTACTTTAATTCTTTGAAAACTGGTCATCACTTCTCACTAGAGAAGTGGTAGATTATAAATAGAAGCCAATTTGTTGATTTATTTTGTTTGACTTTACTTCTTTGATATATAGGAGGGTTCTATTTGATGATGATGGGGTCAGTGGGAAGTGACAGCAATGTAAAAAAAGGGAGAGGGAACATTGATAAATCTATTTTGGAGGAAAAATACAATTAGTCATCCATACCTAGTATGTACAGTAACTTTTAGTTAAATGCATAGCTGGTTAATCAGAAAACCAAATTCCTGAGCCATTACTATATGACAAAACATTTATTTAAGCTAGTGACTCCCTTTCTACAAAGAAACAGGAGCTCAAGTTTGCTTTTTAAGAAAAAATGCTTTTATATTCAAGTATTTTAAAACTAACTTTTTGAAAAGTTATAGTTCACTCCAAAAGTCAGAGATAGAAAGCTGTCTTCCTAAGTATACAGAGTACTAAAGAAATCCTCAGATACCTATCAATTCTTCTCTCAAAATCCGATCCTAGCTCTTGTCAGCTCCATGGTACGTAGAGGCAGAATCCAAAGAAGGATTAGTAAGCAATGTTCAATGTCAATGAAAATTGCTCATCTAGTGTACTCCTATGAATTTGTTTGTGCTATTCACTGTCTTCAAAATCACTAGTTAAAAAAAACTCCATTGCTCTCAAATGATTCCAATAAATAGGACAAAGTTCTAGCAATGACCATGCTTACCTTTAGAATTTGGTCTCCTTCTTGTAGACCCTCTTGTTCTGCCGAAGTTCCTTCTTGAATGCCAGCCACAAATATCCCAACATCATTTCCACCAGCCAATCGGAGGCCTACACTATCTCCTTTCTTGAATTTCACCATTTTGGTGTTTGGGCTAGAAAGATATGCCCCAGCAGAGAAGAAAGAAAGAGATTAAAAAAAAAGATTCAATAAAAGGGAGGTAGTGTTGATAAAGAAAGATTTAAATGATATCATTTCAGAGAATTGCTTCCTCACAGACTGCTAATGGTGCCATAAAGCTTTGTAAATATAGCCACACAGTAAGGTCTACTGGACTCCTTAGCGGACTGGAAATCTAAAGAACATGCATTCTAATCTACTTCACTGAGTGAGGGGAATCACTTGGCCATGATGAATTTAATGTTCACATCTATAAAATACAGATATTGTCACTGTACCTCAAGCTGCACTAGGGACGATCACAGAAATGACTCCTAAAACAGAGTTATACCTTACCCAAAGGCCTCTTATCCAGTGACCTCAACTATTTGGAACACAGCCAAGAACTGGGCCTTTGAGCCACTGAAATAGATGGTATAAACTCTGTGAATTCAAAGTTCATGTATATACTCTACTCATAAGAGAGTTCCTTGGGCTCTCTCTTATGGTGTATTTTTTTTCCAGCCCAAAGAAGATTAAAAATGAAGGAACAACAAAAAATTAGGAAGTGGGGGAAGGGAGGATTGCTAGAGGTGGGGACTGTCAGAAGTGACACACAGCCTCACAGTAAAGGAGGCTTAGTGCAACAAATGATTTTTGTAATAAAGTCCCTGAATTACCAATAAAAGTCTCTATTTTATGTTTTAGAGAGATGCTCATAAAAATGGTTTAATTTTTTTTAATTTTGAAAAAGCTTTTATGTTCAGTTATTGAGGAAATCTTTTTCCATGTTACACTTTTTTCCCTAAGCATGCAAATTAGTGGGGAAAGACAGAGATTTAAATAGAGTTCTGATTTTGTTTTTTCTTCTACAGGAACAATTTAATTGTATAGAATAAAAATAACCCAATTATGAAAAATTACAGGAAAGCACCTGGAAAATATAAGATATATGATGAGGAGTGAACTGAAAATTAACAGATGCTAGGACCTTAAATCCTCACTATGTATTCTTCTCTATAATCATTTCCAAATTTCTCTCATAATTAGATTCCATGTTTCTTTCTGGTAGCTCATCTAATTAGAACTTTTTTTATTTTTATTTTTTGGAGGGGGAAAGGCAAGGCAATTGGGGTTAATTGACTTGCCCAAGGTCACACAGCTAGTAAGTGTGTCAAGTGTCTGAGGCCGAACTTGAACTCAGGTCCTCCTGACTCCAGGGCTGGTGGTCTATACACTGCGCCACCTAGCTTCCCCCAATTATAACATATTTTTAACAACTTTGCACGATTATGTTAGCATTTATATCTTTGGATCACAAGTCTACAGAAGGAAGGAACTTCAAAAAGCCACTTAATCCAGTACTTTCTTTTTATAGATGAGGAAAATGTAATTACAAAAGGCTAAGTGACTTGTCTAAGATCATACTAATATAGTATGAGTCAGAGGAAGTATTTGAACCCAGATCCTTTAACTCTACAGGTAGTGTTCTTTTCACTGTCCCACACTGGCTGCCTACTCTTATGGTTATGGCCTTTAACCCTGATGGAACGAGGTGCCATTTTGTCGGCAGGAGAGGCATTGATTGTGTGGCTCTCGATAGAACTGCAAATAAAAGAACTGTGTAGTTTTAAATGCCAGGTCCTTTAGCTGAAATATTTTGGAGGCACAAAAAATAAGCCATAAAGAATCTTTTTTGCTGTACTGACAGGCAAGTTACTTGACTTTTCTCAGCTGTAAAATGGGGAGGATAATAGCATAACTACAGAATAGCAGCACAGTGAGAACAAAATGAGATAATATGCATAAAGTGCTTTGCAAACCTTAAAGCACTATGCCAGCCAAAGTGTACTGTCAGCCAGATGCTAGTCACTTAACCCCCAGGCAACTCTCAGTTATAGACATTTGCCAATCTGCACTGGTAAAGAAAGTTTCCACAATTCAATGACAAAACCGCAAACACAAAACCACAAAAACAAAATGCAAAACCTTGTATAAAGATGGAAAGAAGTCATCTGTCTCTGTGAAAATACATTTTTTATTGCCTTTGCAAGAAATATAGTCAAGTGTTAAAGCATTAACACTCCTATTCACTGTACTGACAGTGTATGTAAATCATACCTATCTTGGACCAATGGAGTTTAGCTACTCAAATTCCGCAAGACTTTAAAATGGGCTTACACTATAGAGCATTAGATTATGTTATAAGACAACAGCATTATAGTAAAGGATTCTTGTAGTGGGGCAGGGTGGGGTGGCACTATAATGCAATGGACTAAATCTATATATCACAAATAAAAATCAGTCCAATCACATTATAGTTATGCCTTTTCTTTCTCTTCCACATCTTTATAGCAACATCCCTGTCCTACCTGCTATAGGCTGTAGAAAAAAAAAAAAAAAGGGAGGGTGTGGGAGTGGAAAAAATAACGATCCATCATACAGGTGTATACACAGACATGCCCTGCATAACACTAATGCAAACAACTGTTTTGTAATAATATAAACGAATGAATAAATCAGGACTGAGCTCTACCACAGGCTACAGCATCAGCCATTCCCTCCAAACAACTCTTTTGAAGTTTACAAAGAACTTTCCTTAAGTCACCCTTTAAGTTCGGTAGGATGTATTAGCATTTTGATTTTAAGACGAGAAAAAGGAGTTGACAGACTAACTGAACTGCCTAGCCATGGTCAGGATGCCAGATGGTCAACAACAATCTGGACTAACTGCCCTCTAATATTATCTCACCTAATATTGTATCTCAAAGTAATTATTTCTTTATTTTCTTCACACATAAAGTCATCAACTATGTCAATACCTACGTATGTAAATACACATACACATACATTTCCATATGTGTGTGTAGGTATTTCTCCCCACCCCACTTGACTACAGTTAAGAGAACAGATTCCTTTGAATAGGGGAAAAGGGGAGGAGGGAGAGTAAGAACGTACCCATATATCGCTTCGTCTTCAGGACTTGGCCGAAGAAAAGTTCTTGGTGCTGCTTTAGGTTGAGTAACTGCATTTTTTAAAAAAAAGTGTCCAATATTAACAAGGGAATTATTTCAGATTCACCAAAATATTTATTAAGTACTTAATATGTACAAGTCACTGTGTTAGGTAGTGATATAACAACACAATTTCTGACCTTAAGAAGCTTAGGGTTTAAAAAGAGATGGATAAAATATGAAGTGAAGTAAGTATAATACAGGTTTGATAGGGGCAAAGAACAAGGAGGGAATCCTGAAAAGTACTTTTGGAAAATCTGAGGAAGAAAAAAAACTTTCATTCTGCTGAAGGAAGGCAAGCTACCTGTAAGAAGTACAACTGAGTGCCTTGAAGGAAGAAGGCTTTAAGAAATGAAGATAAATAAGGGGTTAATGCATTCTAGGGATGGGGGGGGTTGTTGTTACAGATATATAAAGGCTAGAAAAAGCAGGAAGAAATTTTAAAAAATTAGTAATTCGGCCAAATTAAATGTGTGTGAAATAAGAATTGAAGGGTAACTTGGATTCAGATTGTAGAGAGCTTTACATGCAAAGATAAGGAGGCCATCATTTTTCCATAGGCAACTAAGAGCCAAAGAAAGTTTTGATCATGCAGGTGAAGTGATCAGACCTTGGCAGCAGCATCAAAAACAGATTGGAGAAAGGAGAGACTAGACTGCAGAGGTTCCCAAACTTTTTGGCCTACTGCACTCTTTAAAAAAAAAAAAATTACTCAGCATTCCCCTGGAAATCTATTTTCTTTAACCCTTTAATGATTTTTTTTTTGAAATGTGCATGATTTCAAAAAAAAATTTTTAAATGATGCTTCTTAAATTTAGTGATTTATTTTAAATTTGTGGGGCTTTTCCTGCATTGAAATTTTGATGATGCAATATTACATCATGTAACCACATAATATCGTATTGTAAACAAGTCATTGCACACACATATTCCTGTCAATGAATGCCGGACTTCCCAATAATGGGCGACATGCTGACCTGCCAACACTTGCTTGTTGAGACTTGTCAGCAGACTTGACCGCTGATTGGTTATACCTTGCAGTTTGTGTGTTTATTTTGAAAATAATGTAATCGCTATGACTTTAACTCTTACACAATATATGAAACATGTATGAATGATTTTTCAAAATTTTCTTATCTTCTCTTCTTTCCTTATGCTTTTACTGCCCCCTTATTTTTATTCAACACCCCCCCCAATTGCAATCAAACCTAATACTGCCCCCCATCATTCCAGCACCCCTTAGGGGGTGGTATCATCCACTTTAGGAACATATGGACTAGAGGCAGGGAGACTGGTTATTTGGCTATTTTAACACAATTTAATTGAGAACTGTTAAAGATCTGAAGTATAATAGTATTAAGTGGAAGGAGGAGTTAATTGAAAGAGATTATGCAGATAGAACCTCCAAAAATTTAAGAAACTGATTGGACATGGAGGGGGAGAGAGAGAAGGAGTCAAAGATGACTTTGGGGTTTGGAGTCTGGGTAAGTGGGAAGATTAGCCTCATTAAGAAAACTGGGGCAAGGGGCCACTAGTTGGCACAGTGAGTAGAGCACCAGCCCTGGAGTCAGAAGGATCTGAGTTCAAATCCTGTCTCAGACACCTGACACACTTACTAGCTGTGTGACCTTGGGCAAGTCACTTAACCCCAATTGCCCTGTCTTACCCCCTGCAAAAATTTTTTAAAAAATTAAAAAAAAACTGGGGGAGAGAAAGGGAAGCATTATTAAGAGACAGTGGTGTTCATGTATGAGCTGAAATACTGAAGAAAAGATTTTTAACAGGTTTTTTTAAACCCCCATTTATTTTTACTTTTTAAAAATTAAATTAAATCCTTACCTGGGAGGTCATCTTGGTATTTGGATTCCTTATTGTTTTCTGAGACAACAGCTGTAACAGTATCACCAGTGGATTTAAATGGTGTGGGTG
The DNA here is from genome assembly GCF_011100635.1 of Trichosurus vulpecula. Classification (NCBI taxonomy): domain Eukaryota; kingdom Metazoa; phylum Chordata; class Mammalia; order Diprotodontia; family Phalangeridae; genus Trichosurus; species Trichosurus vulpecula. Next base: position 36,277,360 of record NC_050581.1, read on the forward strand.
TTGCTCCCATCTTGGAAAGCCTAGTTGGTGTATCCTCTCTTGAAGTCAAATGGAAAAAAAAAAACATATACTTTATAAATTATGCATGTTCTTAAAATGTGAGTGAAATACAGCCTAAAGGCAATAAATAAAAGGTACCATCTTACTTTGCCCTCTCTTTCAGCTTTTCATTTGAGGAATGATAATCAAAATCAGAACAATGGGGCCTCCTCTCATCTGGAGAAAATGATCGGTTTGATTCTATTTCCGAGATATCTAGTTTTTGAAGTAAAAAAAAGCACATTATTAAAATATTTAATTGAAATTCTAAGAGTTTCTAGGCATAAAACATGAAAAAGAGAAGAGGCAGGGAATGCACAGTATTCTGTTATTCCTCAAGCAAAAAAGTGAGTTTTAAAGGAAAACATTAATAAAATTAAGAAAGAGGAACCTGTTTTAGAATTTCAGGCAACTTCTTAAATCACTACCCAAAATTCCACTGTGAAGTTGCACCCTTGTGTTGTCTCAGATGTATGTTTCCTCCCCCTAAATAGTTCTTTGAAAATGGGGTTCAGGTCTCATTCTTGTATAATCTCCCCCACAACCTTATTATTTTCACTGATGACAGCAGGGATTCTTAATCTATTTTGTGTTATGGAACCCTCTGACAATCTGCTGAAACCTACAGCCTCTTCTCAGTACAATATTCTTAATTACATAAAATATGTAGGACTAACAAAGGGAATGAATAACAAGTTCAGACATCTCCCCCAGGTTTTAAGAACTCTTGGATTAGTGAAAGGTACTGACTTTTCCCACTTATGGTGCCCTACGCATGAAAATAGTTGGAAAGTTTTACAATTTTATGGTAATAGACTGCTGCCTGTCATAAAGGCATTTGAGAGACAAGAAGGCAACCTATTAAACTCAAGAAATTCATATTTTCAACTAGTTTTTCCATGGGAGAGAAAGGACCTAAACAAGTAGGAAATACCCAACATGTTTAATTCTATGTTATAGCTAGATTCAAATCCTGTCATATAGAAACTTAACTTGAACAATGCCTTACTACTTTTAAAAAGAGATTTGGTTGTCTAATGTTCTAGTGTAAGGCAATCCTAGTGTATTATTTCCAAATGATTAGACTGCCTACTTATCCTTTAAACTACTCTTTTACTAAGACTCAAAGTGCTGCCCACACAAATGGTAGGTAGCCAGTTTGGATTCTTTCTTTCTGCTTTTCCTTTCTTTTAGCTCTCAGGCAGCTAAGGAAGATAGTGACTTGGAGTTTGAATCCTGCTTCAGACATTGTGTGATTCTGGATCAGTCACTGGATCTCTCAGGCTCAGTTTCCTCATCTGAAAAGTTGGGATAATAACACCTCACCGGGCTTCCATAAGAATCAAAAGAGATTATCATATGTAAAGCACTAGCTATATAAATACTCACAACTATTTTATACTCTTCTTCATGGGAATGGCCTTAACCATCATCTCTGTACAGAAGGATTTCAATCTTCATTTTTAGATCCTACCTTTACCATAAGTTCTTGACTTAGATTTCCAACTATATGCCAAACTTCATCTAGGTATGGTATCATGCCAACATTTCTAACTCAATAAGCCCCTAAGCGAAACTCATTATAGTTGAATAATTTTTTAAAAAGACAGAACTATACAGATAATTTAGCCCAATGTCCTCATTCCTATTAATGAGAAATCTGTAATCTAGTAAAATACAGTGTCTTATCTAAGGTAGCTGGTAGCAAATTCGGGACCAGAACCTAAGTCTCCTGACACTCAGTACAATTCTTCCCACTACATCACAACTATTTCCCACAAAATCTGATCCTCCTCTTCCTCCTCCTGAGTCCACTGTTTTATGTTAATAGTACCACCATTCCAGTCCTCCAGGCTCAAAACCCTGAAGCTATCATCCATTCTTAACCTTCCTCCTCTTCCACATCATCAAGTTTTATTATTAATTCTACTTCCGTATTATCTTTTTCATCTATCACCTAACACCACTTCTACCACTCTAGTTGAAGTCATACTTAGTTCCTGCTTAGACTAACTTCCTAATTTATCTTCAGGTTTGTTTTTTTTTTAGCCTTTAGTTTCTGTGGTCCATCCCACTCACTTCTTTGGAAGTTTAAAATTTCTGAATGTACTACTCTGGACATGCCACTCTGCTGCTTACAATCTTCAAGGGCTCTCCAACAGGCACTAAATAAAAACCCAAATTTCTTATTCTGGCATCCTCTATGATCTTATTCCATTCTACATTTCCAGCCTTATTTCATATTATTACAATTCATACACTCTAGGTGCCAGGGAATCTGGATCACTCAGCTGTTCATCAAATGTTCCTCCTACATTTTCCTACCTCCCTACCTTTGCGCACGCAGTTACCTAAACCTAGAATAACTTGCCTATATACTTCAAGGTCCAAAACAAATGCCCTCTCTACAAGGAAGCCTTTCCCAGAACCCAGGTTCTGCTCTACTACCATCCCCCAACAATGAGTTAGGCATGATATTTCCTTCCTTTGATCTAGAACTTTGTTCTTCTCATACTACAAATTTTAAAAATTATAACTATTTATTGGGGCAGCTAGGTGGCACAGCGGATAGAGCACCAGCTCTGGAGTCAGGAGGACCTAAGTTCAAATCTGGCCTCGGACACTTACTAGCCATGTGACTATTGGACAAGTCACCTAACCCTGATCCACCCCCAATTTCTTAAAGTTAGACTATATTAAAACATATTTTTTAAAAAATTATACCTATTCATGTGAAAGACTTAATTCCCTTAAAATTCAAGGTTGTTGAAAACAAGTACAGAACTCTATTCAAACTTTTATTTTATCCCCTTCAGCTTGGCCTTACACTCAATGTTTGCTCACTGCCACGAATTGTAAAAAGGAAGAACAATTAGAAAATTCCTGAGTTTTATTTTGTAAAATTTAAAAGGGATAATCTTTAATTTGGGAACAAGTTCTGCCTGATTACAGGCCAGTTAGTCTAAAATAACTCCTCTTGGAATTTTACAAGTAGGTTTGAGTTTCCAGAGAAGAGAGAGAGAGAGAGAGAGAGAGAGAGAGAGAGAGAAAGCACTAGCTCTTTCATATGAAAACATCTGTGACCAAACGATAAAGGGTTAGTCAAACTAATCATTACTAACCTTTTGCAATTAGAGTATAAACATTTAAATATGAAATGGGATTTTCTAATTATTTTTTGAATTTATATGTCTATATCCTTCTTTTTCTGGATGTTATATGAAAGTAAACAAAGACAAAGAAAATAGTATCATTCCTTAAACTAAACTCACCTTATGTCAGCCCACATACTATCTTACCTTCTACTTCTGAGTCACTGTCATGTAATGAAGGTATATTGATTAGAGTCTGCTTGCTGTCTCTCAGGACTACTAGCTGGAGTTTCCCTCTTGATTTCTCTATCAGTTTTCGGGCATCAGCTAAAGACATATTTTCTGTTACAGTGCCATTGATCTGTGAACAACATCATGAACAGTGTAAATACTCATCAGAAAAAAGCTAATTCTTTATTTTGTCACATCCAGCAGATTTGTCAAATATTCAAACAGAAGTGTAAGATTCAACTAGATTTATGCACAGCTTTAAAATTAATTGTCCTTCTTCTCCTTGTTCAAACCCCTAAAACTCAAGACAAAAAGATGGTTGATCTGAATCTGTGGGATGACTTAAGTGATTTAGTTCATAAGAAAAATTATTTCAATGAATTTACTGCATATTTGAATTTGTTTTCTTAATTTTTCTCTCTCTCCTTGTAGGTAATACAAGCTTTCACAGTATCAAAGGGAAAGGAGAAAGTACCTACCTTGTGGGGGGAAATGACCCAACAAATTGTAAAAGTATTTTAATGAAATCTTTGGAAGTTTAGGAGCTCCTAATGTCTTTTTCAGAGAAAACTATAACATTCTCCCTCCTACTTCTGCTCACCCCCAAATTTTATCCATTTTATAAAACGCTTTTATCAATACTTTGTATTTTCATTATGACATTTATAGATAACTCCCATTTCATGAAAGGTCTCTTGTAATAAAGTAAAACCAATTATATAAGACTAATAATACAGTGAAAGCGCATGTAACATTTTACATCTGTAACTCCCCACACTTCTCTATTTTAACAGAAATATATGTTCTCTTCCTCCCACTCCCCAACCCACAGGAAAAAAGAAAAACAAATTTCTTGAAACAAATATGCATAGTCACACAGTAAAGTAAATTAGAGGAATGACTGTCTTCTAATAGAGGAAAGAAATGTGAACCCAAAATATAGGGGTCCTAACAGCATATAAATCTTCTACCCATACCTACCTTAAGAATTATGTCCCCTTCATGAAGATTGCCATCTTTAGTTGCCAGACCAGTTCTAGTCATTTCTTTTATGAAAATCTGACTCCCAAGTCGGAGACCATATTCTAGAAAGCAAAAAAACATATATGCCATTATGTTTTATAGAAAGTCTTAACTAGTTCAGATAATTGGGTAAAAATACATTTTCAAAGCCATTACTCACTCTTCCAAAATATCTGGCACATAAACCATTCTCTTCAAATTAAAGGTCAAAGTAATTCTTAGAGGCACACTAATATGCCATGCACTGCTTTTAAGCACTCGATTCATATGCCACACAATTTAATTTTTATATTTGAAATCTGTTAGGTTGCTCATGGTATCATTTGAAAAGCCAAATCGTAAGGCTGAATTTCAGTAGAAGCAAAGAAAGGAGGAAAAGCTAAGCTACATTGTAACAGTTTAACTTTTTGTCCCTTAAATTAACTCTTGGAATCCCTGGTTTTCCCCAAGATTCTGGTTGAGCATCAGTTCTACATGAGGCCTTTTCCTGGTCTCTCCAGCTACATTGCACCCTCCTCCCTCAATCCCCTAATGTTATCTTAGTAAATTGGGTTGGGAATGGCAAGTTCCCCTATGAAGCCATATAATTATTTGGAGGAAATAAAAATAGGGCATTTTGGTTTAATTTTTTTTGTTAGTGGGTTTGAACTGATACTGAAAGATTTGATGAATTACTACTGATACATGTTATTTATACAAGTAATGTGAAGAATGTTTTTTAAATGTTAAAAGGCCCCACTGCCAAGTTCCAAAACATGTTATTTCAGTGTTTAAAAAAAATTACCTCGAATTTGAATTCTTGTAATAAAAAAAGATTCTAGATAAAATACTGCACTTGTAACATCTGATTTTTGTTCTACTACAACTGAAAATTTTGCAGTTACTGAAAAATGCAAGCTTTCTGAACTTTAAAGTAAAAAAAAGTGGGGATGAGAAGAGAAGCTTGTGATAGTTTGTATATCTTGTGGTCCTATAGGTTTTACATTCTTAATTTTTTTTAAAAAACCCTCCTTTTACTATTATAAGTGTTGGGAATATGCTGGGAGGGAGGCGGGGGGAAAAAGAATTGATATTAAAGAATTATTATTTCTATCTCATCTTTTTTTTCCATCTTAAAAAGCAATATATCATTTTCCTGATTTTGTAGGGAAAAGAGTACTGAACTTAGAGTCAAGAGACCCAGAGTTAAATCCCAGCTCTGACTTATCTTCAATTTTTCAACTGTATAATGGGAGAACTGGTCTAGACAACTTTTAAGGTCCTGGCTCTAACAAGTTATGAAATAGTTTACCTATTCCCTATCTCCCGTCAAGGCTCAGCTGAAGTTATCTCCTTTTGTTGTTGTTTATTCATTTCAGTTTTGTCTGATGCTTGATGAGCCCTTTTGGGGGGATTTCTTGGCAAAGAAATGTTGCTGTTTCCTTCTCCAGTTAATTTTACAGATGAGGAAACTGAGAGAAAGAAGATTAAGTGACTTGCCCAGGGTCACCCTGCTAGTAAGTGTCTGAGGTCACATTTGAACTCATGAACATGAGTCTTCCTTACTTCTGGCCCAGAACTCTATCCACTTCGCCACCCAGCTGCCCTTACATGAGGTCTTTCCCGATCACTTAGTTGTAAGTACTCTACCGAACCAAAAAATAAAGCAACAAAAAACTCCTTTGTATTTATTTAATAACAATGTTTCCATTTACATAGTTGTTTTAAGTTTGCAAAATGCTTTATAGGTATCATCTCATTTAATTCTCTTAACCCTTTGAGGTAAGCGCAATTTTTATCCTCACTTTACCCAAGAAGAAACTAAGGCTGACAGAAGCAGATTCCCAGGGTCACTTAGCTAGTAAGTCTCTGAATAGGATTTGAACTCTGGTCTTCTTCACCCCAAGATACCCTTATACCAGTGGTGTCCAACTCGAACAGAAACTAGATCACTAAATCTATATATCAGAATCCTTCTGTGGACCACATATTGATGTTAAAAAGCCCCTATTAAAATCATCTAAGTTTTATCATTCTTAAATTTTATTTTGTTAGGTATTTCCCAATTACATTTTAATTTGGTCCAGGCCTCATTCAGGAATGCATGTGACCTGTGGGTCACATGTCTGACACCTCTGCATGATGCTACCTAGATGCCACCTATTTGTGTATGTTTTTTTCTTCCCAGCAGAATACAAGTCCCTCCACACTTTGAGAGAGTTGTATCCACAGTGCCAAGCCCATTGATCGTTGAATCAAATGTGATTATAATGGTACCTAAAACGTAAAAAAATGCCAGTGAGGACTCCTAAGAGGAGAAACCCTGCTGTTCAAGCATCATCATTAGTCAGAAGGAGCTTTCATATTCAGGCCCAATTATCACAATTATGACCATGTTTTACTTCTTATTTAAGACAGGCATACAATAGTTATTCAATGAAGCATCAAGAGAGCAGGATTATAGAATTTTGAACTGGAAGGAACCTAGGAGATTATGATTTTACAGTGGAGGAAAAAACGGAGGCCAAGGATATAAAGTGAATTGCCCAAAGTCACATTAGTAATAAGCAGCAGAGCTAGGATTCATATTTGGTGTGGTTTTTTTTTTAAATCAGAGATAAAATAAGTATGTAATTTTTTTTTAACATTCCTCCATGCTCTCATGGAAATGAAATATCATTTAAGTGTTGGGGCTCCTTTACTGACTCTTGAATTCATTCAGAGCTAAATGTAATCTTTTTCTATTTCCTTTCCTCCCTGCTATAGCAGCTAAAGTTAACACAGAGTAAGTACACAGATTTGTTTACCAACTTAAGAGAAAGCAGTGAGGGAAAAAGGACAAGAGAACCAGGACCCTAAAAGATATCAACAAGCTAGAACAATGGACCATTTTACTTTTTTTCTGGTTCAGATTGGCGACTTTATCTGTGTGGGGAACCCCTCATGTATAAACTCCCTCTACTAATGCAGACTGGTAACTCATCTACAACTTTAGAGAGCTTGGAGAGCTTCTAGGTGGCACTTGTCCATGGCCATAGGGATAAATATCTAAGAAGTAGGGGGTGAGTTGCTTAGAAGTGGCAAAGGGCTAGATTTATTAGAAGAAAGAAAAAATTCCTAAGAGCAAAAATTGCCCCAAAGTAGAATTACCTCAAGAGGTAGTGAGTTCCCTTTTACTAGAATACTTTAAATGGAGGCTATGTGACCCCCTTGCTGGTGATATTGTAGAGAAGATTGTGGTTCAAATGCAGAAAGGACTGGATGGCCTTTGTGGTTCTTTCCAACTCTGATTCAGTGGCTTGGAAACAGTTTTTTTGGGGGGTAAATTAGGTTGATTTTGGTAACTGTCAGTTGAGTGCATAATAACACACTTTCCTGTATCAAATGCAGAATCTAGCCCTTTGTAGAGATTGATTTCTTGGTGGTTCTTAGTGTAATATTTTTTCAGAAAATAAGCCTCAACATAGCTAAGTGTTTTTTCTCTCATTCTGAAGATAGAAGAAATGACACAATCTACAAGTGTACCAGGCTGAAATATGGGAAAGGAGAAAGAAACATCATCCATGGAATGAGGACAGAACAAGACCAGGAGAAATAATGGGTATCTTAGAGAAGTCAATGATACTTTTCTCTAGGTTCACTGTGGTAGGGTATAACTGGGATGTTCTGTGCGGTGAAATTTAAGCTGCTGGCATGACCCACTGGAGAAAAGTCGGCACTGAACATTGCCCTTAATAACAGTGAATCCCTTTATTCCTTTTCTCACACCTTTTTTAAGTCCTTCATTCATCAGGGCAAGGAAGGGTGCTCACTTTGTGCCCTGCCATGGTGAATAGTTAAGGGCTTCACATTCCCCTACGCTGAATTTTTCAAGCACAATGCTAACAAAAGAGCCTGCTGAAAGGAGAGTTCTTAGCTTTCACTCTTAGTAACCTGACACTCTAAGTTCAATCCCAGAAAATGACATTCCTGCACAATCCCTCAGTCAACCATTTCTATACAGTTATATAACTAGACTCTTAACACTCTTTTATTTAGAACAAAACACTCTGTCCCCCTCAAAAAATATCCCAGAACTGACTGATGTGATGTGTCCTTTGAACACCAATTAGATTTAAACACAAATCAAGCTATATCTTTTTTGGTGTTATAAGGATAAAGAATTTAACCTTCTTCCTTGCAATGCCAAAATAAGTCCCACTAAAATGGGGCACAGTTAGAGAGACCAACAAGACATCCCTATAAGCTATGTTGCAGAGAATGCCAGAAGCCAAGGAGAAGCTAACCTGGAGCTACATCAGTCTAATTCTGGGCACTTCAGAATCAATCAAGAAAATGCCTAGATAAGTGACTGGCTATTTTGGCCCATGTGAATAAACAGTCTTTGTCTCATATTTACAAAAAACAAACAAATAAACCCTAGTGGCTTTTATAGTAAACACACCTAACTATGAATTAGATATGCCTTTTAACAAAGGTGGCATGTAAATAGAATCTCTGTGTATTGAATGCTATTTTTCTTTTAATTATAAGTTTGGAGAGGAGTTTCTATGGGGACATAATCACTGGTAGGGAGGAGTATTGGTGTGGGTGTGGGTGGGTGGGGGGTGTGTGTGAAAATTTCCCCTCTGGCCCTTTCTCTGTAAGCTGTCAAAGAGATTTCTTTCAAAAGAACATTAGAAAGACATTTGTGTGAGTGGTAGAGGAGGTTTTTAAAAAAATTTTTTTTTCAAGGAAGATAAATCCAGCCACTTACAAAGACTGGTAGCTTTTATAGCAGCTTCTAAAGCAAAATAACTTACTCTGGAGTAAATAATATAGACCTCTCCCCCAACAAACCACTTATTTCTTTCTTAATTTGGACAGTCAGAGACATGGAAGAGAAATAGAAGAGTGAGAAGAAAACAAGTGATTATAAAGACAAACCTGTGCTACCATGACTCTTTGGTTGCATAATCAGAAGGACACACGCTGCATTTGGATTCAGAAAAGCTAAGTTCAAATCCTGGCTCCCCTGTTTACTGCCTGTGTGACTTTGGACAACTCGCCTCATCATTCTGGGATGTAGTATCCTCACCTGTAAAATATGATGGTTGGACTAGATAACAAGTCCTTTCCAGTTCTAAACCCTATGAATCTATAACCTGTGAATTGACTCTATTCTTTCTCTCTTTATGCCCTATCCTCTAACCTCTTTTTGGAGAGATCTCCTTTTAAAAGGAATGTGTCTTTGGACTTTTGCCTCAAAAGACAACATTGTAATATCATAATATTTCAGAAGGAATATGTATGTAATAAATCATCACTACCTTCATTGGGTTTGCTTTTTGTCAAAAGGACATCAATGGGTCTTTCTATGTCATGCTGCTCCAAGTGATCTGGCCGACGCCGCATCTCAGGAGTGGGACTTCTGGAATGCAGTTGATCTCGACTGTGACTCTTCCTCATCTCATATCTAACATTAGTTGGATACCTCTGGCTATACTCCGCGGGTGGACTGTAATCTCTTCGATAGCCACGGTCATAACTATCATTCCGGTCAATGCTTCGGCCTCGGCTCCTGTCTCTCCCGTAGTCCTGATCTAACCCTCTCTCCAGACTCCGGCCCCGACTCCGTTCACGGCTGTAGCTCCTCTCTCGGCCACGAGTTTGGTCATGGGGAAGTCTTCTTTCAGGGCTATTATCCCAACTGCGGCTACGTCCTCCATTGCCACTGTGCCAGCTCCTTTCACTGTATCCACTGCGGGCACTTCTGCCATCAAACTCTGCTTGGTCATCCATTACACTGAAAGCCCGTTCATCTAGATCCATGGAAGGGCTGCCTCTTAAAGGAGCGAGCTGCACTTTGCGGGGTCTCTTGACAACCTGTTGAAACAAGCACTTGCAATGAAAATGCAGTATAACCATAAAAATACCATTCCTATTAGAATCTGCTCCCACTCAAAGCTAAATTTGAAAACTCACAGACTATTGTGAAATATTCATTTTTTTCTAATAAATAAGACTATAACTTACACACTTATTTTTAATAAATATAGAATTAAAAATGTAGACTAATTATCCATATTAATTTAATTATTCAAAATTCTTTTTTCTCATTGATATTCCATGTTAACTTTGATGCATTTCTTTACTTTAGCATCATATATCAAAGAGATTGGTAATACTTAATTTTGCTTCTTTTTATATGTGAATTTGCTTATCATGAGAAAGCTGGGCACTTGCAACAACCCAAAAAACACATGCAACACAAAGCCTTGTCTTCAGCAGTGACGGACTATAGGTACAAAATGAGGCTTATGTTGTCAGATATGATCATTGTGCTCGTTTGTTTTACTTAACTATAGTCCTATAGATAACAAGGGTTCTCCATCGGAGTATAAATGGGGGAGGGGTTGGGGGGAATTAAGAACTCTTAGTCATGTGTGGACGTAAAGAAAGAAAAAAAAACTTTTGTACAATTTTAGAGAAATAAAACAAAAGCCTGTCCCTTTGCTTACTAGCACACATATCCAGTTCACTATTGGTACAGGACCTATGCCATCATGCTTTGTTATTTAAGTAGGCTGATTTTTTCCTTCGAAAATTATTTATCATAAAATAAATCCCTTAAATATGTAGAACCCTTTTTAAATGCCTTAAAATCTTCTACCCTATTTTATTTTTACTCTTGCAGTATACTTTAACCTTTTCACAAGCTATTTCATTTTTTAAAAAGCCAGGTTGTTATTGAACCTAGAATGATGTGCTTTGACAAATTAGAAGCTTAAGGGAGATTGGGGGGGGGTGGGGGAACACAAAAAACCTCCCAGAAGTCTCTCCCATCCTTTCCTTTAATTAAAAACCACTCTACCCACTCAAAAACTCAAAGCACATATACATACATACAAAAAAACAGCATTAAAAATACAAAAGCAATTGGATTCTGGATTATGTAATTCCTTCAGACAGTTAAAAGTGGTAATTTTCTTCTGGGCATAGAAACAAAAAGCTATTGAAACAAAACCGAATGTGAATCCATGGCTTACAATAGCAGCTATCTTCCCACTTTTTCTCAACTGCTGAACAGCAAACGAATGGGGTACATCCTCCATGGGGGTGCCATTAACCATAACCACTCTGTCGTTTTCTCTATAAACAAAAATATAAAATGAATTGTGATAAATGTCTCATTTAAAATAATTCTAGATCAATCCTAAGCATAAAGCAATTTTAAACATCTAATGACTGATACTCATCAATGTTATATTTTACAAGCAAATAAATTACAACTTCACTGAGTTTGAAGGGTCATATCCATTTTAAATAATTTATTAAAACCTATCATGGATATACTTTCTCCAGTTATCAAGATATGGTGATACTGTTTTATGTCAATGTAGTTTTCATTGGTATACAGTCTTTAGGAGTCATCCTAGGGGGAAGAGCCTAGTGAATCTTCCCCTTAAAATAGTGAAAGTGGTTAGATACCTAGAGAACAAGAAAAGGTTCTTAATATTGTTTAGCTCCAGGATACATATCAATTTAGTCACTGAGTAGGGGACTAGAGAGAGACCACAAAGGCTAAAAAAGCTACAAAGCCTGGGGTAATAAATTCATGCCACAGAGTCAGTGGTTTGGCATGGGCCTTAGCATTAAGGCTCCAAGACCAAGGTAATAAGAGGCAGCCGTGATTTGACCATCTAGAGCCAGGCAATCAAAAAGGTCTAATTGATGAAATGCATTTCAGGCAGACCCACCAGAATAGAGGTGGGAAAAAGTACAAGAAACATTAGCTTTCAAAGGTTAGATCATAGAAAGCCTTAGGCACAGGGTGAGGTAAGGTATAACAAGGCAGTCAACTTTGGGAAGAGTCTCTTCCTTAAGGGAAGGGAGTAGGTCCAGGGACTTTCACAAGCCATGAGCAATGTGAGGCACTCTGGGAATGAATGAGCTGAAGCAGTACTATGGGAAAACACTATGTACCTTTCTCACAGTACCTGCATAAGATTCCTAACCCATCACCTTCAAAAGGATCCAGAGGGGTAAGACATAGTAGCCTGGCCAGCTAAAGCCATGACAAAGACATTGTAACTAAGCCAAGTCCAAGACTAAGAAGGAAGAAAAAATCAAGGAAAACAATTTAAGATACTTAGGTTTAGGGAAATATTCTAAGAATATCTACAATTTCCAAAACACATTCTTTTGTCTGTTATTAAAAGCCCTTCTCTACTTTAGAAAAAATGTTTTCCTTGTAATGCTTTGTAATTAATTCCTCTTTAAAGTACATAGAAGTTGGTGCACTAGGATCAGGTGACCTGGAAAAGGAAGAGGGTAAAGAAAGCTTGCATCCTGCTGGAGTCTGGGTGGGAGAAAACCAGAGGAAGATTGGTAGCCAGAACTACCCGGGAGATGGTGCTAATGACTTGGGTTTTAGGCTGGGTGCCAGAAGATGAAATGGTCAAAAGTTAAGGGCAGATGTTCTGGTCATCCTCCTCCCTCCAGGTCCAGACCAGGTAGCATTAAATTGACACCCTATAAAGGACTAGGTTGTTAAGAAAAGCTTTGACCCTTATATGTCTGTTTTCTGGAAAACAAGAGAAAACAAAAACTTTTTTTTGGTAGATTAAGAAAGCCTAGCTCCAGAAGTTCTTAACCTGAAAAATATTAGCCTTTGAAAAATAAATAAAAATAAAATGTATATTTTGCTAACAGTATTCCATTGTAATGTTTCTTTTGTAATTCTGTGTATTTTATTTTATGCATTTTAAAAACATTATGTAGAGAAAGGATCCATAGACCTCACCAGACTGCCAAAGGCATCCATGACGCAAAAAAGGTTAAGGCTACTTGTCCTGGATTACCCCAGCAGTCAAATATGAGAACCTTAAATTATCATGAATGCAAGATTGCTAAAATGACATCTCACTAGCTTTTAGTAGAACCTATTTAAATGACTTAAGTTACTTTCCTGTCCAGTCTCCCACCCACAAAAAAAAGCCCCCCAAACCATAGAGTTGTCCAAAGACCACTGCAAAAGACCACAGCTTTTAAAAAAGTCTACATAACTGAATTCTCTAAAGGCAGAACCTGTAACTAGAGAAAACATCAGGAACCATTTACCACTGTACTGTTTTTCAATAAGGATAGCAGCATTTAGTAAACTAATGCTTCAGAGCAGTCAGAGTAAACGGTTCTTACTGTTTATTCTCAAGAGGAAATTTAGCTTAGTCACTTCAATAAAGGTTCTCTACGTGAAATTCATGCATATTTTAAAACAGAGAGAAAAAGAAATTTGAGAGGAGGTTATTGAGGAGGGAGAAAATGAAAATAAAAGGGAGGTTTTATTGTTTGTTCCTCTCCATCACATCTCAGAAAACCAAAGACTTCTGTTTGCTTCTTATTTCCCATCCAAGTATTTCTCTGTCGTGACATGGTCTTTTGATTTAAGATGTGCCCAAACTGGGAATGGGAATTCAGACAACAATGTTTTGGAATCCACTTGGAATCCAGTCTGAATTCCCTTCCATAAGCACACAGGAAAATAAATAGATAGGGACTGGACCTGTGACTTCACTGGTTTAACTGACTCCATGAATGAGGAAATTTGACCTGCCTTCTTTGCAATTCACTGTGTTGAGTGCTAAAAAGTTCTTGAGTACAAAGTGACTGGCTCAGGGTCAAAGGTAAGACTTGAACCCTGGTCTTCCTGACTCTGAGACTACCTCTCAATCCACAATGCCAGGTTACTTCATATAGAGAATTTTCAACCAAGATTTCTTAACATAGATAGATAGATAGATAGATAACTATTTTGATATAATGAGTTTCCTTTATAATACTAGGTATTTCATTTTGTACACTTAAAAATTTCTGAGAAGGGGTCCATAACACAAAAAAGGTTAAAAACCTTTGCTCTAAATTTTTGATCATTCCAAATTACCTTTGGATCTATTTTAGATAGTTGTAATCACTGCATACATATTATATTTTCGCCTGAAGTTTCACCCATATGACACAGTACACATACATTTAATTTTTAACATTTATATGGTATTTCATCTGATTATCATAATATAGTTTGCTTATTCACTTCCCAATTGTCAGGTATTTGGGTTGTTTCCTCTCCCTGCCCCCCATTATAAATAGTACTGATAGGAACAGCTTTTACACAAATTACCCTACCCCCTTAAAAAATTTAATTTCTTGGCAGTAAATACCAAAAGTGAAATCAGTGGGTTAAAGAGTATATGAATGGTTTTGTAGTTCTTGTTACATTTTCATAGGACATAGGAAGGAATTTTTGAGGCAGTTGAATACAACCTCATCATTTTACAGATGGAAAGTAGACACTCTCCGAAGTACGATCTAAAAAGATTTGCAATACTAAGAGCAATGTTTCTGTGCCTGTTATACCATAGCCCCACTAAGTCTGAACTTTTTACATTTATCTTTTCTAGTTTAAAAGGTACTTCATGAAAACCTGTTATTTTCATTTGTTATTTATTTCATTGCTAGTAAGGCTTGTGCGTTTGCCAATGTTCTGAGCCCATTTTAAACTCTAAAATGAAATCTAATTTAAAATAATTATACCCAATGTCAAAATTAATCAAGTCAGAACCTTCTTATCTGTAGACAAATCTGCAGGAGAAGAAACAAACACACTTACTGAAGTAGTCCATCTGCAGGCCCACCTGGAAGTACATCTGAGATGACAATTGATGTTTCACCATTTTCAAAATGCGGGTTATCTCTTCCCCCAGACACAGCAATACCAAATCCTCTTTTGGAGTCCTTTTATAATGAGGGAAAAGTGAATGAGAAAAGTGGAATATTCATATTTCAATATAAGTACTCATAGGAATAAAGGTAAAATCAATTGCCAGGTCCACGAGTCAAAAAGTATGCCTGTTAGCAGGCAGGATTAGAATTTCAAAACCATCATTTAAATGATCCCATCTTCTAAAATCTAAAAAGGAAAAACGATAATACAGACCAGGACATTGATCCAAGCTAGCAGAAGATGAGAGGTGTTACTTAGCTAATATGTTATTTTACTAATATGACTATTTTGGTAGGAATGGAAAAGGCAACTGTTTGAGTCATACTGGTCTGAAACAGAAAGATTTCCATCCAGACTGATCTATGCCTTCTTCCATATGGGCAAATAGTTCTCAAAGTGTGGTCTGTGAAATTCTAAGGGACCCTGAGACCCTTTCATTGGGTATCCAAGGTCAAAACAATTTTATAATAATACTAAGATATTATTTGCCTAATGTTTTAATAAAAATAACCCTCCCTTTTCCAGCTAATATCTGTGTCTAGATCTTTATATGAAAACTTCAATCAAATTAACATATTGCAACAGAATGAATGCTAAAGTAGATATGCTGTCTTCTATTAAATTAAACCTTAGATTTGTAAAAATATATAAAGCAATGTCATCTTTCTCATAAATTTTTGTTTTAGAAAAATTCTTTTTCATAAAAATATCCCTTGTGTTAACTTTTAACAGGCATATTACTGTTCTTTTGAAATGAGTATTTTATATTTTTATTCATTTTAATACCCAATATAGTAAATATTGATAAAAACCTATATGAAACAAAGCTCTTGGTCTTCAATAACTGTTAAAATTCTTAAAGGATCTTCAATAATTTTTAAGACCAAAAAACTGAGAACTTCTGGTGCAAGGGATTCCTAAGGAAGGAAATGCCTTCGACTAATGCAAATCTGCAAATGATAGTCTTAAACAGTTGCCTCAGAGGACTGAAAAGTTAAGCAACTTGCCCAGGATCACAAGCCAATATGCTAGAAATGGAATTTGAATAGAGGTGTTACCAATTCTAAGCCTGTTCTCTACACACTAGGGTTATGCTGCCTTTTGGAAGTGTCATTATAGTCCAAAAATGACTCACCTCATCTCCAAATAAGATCACTTTGTTGTTTTTTAAAATCTATTTATTTTTAAGAGCATTTATCAATTTATTTATTTTTGGCATTCAATCTTATTTTGAGTTCCAAATTCTCTCTCTTCCTCCAACCCTTCCCCAATCCATTGAGAAGGCAGGCAATGACACCCATTTACAAGTGATATCATGCAACAGATTTCCATATTAGCCATGTTGAAAAAAGCAAGAAAAGTAATGTGAAAAAAATATGCTTCAATCTTCAGAGTTCATTAGTTTTCTCTCTGGAGGCAGAGAGCATTTTTCATCAGTAGTCTTTTGGAATTGTTGTGGCTCATTGTATTGGTCAGAGTAGCTCTTTTTTACAGCTGATCATCATTACAATATTGCTATCACTGTGTACAATGTTCTCCTGGTTCTGCTCATTTTACTTCACATCGGCTGGTATAAATCTTCCCAGGTATTTCTGAAGCCATCTGCCTCATCATTTCTTATAGCACAATAGTATTCTATCACAATCATATACCACAATTTGTTCAGCCATTCACCAAATGATGGGCATCCCCTCCATTTCCAATTCTTTGCCACCACAAAAAAAGCTGCTACTTTGATCTCTTTGGGGTAGTGGTATTGCTGGGTCAAAGGGTATGCACAGTTTTATAGACCTTTGAGCATAGTTCAAATATTTTTCCAGAATGATTGGATCAGTTCACAACTCCAACAGTGAATTAACGTACCATTTTTTCCACATCCCATCCAGCACTTGTTATTTCCCTTTTTTGTCATGTTAGCCAATGTGATAGGTGTGAGGTGGTACCTCAGTTGTTTTAAATTGCATTTCTCTAATTATTACTGATTTAAAGCATTTTTCATGTGATTGTTGATAACTTTGATTTCTTCTTCTGAAAACTGCCTGTTCATATCCTTTAATCATTTATCAATTGGGGAATGGCTCATCTTTTTTAAAATAAATCTGTCTCTGTTCTCTAAGTATTTGAGAAGTTAGACCTTTATCAGAGAAGTCTGCCATAGAATTTGTTTCCCAGTTCCTTGCTTTTCTAATTTTGGCTGCACTGTTTTCATTCATCCAAAACCTTTTTAATTTCATGTAGTTAAGATTATCTCTTTTACCTCATGGTCTCATTTGGTCATAAAATCATCTCTTACCCATAGACATCACAGGTAATTTTTTCCATGGTCCCCTAATTTATTTATATGACACTTTATATCTAAATCATGAACCCATTTTGACCTTATCTTGGTATATAATCTGAGATATTGGTCTATGCCTAGTTTCTTCCAGAATACTTTCCAGTTTTCCTAGCAGTTTTTGATGAATAGTGAGCTCTTACCCCCAAATCTTGGATCTTTAGGTTTATCAAACAGTAGGTACTGTGGTTATTCAACTCTGTATATTGTGTGTTTATTCTAATAATCAACTACTCTATTTCTTAGACAGTACCAGATGGTTTTGATGATCATTGCTTTGTAATACAGTTTGAGATTTGGTACTAGTAGGCTGCTTTTCTTCTTTTTGTTCTTCCATTGATTCCCTTGATATTCTTGACCTTCTGTCCTCCCAGAATTAGATCTCTTTGAAAGAAATATATGTGTGTATACATCCATACATGTATGTATGTATGTATGTATATATGTGTGTAGATGTATATAAATTCTAAAAAATAAAACTGATTATTGGTCACACTCAGATTTTATACAAGCCAAATTGGGAAGAAAAATATAGGCTACATTTAGACCAATAAAATAGACGTTCTGCAACCTTTAAAATTATACAGTGCTTCCATTTAAATACACAGTGGCAAGGATAATTGATTTCCTAAATACAAAAGAAAAATTACTAAGCTTATAAATTACAAATCTATTTTTGAAATCCTATAAAATAACTACATATAATGAAGTACAGCTTTTTAACCACCCTCTTAGACGTAGGAAGTATATGTAAATTTGATTACACCTGTGAGGTGTCCAGAACTCTCTGACAAAATCTGTAATTCACTCCAATTCCATTATTCACAGACCTCTACTTAGATATTTAGCCATTCAAAATATATTTTAAGTATAATATTTGATTAGGCACAATCCAACATGGAAAACCTTGTCTCCAAAGGAAAAGAGAAAAATTAAGAGCACTCTCTTGTATTTGTTAGACTGAATTCAGGGAACTAAAAAGCAACTAAAGAGAACTCAAAACCAGCAGATCACAAACCACTAATAATAATACGAAGTTGTTTTTTTTCCTCCCCTAACAGCTTGGAGCACTAGGTGGCACAATGGATAGATCGCTGGGCTTAGAATCAAGGAGACTCATCTTCCCAAATTCAAATCTGGCCTTAGACACTCACTAGTTCTGTGACCCTGGGCAAGTCACTTAATCTTGTTTGCCACAGTCTTGTCACTTATAAAATAAGCTGGAGAAGAAAATGGCAAACCACTCCAGTATCTTTGCCAAGAAAACCCCAAATGGGGTCACGAAGAGTCAGATACGACTAAAAAATGACTGAACAATAACATATTACCAAATATATGACTATTGATTTGACTGACTGGCTGGTACATAAAACAACACAGGGAGGTTTATACTGAAAAACAGCAGGCATGAACCTTAAAGCAGTCCTTTATTGCACTTAGCGCTATATCCAATTCACAGCTCCATGACTAGAAAGGAAGCCACATTATTGGAGAAAAATTTATCAAACAGAATTAAGCATTTTCTATGTGCCAGGCTGTTCATTAGGGATATAATAGGAACTCACATTCTATCAGGTGAAACAGTATACATGTACCTAACTATACAAAGTAAATGGAGGATAAGCTGGACCTGGGACTTCATTGCTGTAAGAAGCAGATGGTGAGATATTTTCTCTACTAATGCAGACGGCACCAGCCCTGCAATTTATTGCCTGGGGGCAATGAAAGATTCAGTGACTTGCTTCTGTTCTGATCACACGCATAATATGTGGCATAGGTCGGATTTGGACTCAGGTATTCCCAACGCCATTCATTATGCCAGGCTGCCTTTGTGTGTGCATACCCACACGTACACACCAATGTATCTATAGAGAGAGATTGATAAATATATGAATCTGTATATAAAGTAGATACAAGACAATGGGGGAACACTAGCAGCTTGGGGGATAAGGAAAGGCAGGTGACAGTACTTACGTAATACTTGTAATATGTAAAATAATAATATGTAATTACTTAGGTAATATGTAAACAAGTCCAAAATAATGGAGTATACAGACTATATATATTCAATGCTAAAGAAATTAGAAATTAGGCAATGAATCATAGAGTAGGAAAAAAATAAGGATCCTGACTGATTTTAATCTCAATTGAGAATTATATAATTGTAGCACTAGAAGGAGGCTTTTGAAGTTCACTGAAGTCCTGAGTGAACTGAATGAAAAGATGAAACATAGTTCAGCAAGAGATAAGAAATCAGAGTTAAATTATATTATCTAGCCCCTTCATTTTACAGAGGAAGAATTTAAGACCCAGAAAGAAGTCAAACGGATTGATTGCCTAACCTGGTATGTAAGTGCCATGCTGCAGGAGGCAAAGAAATGCTGGACCCAGAGTCAGGAAAACCCAGGTTATAGCCAGCTCTTCCAGCTACTGACTATGAGATGCTGGGTCAATCATAAGCTTTCTGAGCTTCAGTTCTGTCATTTCTAAAATTGCGGCTTTGCCTAGCTTACGGGGCAGTCAGGGTAAAAGGAATCAATGTATTCAAAAGTCAAAACACTATAAAAATCTAAAATCTCTTTATCATTAGAACCCAAATTTCTCGATTCCTTGGTCAGTACTCTTTAACTTAGTTCGGACTTAGAACTCATTGAGGAATGTCCTATGAACCTGCAAGAGGGATGCTGGCAGATACTGTAGAGTATCTTTTCCCAAGTTCCCTCCTTTCCTACATATCCCTCAAAAAATTTAAATTGTGTTTTACCCAGTCTTCCTGGGAAGTGAATACATTAGAGGGCCTCTCTAAAAATGATGCAAAACTCTGTTGTTAGAAAGCCAAAAATATTTAATCTCATGTTCCATTTACTTAATTGTCAAAAACTTGTGCATTTATCTTTCTTGATAGCAATTTTTGTATTAGCAAGTCCTTACAATGCATTGCTACTCTTAATAATATTAATTATGAGTTTGGTTTATTGTTGTTGAAACCATACATATACATGAATAGAGTTAATATTATAGTTTTGAAAACAACATTCCAACATGGTGGCACAATGGATAGAGAGCTGGGCCTGGAGCCAAAACCTGAGTTCATATCTGACCTCAGATACTTACTAGCTCTGTGACCCTGGGCAAGTCACTGAACCTGTCTGCCTCAGTTTCCTAAACTCTAAAATGGGAATAATATCACCTATCTCACAGGGCTGTTGCCAGGATCAAATAAGATAATATTTTTTAGCACAGTTCCTGGTATATTAGGTACTTAATAAATGCTTGCTTCCTTCCCCCTTCCTTCTCTCAACATTTGAAAGGTAGAAAACATACTTACTTTTTGCAAGGTCACAGTATACTGCTCCCATATCAGCTCTTCCATGCCTGGAGCCTATAATATAATAAACAAAACCAATTAGCCAGAAAGCAGAACAGGACAAATACTGGGACTGAAATGAGAGTTCATAATCACATCAAAACACACTCACAGAATCTCAACAACCAGAAACTAGTTAATCTATTCTTTGGGTAAATAAAACCTTTAAGTTGTTTGTTGTTTTTTCAAAATCAGTGTTGTCTCTATCTTTTTCTACCTATGTCCTCCAAACAAAAAGATCATCTGCCTTCAAAAGCAGAAAAGAAAATGGAAACTCAGAAAGATTAAATTATATACCCAAGGTCACACAGGAACTAACAGCCTGAACACTAAGTCATCAGAACCCAGGTTTCCAGACTCCCTTAGTTCCCTACCCCCACCCCACTGCACATATTTCATAATTTCCTTTGTTAATTTGACATCTTCAGCTGAAATGGTAATGGCCAAAAGTAAGAATAATAGATGACCCTGAACTTTATAGCTTGTTAGCAGTTCTGGGAAAACAAATAGAACAGAAGCATTTTTGGAAGAAAGAGTGTTAACAATTTCTTTCATCCATGCTATCTCCCTGGTTTCCAGTAACCCAGATACTCAGTAGTTCATGGTGGTAATTAGGAAATCTCTTTTACACTTCCCTGAATCAGACGGACAAAGGGAGATCTGTGTCCACAATAAACAGGAGTAGAAGCAGAGTGGCAACAGTGTGGTTGTTTATAGAAAAAATGACAACCATTCCCTTCTCAGCACCAGAAAACACAGTCAGTCCCTCTTACCCCATGGATCTTCAAAGAAGACAAAACATTTTTAAATGACCAGAAGCACTTACGGTGAATTTTCTATAAGGACTTCTTCCCACCCCCAGTGCCTTTCAGGCCTGCAGGCTTTTCATTGTTCACTTTTCAAAGCACCATGGTAATGGAAACACAGGCTTCAAAATCAAGCCAAAGCACATACTTTCTTAAAGCAGGCAAAGAGAAACAGAGGGGATCAGCGTGGGGTTTGTGGGAAGGAAACCAGTTAAATTAAAAAAGAAACAAGAATTACCTCTCATTTACCCATTTCATCTCTGATTAGAATCTGTTATATTTATAAAATAATGTAGTGATATTTAAATTAGTATAATTCTTTTTTTTTTTAATCTGCCTAGCTAATTAGTGTGTGGAGTAACTTACTAAAATGGTTGTATTATTCCAGGGCTAGTTCTACTGTAATTTCTGGAGGAAATTACATATCTGCACTCAGGGCCATTTATCTGGATTCACATCCCACAGCTGGGTGAAAGGGTACAACTCACCCAACTGTGCTCAGAGGCAGAGACACCTTTTTCAGTAAAATGGGGATAACAGCAGCCCCTAAAAGCAGCGAGGTCCAAATGAGACAATGGATAACGAGGACTTTGGGAACCTTAAAGCATTATAAAAATGTCAGCTATCATCACTATTTTAAAAAATAAACAGCAAGACACCTCTGGACTTCTTTATCATTTCATCCAACCAAATTAAGCAAACCACACATACAATCAATAATATTCGAAAACAATGAGGTCAAAGGTAAAATAAACAGTCCCAGTTTTGGAAGCCTATTTATAATCCAAGACTCGTCCATAATAAGATCTCAGTGCCCTTTAATTATTCCTGTGCTCACAGCTGCGCAATTGAAATTCGATTTGTCATAAAGAGGATTAATTCCCCCTAACAGGGATAACCAAACTTTTATCCAATGAGGAAATACATAGATATTTTGCCCTGGAGCCTAAAGGCATCACTTAATTAGCATGAAAGCAAGTCAATTGACAGCCATTTCTCTATTCGTTTGACTGGGAAGGGAGGAGAGAAATGTTCTTTGGTGCTTGAGAGCTGGCTGGTTATGGAGTAATTCCCAGGCAGTGTTACAAGTCTGTATTCCTAACCAGGAAAAGCAATCCAGGGATGCCCAGTATTGCGGTCTAGGAAAGGAAATCATTCACAGGGATCAATTGGAAAGCTAAGGCAAGGGGGAGGAAAGGGGCAAGGGAAGACTTAGTTCAACTTGAGAACAAGAGATAGCCAAGGTTACAGGTTTTTCTCCTGTTAGCCCATTAAGATTTCTTCTCAAATAAAAGTAGAAATTTACACCATGCTTTATCTCCACAAAATCCCATGTAGTAAGCAGTACAGGTATTATCATCTACATTTTACAAATGATAAGTGTGGTTAGTAAAATTTAAACTTAAATAAAAAAGGATTCCTCTAGCTATGAGTGGAGCTTTATTCTTCAATCAGTTCAACTGAAGGAGGCCCCCTTAAGTTTTCCAGAGCCCTCCCCCTAGCTCCAGACAGACAGAATTCTAACTTTGTAAGCTTGGTACTCCTGTTTCCACTATCTCAGCTAAACCTTCTTTCTGGACAATGCACCCCAACTGTAAGAAGGGTCTTAAATACTAGGAGAGTTTGTATTTTATGAGGAGTGCCACTGGAGAGATTTTCGAGCAAGGAAATGACAACTCAGTAACTGGTTAATCATAATAACATTCTGACCAATCCTGGTCAAGAAGAAATAAAGAAGCCCGTTTCCCCTCCTTACCTAGGGGAATGGTCAGCATTGTAGATGAAGGATGTAGTATATACTCTCATACCCAGGCTTAGCTAAACAGTTTTCCTTTGTTTCAAAGGAAAGTCTACTGGGTGGGGTACATCCAGAAATAAATTATGTAAAGATAAAAGGAACCGATAATTTTAAATAATGATAATAACAAAAGGGCTCAGATTTGAGCCCCTTCTAGCTTTGAGGAAAAATAAATCATAATTTGAATTCAATTTAATAAGTTATGAAATTTCAAAAAGAAAATATTAGGCAAACAAAAAAATTAAACACAACGGTCCTTATTAAATACTTTAAAAATTATTTATTCCTCAAAACTATCATGCCAGGTATGTGGCTAATATCACTATCTTGAATTTTCAGTTAGTAAATGGGAGACAGAAATGATTAAATGGAAAACTAATTCAGTTCAGTTCAATAAACATTGATTAAGGTCTACTATGTTCAAAGGTATGCTTGGTGCTGAGGTCAAAAGTACAAAAACTAAACAGGCCCCATCTTTTGAGAATTATATTCTTCATATTAACTGTCTCTGGCCCACTAAGAATTCACAAATAAAAATTCTGTCCCCTCTAGCAGCATCAATCAGAGATAATTTGAAGAGAGAGTTAACACCAACAATTGGGGGGAATCATCAAGAACCTGTTGCAGGAGTAGCACCTGAGCTGGCCTCAAAGGAAGCCAAGGATTCCAAGAAGAGATGAGGAAGGAGTGAATTTTCAATCTGCCCCTGTTTCTTCCTCAGTCAAATAAATGGGCCCAAATAGATTATTTCTGAAGTTGCTTTCAGCTCTCAGGCTACTACAGCTACGATTTACCAGGCTGAGAAGACTGTCATACACTGTACTTCTCAGTCAGCGTTATGCCTTGAATTTACATGGCATCTGTCTCTCTTATGAAATAGAAAACTTTTCATAATCTTTTATCTCTCCAAGCACTCCTCTGGAATATGCAGTAGGTAAAAATCTTCATTTCAGAGGTCAAATTTGCTAAACTCTGACTCAGAATTTTGTTGAAGGTCCCAGAAGTTATCAGCAGCAAACAAAGACTAGAATCCAGGTTCTTCAAATCACACCACACAACAGTCTACATCTGATCTCTATTGTGAATCTAGCAAAACTGCATCTGTGGCTGAAGGTCACAGATTTGCTATTAATATTCTGAGTCTGGTTGCCAGGCCAGCTGCTTAGGGGTTTTGGAGAGACTTAAATGCAGGACTACAGGAAGAATATCTCTCTCTCTCACTCTTACTAACACTTATTATATACCAAACACTGTGCTAAGTACCAGGGGTATAATTAAAGGCAAAAACATAATAAACATAATAAAAAAAATAAGCTCCCTTAAGGAGCTTATATTCTAATGAGGCAAACAAAAAAATAAACAATTAGGTAACTACAAGATATAAACTGAATTGATGGAAAATAATCTGAAAAAAAAATCTCATTCTTCCAGAAATGAATGTGTCTTCTCTGATAGGACACATTGAGAAAGAAGAAGAGAAAGTGTGGGAAGGAAAGAATTGTATGGAATGTGTAAAAGTATGGGATCACAGATTTGGAACTGGAAGGAGCATTAGAGGCCACTGAGGGAAGCTACAACCCCCTCATTCTACAAATGAGGAAACTGAGTCTGAGAGTAATGAAATGGCTTGCTCACAGAGCTAATAAGTGTCTCAGGTAGGATTTGAACCCACTGCACCACTATTTATATGCGTATGTGCTTTTGATTAACTCATTTCCTTTGACAACTCTATACAGATTTGAAATACAGTATGAAGTATGACATTGAATATAAGTCACCTTGGAAGATCACCAGTAAAGCAATACCAGAAAATTTGTATTGACCTCTATTTCCCTTAACAAATACTAAGCCCTTTAACAATATACTGCTGCTTCCTAGTGAAGGAGATACTAACCAATGATGACAGATTAATGGACAAAAGGCCCTGAAAATATTCTAACTCTTAATATGAAGAACTAGGATTGGGAACAGCAGAATCCCCAACCCTCAAATCACCACTCATATATTTACGTGGATGAACATATATATATATATATATATATATATATATATATATATATATATATATATATATATATATATATACACACACATATATAAATTATGTATGTGTGTTTGGTATACACAGAAAGACACAGGTGAATGAATGTTCATATTCTAGTAACAAATATGCATGGAAAAATTCATATTACTACAGTTCAATGAAAACAATAATACTGATATCCATCAAAAGCAAATTCTCAATGATGAACAAACATTTCATAAATGGCAGTGTTTGAACTACACACAGGAAGAAGCTATCACGGGACAACATTTTCAGTCTCAGTGAAACCAATGTACTGAAAACATCAGCTTTTGATTCTTATGCATGGATTATCCAATAATTTTTTTTAAGAATTCGAAAATATTATCAACTAAGTTTCAAAATGTTATTGAAAGCTACCAAAAGGACATGAAAATAAGCAATAAGTGCCTGTGACTTTTTCTTTTTATCTACTCCCCCCAAAAAAGGGTATAATAAAGGGGTAGATAGCTTAGATATATAAAAAGAACTCACATAACCTTTCAAAATTCCCAACTTTTTAACGGCATGGATCCACATCCTATGTAAAGCTTCAGCTGTCTTCATTGCTGCTGGAAATCATCTGTTAGGGAAGTCCCTTGGTCCAGGTCTTTTCATCAGTTTCTACCACTTCACATTGTTATGTAATTCTAATACAATATTGGCCTACATACCCTACAAATCCTGTCATGTCACACATCAACACATCCTTACACATAGCAGAGGAGGTTCCTAATGCTCTAAGAAATCATACATGTAAAAAAAGAGAAAACAATCTGACTAACTACTCCAACTTATAGCATATTTTTTAAAAAACAAATTTAACTCTACCTGACCCCAAGCAGTCTATAGTCTACTAGGGAATTATGGTGCCCACATGCATAGTTATGGCACATAATCAGAACATTCAGTATTACAGGATATGGAAATAACTGTGATATTTGCCATTTTATTCAACCACCACAAATCCTTTTAACGTAATTCTTTCCCTTTTTTTTTGGTTTAATTGCCATAGTCTGATTCGGTGAAATTCAGGCTAGCATTTAGGTGAATTACTAATTATAATCACTAGACAAATTGGAGGCATTTCTGTGAAACGTATTCAATGAGAAATGCATTTTCCCAGTGCAGGCAGAAAATAAAGAGGCATGCTCAAGTAAAGAATGTGTTGGGAGGTGGTGATGAAATGGATAGAGGGACTCCCCTACACTGGAGGCAGATCACACCATATGCCTTCCCATTCTGATTCATTTTTTTCTATAAATCCCCCAGAGAGGACCTACCCAACATGCTGGAGGTCTTCCTCTCCTTTTAAAAAGGAGAGTGATTCTGACAACTACTCACTCAGTTTCAGGGCACTGACCCAAGGTTTCTTTTCATAAACTCGCTCCCCACTCCTCCTTGCAGTAAACTAGTCATTAACAAACCAAAGCAGTCTCCTATGTAATTACTGGTTTTGAAGTAAAATTTTTTCATTCCCCACACAATTAACATAATAAAGATTCAGATTTTAAAATGAGGCTGCATATGATCACTACAAAAAGTACCTATTACATGTTCCCCCAAATAACTACCACTACCATTATTTATACCAAAGGGGTAAAAAACAGAATGATGATTAGGTTCAAAGATTTCGTTAATTCATTCAAAATGCATGTGAACAGAACTAGTATGGAAAACAGATACTGGCAGAATATCATTTTGACGAAGTGGACAGCTCTTCAAAATTGCCATGTCTCCTAACCAAAATGGAAGCCCATTTAACACTCCCTTCTTTAGTTTTGTTTATAGAAGACAAATATTCAAGTACGTACTATTTATAGACAATATGTTGAGCAGAAGTCAGCCTCCCATTGGTCCTAGCTTTGCCTTCTGGAGTCATATAGTATAAATTTAATCCTTTTTCCAATGTTGTTATGCCTGTTAAGAGCTGGTGATACTTCTATACTCTGTGAAACCAAGAGGCTGAGGATACAGAGACAAATAAGACATAGAATTCTTATTAAGGAGCTTAAAATCCAATTAGGGAGTTTACAATTTCTGTTTTTGTTTTTGGAGGTGATTGCTTAAAAAGCCAAGGTCTCCCATTGCACCCAGAGCCATCTCCAGTCATTCTGACCTATATCTCACCACTGGACACATGTGGCTCTGGAGAAGAAAGTGAGGGTGGTGACTGTGCACAGCCCTCCTTCACTTATATCTGATTCACTTGCACATCATGGCATCACCTCCCTGATGTCATGGTCCTCTTCAAGAATGAAAAGACAGACAACAACAGCTGCCCTGGTTTACAATTTTCTAATGCCAATCAATCTCTTGGGCTGCTCCACCAATCCCAACACTATATGAAGTCTCTATTGTCTCTTCGCTCCCCTTACAATTTTTCTAAAAAAGCTAGTTCTTTACAACTTCATACCACTCTCCAAAAAATCATTAATCAGACTGTCTGGAAATCCATTCTTCATCTTAAGAAATAGGTTCCATAAATTCTCCTAAAAGATTCACAATATTCTGTCATGTTAAAGAAAATCTTGACCCTGGGAACCCCTCACAACTTTTTAAATATGGAAAAGGCTACATTTACATTTTTTCACATCCATCTATGTTCCCCCGGAATTGACATTCACTTTAAGAGGATGTGGATGTTTGTGTCAATGGATTTTCAGGATTACAGCTAATCTGAGGATAGATTTAGAAAAATACCATAGGATCATAGAATTTAGAGCTGGAAACAACCTCAGAGATTATCTAGTCCAACCTCCTTCTTTTTTAAAAATGAAGAAATAATCTCAGAGGGGAGAAGCGACTTACCTAAAGCCATGTGGGTAGCAACATAGCCAGGATTTGAACATGGGTGCTTTCAACTGAAAATCCATTTTTTTGAATATGCCATACACTTTTGGAAACACATATATTTTTACACATTTATTTGCAAATCATTTGAGGAGTGCCAAAAGAATGTTCAGATGGAAGAGTTCTGTGCAGTAATTGTTTTTTTTTGGGGGGGGGGGCGGGGTGGAGATAAGGAGAAAAGTGATATTTGTTTACTTTTGGGAGTAAGTTCCTCCACATACTCCCAATCACAGCTTTCTCTGTGAGTTCTCCTTTGACAACTTTCCCTTAACCTTTCCACCCTAATCTGAGAATGAGTCAAGCATACCTCTTCCCTTAATATAGCAAACACTTTACCCATTTGTGTATAGATCGCTGTCATAGGACACCTTTCCTCTCTGTTAGTTTTAGGATAATTACGTTTTAGGTTGGCACACTGTACAACTTAATTAAACCACACCATTCTAGAAGTGCTTTCTATTTTGTATCACTGCCTGGTAGACCACTGAAATCCCTCATTATTTTCTATTGCTGGCACTGGGGCAGTCACCAAGACCACCACTGAAAAAAAACATCTAGCCTCCCTCCAATCCTGAGCACAAGATCTTGGAAAATATACGTTAATAAAGAGATAGTCGCATTTGTTATACATATTATATATACTATACTTTACTATATTATATATCATAACATGTATATATATACATATTATATATCATACTAGAGAGTATAATATATAAGGTATATTATATATTATACTATATAGTATATATAACATATAGTATAATATATATAGTATAATAATATAATATATATATTATACTTGAGAGAATGCATTCTCAGCCTGGCTACAGTTAATTTTTTAAAGACTTAGCAACTCTGATCAGCATAATGACCCAACGGAATTCCAGATGAAACACCCTACACACCTCCACATAGGGAGGTGATGTACTTAAGAGTGCAGATTAAGGCTTTTGGAGCTGTTTTTTTTCCTGGACATGGCCAATGTAAGAATTTGTTTGACTTGACTATACATGTTTGTAAGGGGTTTTATTTTTCCTGTTTTCTCAATTATGGGGCAGGGATGAAAGGGGAAGAGAAATGGGAGGGAGAAAATTCAGACCCCAAAACAAAATAATGTTGATTTTAATTTGATGAGGAAAATACAGTTAAATATAACAGATAATTATCATATTATGTGTAACACATTAATATGGGGTGCTGAATTTAAAAAGATGAAGTTAAATGCCTATGTTAAGGGAACTGACAGGCTAGTGGTATATTTGAAACATATATACCAATAAATGATAATAAAATTTAAACTAGGATAAAAAGATCATAAGATAGAGATCTAGAGTTGGAGGGAATCATAGGGATCATATTTTATGTGTATATATATATATATATACACATGTATATATAAACACATGTATATATATATACATGTATATATACATACACACATATAATCGCTCTATATATAATCTGTGTGTGTGTGTATACGTGTGTACACACACACATATGGATCACCCTTCATTATACAAATGAGGAAACAGAGGCTCACAGAGTTAGTGACTTGCCTCAAGGTTTTTGTTCAGTCATTTTAGTTATATTCAACTAGTCACTACTCCATTTTGGTTACACAGGTAGTCAAGTATTCTTTCCTCTGTATCTTGCTGCATTACAAAGATTACAGGCAGGAGAGATCGCTTTCATGTAGGGTTAAGGGGAGAAAGTTCTTAAGAAATGTAACCCAAATCCCACACATTATTATATTTATGCTTAAGGTGAGTGACTAATCCACAGCAAATTGGATTCTATGAAAACATAAGAGGTTGGCCCAAGGCCTGCTTTTTCCCTTTAGAAGTCATTGATGTTTTCAAATTCTCAAACTGAGGTAGAAGTTAAATTCTACATCTGAGAGTTAACATTGCACGGGCATGTTTACAAAGTCCCCATTCAGTATTACCTTCAATAGTCAACATTCCTGGTACTATTCAGATTCTAGAAGTTAGAGGTAGGAGAAGCTGCTGTTCAGAATTAAATAGTTTTTAGAGGCATAGAATCTCAGAATTGAAACAGATTAACTTCGAAGGACAGCTAGTTTAACATGGGCTTGAACCAGAATGCTCACTATATATCATCACCAAGTAGTCACCAGTCTCCAATTGAGATTGTTCAGTGAAGGGAAGAAATCCCTAAGGCAGCACACTGTACTACTGAGAAGTTCTAATAACAAGGAAGTTTTCCCCTGAAATCTTCTTCTCTTAAAATTCCCACCCAAACAGAACAAATCCAATTTCTTTTCTACATGACCACCATTCAGATACTTAAAGGTAGATATCAAGTCTCCACCACCAATTCTTCCCTTTTCCAGGATAAATATTCCCAGTTCCTTCAAGTTTATATAGCCCAGTCTCATGTCCTTTCATTATCCTGGAAGTTATTCTCCGGGTATACTCCAATTTATCAATGCCCTTCATAAAATGTGGCACCTGCAACTCAACAGTACTCCAATTTATCCATAAATAAACTAGCATTTGAAGTGTAGCACTCTAGAGAGAGCAGTGAGCTTGGAATCAGAAGAGCTGGGTTAAATCTCAATTTAGACACTGTGTCACCCTGAAACTAGCCTAAATCTTCCTGTCTGAAATTCCCACCCAAACAGGATAAATCCAATTTCTCTTCCACACTTAGTCACTTCACCTCTCTCTGCAACATTGTTTCCTTATCCGTAAAATGAGAATCATATACATAGGCCACTTACTCAACAGGGTTATTGTTAAGAAATTGATTTCTATGCTTTAAAGTAACACACACACACACACTCTCACACACTGAGTTATATCATATTATTTGCTGGACTTCATAGATATGGTGGTCATGATGTAGAGGAAAGATGGCCTCTGACCTAGGGAGTTCAAGTCCCACTTCTGCTATGTAACTCTGGGCAAGACACAAACTTTCAGTGTCTTCCATACAAGCAAGACTATAAGTTTCAGAGAAGATGAAGACCTGCATTGGTAGAGCAAGTGTCCTCATCTAGGGATGCTACCTATCAGCGAGAGTACAGGTATAATTCCTTTCCCCAATAATACAGACTGCAACTAAATAGTTTTTCTTGTTGTTTAAAATCAGCAGACTACCTTTCAGAACACTTTGCCTCCACTAATACAGCCTAAAATTGGGTTAGCCATTTTTGCTGCCATGACACACTGTTGTTTCATACTGAACTACCAAAAACCTAGAATTTTTTTTATGCAAGAACTGTTGCCTAACCACACCGCCCCCTTCACTCATCAGCCAAATAGTGGACTCCATATTTATCCGAGGGATCTTGGGCAAATCATCTAACTTCTCCCAAACCTAGGACCACAGCATGTTATTCTGGTCTCAGGACTCTTTCACATAAAAATTATTGAAGAGCTCAAAGAGTTTTTGTTTAATGTGGTTTATATCAATAAAATTTACTATAATAGAAATTAAATGCCTTAATTATATATCTATATACAGATAACAATTATAGATGAGCTTCCAATCTTGATTTGTTGTTCAGTCATGTTTGACTCTTCATGATTCCTTGGATCACAGCACATCAGATCCTTCTATTCTTTACTGTCTTCCAAAGTCTGTCCAAGTTCAGATTCATTGCTTCCATGACACTATCCATCTCATCCTCTGCTTTCCCCTTCTCTTCCTGCCTTCAATTTTTCACAGCATCAGGATCTTTTCTAATGAGCTTAAGCTTAAGCTTCAGTATTTGTCCTTCCAATGAATAGTTGAGAGTTAATTTCTTAAAGTATGACTGATTTGATCTCCTTGCTGTCCAAGAAACTCTCAAGTCCTCTCCAGTACCACAACTCAAAAGCATCAGTTCTGTGGCACTGAGCTTTCCTTATAGTCCAACTCACAGCTACTGTTGATTAGAAGATGGCATTTTTATGTTATCAGGACTCTCTACTTGCCCACCCTTCAAAATGTTTTACTAGTTTAGCTGGTTGAAATCTTGCAGGATCCTCACTCTGTTGTCTAATATTCTTCCCAGATTTCTTTTGCCTTCCTAAATCAGTTTAAAAGAATTCATTTGTGTACTTACTGCACGCAAAATACTAGAGTAGTAAGTATAATGAGATAGAAAGTATATAGAAAACATGGTGTGGGCTATGAAAGAATAGAAGAACTAGTTAGGGGCACCTCAATGAGCATGGGAAGTAATTTAAGAATTTAAAAAGCAATAAACCAATAGGTACAAATTAAATTATGGATCAGTGATAAATCCTGAAGACTTGAGATAGAGAGTAATTTTAGAGCTAAGGGACATTGGTAGATAAGAAAGGATTGGGAACACACATCTTGCCCCTCCTACAAATGGGGAATGGAATGCAGTGTATGAAGAACAATATGAAGGCTCTTTTGGCTAGGATATAGAGTGCATAAAGAGGAGCATTATTTAATAAGGCTAGAAAGTTAAGTAGTGAGGAACTTTAAATGACAAATGAATTTATGTCCAATCCTAGAAGTTATAGGGAGGGAGTTGCTGGAGTTCACTGAGTAGGGGGTGACACAGTTACACCTATGCTTTAGGAAAATCTCTTTGACAGCTGTAAGGAAGATATAGATTTAACAGGAGTACTTGAAGAAAAAAAGGAATTTTCTTAAATAATCTCAAAAATATGAAAATTAAATATAATGAGACCATTAAGATTGTTACTATAACAATGTGTTAACACTAGTTTCCATGCCTTCCATGCAATGTACAGGAAATTATAATTTTAAAACTTCACTTGGACAAAATTTCCATCCATTTCCTTGCCTTTTAGAGTCAATTCCACATTCTCAAAAGATGTAACAGGAGATTAGCACTGGGAAGAATTAATTCACACCCTTCAAACTGGCAAAGACAGAAGTAGTGAATATTGGAGAGACTGTCTTAAAACTGGCATACTAAGACATTGTTGATGTAGCTATAAACTGGCCCAACCTTTTCAGAAAACTTTAATTTTTCAAGGAAAGTCATTAAATTGTTCATGTGTTTTGGCCCACTGAGACTACTTTGGTCAAAGACCAATACATAAATAAATAAATTGAATGAATAGATAAAGAATAAATGAAGAGGCTCCATGTATACCAAAATATAGTATTTATAGGAGCACTTTTTTGTAGTAGCAAAAATCTAGAAACAAACTAGATACTTCATACTATGTGATGAATATAAGAAAGTAAGAGAAGCATGGGATCACTGGTCAGAATGAATACAAAGTGAAACAGAACCAGGAATGTAGTATAAATACATGACTACTATAACGTCAATGAAAACCAAATGCTGAGTAATTGTAATGACCATTGTTGGTCCTAAAGAACAACTAATTAAACATATTTTGCATTTCCTTTTGGAACAGGAGTAATCATAGGTGCAGAGTGCTGTATACACTGTCAGACCACTATATAATTGTTTTTCTTTGTTATAGTGTCAAACTCACTGGGTGAGGTGACAATGTAGTATATCTGGAAATAACTGTAATGCCAAAACAAAACAAAACAAAAAAAAAGCTTTATTATAATTTATTTTAAAACGAAACCTCTCTGGATCTTTAAATAGATTAGTAATTTCTAGAGTCATGTGAAAAAGACCTTTCTTCATGCCTTTTATTTTTCAAAAGTATCTAACCAGGAAGCCCTAATTTCAGATTTGACTAGACATATACTATTACACATATTCAGTACCAACATGCTGCACCATGCATCTTTAAAAAGGAACGCAAAACTCTAAAAGATGGCACAGGAAGAAAATACAATTTGATTTCTCAACATAGGAATATTCCCTGTTCAGAAAACATGAAAGATCATTAT
Organism: Trichosurus vulpecula; assembly: GCF_011100635.1. Taxonomy (NCBI): domain Eukaryota; kingdom Metazoa; phylum Chordata; class Mammalia; order Diprotodontia; family Phalangeridae; genus Trichosurus; species Trichosurus vulpecula. Next base: position 36,311,536 of record NC_050581.1, read on the forward strand.
ATGTGTTAAAGGTGTTTTTATTTTAATGATTCTATGCTTTTATTAAAAATATAAATTAAGATCATGTTAGATCTACAGTGGTACACCAATAAAAGGTTAAGAAATAACACTATGCTAGTACATAAAATTTAGCTAGCAACTCACTGAAAAGTTATAGTTTTATATTTAACTATTAATCTTGAGAGTTAAAAGGAAAAGTAATTACCAAGTATAACTTATATTGATGTAGTCTTTATCATACACCAACAAGATGAAATGTCAATCACTAAATGGATTCATTTCATGTGATAATGTTGAATAACTGCAAAATTCTTCCACTGAAAATTCACAAAAATTAATTCTGATCACAAAAACTAATTCACTAATTGTGAACAAAAATGCACAAGAAACTATTCTCAGTCACACTGAGTTGTTGACTCATGAACAGGAGAAGTACCAGGACAGAGGCAGGAAGGGGAAAGGTGAGGTTTCCTGTCTCAAGTTCAAGGACAGGTCAAATTGGAAAAGTAAATCTACCTACCCAAAATAGTTAAAGAGCAATATGGTAACTGCTAAAAATTAGCTTTGCTTATTGATGATATGTACTAACTGAAAAACAGCATAAAAATTGATTTTAAGACCAAATACTTTTCAGATGAAAAAAGGCCAGAGAGAATCTGACTCCAATGTTAAAGAATTAAAAAGTATCTTCTACTTCCTTCTCTTTCCCCCCTCTATCAACACAGTATCAAGTGAACAGCAAATAATGTATAGTAACCAATCTATATTTCCACTAGATGGCAGAGTAATGCAAGAATATTTAAGAACAGAGATAGATTGTCTGGCACGTAAATGTTTGAGAAAAAGAAATTAACCTGACAATTTCCAGTTTAACAAAAACAAAACTTCCCTAATAATTGTCTAGGAGTTAAGTTCTGCAAACATCGGAAAAGCTTAAATTGAGAGACATTAATGAATGCACTAGAATACTACAGTATGACACAGTAGAAATAATCAGTCAATAAATATTATTAAGCACTTACTATGTACCAGGTACTGTGCAAAGCACTGGGGATACAAAGAAAGATAAAAGACAGTCCCTGTTCTCAAGGAGCTATTAGCCTAATGGGGTAACAACATGCAAACAAGTATGCACAAACAAGAAGATATAGACAGGATAAATTGGAGATAAACAATCAGTATTAAGGGTAAACAGGAAAGGTGTCTTCTACATGGAAGGATTTTATCTGAGACTAGAAGGAAGCCAGGGTAGAGAGGAGACAGAGAAGAGGAAGGACATTCCATGCATGGATGACAGCCAGTGAAAATGGCCAGAATCAGGAGATAGAGTGCCTTATGAAGATTTGTAAAGGGCTTAGCACAGTGCCTGGCATACAGTATTCTCTTCCCCTAGGTTACTGCATTAGTTTAGGCATGACGTGATGAGGGCCCTGCACCAAGGTGGTGGCAGTTTCAGAAGAGAAGGGGTGCCAGAGATGTTAAAAAGGTAAAATTGACAGACATCACAACAGAGTGGCTACGTGGGATGAGAGAGGGTGAGGAGTTAAGGATGACAGTTAGGTTTCAAGCCTGGGTGACTAGGAGGATAGTAGCACCCTTCAGACAGTAATAAATAAATTTAGAAGGGGGGAGCACTGAATCAAAATCAGGGGAGCTAGGTTAAATCCTGACTTTGGACTCTAAAGCAAACTATTAGCCTCTCTGAGCAATGCCTTTCTTATCTGTAAAATGGAGATAATATATTTAGACTAATTATTTAATAGTTGTTACTTAATAAATAGTATAATATGTAATAAAATAGTATAATAAATAGTACTTAATAAAGTTGTTATGAAGAAATTGTTTTGTATACCTTAAAGCAGGGGTCCTTATCCTTTGTTATGTATTATTGATCCTTTTGGAATGTGACAAAATTTATGACCCAGCCAAGGTAGTGAAGTCTATGGATCCTTTCTCAGAATGTTTTTAAATGCACAAAATAAAATACACAGGATTATAATGGAAAATAAGTACACTGAAATTTAGTCAACAAAGTATTAAAAACAAGTTCACAGACTCCAGGTTAAGAAACATTGTGGATTAAAGAGCTATATTAACACTAAACTATTAGCATTATGTTCCATGCTGGATGTTATTAATAAGGCATAATGGATAGAGAGCTGGCCTTTGTGCCAGAAAGGCCTGGGCTCTAGTCTTGTTTGCAACACACTGGCTATTTGACCCTGGGCAAGTTTCAGTGCCCCTGGTAAATCTCTAAGACTATAAATTGCAGAAAAGGTAAAGACTGCCATTGTAGAGGGAGTAAGTATCCTCATCCAATATTTACATCGATTGAGGGAGCAAAACTTCAGTTTGTAAAACTCCCATTATTTCATTTAATTCTAAGGTGTGCAGTATTTTGTAAAAGAAAGAACAGCAGAAGTCAGCAGAGACGTGGGGTTTGAGTTCTGCCTCTGATACAAGCTATATGACCAGTGGTCCAGTCAGTGACCTCCCTGAGGCTCTATTGTCTCTTTGTAAAATGAGGATAATAGTCTGGTCCATACCTGTTTCACTGAGCTGTTTAAGGATCAAATGAAAACATATGTAAAGCACTTTTTAATCTTAGTGCGATACATGTATAAACACATACACGAACATTTGTGTGGGGGAAGGTAGCATATGTTGCCAGGTATTATTCTTTAATCCTCATAATATATGTAGTGGAAAAATTACTATCCCCATTCAGTTTTCAGGTGGAATGTTCTTTCCATTAAACCCTAACCTGCTTCTAGTCTGCCTACTTCAAAGGATGGTTGGAAGATCATAAAAGAGAATATATGTTAATATCTGTTTAAACTTGTAAATTCAGGGCTATACCAACTTTTAAAAAACATAACAACTGGTTACTTCATTGTCATAGAGAATGAATGTCCAATGAGGAAACTCTCTGCTAATGTAGACTGGTTAAGATTCTTCAGGTTATAGTCTGGGAGTTGTACTGACAAGGTAAGTAAATTTGTGCAGGGTCACACGGCCAGTACGTGTCAGAGGCAAGACAAACTTAGATTTGATCGATTCAGTGGCCAGTTTTCTATACGTATATCTTGTGCTTTTAAGACATTGTGTCAGGAAGACCTTATTCATCTCAGATGCAATATCCTGGTAAATCATTTAACCTCTCTATCTTCCTTTTCCCCCTCCTATCAAAAGCATTATTTCTGTGGCAGAGGAGGAAGTGGGGCTTGTAGGGAGGGTTTGGATAATTGAAGTGGGGAGAGTGTACACAAACAGTAGAAACACGAGTCACAGATCGCCCATCCATCACACTGTTCTTTGATGATAATGATGATGATGATGATGGCACTTGAGTTGGCTAGATTTTGAAGGTTAGGTAGGATCTGGATAGGTAGAGATGTGGGGCAAGAATACAGATGATTGAAAAAGCCAAGTCAAGAAATCAGTGCAGTCTTTTCTGGAGATTGGAGACTGAGGATTAGGGAGAAGGAGAATTAAGCTCCAGCAGGTTGAATAAGTCCAGTTTAAGAAGAAATTTGAATACCAGGAGAGGAGTTTAGCTTTAAAAAAAGAAGTCCTGCTCAAAGAATACTAATTAGCCTGGGAGTGACACTCAAGTATATATTAGGGAACCTTAAGAGAAGCTGAGGTTTTCAGGTACCTCTAAAGGTGTTTACCTCACCAACACAAGTGAGGGAGGAGGAATCCAAGGGGTGTGCTTTTAAATAGAACCCAAAGTGGTACTAGCCACTCAATACCATAAATTAAGGAACCTCTGCTTGGAGATAATATTAAAACTAGTTAGGGGAATATTTACCATGCATTTCTAAGAAATTAATATAAAATGGAGCAGTTACTGTACATGAATGGAGTAAATGAGAATAAGGATGAACTGAATGGACAAGAAAAGAAATCTAGCCTGCCTGAGTATTTTCTGTTTCTAGCTCAGAAATACCAGATATCAGACTCAACATCTTAGACACAAGTATAGTTTTACCCAAGAAGGTTTTTTGTTTTTTTTTTTTTGGAAGGAGTGTAGATAAGGATATCATGCAAACTTCTGTTACTCTAAGGAAAGGTCTGTTCAACTATGACATCACGAACTAGTTCGGAAAATGTAAAAATAGCTGATTAATCACAGATATTTCAGAATGGATGCTGGCAAGAACAACTACTCATATAAAATGGTGCTACTGTGTTTTCCTCACAACTACCAAGTACAAGTATTGGCCATATTTCTAAAATGGAAAATAGAATAAGAGAGGTTAAATTTATTTGCCCATGGTTACATGCCTAGAAAATGTCAAAACTGGAGTTCTTCTGATTTCAAATCCAGATCACTAAAAACTGAAGTTAAAAAAAAAAATCTACAGAAGGGAAAATACTATACAATAATCTCAAGAGTTCTTGTTTTTCCAAGATCAGAAATCTTTACATCTACAAAAAGAGAGGAAAATGGCTTGTCATTTGAAATTCCCATTTGCCCAATTTGAAAAAAATTTTAAAAAGATCTCATAAAGCTTAGCCAAAACTTTCAGGTAAGATTAAAGGTTAAGAGATGATTAAATAATCTTTTTCTGTTTTAGTTTACATATGGAAATATTCTTTTGGGGTGTGTGTGTGTGTGTGTGTGTGTGTGTGTGTGTGTTTTCTTTAAATTCAGAATTTAAAAATTAAATTTAAACTTTCCCCCAAGATGGCGCCAAAGGCAAAGAAGGAAGCCATTGTCCCCCCCAAGACAGAGTCCAAGGCCTTGAAGGCCAAGAAGGTGGTGTTGAAGGGTGTCCACAGCCATAAAAAGAAGAAGATCCGAACATCCCCCACCTTTCGGCGACCCAAGATACTAAGACTTCGAAGGCAGCCCAAATACCCTCAGAAAAGTGCCCCTCGGAGAAACACTATGCCATCTTTAAGTGCCCCTTGACCACTGAGTCTGCTATGAAGAAGACTGAGGACAACAACACCCTAGTCTTCATTGTGGATGTCAAGGCCAACAAGCATCAGATCAAGCAGGCGATAAAGAAGCTGTGTGACATCCACATGGCCGAGGTCAACACGCTGATCCGACCTGATGGAGAGAAGGCCTATGTCTGACTTGCTCCAGACTTTAGATGCTTTAGATGTTGCCAACAAAACTGTAATCATCTGAACTGTGTCCAGCTATCCCACTCCACCTACAATAAAAAGTTTTCTAGTAAAAAAAAAATTAAATTTAAAAAGGAGAGATAATAAAGGTTTCAAGGTGGGTAAAGCCCACATAATAGTTTGAGCAGTGGATCAGCTACAATATTTCTACTTAGTGCATTACACACAAACTTGATTTTAACCAATACACTGCTATGGTCTCTGCAGCTTGGACAAGATGTGAATTATCCATTTCTTTAAGAACCCAAAGAGGCAGCCTCAATTCTGATGCCAACTCAAGTTCAAAGACATTGATCCACTTGAGCGTCACTCTAGGACTTGGCTTTTAAAAAAGGAGAAAGAGGAGATGGGGATAGTTAAGGAAAGGAGCTCCATGCAGAGTTAGTTCCCTCATGAGTCCTGTGTAACCATTTTCAGCCCCTCAAGGGAACCACATGAATCAAGGAAACAGCATCAGGAAACAGTTGACAGAAGAGGAAACAGAGATTATGGAATAGAAACAGACACATACTACAAACTCGAGGAAGGCCATCCCATCCTCTCATCACCCCAGGAGAGAAGTCAACTGAGATAGGTGCACTCACATTGTTTAATACATATTCCAATTTGGAGAGAGAAATCAAAGTTGGATTTTTACCAAGTTTAAAAAGAAAACTGAATAGTTTCCATGGTAAATTGAACTCTAGAGCTAAAAGAGTATTAATTTATAAAAAGCCAATCTTCCATATCCCTGCAAAACCACATCAATATAATTTTGACATAAAACTCAAAGCACATCATTAGAATAATTTTGTACAAGCCATTTCCAAATATTGTGATCCAAAACATTTTATCTATGTCAAGGACACTGACAGATGAGTACAGTCATGTGTACTATTGTATTTCTTCAGATTGTTAAAACAGAAAACAGCTTTACAAAATTCTGAAGCTTCATTTAGGATTATTCTAAGCTTTCCCCATGCAGAAAATGGCCAATTGTTTAGAAGTTAAGCAAAGAATAGCTTTGAAACACAGCAACTCAGCAACCCAGCCCAAATGGAAAAAATCTTGCCTCCTGCTTTGCTGAGAAAAAAAAAGCAGGTTGTCAGATCATGAGTTCTTACTTCCTTTATTCAGAAGTTCAAACCCAGATTTGTGGAAAAGTAAAGAATTTATGACCCAACAAGAGATAGAGAGCATTACAAAATGCAAAATGGATAATTTTGATTATGTCAAATTGAAATGTTTTTGTACAAAGAAAGCCAATGCAACAAGAATTAGGAGGGAAGCAGAAAATTGGGAGAAAATCTTTGCAACTAGTATCTCTGATAAAGGCCTCATTTCTAAAATATACAGGGAGCTGAGCCAAATATATAGGAATACAAGCCATTGCCCAATTGAGAAATGGTCAAAGGATATGAACAGGCAGTTTTCAGAGGAAGAAAATAAAGCTATCTACAGGCATATGAAAAAATGCTCTGGATCTCTGCTGATTAGAGAAATGCAAATCAAAACAACTCTTAGATACCACATCTCTCCTGTCAGATTGGCTAAAATAACAAATCAGGAGAATGATAAATGCTGGAAAGGATGTGGGGAAATTGGAACATTGTTGCATTGCTGGTGGAGTTGTGAGCTGATCCAGCCATTTTGGAGGGCGGTGTGGAACTATGCCCAAAGGGCTATAGAAATGTTCATACCCTTTGACCCAGTAATACCACTTCTAGGGTTGTATCCCAAAGAAATCATGCAAGCGGGAAAAGGACCCATATGTACAAGAATATTTATAGCAGCTCTCTTTGTGGTAGCCAAGAATTGGAAAGCAAAGGGATGCCCATCAATTGGGGAATGGCTGAACAAGCTGTGGTATATGAAGGTGATGGAATACTATTGTGCCATAAGAAATGGGGATGATGCAGACTTCATAACAACCTGGAAAAACCTACACGACATAATGCTGAGTGAGCAGAGCAGAGCCAGGAGAACGTTGTGCACAGCCACAGATATGTGGATTCCGTGAGGACCAACCCTGACATACTGCGCTTCTTTCAGCAACCTAAAGGGGCAAGGACAATTCCAGGGGACTCACGATGGAGAATGCTATCTTCATTCAGAGAAAGAACTGAGAAGTTTGAATACAGACTGAGGCACACTACATGCTCGCCTTTTCTGCTTCTCTTTTGTTTTTGTTTTAGGGGTTTTTTTTTTTCTTGTTTGTTTTGTTTTGTTTTTTTTTTTTTTTTTGGTTCTGTTTCTTCTTTCTCGTGATTCATTCCATTGGTCAAAATTCTTCTCCACGACTTGACTAGAGCATAAATTAATTCAATGCGAAGTTATACATGACAGTTATATGAGACTTCATGCCGTCTTGGGGAGGGAGGGGGGAGGGAGGGGAGAAAAACTGGAACTCAAAACTATGTAGAACCGTGTGTGGTAAACTAAAAATAAATAAAACACCTTTAAAAAAAAATAATCAAAAAAAAAAAAAAAAAAGAAGTTCAAACCCCCACTGTATCTCCATTCATCTTTTGCTTTTGTCTCTAAGGAAGAGGAGGCTCTCAGCCTTGCCAAGGTTCACAGCTGAAGACTAACAATTGGAAACTCCAAATCAAATGTTTAATAGAAGTACTTTATCATAAGTGGAGTTATAGTCCCATATTCCTTCTCTTAGGAAAACCAAATTTTCTTTAAAGAACTCTTTCTCTCCTAATTTTTTGTGGTGGCATTTTTTTTTTAAAAAAAAGGTTTTTTGTATAATTGCTTAATTGAGGAATTCATCAGAAAATAACTTTTAGAGCAAGGTTTCTTTTTCATGTCATGGGCCCCTTTGGCAGTCTCAGTCCTAAGCTCAAAGAGATCCACCAACCTCATTCTCCCCTCTGGAAATGTTTTTTAAAGCATAAAATAAACCACATAGGCTTCCAAAGGAAACCAATTATATTGAAGTGCAGTCAACAATGTGGGTGGGTGGGGGGGGGGGGGGTGAAGTATAAGGATGCCAAGTTAAGAACTCCTAACTCTGCTTACCAGGTGACCTGAAGGATTTGAAGTCTAAGTGAAAGACTAGCCTATCCGCTATCTATGCAGCTTCTTCAGGTTTCAAGAAACTATTGACTCCTGTTGCCATCGCTGTAACAGTTACCATGCTCAAATAAATGCTCCTCTCACACACAGCACACTCCAACTAGGACAGAAAGAAAAAAAAAAGACTCAAGACTTGGCACCTCATTTTTCAACAGCTTGTCAGCCTTTGACTTGGCTTTTAAAACTCATTCATTAAGCACCTATTATGCATAAAATTGAGGCAACAAGATACTATAAAAATTACTGCTTGCCTTCATGGAATTTTCAGTGCATTATTGTTGTGGTGGACATATCTTACCATAGACACAACCATTCTCCTCTCCCATTTCATTTTTCAGTACTCTTAGGTGAGCCATAGGCGAGCATCCAAAAAATCATGCTTAGCCCCCAGGTATAGAGTCCTGATCTAAAAAATAAAAGATCTCATTTCTCTAGAGAGCAGGGATTCTTAATCTAGAGTCCCTGAAGATTTCAGGAGGACCATGTTCTTGGATGGGAAAGGAAAAGATTACATCTTTATTTTGATGTAATTAGTTTCTTTTATAATCCTATGTATTTTATTTTATGTATTTATGCTATTATTCTGAGAAGGGCTTCATTAGATTTCCAAAGGAGTCCATGACCCAAAAAATGTTAAAAATCCCTGCTTTAGACATTGACCTAAATATTGCTAGGAATTTTTTTTTGTTTTAGCTAATAGGATTATTGTTTCCTGGACACCGGAAATATCCGATTATTTGAATTTTTGTTGCATTAAAAATTTTGCTTCTAATTATTCATATCATTTAAAATTGACAATACTTCTTATAATCATTCATTCAAACACATATGAAGCACATACTATATGTAGAGCCCAGTGAAAGTTGCTAAGGAAGAGATGCAAAGTTTAAAAAGATATAGTTTCTACCTTAATGGAGTTTATTGTGTAGGAGAAGATTGCTATATTAGGAAATATTACATAAAAAGTATATTAAAGAAATGTGAAAAAAATTTTGGTTTCAGGGGAAGGTCGTTATCAATAAGAGCATTCGAATTGGGCTTTAGTAGATGAACAGGAATTCAAGAGATGAAGGAGAAGACATTTTAAGTGCAGAAAACAATGTAAGTAAAGGTGCTGAGTGCCTATTTATATACAAAGGCAGTCTGAATGTTAGATAATCTAACGGCATACCACATGACAAAAAATGAAGAAAGCATTGCTCCTATCAATGAACTTACAAGGAAAGAAGAGAGAGAAAAAAAAGTGGGCAGGGAACAGAGAACCCTAATACCCAAAGCAAGTTTTTCCCCCCTGAGAAACAGTATATAACAGAGTCAGAAGGCCTAGTAGTTTGTTTGGTTTTTTTTTTTAATGCTCTATATGATTTTGGACAAACTACTTAACCAAAGGGACTCATTTTTGATATCTTGAAAATATCAGACTTGAATTAAGTCACATTCCCCTTTTAACTAACAAATGAGTGGTATATAAGTTCAGGAGGGAGAAATGAACAGTAGTCTCAGGCAGAAAATTAGAATTAGAATAATTTCCACTTAGAAGTGCAAACCTCATTAGTTTTAAATAATATAAACAATCATAGTTGCAAAACTGAAGACCATTTTTTAAAAAGGAGATTTCCTCAACAAGAAACTAACTTTCAATCAGGATATTACAGCTCATGGATGCTAAAAGTTGACCTATCCCTAAGCTTTTCCTATGTCTAAGTTTTCCCCACACAGGAATGCCAAGCATTAGTATTTCCACTGTCTTCCAAGAATTTGAATTATTTAGGATCCAGCTAAAAGTATACCTTATTTTTCTGCTGAGTAATTTTGATGGCAACAAGAGAAGTATGAAGTAAATAATTTTGTCATCTTTCCTTGTCATATTAGACAAGCAGATTTATCTAAAATCAAGAGCTAGCATGAATTGTATGCAGAAATACTAAAAGCCTTTCTAATAAGATGAAGGTAGAAACAGCCCAGCTGTCCATGCTTACTGTTATTAATAAAAGTTCCAGAAATAATAGCTATAGCAACAAGGCAAGAAAAATATTGAGATAATAAGCACAGGCAAGAAGACAACTATCTCTATTTGTAAATGACCATGATTTCTTTAAAGAATACTAGAGTACCAATGAAAAAATGATTGAAAAGCAATTTGGAATTATGCAAATAAAGTAACTAAAATGTCTATGTCTTTTGACAGAGACATTCCATTACTAGGGTTTATAATCCAAGGAGAAAATTAATAAGAAGAAAGTCTTCATACACACTTAAATATTTATAGCGGCACTTTTTGTGAAAGTAAAGAATTGGAAACAAAGTTGATGCCCATCAACTATGGTAAGTGAACATAACGGAATATTACTGCATTGAAAGAAATGATGACTGTGACAAATATAGAGATAAAAGGAAAGATCTACATGAACTGATGGAAAGTAAAGTAAGCAGAGCCAAGAAAACAATATATACAATAATTACAACGATGTATAAGGAAAAAACCACTGCTGCCAAGAAACAAACCAAAAATTAATATTTCAAAAATGGCTCCAAAGAAGAAATATGAGAAGATACTCCCACTCCTTCACTTTATAGAGATGGGAAGTCCATGAGTGTGGAATATTGTACATATTTTCAGTTTCTGAAAATTTACTGATGAATTATGCTGATTTTTCTTTTTTTTTTCTTTTTGTCTTGAAAAGTAGTATTTGTTATATCATTTTCAGGGAGCAAAAGGACAATGGATACTGGGGCAAATTATAATAGTGTAAAAAAAAGACATCAATAAAAACTTTTAAAAATAAGTGACTGAAACTATGTCTTTAAGTAACTGAATACAATATAAACCCTTAAAATCATCTGCTTTTCTATATGTTACTAACAAAATCCAACATGACAGGAATAAGAAATTTCATTCAAAATAATTATAAAATGCACAAAATACCTGAGAGTCAATCTACCAAGTAGACACATAAGAAATGCTCAAGCTTTACGTGAATAAAACAAACAAAAAACTGCTCCACAGAAATTAAGACAAGTGATTAGAGAGCTATTAATTGTTCATGCTGGCCATGCCAATACAATTAAAAAAAAATGCTGCACAACCCAAATTAATTTAGATAATTACTGTCATACCAATCAATTAAAGGGGCTACTCTTTTTTAGAACAAGTCAAAAGAATAAGAAAAATTTCCCTTGTGGAACAAAAGGTTAAGAATCTCAATATAAATAAGGGGGGGGGGGGGCGGTGAGGAAGAGAGAGGACACAGAGAGTAGGAATAAAAGGTACCAAGTACAACCAGATACCAATCTATACTATGAAGCACTAATCGTTTTCATTTGATATTGATTTTAAAAATAGAAAAGATGATCAATGGAATAGGCTAGGCAAACAAGATACAAAGTAATGGTACATCATAATCTAGCATTTAATACACCCAGGGACATCAACTCCTGGGGAAAGGACTCCTTACTAGGCAAATGACTGTGTAAACTGAAAAGCAGTCTGACCAAAATTAGTTTTTGACACCATATACCACAATAAACTCCAAATGGATACATGACCTACATATAGAAGTTTAGATCACAAGGAAAAATTAGAGGAGAATGGAAAGGTTCAATTGTGGCTAAACTTTTTAAGAGTAATCTTAAGGTAATCAAAGACAATAACATGGAAAATCTTGTTTTTTTATATAAAAGTAGAAAGATTTTTTAATAAAAAAATAATTTTGAATAAAAAAGTCAATGCAGAAGAGAACCAGTTAAATGAGAATAATCTTTGCAGCAAATACCTGATATTTTGCAACTAGATGGCACAGGGCATAGAGCACTAGGCCTGGAGTCAGAAAGACCTGAGTTCAAATATGACTTCAGACACCTTGTAAGCTATGTGACTTCAAGCAAGTCACTTAACCTCTATCTGTTACCTCCACTATACAAATGGGAATAATAATAGCACCCATCTCCCAGGGTTGATATGAGGATAAAATACTTTTATAGTGCTTAGCACAACACCTGGTACATAGTAGGTACTATATAAATGCTAGCTATTAACTATTACCATGATAAAGGTTTGCTATCCAAAATACATAGTTTATATATATTTATATAATATATTAATTATATTGATTTATAATGTATTAATTATATATATTATAATTATATATAATGTTATTATATAATATTATATATATTAATTAATTAATATAAAATAAGAGCCATTCCCCAGGAGGTAAGGAGTCAAGGATAGGAACAGTTTTTCAAATGAACTGCAAACTATCATGAGTAATATGGAAGAATGCTTTCTGTATCACCAATAATAAGCAAAAAGGAAATTAAAACAACTTTGAGGTTCTGCATCATACCAATCAAATTGGAAATTGGAAAAGATGCCAAAAGTTAAAAAAAAAAGATACATATTGGATGAGTTTTAGGAAAAACAGTCCTATAATTATACTGTTGATAGAAATGAGAATTTAACTGTTTCGGGAAAAACTTGTAATCATAACCAAAAAGGCATTATATCAGAGACCCTACAACCCAAGAACATGACTACTAAGTAAATACCCTTAGGGACAGAGGGAAGGGGCAATCTGCAAACAGGCATACTAGCAAAAATAGTTTTAGTAGCACTTTTTGTAATAGCAATGGACAAAGAAGGAAAGTAAATATGTGAAGACTGGGGAATAACTAAGCAAATCATGGAATGTGAATATAATAAAATATTATTGCACCTTGAGAAGAGAAAATAAAGGATTTGGAGAAACTTAGGAAAACAGACATAGACTGAAGCAGAATATAGTAAGTGGAACTAGGAGAATAATTTACCTGATAATCACAAGAACAAAAGGAATATAATACTGCAAGACTTCGGAACACTGATCAATACCTGGACCAGTCATCAAAGTCATAAAACCGAAAGTGAAATATGCCTAAAAGCAGAGAAGTGGGCTGACTAAAGGTATGAAACTAGGAAGGTATTTTCAGATACAGCCAATTATTGATTTATTTTGTTTGATCATACTCATTACATGGGAGAGTTCTCCACCCATTAAACTGTAAACTCTTTGGGAACAGGGACTTTTTGCCTCTTTTTTTATCTCCAACACTAGCATAACGTCTAGCATATAAAAGGTGCTTAATAAATGTTTACTGATTGACTTCTGGGATGTGAGGGTTCACTGGAAACTGACTGATTAAAGAAAATCAATAAAAAATTACAAACATATCAAAACTATGCTTATCCTAGAACACAGAGCTTGAATTTATATGGCTGGATACTGACATTCCTGTTTAGAGAGTCCATAACTTTCAAATGTTGCTCCCCAAAAGTTTATTCAGTCTGTTGTCTTTAAATCAAAACACATCTTCCCCAGAGAAACAATGTTGTAAATTGTTATTGCTCAGGCTAGCCCATAAAGGCCTATTTAATCATCTGACTTCTGAAGCCTAGAAATGTGGAGTCTATCCAGCAGAGAAGGCAAAGAAAGTGCTCTCTTCTCATTTTTCTGGATACAGGAACAGATCTTGACAAAATTCTCAAAGAGGTTTAATTTGTCTTTGGGACTCTTCTTTGATTGCCTATTGCCTCCTTTCCCAAGGCACCTAGATTCCTAGAACCCTCAGGTTTCCCTACATCTGAAGCTTTGGCCACTTTCATTTTGCCCTTTTCCCCAAAATGTTGCACGATCCATGGTCCATGTCCCAACATGACTGACCTGTATTTCTGCATACTAGAGTTCCCATATATAATCAGCACTGCTAATTAATCACAAGGCTTGCAAAGCACCTTGCAAATATCTCATCCTATCTTCATAATGCTAGAAGCATATGCCATATTATCCTTATTTTACAGATGGGGAAACCAAAACGAAGGGAGGTTAAGTGACTTGCCCAGGGTGATAGGTGTCCAAGACTAGATTTGAACTCAGGTCTTCATGACCCCAAGTCCAGTGCTATATCCAGTGAGCCACCTAAGTCTGTGTGTGTGTGTGTGTGTGTGTGTGTGTGTGTGTGTGTACGCGCGCGCTGGAGGAGAAGTGCTGATCAAATTAATTCATACTAAGGTATGAATGACTAACACTTTAAATCTAACTCAATAAATATACATTTATAAAGTAACCCCTGAGAGAGATACAAAGTTTAGGTAAGATCAAACCACTGAAGAAGAAAAAAAAAATCAACTCATTGACTTCATGTAGGTCACAGGAGGATGAGACATAAACACCCATTATTATGATACAAAATAACCTATATCCCAAGAGGCCTTGTCTAATTGGTTAAATTTCAGTTAAATATAACAAACTAAAAAAAAAAAAAGTAGCCAGTGTAACAACAAAAGATTTTTCAGAAGGTGTACCTCTACCTGTCTTTCCTTCAGTTCCTCTAAGTTCTAAGTTTTCAGAATCTTCTCTTCTTTCTGAGCCAAATTTCAAATTTTTCTCCTTCCTTCTTTCCTCCCCAATGGCAAAGATAGTGTTTGCAAATATGAGACTGACTATATTGTAAAGTTGACATGCTCTTAATTTTGCTACAAATACCAGTGAAGTAGGATTCTTCAGCTGTTCTAAAAATACCTAAGAAAAGGAACCATGCTCCATAATGCAGGGCACCCTGAGGCTTGGCGTCACGAAAGCTTAGATTCAAATCTAACACTGACTAGCTTTGTGACCTTGGTCAAGTCCCATAACATCTCTATGCTTCTCTAGGACTTATCTACAGAAGTCATAGATAGACTGAGTCCCTTTGCTGAGGAGAGCAGAGCTTCTATCCCTGAATACTTAAGTTGGATGAGATCAATATACTTCTATAATTCAAAACACCTGTGATTTCATCATTGTGTATAATTTTTCCACCAATAAATTGCAAACCCATCCATACCTTAATTTACAGTGTCATGTTGCTTACTTATGTCCAAGCCTCTGGCATTTGACATTTTCCAAAAGGTCTTCCAATGTTCCTACATGGATTTTTTTTTCTCCAGCTTGACAGGACTTGCCATAGCTGTTTACTCTGTCAGCATAGCCCTCAAGAACCTGAGCTGAATTTCATATAGTGATGAAACAGGAGTAGACCTTCAGTAACACCTTTAGCAGGGCACGCGCATACGTACAGAGCACGCGCATACATACAGAGCACTTAAAAGATTTACAAAGCACTTTATATATAGAATTCATTTGAGTTTCATAGTAATTCTATGATATAGGTGTTATGATTACCTTCATTTTATAGATAGCGTAAAGAGATCAAATGACCTATTCTTGGTCACAGAGCTAGTAAAAGTTAGTGGCCGGATACAAACCCAGGTCTTTCCAAGTTCAAAACTGGACTCATCATACCACAGAATATGTGCAGAAGAACTTATTTAAATGCATGTCATAAACAAGTTGGGAGTTGCCCAATATCCACTTGGGAGGAAGTACCATAGGTAGATGGGACTAGCACTGAAAATGAACCCTGTGTTACACTAAGGTAAGGTAACCATTATAATAGGTGGGAAAGGCACTATTCCTCTTCCTAATGGATCTGGGGTTACATGCCTCCCCCATTAGAACATAAGCTCTAGAGGGCAGATACTCTCACTTTGGGGGAGGGGGGGTATCTCCAGCACAACTTCTCACACACACACACACAGTGAGCATTTAATAAAGGCTGTGATTGACTGAAAGGCAGGAGATGCTGAAGCTGAGTCTTGAAAGAAGTCAAGAGTTCCTAGAGGTGAGGAAGGAGTACATTCCAGGCATAGGAGACAGGCAGCACAAAGACATAGGGATGGAAGAGGGAGTGTCGTGTATGAGAAGCCAGTAAGAACATCAGTTGGACTGGATCATTACTCAGCTGTCACCTCCCTTGACCCCTCAGTGCTCCTTCCTCAAATCACCTTGTACGCCACATATGTGTGTGTATATACATACCTGTTGTATCCCCCAGGAGAATTTATAAGCAACTTGAATGTAATGACTGTTCTATTTTTGGAGCCCCAGTGCCTTAACATAAGAGATGCTTAATAAATGCTTGTTGATAATGGACACATATTTTAGGAGCTGGAAGCATCAATCATCAGACAGGAAGAAAGGAGCTATGGGTTCCATGCCAAATTCCCTAACTTAACCGTGTCTTTGGGCAAGTCACTAAATCTCTCTAGGTATTAGTTTTGTCGATTTTCTAAAGGGGGTGGGGGGTACTGTACTAGATTCCCTTTAAGGTCAATTCCAGTTAGTGGAAGAAAAACTAAATCTGGAATGAAGAAACTAGGTTCAAATTTTAGCTCTGACATACTAACTATGTGACTCTAAAGAAGTCATCTAACCCTTCAGTCTCAGTTTTCCTCCCTTGTAAAATAAGGATAATATCTATGACGTATCTCACAGAGTTTAAGAAAGCTGCCTTATTAATATTTAGAAATGTGAGCTATTATAGATTTTTTTAAAAGTGTCCATTCATGGTTTGCACTAAGGGTTAGATCACCAGCAACTAATTAGGAATGTGCAATTCATGATCTTCTTCACTCCTCATTTCCCCCTTCAATTGTCTCTGTGGTCATACCTCCCTAGTGAGGTAGCCTATAGAGAAATAAGTGATTCTGTTCTTTTGTTCAAGAGATTGAAAAAGAGTCTCACCTGAAACAGAGAGTGTGACTCAAGGGTGTTTCCGGATGGTTCATAATACAAAGGCTGACATCATGGCCCTAGATAGGCCGATTTAAAATTTTTATGTAGAGAGAAATTGGGCTTTAGTCAAAGAAAGCATCTCAACCATCCCTACAAATAATTCCTAGCATTTGTGTAGAGAATTATAGATTCCAAATGATACAAAGACAATGGAAAGATGCATGGTGGGCATGCAAAGCCCTTGACCTACGTTATCTCATTTTATCTTCACAACAATCCTCTAGTGTAGGTATTATTATTATCTCTATTTAACTGATGGGGAAACTGAGGTTAAGAGGGACTAGATGATTCATCTCTGGTCACATAGCTAGTCTCCGAGGAAATATTTGAACTCAGGTCTTCCTGACTCCAAGTTCAAACTCTATCCACTGGACTGTCTCCAGTTTGCAATGTATTTACCCAGTGATGACTTTCACCGCAGAAGTGATTTAGATGATACTGAGGTCTCTTGGGACCAGAAAAGGAAGTGGGCCAATGATGCATTGAGACTGAGTGACAACAGAGGGAAACAGAAAATGCAAAACAAGGAGATTCATTGAGTGCTACATTGTGCATTGAGTAGACAGGAATAAGAACTGATGAAAAGGTATAGAAAAAAATACACTCAATGAAGTCAGAAATTCACCAAAATAAAGACTACTAAATACTTCCATATACATTACCTCAAATCACCTTTTTCAAAAATACCATTTTATGTCTACTCCATTTTTCAGCTGAGCAAGTTGAGGCACTCAAGAGGTTAATTTATGATGATACATGGCAAAGTCTTACTACTATCACCACAACTAACCCAAAGCAACTGTCCCATTGATATAAACTTTATACGTAAAATATACAATATGTAAAATATATAAAACTTTATAACATAAAACTCCGTAGTGTCATCTTCATATAAGGGCAGAACATTAAACTCAGTTCGTATAGATTAGTAAAGTGTTCACATTCAGCTAAAGATATGGATTCCCATTCACTGGAGATTTAAGAAAATTCTAGGTAACCATGTATTGGACATGTAGTGTGGATTCTTTCTGGGGAATCAGTTGGTTGCTGAAATCAACCTTCCAACTCTAAAACTCTTTTCTTCTAAATTATATTACTGATAGAATGACAAGAGAAAAGATCTAGCTAGATGTTTTTGTTCTTTTTTTTTACCCCTAATGCTGGGTAATGCTAATTCTTATTTCTATTTTAAGTAAAGACTATGGAAACATAACATACCAACTGAAAAAAATTTATGACTAGTGCTGAAGATTGACAGAAAAATTCTTCTCAGCAAGGACTCATAATTACCTTTCCTGTGATATGCAGTAACACATACTGTTCAGGTTTTGTGACTCTGGCTATAGTATTTAAGTTCCTAAAAATAAAATCCAATCCTCAACCCACCCCCCATATATTCATCTTCCCCTATGATTCAGGAAAGACTCAGTTATTGAACTCTAAAATGTATAAGAATTCATGTAGCCAAAATATAAGTCCCAAATAATTTAACAAAATTATTTTTAAAACTTATTTTCCCCCTTATTTCATGAGAAAAACTCATTTTTTAAAATTACTATTTGAATGCATTAAAGACCATATTTTGTGAATAGGGATTGTTTCATTCATTGTTATATCTCAAACTAGGTCCAACATAGTGCCTGGCACATATAGGTGTTTGATAAATATTTGTTGATCATTTGATTCCTATACAGCCACAGAATTTGTTTTAATAACTTGAAAAATATTTTCACTAGTTTTTTTTAATTAAAAAATCACATTAGGGTTAAAACAAAGGATTACAACCTTTAGAATAAAATTCCTTTATTACAAGTGAATTTATTAATCACTGGTTTTTCTAATGGCAGAACAGGGTGAAAATCAAGGACTGATGGAAAATGAAAAGTTAGAGTAAGCATCATCTATTAAACTGCTCTGAAAATTTATGAAAGTTGTATTTTTGGTCATCAGGAATTACTAATAACAGCTGGTATGTATAGAGTGCTTTTGGGTTTCTAAAGTACTCTACGTACATTACAGAAAAAGCATTAATGTGCAAAGAGATGTTCAAGTCATTCTCAATGCATTTGACTTAAGGAGGGTTAGCTAAAGGCAGCTGGATTTGGATAGAGGACTGGATTGGGATAAGGAAGACCTGAAGTCAAATGAGACCTCAGACACTTAATAGCTTAACTGTGAGTAAGTTGCTTAACCTCTGCTTTCCTCAATTTCTTCATCTGTAAAGTGGAGATAATCATAACACTTACTCCCCAGGGTTGTTATGAGAATAAGACCAGATATCTGTAAGGCACTTTGCAAAACTTAAAGCACTAGTAAATGTTAGTTAGCTATTAGGAAGAGAATGAGACCATTGGAAAGCAAAGTGAATTGGCTTACAGTCTGCTATACTGACACTCTCTGTTTAATTTATGAATAACAGTGCAGGGTTTGATCTTAAAGAATTAGGCTAAGATTAGTGCCCGGAGAGATGAGCAATTTTTTTTTTCTTCTTGAATGCATAAGGCTTCTTGGGAAGGATATTCTGAAAGAGTACCAATCTTTTCTTACAAAGCTAGCGTGCGTGCCTTCATGACTGAACTCCAAATTCTTGAAATAGCCATAGTCTAGAGCCCCGTTCTCAAACTCCAATTCTGTGGCTGTTTAAAGTTACTAAGTAGTACTGAGGACTACTAACTAAATCATCCTTTTCTCACCACAAAGACTTGAGGATGTGATTATTTTATTTATTTTTGCTGTTGTGCAATCATTTAGTCATGTCCAACTCTTTGCAACTCCATTTGAGGTTTTCTTGGCAGAGATACTGGAGTGGTTTACCATTTCCTTCTCTAGCTCAGTTTATGGATGAGGAAACTGAGACAAATAGGGTTAAGTGACTTGCCTAGGGTCACATAGCTACTAAGTGTCTGAGGCTGGATTTGAACTCAGGTATTTCTGATTCCAAGCCCAGTGCTCTATCTACTATACCACTGAGCTGCCCCAATGACAGAGAACTACCTTAAATATATTTGCAGAGGACCTAGGAAAATCCTCAGTCTAGAGGTGGCTTCCAGCCAATACATATCTTTAATTTAGATTAGTCAGAAAAGGAAGGAAAGAGAAACCTGATTAATTATCACTAGCTTTAGACTGTGTACATTGGAGCTACACTTTCTGTGTCTTTGGAACTGGAATGCTGTCATTTTTCACATGATTGCATAAATCATCACCCCACATATAAAACCAAAGTAAGCCTAGTTACTCGCTGCAGTTATAAGTTAAGGGGATGATTTCTTTTTTTTTTTTTAATGAGGGTTGGGAGAGGGAGAAATAATTCATTGCTGGAATAACAATCCGCCTGTTTATATTTATTTATCCACCTATCACAATATTTAATTTATATCTATAATTTATATTTAATCCACCTATTACAATACAAAACAATTCAGAGTAACAACATATTGTAGCTCAGCCAAGCTACATTGTTTTCCACATTAACAATTCTTCTACCCTCTATTCTACTTCTACTAATAGACAAGAAATTTAATTTGAAGAACTGAATATTCTACATAACAATAACAAATAGAACAAACATTTCCAATTTCTGTTTCCTGTATAAGTAAATCATAAGCAGAATGCTTGGAAATTTGGGTGGGTGTGGCTTATCTTTAAAGAGAGTGCTGTGAACCCATGTTTGAACAAGGGAAAAGGCAGCAGCCTATATGTTACAAAGCAGAACAAAATCCTAGAAAAAGACCTAATCACTAATTGGGGATCTAAAAGTTAATGTTTAACGAGGATGATAACAGAATTTCAACCACTCCTCTACGTGCCACCACTTTGAGTAGCTCAGTCAGACCTTCACAGATAACTTGTTCATCAAGTTTGAGGATGCTTTCCAGAAAATAAAACAAGGTCTCACTAGGAAAAATAAGCAAAAGAAGCTGCATACTTCCCTTTGTGGGGTTTCAAAATATTTATAGTTACCTGAAACATCAAAACTAGAGATTCTGCCAAAGAGTTTAATTTGGACAACAACCTTAGGAAGCCTCCTTTCTGCTCTATTTCCAACTCTCTAAACAATGAACTCTTTGTCTATTGTATCAACCACTGTAAACTATTTGTGTGGCCATTGTTAGGACTGCCTGATTGCATGGGTCTTGGGGGAAAAAAAGATAAAACAGGGCTTCTGTCAATGGATTTCTAGCACATTCAGGGTGAGCCAACTCCCTGCTTATCAGCTAAATCTCATTAGCTGCTATGGAGAGAGGTTTTTTTTTAAATTTTAGCTCTGGACCTAATTATAACTGCCAACTGGAATAGATGCTATTCTATCTTTGTTATTTTTTTCTCCAAGGAGGTATCAGGAATATTTTTTGAATGCATGAAAATTAAAGCTTATCTTTATTTTCATTAAGCTACTTTGTCACTTTCTTTTTCTAGAAGATTTCTTCTCTAGAATATAACAACTTTAAGATCCCTGAGGAGAAAAAAAATCAAATTAAGTCACTGTGGCAGAGTAATTGTTTCGATAAGCAATTTCCTGAAATTCTGAAGCCAAAGGAAAAAAAACAACAAAAATCCACTGTTAAGATAGTCCATCAAATGAAACTTAAAACCTAATGAAGCCTAAAAAAATCCTAAAAACCTAATAGTTTATTAACTTTAATTCTGAGAATAGAAGCCAGGACTAGAAAAGGCACCACTACCAAATGTTAAGTTAGATTAGAGTGTACTGATCAGCAAAAGATTAGACGCACAAAAAACTTGATAAAAATCCAATCTCTTTCCATTTCATCTGTAGAAAGATGTGTGGGAGGTCAAAAAGATAAAAAATGAAAAAAAGAAAAAGTTCTCTATATTCTCATCTCTAAGCCAGCTTTTTACATTATCCCCCAACTGCTTACGGGGCCAAAAGACATAAAACATAAAATACAAAGATGCTTCTTGGTCATCATTTGCATGCTTTCATTAAATGATACAAAACACCTTAATGGAAACAGCAGTAAGGGCTCCTCAGAATATTTACATTTTTTATCTTAACTGGAAAAAAAAATCTAGATTTATAACTTTGAAAACAATTCCTCAGTCTTACTATTCTGCCTGTTAAAGTCTGTTTCTACCGGACTTAGATTTCCTTGCATTTTATAAACAAACTTATTTAACCTTTATTTCATTAGAGTTTCTAATTTATCAAAAAGGTATTTAAAAACCCAACAATTCACTTTGGAACAAAAGACTAAACGTTAGATTTCTGTCTTAATGCCAACCTCAAATTATCTTGAGTTATTAACCCCCCAGATACATAGGTTCAAGGGGAAAAATCCAAAATAACATCATTCCATAATGCCATAATCTTGTAAGAGAAAGAAATAATCTAGATTCAAATCCCATCCCTGGCTCTTAATATCTGTGAGCATAGCCTGTAGTGGCACTTAATAAATGTTTGAGTTATTCTATGACCTTGCACCAGTCACTTACTTGATCTTTTTCTGAGACTGGATTTCCTTTAAAATTAAATAAGGAGATTGGACCATAGAGAGCCTCCCCCTAAAATTCTCTCATTCTAATAGCTCATGACTTTAGATGTCATCTAGTCTGACTTATTTCTGTTATAGGATGATTTTTTAAAAGGCGCAATGAGTTGAAATGACTTTGTGTTTATGGCAAAATTTTACTAAAAGCTACTGTCTTCTGACTCTCAAATTTTTCCCACTATAGCCCAATACCCTTGCCCATTCCAAAGCTGCTATCGTGGAAACCCGAGCCCCCTTCTAATCACAAGCTGCCATTTCCTCCTTTTCACAACAGCCTGTGACTCAGAGGGAAAGGAGTCCTCTATAGGTAATAAGGGGCTCCTCCAATTGGAAAGAACATTTTCCCAAAGAAAGCACATTTTAAACGGTCACTAGATTCCACAGTAATTCATATATGTAGAGCTGGAAGAGACCTTACAAATGGACTGACTTCCTTATTTTACAAATGAAGAAATTAAGGTTCATAAAGATTAATTTAACCAATATCACATAAGTAATAAGTAGCAGAACAAGAATTGAAACCCAGCAATGCTCTCTGCATTCCACCATTTTTTCATTGATTTACAAGCAAAATTCACACCCTTCTAATTTCGATGTCATCAAATACAAAATACAACTTCTTCCTCCTTTCCTTATTAATAATAAGTAGTATTCATGTAGCAAATCAAACAAAATACTTCAAAAATACTATTTAATTCTATCCTCAAAACAACCCTGAGGAAGTAAAGTTGAGGAAATTGAGGCAGACAGAGGTTACATCACAGTGACATAAGTATTGAGGCTTCATCTTAACTCAAATTTTCTTGGTTCCCGTGTCCAGAACTCTATTCACCGTGTCACCTAGCTTCCACTAAAACAAACGAAAACTCACGATTCTTGACAGGACCCCTTGTCAGCATGATATTTTTAAAAGCATAAAATAAAATACATAGAATTACAAAGTAAAGCAATCATATGAAATAGTTATCAAAACATACTATTTTTTAAAAGTTCACAGACCCCAGGTTAAGAATCCTTTCTGTAAAATGCCAGGAAAAATATGACCAAACGAATGTTACCAGTGCTACTTCTGGGAAATCTCAAAGTACTTTTGTAAGATGAATTCACTCTGCTTTCTTCACCCTTGAGGCCAAAACACACATCTCTCCACAACCCTAAAACACACTCAGACACTGAACAGACCTGCCCGAAAGTAAGGCAAAACCATGAAAAGAAGCTCATCTGGAGTTGTACTGAGGAATAGTAGCCAGTGAGTTATTTTGCATTAGTCAGGAAACAATGCAGCTTTGCAAGGGAAACCAATAGGCTTAACTTGAGTCATGTGAAGGGCCCAAGGACAGAAAAAAAAACCATCAACAACACTCTTCGACTTCATTAGAACAGCCTCCTTCTATGCCAGAGCTGGAGACAAGGTGGGTCAGTGAAAGATAAGCGTATGGAAAGAAGATGGGAAAGTTGGTAGGCTACCAAAATGCATAAAAGTTTCACTGGGAGAAGCGGAGGAGTGGAGAAGGAATTAGCAGAAAGCATTTTATCAAAAGGCTGTGTGAAAGGTCGGTGGAGGCTGACCAGATACGGAAGGCCTAAAAGGACACACAACACACAGCACTGGTACATTATTTAAACTCTAACTGAATAATGCATCTTCCCATCACTTTTCCCAGCTAAAAAGACACAGCAATACTTCAGCTCACTCAGACTGCCTTCTTGGAACAATCCAAAAACAAAAATTTCCCCAGACAGAGGTTCCAAAGTGGGGTAGGAGCAAGGCTAAATAAAAAAAAAAAAACCAGCACCTGCAAAATAGTATCATTTGAAGGAGGGTGGGGTGTGGAGGGGAAGAAGGCAGAGACAATGTTCCTACTTCACCCAGGCTGGAAGTGCAGCAGACACTCACCAGCCAATCTCACTGCTGATCAAAAAGGAAGTTCTGACCTGTATTACAGTTTGGACTTCAAGCAGATCAGCTTAAGCTCTGCTACTGCGGCTCGGAACTCCTGAGGTCCAGAGATTCCCCAACGATAGCCTCCCCAAGAAAAACAAGGATTATAGATATGCACCCTGTGCTTAGCAGAACAGCATCTAGGAAAAATTAACATAAATTCTCAAAAAATTATTTCCATTCTTTACTTTTTTGCTCACAGGTTCACACCTGTGATCCCTATTTATGTGAAAATTCCCTCCTCTGAATTACTCCTCTGTAATTTAAAGTCATAGATTTATCCAGGAGTACTGAAAGTCCTGACTGGTCCAGTATCACACAATTTAACATCGAGGTACCCAGATCTTCCTAACCAACCCCAAGGATAGCCATCTTCACCACCATGCTTCACGAACAAAATGATTTTTAAAAGTAACCTAAATATGTAAAACCATCTCTACAGAAAATATTCCAACATACGAATTTCATTAATCTAGTTTCCCAAAGTCATCAGTCTTCCATTTGTTGCTAATGATGTGACAGTCATATTTCATATACCCCTGTATAGGTTCCTTTTAAAAAACCAGAGTATTTTGTGAGTTCTTTCACACAAGCCAACCACAGTTCATTTACTTTTTCAAAACTATTCAAGAACTTACCCATTCGAGTACTAAAATTGGATTGCTTTCCTAAAAATATACTCCAGTACAATTAATATTGTGGTACTTGGAATCACTTAATAAATTTAGCATCAATCAACCAAAAATAATTATTATTATTTAATATAATTTATTACTAACTAGTATGGACTTAATAAAAGCATACATTAAGTCCATGTGCCATGTTTTGTAAGGCACGGCGAAAATACAAGTCCTGCCCCTCAAGAACTTAACACTTTATTAGCCTGGCAGAATGTATGTACACATAAGTGTTTTTTAAAAGTATACACAAATAAAAGGTGATTCTGAGGGGATGCACTAGTAGTTGGGGTCAGGAGAACCTCATAAAGGAGGTGGCCCTTGAGCTGAGTTGTGAAACTAGGTATTCTAAGAGGCAGGCTAAGTGCATTCTAGATTGTGCAAAAGGCATGGAAATGGGAAAAAAAATGGAATGCCATGTGTGAGAAACAGCAAAAAGGCATGTCTCACTGAACTGGAGAGTGTGTGAAGGGAAGTGATGTTAATAAATAAGCCTGAAAAGTTAAGTTGGGGTTAGGTAACAAAGATCTTGAAATACTGAACAGAAGAGTCTGTATTTGACATTAGAGAGAATAGGGAGCCACAGCAGCATAAGCAGCAGGATGAATGGTATGATTAGAGCTATGATTTTAGATTATCAATTTGGCGCTGGGTGGAGGAAAAAATGCATTGTAGCTGGAGGAGACTTCAGCCAGGCAGACTGATGAAGGTGGTGGCTGAGTAAAAAGAAAGGACTGATTTGAAAAATGTTGCGGAGGAATAACCAAAAAATTGGCATATGACTGAATATGGGAATTAGGGTTAGAGAAAGTGAGGAATCAAGAAAAACTCTAGGGTTTATAACCTTGGTGACTGGAAAGATAGTTGATACCCTATACCAGGTGTTCTGAATGTTTTGTTGTTGTTGGGTTTTTTGGGGTTTTTTTGTCATGGACTCTTTCAATAGTCTGGTGAAATCTATGGACCCCTTCTGTGAACCAGATTTTTAAATGCGTGAAATAAAATATAGGATTAGTTACAAAGGATACCAATTATACTGAAATTCAGTTGTCAAAAGAATTTTTAAAAGCAAGTTAGTTTATAGATCCCAGGTTAAGAACTCCTGCCCTACACAGAAATAGAGAAATTAAGGAGAGTTGTAGGTTTGGGGCAAAGGTGGGGAAAAGATAACAAAGTTCTGTTTTGGACTTGAATTTGAGATGCCTAAAAGAACCATTTCAAAATGTCCAAAAGTCAGTTGGCAATGAGGGACTGATGTTTGAGAGAGACTAGGGGTGGAGATACATAGCTATCTGGAGTAAGTTGCATACAGGTAATAATTAAATCCCTGGGAAATGATGAAGTCACTAAAGGAGTAAGGAGAAAGAAAAGGGCCTAGGAGAGAGCCTTAAAGTGCACCCATAGTTAGGGGACAGGATGTGGACGATGATTCAACAAAAAAGCATGGGGTCAAAGAAAAGAAGAATCCTAATACAGGAAAAGCAGTGAAGCCCAAAGAGGAGAGAGTATCTAGGGAAGAGAGGATGGTCAACAGTATGTGAACTACTGTCACAGTTTACAACATATTGACACTGCCCTCTTGCACAACAAGGTGTTTATTTTCTCAATAGTGTTACTTGAAGGCAAGAGTGAGATTCTCTGGCAGTTAATGGCTCTCACCTAACAAAAGGGCTTTTCTGATTGCATTAGCTAGCTCCTCTAAGCAAAATGCCACCTTTGGCCTAGTAAAAGTTCATTCTCTTCTTTATCAGGGTTTTCTTTTGATTTACAATGGACCTGATACAGTGTCATTTTGGTAGGCCTCTCTACCAAAGCAAATTATAGTCCCTCCATATCTTCTTATCCAATGAAGATTCTGGTCCACAAATCCTCAAGAGGTTCCACTCAATGCAACGGGATATTTTGGAATTATTTTTTTTTCCATCTCAGGCTACCTTATCTCCAGAACTGTTTCTGTTTCTTTAATTCTTTCCCTAAATGGCTCATTTGCCTCTCCAGTCACATTATTTCCTCAATAATGTCTTTTATAATAATTTAGAAGTCCTTAATAACAATTTATTAATTAGTACAATACAGTAACTGGCACTCATGAACAAAAATAATAATCACAATAACACAGTCTTGGATGAGAATGAATTTTCCTTTGTAGACCTCAAAAATTCACACAAGATCTTGGACTTGGTTTCTGGTTTTTATATAGGATGCCTACTAGGCATTGGGACATAGTTATTATTTATGTTGGTCCAGACCTCTTTTCCTATAGACATTCTGAATATATTTTACAATGCTGCCTAAAGTGGGAAATACTTAACCAAGTCATAAATTATACTGTTTATATAAAAACTATGTGTCTGTGTGTGTGTAGTTTTTTTTTTAAAGCTAATTCTTTAAGACCAGTTTGACATAGGATGTTAATTATACCTCATCAAATGAAATCAGACTGTTAAAGTGGTATAATTCGCCTTGGCATCAATGTTTTTTATAGGAGTGAGCAAATAGCTTTTTGAATTATACTGGGCAGAAAAAAAAAATTTCAGAGCTGACCCTGGAGCTAAAATTGGATTTACAAAAAAAGTACTCGGGTTGGGGGGAGGAAAGATGAACCAGACTTGTGATTTTATTGGTATAGGAACTCCAAAAGAGAAAATGACCTCTACCAATGCAGAAAGGCAACTGGTTTGCACTATTATTTTGAAGTTGCCACATATGCTGAAAAGTTGTCATTTGTACAGGGTCACAGAGTCACTGCCACTAGCTCTGCAATCATGGACCAATCACTTAATTTTTCTGGGCAAATCTCTAAGATCACAAAAAAATGAAGTTGGTTGTCTATCTGAACAGGGAGAGAGAGCTTCCACACCCAAAAGTTCCTTCTCTTCATACACACGAAATTTGGATTCCTAGGAGGATTTCTCATTGTGTGCTCAAAACATATGTAGAGTATTTTTTGTGTCTAAAAGGAAAGTCTTAGCAATTTTTTATTTTCTATTGTTATCACAAGAAGGAATCCTACCTCCCATTTTTGTAGACTAAGTAACTAGAATCTAATATTCAGTATTTCTTCCTTTTTGTAAGATTTACTAGTATGGAATGACTTATTCTTGCTAAAAAGAACTCATGCTAATGAAAAGTTCATTTTTTTAAAAAGGATTCCTCAAAGAACCAACATTTTTGAGACCAAAAATTTTTCAAAAACTAAATACATATCCATTTAAAGTTGTTTTGCTGTCTACAATCTTCTGCAATATCGCAGCATAAATAAGTTATTTCATATGATTCTAAAATGACATTCCCTCTGTAATGCTATTTTCTCCTTGACTTTTATCACTCTGATAATGCCATTAGTGTCACACACACACACACCAAAAAAAGATATTCTAAACTGGAGCAACACAGGAAAATGTGAAAGTAGTATTAGAAGGAATGAGAATTCATCAAAACAAAAGACGCTTATTAGAGTAAGATAACTTCTCTAAGTTTACTTAGTTTCTCTGAGGGGATGCTCATAAAATGGGAACAAGTTATAGTATAAGAATGTGATACTATGCTGTTAAGAAATGATGAAAGGAATAGTTTCTGAGAAACCTGGGAAGACCTGCATAAACTGATGCAGAGTGAAATAAGCAGAACCAGAAGAACAATTTGTACAATAACAATAATATCATAAAAATAACCAACTTTGAAGGTTTTAGGAATTTTGACCAACACAATGACTGGCCATAATTCCAGAGGACTCACGGAAAAACATATTATTTATGTCCTGACAGAAAAGTGATGGACTTAAGGGAGCAAACTGAGATAGTTTGGGCGTATATGACCAATCATGCCAAGGGTCTTGTTTTTCTTTCTTTCTCAATAAAAGGGGAAGTGAGAAGAAAGGAAGGTGGATGTTTGTTGATTAAAAAATAAAATATAATAAATAAAAGTTTATTTTCTCAGTGACGGAAATGGGATTAGAACTCAGATTTCTCAAAGATAGGATCTTAGCAACAACTTTATCAAAGATCTAAATGGACAGTGCAATCATTTCCATTTTAGAAAAACTGAGCAAAAGGGCAGGTGAGACAGTCTACCAGCAAACTCAATATTTGGATAAATTAAATCTCTAAGTTTACTGAATATGATCATTCTGTTTTTCTTTGTCTTGAGGCTATAGCTAAAAAAAATGATGAAGATTCCTCCCTAATTAAACACAGAGCTCCTGTGTATAGTAGGTACTGAAATTACTAATTTAATTTGGGAGAAGAAAAAAATAGGCCTACATAATTTACTTAAATAGCAACCTACAGTTTACAAAGTGCATTATCTCCTTTGATCTGAGAGCTCAGAGCTCAGCTCCTCTGATTAATAGGCAATGTAGAACCACTTGAATTCGGTCCAGAGACCTGGGTTCATGTCTATGACTTGATATTTAATAGTCATGTGACCTTGAGCAAGTAACCTAACCACACTAGGCTTAAATTTTCTCTCCTGTCAAATGGGCATAACAATCATATATCTATATCTAATACATGCATATATACATACATGTATACATATGTGTATGTGTGTTTGTATATTTATGATGAATACATTTATTAAATTTATTAAATTTTGTTAAATTTATTAATTTATGATATCTATTAAATTATGACATATACATTTATACACGGGGGGGGGTGTCTCTATAGAAAGTATGATCCATTATTGCTCATAACTATCCTGAGAGATGGAAAGGGCAGGACCTACCAACCCCACTTGACAGGAAGACACTAAGGCTTACACAGGTTGTGAAAGCCCCAACAAGGACACAATTGTTACTCTTAAGTCCAAGGTTCTCTCCACCACAGCCTGCTGCTTTTCAGAATACTTAATTTGCTAGGTCACACCTGGGGTGGAAAGCCATCACTTAACAGGGATGCTGAAAATGTCAATTTGCAAGAATAGTGGTCGTACCACTGAATTTGGCAATGTACTTTTAGGAGACAATAGTGATGTTTCCCTGGAAAATGAACAGAAGGTAAATTCCAATCAGGTAAAATCCAATCAATCCCATTTTAATTATATTTTTTAATCAATAAAAATCCACCTTCTTTTCTTCTCACCATCCAGCAAGATCACAACAACGACGGCACTACTCCACCTCATCACCAGCTGTCCCTGTGAATGGAGGGTGCGATCAGGAACTCCAAAACCACCATTTAAGAAGGGAACTCAACTCAGAACATCTCATTTTTCCTCCTTTGTCTTCTTTCCCACTATCCCCACTCCTAGGGCACCCTCCCTCACTCAAATCAAAGTCAACTGCAAGTCATATCACCATTTCCCTGATGTCATGGTCCTCTTCAAGAATGAAGGACAAACACAACAACCTCCTAGGGCACCTTGCCCATGTCATCCCCTATCAGCCTCTCTCCTTTTCCAGCTTCCTTTTATTTGTTGTATTCCCCCATTGGATTATGAATCCTTGAGGAAAGGGACTGTCTTTTGGGGCAAGGGGGGCATATGTACACCCAGCCTTTGGCACAGTAGGTGCTTAATAAATGTTTATTGACTGATTCAGGGTCCCAAATGGTATTGTCAAAGTTGAGATTTGAATGTCAAGTTCAGTAATCTTCTACTGTCATAGTCAATAAACATTTATGAAGTGACTACTATATGCCAGACACTGCGCTATATTACACTGTCTCCCTTGAGAACTATGACTTCATTACCATCACCCAGATGGTGGCCTCCCCTTTCTGCTTTAAAATATACAAAAAGGTCCCAGCATGAGTCACCATCTTTCCAAACATCTTTTCCCTTCATCACAAATTTAATATTAAAATACAGCATAAAGTATTTGGTCTGTAGTGAACATAGAATTCCACATCACTCCAACCCCTTAGCAGTCTTCTGATATAAACTTTTGACACTAATTTTTTAAAGGGAGAGAATTATACTAAATTCAAATCTGAATTCATGGATTCAACTTACTCAGAAGTTCTCACACTCTCAAACCTTAAAAACTCTAGCATTTGATAAGGCTGAAGGACTGGAAAAACCTCTTATCATTGTCCAAAGAACCATGGCAAAAGTTGAATAAATAAATGATGAATTGAGTGCAAATGTGATTTTTCTGCCAAGGTGTGGAAATTCATCTTCTTTAACTCTCTGAGAGCCACACTAGAAAATTAGTGCAACAGCATAGAAGCAAAAATCTACGTTATTCCTCTTTTTCAGAATATTTTACCCTTAAAGTTTTATCTTTTCAACAGTTTAATGAAGAAGTTTAGAAGGGGAAAAAAAACAATGATTAATGGTGTGGCAATTCGAGTAGCATTAAAATTTATTTCACAGGAATGAGGCCTTATTAGGGAGGTAAATTTCCTTGAAAGGATGACATAAAATAAGAGCTTGATAAAAAATCTATTTTTAAAAATATTATACAGTTTGGGAAAATTAAGATTACAGAAATAGAGCAAAGGAGAACCCAGTTCTACTTTTATCTCTGTCATTTAATCCTGTGACCAACAGGTTTTTTAATTTAAACAAGTCATTTCAGAAGTTTAGATAAATATCTCTCTTATCATACACAATAAATAACTTCTGTTTGATATCATTAATATGTTGCAATGATTTAAAAATTTTTAAATCATATTTAAATATTTTTTCATCATATAATAAAATGAAACTAAGGCATAATGTTCTTTCCCAGCCTGAAATTCAAGGCCCTCCAAAAATCAGGTTTCCAACTACCTTTCTAGTCTTTAGACCCATATCTTTCAAATTAGTAGATACTCACTATTTGTTGACTAAATGAATGAGCAAATAAAATTGTCATTCTCTTAGGTATGGAGCCTTTAATATTCCACCTGGAAAAAACTCACTTTCTGAGCAAAGATGATACAAACTAGCCAGACTGTCGCATCATCTCAAAGCTACTTGAAAGAATTGGCAGGGATAATGAACTTCCCACAAATAGATCAGTCTGAGAATTAATTATGTCAACAATCATTATTAAATGTCTACAGCATATAGGCTATACAGTCTGTTTGTTCTCCAGTCTTGTCATTTCTACCTTTGAAACACCTCTCTACATAGCCCCTTCTTTCTACTTACACCACTACCACCCTGGTGTGGGCCTCTTTATCTCACTCCGCAATCACTGCAATGGCCTTCAGGTTGGTCTCCCTGCCTCAAATCTCTCCCTTCTCCAATTCATCCTCCACTCAGCTACCAAAAGTGATTTTCCTAAGGTGCAGGTCTGACCACATCATCCCCCTACTCAATAAACCCCAGCACTTCCCTATTAGCTCCAGGATCACATATAAAATTCTGTCTAACTTTAAAGCCCTTCACAATCTGGTGCCTTCCTAAATTTTCCAGTCTTCTAATACTTTGCTCCCCTCTCCAAGCACTCACTACCTGTTGTTCCTCTCACACAACACTGCATCTCCTATCTCTATCCCTATGCACTGGCCATTCTCCATCACATCTAGAATGTTTTCCTTCCCCACCTTTTCCCCTTGGTTTCTCTGGCTTCCTTTAAGACTTAGCTCAAATTCCACATTCTGCAGGATCTCTTTCTTAGAGTGTGGTGTCACAGTGAAGTGGTCCAACAATTCTGGAAAGCAACTTGGAATTAAAAAGTGATAAAAACATTTTGACCCAGAAATCTTACTATTAGACATGTGTTCCAAAAAGGTCAAAGACAGAAATAAAGATTCTACATACACCACAATATTCACAGCAACACAGTAACAAGGAACTGGAAGCAAAGTAGATGCCTATCAGTTGAGCAATGAGAAAACAAATTAAGGTACATGAATGTAATGGAACAACAATGGATATTAAGAATTCAGAGAAGAAGGGAAAGAGTTACTTGAAATGACATAGAGTGAATGAAGCAGAACCTGAAAAATAAAATATACAATGGCTACAAGACTGTAAATAGGAAAAAAAAATAAAACAAATTGAATGCTATGTAGTCATGTTGACCAACCATGGCTCTGGAACAGTTGAGAAAACATGCCTCCCTTCTTTGCAAAGATGGGAGATGGCACAATAGATACAGAATACTGCATACATAGTCAAACAGTTGATGGGTTGGTTTTACTGAACTGCTGTTTTTTTTCTTGTTTTTTTCTAACAAGGGTTGTCTTTCTGGGGAAGCAGAGAGAGGCAGATGCAGAAATAATAATAATGATAGCAGCTAACATTTATATAGCCCTTTTTATGTTCCAGACATTTTACAATTATCATCTCATTTAATAATCATAACAACCCTGGGAGGTAGGTCTTGTTATTATCCCCAATTCAGAGACAAGGAAACTGAGGCAAACAGATGTTAAGTGATTTGCCTAGAATGAGGCCAAATTTGAACTCAGGTCTTCCTGACTCCAGGTCCAGAGCTCTATTCACTGTGCAGCCTAGATGAAATGAAGGCAATGTCAAAAATAAAAGATATTTATAAAAAGATAAAAGAGAAATCTAGAATAAAGTGTCAACAAGTTCTGATGGGGTTTTTACTCACTCAAGGGGAGGGGCATTAGAGGCTTTTTGGAAGAGTTGGCACTTGAGATGGACTTTAAAAGATGAGTTGTGAATTCAACAGAAATTGGGGAGGCAGTACACATTTCAACCATAAGAAGTACCATAATGGAAGACTAGAGGCAATATAGGATACATTTGAAGGACAAATATTTAGTTCAGTTTGACTGAAGAAGACAGGGCTGGCAAGGGAGGGTAGTACCAGGTTGTGGGGCACCTCAAATGACCCATACGAGAAAGATCTGGTAAGAAAATGTGAGTGAATTCTCAACACTTTTATATGGTACAGTCTCCCAAAATACAGGTGACCCCACATACTTTCAAGGGAAATACCCAGCAGAGGAAATTGATCTTCACTCTTCAGTCAAAAGGGCCACAGAAGGTCTAGGAGCTGAGAAGTGATATGAAAAGTTCTATGACTAAGGGGAGGATAAATTATCTGGTGGAGAAGCCAGAAAACCTGTTTGTTCAGTCTATTTTGGTAATCCAATAGTTTTAGGATTATTTTTCCCTTCACATCTCTGCCTGGATTTTCAGTTCCCCTACCTTACCAACCCCAAATGAACCAACCGGCAGTACTGTTTTCTGTGAGGTGGAAATATCCGTTAAGCAATGCAAAGAAACTGCCAGCATCACGTAGGCCAAACTGCTACCACAGCGTTAAAAAAGTAACTCTGAGTTCTGAAATGAAAATAGAGGCAAAGGGCTGCATATTCCATTACCAAACCCCGGAGCTGACCACTCCCAAATTCCTTAACATTTTAAGAAAGTTAAAACTATAGTAGAGATCCTAAACTGCTCACCACTGAAACCAACGGATTATAAAAGAAAAAATAAAGAAGAAAAGAAACTTCACATACAACTTGAATATTCAAGCACTCAGCGGTGGGACTGATATAAGAAGGGCAAAGAAGTAATTATTTCTTGATCCAACAGACTCATTGCTAAACCCCACCCCTTGCCCTCTTCAAAACAATTTGGGTTTACATCAAAAGCAACCTTTTTGAGGACTGTTGTTTTAAAGAGACAGAATGGTTTCAAACACCTTTCTGTTTAAAGGCATTGATAGGATAGCTATGGATACCTATCATAGGAGACCTATGACTTTTCACTGACTCCTTACCCCTCCGAGGCTGGATATAAACTGACCACAACTGAGGGTACTGCGGGGCATATGATTCAAGGCACGGTTTTTTTCTAAGTCTCTGGGCAGAGTGGACCGTGGCTGAATTTTATCCTGAGCTACGACTGACATTGGAAAATGAGGAAAACCAAGTCTTAGGGTGGGGGGGGGGGGTCACAATAACAGTCCTCAAGTTAAAAATGGTTAGCAGTAACCGATGGTTTTGACTCTGGGAATGAAGAACTTCAATTTTCCAGCATCGAGGAGCTGGGGTTTGCTGGAGAAGGTTTTGCATGTTCCTCAGAAAACATTCCCAGCCTTAGACACCTGTGGAGCAGCTATGCAGAGGCCAGAGAGCTAAATCCACCCCTCACCCTCTAGCCAGAGCCTCTCCAAGTAGGCGGCTAACCCTGGGCCCAGCCCCCAAGCAAATGTAAGCTACTCACAGGGACCCAGGCTGACAGCTCTCGCCTGTGGGAAAACAGCCGGTCTCCTTTCACGGGCATCTTGAATGCTGGGGGGAAGGAACGAGGCAATCCTCGTCCCCCCTGCCACCCCAACTCCTCTCTTAACAGGGTGTCGCAGCACTTTATACAAGGCGTCCGCTCTTTTTTTTGTTCTCCGACTAAATATCATACACCACCAAGGGAAGAGCTCTTAAGCAAGAGCCCGTGAACTCCAACCCTCTAAAAAACTGAGATTTCCAAGTACGCGGGGATCCACCCCAGGCCCCTCCTCCCACAACAGTGTTAACCCCACTGAACCCACAAGGCAACTAACTCCGAAACATTCCTGCGGCCGAGCCCTAAATTCCCGGGCAACATTCTAATGGACTGCTACCATCAGACAGAAAGGGGAGAAGGGTGACTAATGAATCACATGACTCACCAGGTGTGAGTAAAGTAGGACTCTGTTCCCGTCTATTGGGTAACACGTATTTCTGGGGAAGAGGGACGGGCTCGGGTGAGAAAGACTCGTGAGAATGAAGATAAAATGAATGCCGATCCTTCCCTTTCTTCCCCTTTCGGAGTTTTTTTTTGGTTCGGTCCTAGAGGGAAATTCAGAGCTAAGATATCTCATTTAGAAGGGCTGGTGCAAACCGAGATGATAAGCAGGGAGACTGGCCTGCTCCCAAGCCAGGTCATTGTTCTGGCTTTAAACTGGAAGGGGTTAAGCCAAAGTCGAAGAGGCAGAGAAGCAAGAAAGTAAATTTGCAGTCTACCCAGAAAAAGATGCAGCCATCTTCTTCAGGGAGTGAAGTAATTGAAAATGGAAAAAGGAATAAAAATTATTATGTTATCACTAAATGGCTAGTTGACTAAAAGACTTGGGATCATCTTCTCAAAGAAATCAGTCTTATCCCATACTCCAAAATATACCATTTGCTTTTCAAAATTCTGTGGTAGTAACTGATATTGTATGAAAATAATTACATTTATATTTAAATTTTGAAGTTTATAAAACAGAATGTACCAAAGTAGTAACTATAATTTCTTATAACCTCAGTAGGTTCTACCAACTGCCATCATTCTCTCTTTCCCACCAACATAAATTCCCACAAAAAAAGTTATATCATCCTTCAGAAATGTAACTTGAAAGGCTGTAGTAGGTCACTGATGACTTAGCACAGTGCTTTGCACTCAATGGATGTTTAATAAATATTTGTTGAATGAAAGTATGGTTCCTAAACTTATTCTGCATTTGATAATATCTTCAACCAATCAAGGTGGCCTTAATCATCACTGTGACATCATTGCAATGAGTCTTTTTTTAGAGAACTTCTTGTCAGGCTCTAACAACCAATTAATTATGACTAATCCTTATTCTAGGTGTAACATGTTGAGTTAATATCTAAGATAATAACTGTGTAGAAAAAGAAGTGTCTGGCCCACCTTGCTTGTTCTCCCTCCACCCTTTAATTGGAAGCCAAAAATTCAGCCTAGCCTCTCAAGGAAAAGGTAGAAGTACAATTTACCCCATCTGACAAGATACAGATGTTGGGCTTCCTCTGAGGAGTTGCTTCACTTCCTGCCCAATCCAAACATGTTTGGCAGATTAGGAGGAAAAACAAGTCTGACAAACTCTTCTCTTAGAGTGTTACTCTGCTACTCTCCTTTTAAGTAACAGGGTCCACACCCAAGAATAAAATTTACTGTAATGAATATCTTTCAAAGTAGCTTGGGCTTTCTTAATTTAGAAATTTTGGTTGTAATTTTTGATGTGCCATGTCACTCTACCAAACCAAGCGTCTTTCTAAAATCCTACATTTCCCAGCCCAGGTGGTAGAAATAGCAGTGATACATACAGCATTTGAGCAAATCACAGCTATAGTGACTAGAATTCACACCATCGAATTTAAAAGGAAATTAGGACTACAGAATATTGTCACCCTTTCTACAGAACCCCACCCCCCCCTCTCTATCTCTCTCTCTATCTCCTTACAGCATACAAATATTTGTGTATTAAATTTCTTAGAGAACCACCTTTTCATTATATATTATATTACAACACATGGAACATATGATTTAGAGCTAGAAGGAATCATGGAGATCATCTAGTCCACCCACATCATTTTACAGATGAGGAAACCAGATAACCAATGATGTGAGCTGACTTGTCTAGGATCAAACAAGTAGTAAGTAGCAAAGACCCAAATTTGAACTCAGATTCTCTGCCTCCAAATCCAATATTCTTTCTACTATACCAGACAGCATTCTCTAAAGGAAACATCAATGATCTTGACTTTTTAAAGGAACTTCTCTTTTTCATTACATTTTGATCAGGCAGTCAATAAACATTTATTAAACACCTACTATGTGCCAGGTACTGTACTAAGAAAGGTAAAAGACAGTTTCTGCTCTCAAAGACCTAGCAATCTAATGGGGGAGAGAACATGAAAATAACTATGTACAAACAGCAAACAATATGTGCTTCAGGTCAGGGTTTGTTATTTTTAGTGTATTTGTAAGCACTGAATGGAGAGTAAGGACTTGGGAGATTAGAAATGAAAGTTAATTAGAAATGAAGTTGTTATAGGCAGATGCCCTTGAAAAACTTGTGAGATGGTCAGAAGATGACATCAGTAATCCATATGTGATAATTCTAGACAGAGGATAAATTGTAGCTGACCTTTATACTTGGTATAAAGATTTACTAGTCAAATTAATAAATGCTAACTAGTCTAGCTTGAAGGCAAGAAATTTGCCCTAAGAGAAAAAACTTGAAGGATCCTCAATCACTTTAGGAATATAACTACTAGGCACACGGATCACTTCCCCTCTAGGTGCTTGTTTTATCCTTCATAAATTGAGATTGGCTTAGCTCAGCTCTAGTAGTCTCTGAATCTCTGATCCTGCAAGTTTCTATCAGAGGATATGTATTCTGCCTTTTTAAAAATAATTGTCATTAGAACCTTGAGCAGCAGACAGACTATACTTTGATCTTTTCAGGATAAGACTATAGTGAGGGGAAGCAGGAGATGCTTATTTTTTGTTTGGAAATGGAGAGTTTGTTTTTTTAAATGATGCTGTGATTTCATTATAGGAGGGATCTCCTTAAAGCAGACAGAGGAGGAGAGAGAGAGAGGAGGAAGGGAAGGAGGAGGAGAGAGGGAAAGATAAAGGGGGAAGGAGAGGGAAAGAAGGAGGGGAGGTGAGAGTAGCCTGGGCACAGATATTAAATGACTCCCAGAGTCACATGACCAGCAAGAGCCAGAGGCAGCATTTGAACCCCAATGTCTCCAAATCTCATGAGACTAGCACTAGCGATCACATCCAGGGCAGGCAGCTCTCTCAGTAGTTTATGAAGTTCAATTCTGGCAAACCAAGTCTGTGAAATTCTTCACATGGAGTATTTGCCACATTAAATAGAAAACCTTGAAAAATGATTACAGATTTATCTCATCTGTTGAGCCAGTAGATCAGAATCATTCACTCAGACATTAAAGTGAAAATTCACTGAAGTAAAACAAACTTTCCACCAAGTGATCAGTGCCCTAGCATTTTTTTGTTTTGTTTTTCCCTCTAACGTTTAATTTTTGGGGTATTTAAGTAAATCTTTCTTTAAGCAATGAAATAAAATACATTTTCTCCTTTGTTCTCAATGTCATGGGGGATGGGGGGCAGAGGTGAGAGAGGAAGGCTCAGAGGTAGATTTTTTTTTGGGGGGGGGGGGTCATCCACATAAAACACAAAAGGCTTCCAGGGAAACTAAAACTGTGCCTGGGAAGGAGTGACTGCATAAAAAGAATTCTCACATGACCCTGGGCCACAGATAAAATCAGCCTGCCCAGAAGAGATCCTGTTCTCAGCCATTCACATTAGCACAGGCCTACCTAAAGGAAACTTGGCTAGACCCAAAAGAAATCAGTCTTCCCAGTAAATTAGATTCTGAAATATGGCTTAGAGTACTAGGAAGCTTTGAGTTTAACATGTTTATCCTATGCACCAGCACTATGATACTAACACAGGTAGGACAAAATTAATCTTATGAAGGCTACTAAAACATTTTGCAGAGCTGAATTTTCTATTTTTGCAACTTGCTGAACCTTCTGAATACAAACCAAGGGGCCTAATAATCTGAAATTTATCTCAGACTCAAATGACTGCAAGAGTCATTAACACTATCTACTAATGAAGTTTCCCACTATTTCAAATGCATATATTATTTTTCTACCTGAGAGGGTGCTTGTGAAAAGTAAACTATGTTTATATGCAACAGCTTCTAACCAACCACTTTTAGATGAATTTAGGAGTATTACAACGCAATGTGGTCAATTTCATTTAGCCAAGATAAAATAATCACATCCACTATTTCACTATTCACTATTAATGAAAGAATCAGACTGACCACACACAGTTGGATTCTTGACTTTTTTTATGTCATGGATCCCTTTGGGTGCCTCATAAATCCTTCAGAGTCTAATGGTCTTAAAATGCATAAAATAAGTTACATATGATTACAAAGGAAGCCATCATGTGGAAATACAATTAGCTATCTGTATATATCAATATCTACCAATAGATAGCAATATAGACTCTATATTTATGTATAAATATAGATACATACATATATGTATAGATATGGACAGTGAGAGAGAGAGAACAAGTTTACACACTCACACCTCAGGTTAAAAACTTCTGATACAGAAGAGAACCAATTGCTTCTAGATTAGCTGTTTTAATGGTTAAATAATAATACAGTTATTCCTTCCACATCATGACTTTCCCCATCATGGTTTCAATATTTTGTGGGTTGGCCTAAGAAATTAAATGGGAATTTGGGGGGAGTTTTGTGGAAGCTTCAGATGACACAGAAAAAGTTTAGAAGCTCAAAAATGCACAAAATATATTATAGTGCATACTATAAAATATAATATAGTATTATGTAATGTCAACCCAAATTTCATAATACGGTACTGGAAATACCCCATAAAAGAAAAAAGAAAAATTCTGACTTCTTTCGTACAAAGAGACAGCCAAAAAATTTTATGTGGATTTTCCAGATTGAGGGGGGTACTCACCCCGAACCCCCTTGATGTGGAAATGATAACTGTAATCCTCCTGAAAAAAGTTTATTTGGGAGGCAGTGTAATATATCAATATGCCACAAGCTTTTATTAAGCCCTTATGTGCCTCTATGTGATAAGAGCTAGAAATAAAAAAACAAAATGAAACAGTCCCTGCTCTATTACTATTGAAGGTTAGTAGCACCGCTGTCATCCTAGTCACCAGGCTTGAAACCTCAGCGTTATCCTCAACTCCTCACTCTTCCTCACTGTGCATATCCAATCTGCTGCCAAATCTTGTCCTTTCCACCTTCTAAACATTCCTTCTATAAATGGCCTATTCTACAATCACACAGCTACCACAGCCACCACCCCAGTTTCATCCCTTATTACCTCTTCTTGGACTACTGCAACAGCTTTCTAAAGGTCTCCCTGCCTCATCTCTACCTCCCAATCCAATCCATCCTTTCCTTAGGTGCCAGTTATTTTCCTAAAGCACAAATCTAACACTTCATCTCCTTCGCTCAGACTCCGGTGGATCAATACTGTCTTTAGGATGAAATGTAAATTCCTGTTAAGTATTTAAAGCTCTCCACAACCTGCCCCCTTCCTGATTTTCCAGTCTCCTTACACTTCACTTCCTCTACATACCTTATGAACCAGTAAAACTGACCTCCTTGCTATACCCCACAGAAGACAGTCCATCTCTTAATTCCAGGATTTTCCACCTTTTAGTTTCCCTGGCTTACTTTAAGATTCAGCCCAATTGCCACCTTCTCCAGGAGGCCTAGTCCTGCAACATGCTAGTATCTTCCCCTTTCATCCCTCCCATCTACCCTGTATACATCCTATATATTTCTAGTTGTTTACATCTCTCCCAATAGAGAGTGAGCTCTTTAAAAGCCAAGGTTGCTTTTCCTTTCCTTTGTATCTCAAATGATTAATAGAGTGCCTGGCACATAGTATTTAATGTATGCTTGTGGACTAACAGTCCTTAAGGATCTTATATTCCATAGGGGGAGATTTTATCTATATGTAGTATACACACTGTTCCTATGGGCTATTTGTGCCTTACCTGTGGTAGAGCCTTCTGAGCTCATATTGGTCTGATTGGCCACGATTGGACACATCATACCTTGACCACAAAGTAGTTACATCATTTTGGTTCTCTTTGAGAATGAAGAAGAACCAAAAACACTTTAGGGGAACACTCTGTGTGTGTGTGTGTGTGTGTGTGTGTGTGTGTGTGTGTGTGTGTGTGTATACACAGAGAAGGAAAGGGAATACATGTTATAGAAGCAGACCATATAGAAATATAAGCCCCCCCTATGGTGTATGTATATATAGAAATAGATGTAGATATATAGGTATATTATAGATATATAGTTTCCTCCTATAGTATATACATGCACACACATATACAGATATGTTTGTGTATACAAAATACAAAATAAATACAAAGTAGTTCAGAAGGATGTTAGCTGCTGGGGAGAACAAGAAAAACTCCATGTGGAAAGTAGTATTTGAGCTGAGTTTTAATGAGGTAAGGGATTCTAAGAGGTGGAAGTGAGGAGGTAATGAATTTCAAGCATAAGGGGGGTGGGGGTAGTGGTGACTAATGCAAAGGCCCAGAGACAGGAGATGAGATTATTGTGTGTGAGGAACTATATAAGAAGGTCACTTTGGCAAGACTGTAGAGAATAGGAAGTGGGATAATATATAACGAGTCAGGAAAATGAATTTGGGGCTGGGCCATGAAGGGCTTTAGCAGCCAAACAGGGAACTTCATGTTTTATTCTAAAAGCAATAGGAAGCCACTGAAATTTGAGTACAGGCATGCCAAGGTCAGACCTGTACTCCGGCTTCCTGGCCATCTTCACACTATCTAACACTTCAGCCATCATCCCCATCTTCCTACCTACCAGAACCTCGTATTCTCCTCCTCTGGTGAGTGAGCTTTCCAGGCCTCCCTCATAGCATGCAAAGGTTTGTGTCCCCAAATCCCCTTTATGTGTTGTCTTCTCTCATTAGAATGTAAACACCTTGAGAGCAGGGACTATTTTGCTTGTTTATATTTGTATCCCCAATGCTGGGCACTGTGCCTAATTCATTCTCTCTCTCTCTCTCTCTCTCTCTCTCTCTCTCTCTCTCTCTCTCTCTCTCTCTTTCTCTCTCTCTCTCTCTCTCTCTCTCTCTCCAAACCTGTAATTTCATTGGTATATAAAACTCTACATAAAGAATCTCCCTTTACTGATGCCTATCTACAATCGCTATACAACTCTGAATCTTTGAAAGTAGCCTGGGACACTAAGAGGTTAAATAGCTCAGGGTCATATGTGACAGACCTATCTATCTATCTATCTATCTATCTATCTACTGTAACATAGTTTGGCCTAGTCTTGAAATAAAACTTTTTGGGGACAGTTAAGGGACACAGATAGAACAATGACCCTGGAATCAGGAAACCAGAGTTCAAATCCAGCCTCAGACACTTACTGTGTGACCCTGGGCAAGCCACTTAACCC
Source organism: Trichosurus vulpecula (assembly GCF_011100635.1). Lineage (NCBI taxonomy): Eukaryota > Metazoa > Chordata > Mammalia > Diprotodontia > Phalangeridae > Trichosurus > Trichosurus vulpecula. The sequence goes on from NC_050581.1 coordinate 36,354,189, forward strand.
CAATGGCCTAAAAAAAAATAACACTTTTTGGAACACTGCATAATAGTGTTAAGCTAAGAATTAGACCTGTGATCTATAGGAAACTCCTTCTACCAATGCAGGTTAGCAACCTCTCTGCAAATTATAGTCTTAAAGAGCTCCCTAAAGAACTAAGAGGTTGAGTGATTTGTCCAGGCTCACCCAGCTGATATGCATCAGAGGCAGGCCATAAACCCAAGTCTTTCTGGCTCTGAGGCTAGCTCTCTATGGCTTAATGTAATAATAATCTACTAATCACCAGATTAAAATCATGGCAGTGGGTTGTGTGTGGAACCACAAATTAGATTTGGTACCAGAAAAGGATACTTGGGACTACTAGATTCCAATGCTACTACGAAGCCTTTTTCTCTCCTTAGACAAATATTCAATTTCTTTGAATAGTGTTCAATAATATAGTACTAACCAGTTGTAACAGACAGTGGTAACATTTACTTCCAGTGTGTTGAGCCAAGGCTTGACAGCAAAGGAAATGCGCATTAACCAAGTAGTAACAATTTCTAGAAATGTCAACATTGTATTCCCACCAATGGAGTCAAGGAAATTGAGGATATAATGGGGGCAAACAAGTAGGGAGAGATTGTGCTAAGGTAAAAAGAACACAAGCAGGAAAAAGGAAAAGGTAGGAACCTGGGTTCTTGTATTGGCTTAGCTATTGAGCTGTGTGAAATTGACTAAGTCATTCAGCTTCTCTGAGACTCTGTTTCATGATCTGGAAGATGAGGGCAGTGAAGTAGAAGATCTCTAGAGTTACCCTTAGCATTATGAGATTTTAGAGAATACTGGAATAGGAAAGAGAAGTGAGAAGTCAAGCAGAAGGTGAGGACTATGAAAGATGAAATTACTTTACCCTCATCTAGGACTTAGACTATGACTCAGGCTATGTTTAAAATGTACTTTTCTGATGCCTATCTAGTCCTGATGCCTATCTTTTCTGATGCCTAGTGCTTTTCTACTATTTGCCTCCAATCCATTGGTTACAAAAATGTGCTAGGTAACTAGGTCAATGTTATGGATGAATCTCTATATCTGGTGTTATTGTCTCAGTCATAAACCATCCCCCTTACCTTGCCCAACCATCTTGAAAATATGATATCATCTGGTAATGAAGGGAGAAGGGGACTGTTAGATCACTGATGCTTTGGCTCTAAGACTCCAATGGGACCTTGATGAGGGGATTCCTTCCAATCAATCCATGTCTGCCCAACGTGCACAACTCTTGTCTTCCACCCAACATTCTGGACAGCATCCTTGAGTTCTCTTGACCTTACAAGGATACTAAACATGGGGCTAGCTATTGGTCAATCACTTGTCCTATGTGACTAGGTTTTTCTTTGGGGGAGGGTGTCCTATATTTATTCAATGACACCCTTTAGACTCCTTTGCTGAGTAATTCTTTGTAAAGTATTGTAGTCTACTTGTGTGCCCCACCTCCCCACCCACTCTCTCTTCATTACACTTTGGGTGATGGGAACTGCAGTATTCCGTGACTTGAAGTCATATAGTATCACTGGAAAAAATAGTATTAAAGAGAGCGGCCTTGATTTCAGGGAGAAGTTTGGGATCATGAGAAAATTGTGCAATTAACTAAAAGCTACCCAGCATACTCTCTTCCATCTTAATTCTGAACCCAGTTCGTTATCCTTGTGCAGTGTCTTTCCAAGATATATGTAATAGAATACCAGTTACATAGGTTGTCTATCCAACTTCATATCTTATAAGGGGTAACAGGCATTCCTCATCCACTTGGTTTTTCCAAATACTTTTGAGTGACTATGGATCTAATTTAGAAGGCTGTACAATGTATAGGGCTTTGATATAATGAGCACAATGTCATCCACAAACAGGAGCATGGGGAGAACCTCACCACTTATAGGAATTCCATCTTTGACCTGTACTGTCCCCAGCACATTCTCCATGGCAGCGGTGGATAGGTTTGATGAGCACACATCTACACGATGTCAATGATCAAAAATAATCTTTATATTAACGTGACTGTCCTCTCAGGTTCAAAGCCTTATGTCATTTTCTACTTTACTGACTCACATCATCCACATCCAAAAAATTGCCGTATCTTGTCACTAGCACCTCTGAAATATTTTTATAGTTTTATCTTCTGCTTTTTTAATTCCGCTGTCACTATCTAATTGAACCCTCCCAACATGAACTAATCAAACATAATTAACTGGACTTCCTACATCCAATCTCTCCCTTCTCCAATCCATCCTTCAGATCTCTACTGAAGTAAACTCTCATTTAAAAATCTGACCACAGAGGGGCAGCTAGGTGGTACAGTGGATAGAGCACCAGCTCTGGAGTCAGGAGCAGCGGACTTCAAATCCAACCACAGCCACTTACTAGCTGTGTGACCCTGGACAAGTCACTTGACCCTGACTGCCTCCCAGCCCCCCCACCCCAAATCTGACCACATAACTACCTTGATTAAAAAAAAAACTTAACTGACTCCCCACTTACTACTAAGTAAAATACAAAGTCTTTAAAGTGGGTATTTAAGACCCTCACATTCTGGTTCCAACCTAATATGAGACCTCACTTCATGTACTCTTTGAGCCATCCTATCACCTTTAGGCTCAAACACAAATGCCTCTCTCACATTTTTAAAAGCCCTTCACTACTAGACTCCAACCTAGGTTTCCAACCTATAAATTACTTCCTTTCATGCAATCTCTAGTCCAGCCAAGTTGTATTTCTTGCTGTTCCTTATATACAACATTCCATCTCCCATCTACATGCCTTTATATGAGTTGTCTCTCCTGTCTAGAATGTACTCTCATTTCTGCCTCTCCCTTCCTATGAAGGTAATATCCAAATGCTGCCTTCTACACTAGACCTTTCCTGATCCCTTTCCCTAGATGCTAATGCCCCCTTCCAAAAAGTCTTATTCTAAGACTAGACCAGACTATGTTATATTATGCTTTATGTGTCCTGTCATATACTGACCATATCACCCCCGATAAAACTGTAAGGTTCCTGAGAATAAGAACTCTTTCATGTTTTTGTATCTCTAACACATAGCAAAATGCTTGATCCACAGTAGGCCTTTACTAAATACTTCTTTATCATTTATTTGACATAGAGAAACTCTTAATTACTACACTCGGTTTTCATTTTCTTGCCTGCAACATGAAATGGTTTTACAAAGTCTTAAGAATGTTTCTATTTTAACAAGAAAAGTGGTGGTTACTCACTAACATGCTAATCTAGGGTATTATTTTCCAAGTCATTTTCCTGTCATGTTTCATATACTGCAGTTAAAAGATATGAATGTATGCTGTATAGTGATTATTCACTACTCTCACCTATTACTAGTGAGGGAACATGTAGCATGGTAGATAGAGCATAGGACTTGAAAGCACGAAGACTTGGGTCTAAATCCTGCCTCAGATGTTTACTAACTGTAACCCTGAATAAGTCACTTAGGAGAGGCAGCTTGACATAGTGGATAGAGAATCTGCCTCGGAGCCAGGAAGATCTGGGTTCAAGTCTCTTCTCTGACATACAGTGAGCTATATGATCATTAGGAAATCATTTAACATCCTGGTGCTCTGGGAAACTCTCTAAGATTATAAGTAATAGAGAACATGCCAACCTGCATTGGTAGAGGGAGTCCCCTCACGTGGGAAATCCCTCTATTAACAAACTCACAAATCTTATCCCTATCCTATTTTTTTCAAAGCCCCAAATCCTTCATTTCGATGTAATTGCAATATTTAGAACACAATTTTCTTTTTTGTTCAAAAACTGTGCTTAGTTTGGACACAAGTGACATTAACTGGTAACATGGGGATATAATGTAGCCAATAGTGAACACATTTTCTAAATATATATATGACATATAAATACATCCATGTGTATATATAGGCATAGATATAGATATAAATGAGTTGTAAATAGTCTAAGGGTGGGAATTCTGAATGCAACTACAAATGGAATGAACAGTTTAGTTAATGAGCAACAAGTGTCCAAAGTCCAAATACAATCATTAATAGATTTATAATATCAGAGCTGAATGATACTTAAGAGGTTATCTGGTCAAACCCTCTTCCTAAATATGAATCCCTTGAATGGATTCCCTCTTTCTAAAGACCTGTCAATAATGGGGAACACAGTGGAGGAGAGGGGGAGAGAAAAATTAATTAATTAATAAAAAATAATAAGAATGGGGAACACAGTGCCTCCCAAGGTAACCTATTTTGTGTTGTGACAGTTCTAATTGTTAAAAAAAAAAAAAAAGTTTTTCCTTATGTTGAATCAAGATTTGACCCCTTGTAACTTCCATTCACTAATGCTAGTTTTCTCTCTGCTACACCTCTCTCCCCTTTCATATAGGAAAAAAATCTAATCCTACCACATATGCCACAGAAATTTACTTGATGCTATACTAAGGGCCATTTGGAATACAAATCAGTCAACAAGCATTTATTTAGATTCCAGTATGAGTTAGGTACTAGGTATACTAAGACAAAATGAAACAGTCTTTGCCTTCAAAGAGCATACATTCTATGGTGGAGACAACTCATGCATATTTAAGTATATGCAAAATAATTCTGAGGTGAAGGCACTAGCAGTTGCGGAGGAAGCATAATAAGGAAAGGCCTCATGGAGGAGATAGGGGTGTGAGGTGAGCTTTGAAGGAAAGTAGGAATTACAAGAGGCCCAGATAAGAAGGGAGTGCATTCCAGTCATAGGGGACAAACTGTATAAAGCATGGATATGAGAGACAGAGTATCACATAAGAGAAACAGCAATAAAGCCAGCCTGGTTGGATTAAAGAATGTATGATGGAGATTAATGTGTAGTAAGTTTGGAAAGGTTGTCTGGAGCCAGGATGTGATTTATCATTTGAATGATAAGCTGAGAAGTCTGTGTTTGATCTTAGACTTAGTAGTAGAAGATACTCAAGACTACAGAATAGAGAACTAACATAATTAGACTTACACATTAGGAATATCATTTGGCTAGCTGTCTGGAGGATGGACTAGAGAGGTGGGAGAGATCTGAAGCAGGAAGACCAGTGCAGGAGCTCCATGTGGGAGGAAATGAAGGCTTAAGTGAGGGTGGAATGGAATGTGAATTTGAAGAAAGGGAACAATCAGAGATGTTATAGGGTTAAAAAATCAGCAAGGTTGGCAATTGTCGAGGGAGAAATCAATGACAGCAGATCAATGGGACTCTATATCCAAAAGATTGGAAGAGTTTAAACATTCCAAAGCTCCCCATCTGAAACTTCTCAGAAAAAAAAAATCACTTTGAGAAACATTTATTCATTCACTCAATCACCTCACAACTATGCGATGGGAGGACTTGCCAATGAGGGTCCATTTTTTGGATCATGCTCAGTTGTGTCCTTCCTGGTGGCTTATACAAAAGCAAGGTCAATGTTCCCTGTCTGTTTTCAATCCAACACATGAAGGTTTCAGTGAATGACTGAGGGACTGATATATGGTAACAAGGGGTTTTCTGGTAGTCTTCAAAGACAGTAGGATTAAGAGCATTATAAGATATAAAATGGATAATTTTGATTATGTCAAATTGAAAAGTTTTTGTACAAACAAAGCCAATGCAACTAAGATTAGGAGGGAAGCAGAAAATTGGGAAAGAATTTTTACAACCAGTATCTCTGACAAAGGCCTCACTTCTAAAATATACAGGGAACTGAGTCAAATTTATAGGAATACAAGTCAATCCCCAATTGAGAAATGGTCAAAGGATATGAACAGGCCATTTTCAGAGGACGAAATTAAAGATATCTATACTCATATGAAAAAATGCTCTAAATCACTATTGATTAGAGAAATGCAAGTCAAAACAACTCTAAGGAACCACATCTCTCCTGTCAGATTGGCCAACATGACAAAACAGGAATATCATAAATGCTGGAAAGGATGTGGGAAAATTGGAACACTGTTACATTGTTGGTGGAGTTGTGAACTGATCCAGCCATTCTGGAAAGCAATTTGGAACTATGCCCAAAGGGCTATAAAAATGTGCACACTCTTTGACCCAGCAATACTAGTTCTAGGGCTGTATCCCAAAGAGATCACAGAAGTGGGAAAGGGACCCCTATGTATAAAAATATTTATAACAGCCCTTTTGGGGGTGGCAAAGAATTAGAAATCAAGGGGATGCCCATCAACTGGGGAATGGCTAAACAAATTGTGGTATGTGAATGTAATGGAATACTATTGTGCTATAAGAAATGGGGAACAGATGGACTTCATAATAACCTAGAAAGACCTACATGATCTGATGCTGAGTGAGGGGAGCAGAACCAGGAGAACAATCATACACGATTACAGACACATGGTATTTGTGATGACTAACTTTGATAGACTTGGCTCTTCTCAGCAATACAAGGTTCAAAAACAGCTCCAAAAGACCCATGATGGAGAGAGCTGTCCACATCCAGAGAAAGAATAATGGAGTCTGAATGCCGATTGAGGCGAACTATTTGCTCTCTCTTTTTTTCTTTTTTCCTCTTTTTTGGTTTTGTTTCTTCATTCCATTGGTCATAATTCTTCTTTACAACTTGACTATTGTGTAAATAAGCTTAATGAGAAGGTATATATAGAGCCTATATCTGATTACACGCCACCTTGTGGGGGTAGGAGAGGGAGGGGGAGAAAATTTGGAACTCAAAAACTTCTGGAACTGAGTGTTGTCAACCAAAAATAAAAAATAAATTTTAAAAAAATGCCAGTAGGATTGATAATGGAGCCAGAACTGAGTTCATGTTCAAAAAGCCCCCCACTTTTTTCTGATTCTCTCTTCCCTGTGAATAGGGGTAGTGTTTATACATACACAAATGAATATTAAAAGATATTACAAGGAGGGAGAACAGTAACTGGGACAACAGGGAAGAAGAAGAAGAAGAAGAAGAAGAAGAAGAAGAAGAAGAAGAAGAAGAAGAAGAAGAAGAAGAAGAAGAAGAAGAAGAAGAAGAAGAAGAAGAAGAAGAAGAAGAAGAAGAAGAAGAAGGTGGTGGTGGTAGTAGTAGTAGTAGTAGTAGTAATAACTAACATTTACAAAGCACCTACTGTGTAATAGGCACTATGCTAACCACTTTATAATTATTTACTCATTTGATCCTCACAACACTCCTGGAATGTATGTGCTCTTATTATTGCCATTTTACAGATGAGGAAACTGAGGCAAAAAGCAGTTAAGTGACTCACCCCTAGTCACATGGCTTTTAAGTGTCTGAAGCTGGATTTGAACTCAGGTTTTCCTGACTCCAGGACCAGTGCTCCGTATCACCACCTAGCTGCCCCTCCCCTCCGCCCAGGTAGCATCTATCTGTGTAATCTGAGTCTATAAAAGATACAGCCATCCAATCCAATAAGCATTTATTAAGTACCTGCTCTATGCCAGGCACCAGAGATATAAAGATAAAATGACCAACAGTCCCAGCCCTTGAGGAGCTTATATTTAAGTAACACGACAGTACTGGATAAATGTAGTGGGGGCCCTAGACAATGGAACCCATCCTCAGAGCAAACACAGGGAGCTTGCTTTCAGAAAGATAAGCTCACATGTCACGGAAGGGGCCCTGCTCAGAGGTGTGCATGCATTCTCACTTCACAACATGGAGAAAAGGAGCCAGAATTGAGGATGCTTATGAAGAGCACTAGCCAATCCAGGAGTTTCAACTTTCCTGCCTGGCTGTGTTCAAACGAAGCAAGGACTTGCTGCAGGCCCTAGAGGAGGACACAGAGGCCTCAGGCCTTTATCTCCCCACCAGGACCACTAGATAGTGAATATAGTATGATGAGCCCCATAAGAGGATGATCCTGCTGTTGCTTCTGTCTTTGGTGTGTCTATTCTTCCTGCTTTTAGGTGAAGAGGGCCTGGACATGGCTATGACCTTGTGAGCTTTGGTAAGTCAGAGGAACAAGCACCAGAATTCCAAGAGATGGTCATACCAGGATTTGTGGGAGGCCAAGCACCAGTGAGGCAGCAGGTTAGCCCTGGAGCTGAGGCACTAAGGAGTAGAAGAGGAGACTCATGCATTGGCTATGTCAAATCTGTGAATGAAATTGAGGGGCTTAATGTTTAATGCATATCCTTCATGTGTGAGCTCACTTTTCCTAGGGTCTGAGGCAATAGTTGAAAGGAAGTGCATTATAACCTCAGTTCTTTCTATATACTTGCAATAAATATTCCTTTGTAAACCTAATTGATGGGGGCTAATTGAAGGCTGATGGCATTAAAAAATATACCCCTTGTTATTATGATGGAATACTGTTGTACTATAAAAAATGAGGAGCAGGATGCTCTCAGAAAAAAACCTGGAAAGACTTGCGTGGGCTGATGCAAAGTGAAATGTACTGGGTACAAAGTAAGAGCATTATTTTAAGATGATCAGCCATGATTGACTTAGCTATTCTCAACAATGCAACGATCCAAGACAACTCTGAAGGACTTAGGATGAAAAATGCTATCTATTCCCAGAGAAAGAACTAATGGTGTCTGAATATATATTGAATCATACTTTTTTAAACTTTATTTTTCCTGAGCTTTTTTTCTTCTCTATGCTTTCTTTCACAACATGACTATTATGAATATGTTTTGCTTGACTACACATGTATAACCTATATGGAATTGCCTGCCTTCTCAATGGGAAAGGGGGGTGGGGAAGGAGAGAGAGAATTTGGAACTCAAAGTTTTAAAAATGAATCTTAAAAATTGTTTTTACATGTAACTGTGGAAAAATAAAATATGATCCATCGATAGATAGATAGATAGATAGATAGATAACCCTTGACTCCCCAGATGTCCCTCAGAGCCCTGAGGAAAAATTATAGCCTTGTCGTCTCTGAGAATTCAACCAGATAGTGTGCGTGTGGGCTGGCAGAGTAAGTTCAGTGTCATATTATAGTAGTGCAGGAGAAAGAATAATGACTGCCAGATGGAATATTAACCAAAGTTCAAAACAGGTTGAGCCAGGTAAAAAGCCTTACTGTATGAAGTCAAGTTAGGGCCACAGCAAATACAAGTTTTTGTTGTGTGTGTTTTTTTAAATGTTATCTGGACATGTTGTTCAGGCACATAGTCGCATAAGAAAAGCTCAGGAAGGAAGGGGCATGGCTAGTAGTACACTACCACCATACAACTGAGTCCCAGAGTAAGAAAAACTGTCACTTGGCTGACCTGCTTCATATTCCCCTCCCATTCCAAGGAAACACTCTATGTAGAGCTCCCTCTGCCCAGGGGTGGAACCTCTGCCTAGATGATTGAATTGGTTGCCTCTGTGAACTCCCGGAGCTGATTTCAGCCTGGTTTCCTGTTTATCCACTTGTTTCTCCCAAACCCCCACCCCCAGGGTATGTATCCTCCCTTGTGGCTGAAAGTGTGTGCTCACTTGTATCCTCACTTGTGTGCTGAAAGTAAGACACAGATTAGGTCCAAAACCAAACACATCTTCCAAAAATCTGTTAATTACATGACCATTCCCCAAGTCACCCAGGTGCAAAGGTTTAGAGTCACTTGACTGTTCCATCTCCTTCACTCCCCATGCCCCCCCCCCCATAACTATTTCCCAAACAGTTTTAACTCTTCAATCCATCTATGCCTTTTTTAAGTTTAAAATGTTTGTTGCTACATTTTGTTTTTTCTACCACCTTCATTTCTGGATATGCCCCTCCCCCACCAATGAAATGTCCCTTGTAAAAGAAACAAATATGCTCTTGAAAAGAGAAGAAAAATCAGTTCAGCAAAACAACCCAATATATCCATTGAGTCTGACAGCATATACAACGCTCCACACCTATAGTCCTCCATCTCAGTAAGGAAAGGAAGGAGTGTTTTTTTTTAAAACTGCTTTTCCGGAACCAAAGCTTTCTCCTTTTTCCTTCTATCCATTTTTCTGTCCACAGCCAAACCAAGTAGGATTTAGAGATAGACTGGATCTTAGATATATCATCATCTAGTTCAACTCCTTCATTTTACACATGAAGAAATAAAGACACAAAATGGTTGAATGACTTGCATAAGATCAAATATCTAGTAAGCAAAGGAGCCAGAATTCAAATCAAGGTCTCTCAACTCTAAGCACAGCTTTGCCATGAAGGGTTTGAGCCCTTATTACCTCTCACCAGTACTTTTGCAATAGATTCTCTTTTTTTTTCCCAATAAATATTTTATTTTTTCTCAGTTACATAAAAACAATTTTTAATATTTTTTTTAAATTTTGAATTCCAAATTTTCTCTCTCTCTCTCCTTCCCCATCTCCTCCCTGAGATGGCAAGCAACTTGATATGGGTTACACATGTACAATCATGCAAAACATATATTTATATTAGTCATGTTGTGAAAGAAAACACAGACCAAAAAAAGAAACATGAAAAAAGAAAGTGAAAAATAATATGCTTCAATATGGATTCAGATACCATCAGTTCTTTCTCTGGAGGTGGACTGCATTTCTCAACATCCTTTGGAATTGTCTTGCACCATTGTATTGCTGAGAAGAGCTAAGTCATTCACAGTTGATCAGCATACAGTATTGCTGTTCCCGTGTACAGTGTTCTGGTTCTGCTCATTTTCACTTTATTGGAATAGATTCCTAACGAAGTCTCCCTGATTCCCATTTCTTGCCCCTCCAATATTATTTTTTTTTAAATGCAATTTATTTATTTAACATATTTGGTTTTCAGCATTGATTTTCACAACATTTTGAATTACAAATTTTCTCCCCATTTCTACCCTCCCCCCCACTCCAAGATGGCTTATATTCTGGTTGCCCTGTTCCCCAGTCAGCCCTCCCCTCTATCACCCCCCTCCCCTCTCATCCCCTTTTCCCTTCCTTTCTTGTAGGGCAAGATAAATTTCTACGCCCCATTGCCTGTGTATCTTATTTTTTAGTTGCATACAAAAACTTTTTTTGTTTTTGAACATCTGATTTTAAAACTTTGAGTTCCAAATTCTCTTCCCTCTTCCCTTCCCACCCACCCTCTCTAAGAAGTTGAGCAATTCAACCTAGGCCACACATGTATTATTATGTATAACCCTTCCACAATACTCATGTTGTGAAAGGCTAACTACATTTTGCTCCTTCCCAACCCATCCCGCTTTATTGAATTTTCTCCCTTGACCCTGTCCCCTTTCCAAAGTGTTTGTTTTGATTACCTCCACCCCCATCTGCCCTCCCCTCCATCATCCCCCCACCTTTTAATTTTTTTTATCTTCCTCCCTCTTCTTTCCTGTGGGGTAAGATACCCAACTGAGTATGTATGGTATTCCCCCTCAGGCCAAATCTGATGAGAGCAAGGTTCACTCATTCCCCCCTCACCTGCCCTCTCCCCTCCTCCCATAGAACTGCTTCCTCTTGCCACCTTTATGCGAGATAATCCACCCCATTCTATCTCTCCCTATCTCCCTCTCTCAGTATGTTACTCTCTCGTCCCTTAATTTCATTTTATTTCTTTTAGATATCTTCCCTTCATCTTCAACTCACCCTGTGTCTGCTCTCTCTCTTTTACATATATATATATACATATATAAACACATATATATATACACATACATACATATACACATAGATATATACATACATACACATTCACTTATATATATATATATATACATATATATATATATATATATATATATATATATATATATGGATATTCCCTTCAACTACCCTAATACTGAGGTCTCATGAATCATACTCATCATCTTTCCATGTAGGAATGTAAACAAAACAGTTCAACTTTAGTAAGTCCCTTGCAATTTCCGTTTCTTGATTACCTTTTCATGCTTCTCTTGATTCTTGTGTTTGAAAGTCAAATTTTCTATTCAGTTCTGGTCTTTTCACTGAGAAAGCTTGAAAGTCCTCTATTTTATTGAAAATCCATATTTTGCCTTGGAACATGATACTCAGTTTTGCTGGGTAGGTGATTCTAGGTTTTAATCCTAGCTCCATTGACCTCCGGAATATCGCATTCCAAGCCCTTCGATCTCTTAATGTAGAAGCTGCCAGATCTTGGGTTATTCTGATTGGGTTTCCACAATACTCAAATTGTTTCTTTCTGGCTGCTTGCAGTATTTTCTCCTTGATCTGGGAGCTCTGGAATTTGGCAACAATATTCCTAGGAGATTTCTTTTTGGGATCTATTTGAGGAGGCGATCGATGGATTCTTTCAATTTCTATTTTGCCCTGTGGCTCTAGAATATCAGGGCAGTTCTCCTTGATAATTTCCTGAAAGATGGTATCTAGGCTCTTTTTTTGATCATGCCTTTCAGGTAGTCCAATAATTTTTAAATGATCTCTCCTGGATCTATTTTCCAGGTCAGTGGTTTTTCCAAGGAGATATTTTACATTGTCTTCCATTTTTTCATTCCTTTGGTTCTGTTTTATAATATCCTGATTTCTCATAAAGTCACTAGCTTCCACTTGCTCCAATCTAATTTTTAATGTAGTATTTTCTTCAGTGGTCTTTTGGACCTCCTTTTCCATTTGGCTAATTCTGCCTTTCAAGGCATTCTTCTCCTCATTGGCTTTTTGGAGCTCTTTTGCCATTTGAGTTAGTCTGTTTTTTAAGGTGTTGTTTTCTTCAGTGTATTTTTCAGTATTTTTTTGGGTCTCCTTTAGCAAGTCATTGACTTGTTTTTCATGGTTTTCTCACATCCTTCTCATTTCTCTTCCCAATTTTTCCTCTACTTCTCTAACTTGCTTTTCCAAATCCTTTTTGAGTTCTTCTATGGCCTGGGGCCAGTTCATGTTTTTCTTGGAGGCTTTGGTTGTAGGCTCTATGACTTTGTTGTCTTCTTTAGGCTGTATGTTTTGGTCTTCTTTGTCACCAAAGAAAGAATCCAAAGTCTGAGACTGAGTCTGGGCGCGTTTTCGCTGCCTGGCCATATTCCCAACCCACTAACTTGACCCTTGAGTTTTTCAGTGGGGTATGACTGCTTGTAGACTAACGAGTTCTATGTTCTACGTTTGGGGGGGAGGTGCCAGCTCTGTCAGAGCCGCACTCCTCCTTCCCCAAGGACCCCCAGTCCAGACTGGGCTTAGATCTTCAGCAGGCTGTTGCACTCCTGCTCTGATCCGCCACTTAATTCCTCCCACCAGGTGGGCCTGGAGCCTGAAGTAACAACAGCTCTAGCTGCCCCACCTCCGCTGCCCCCGGGGCTGGAAGCCGAACCGCGAACTCCTTCCACTCCAGCAGCTTTTCCCACTAACCTTCTCCGCAGCCTTTGGTGTTTGTGGGTCGAGGGGGTCTGGTAACTGCCGCAGCTCACATATTCAGGGCGCTAGGGCCCCCTCCACCCGGCTTCTGGTCTGGATCGTCCACGCCGCTCAGGCTGGGCTCTGCTCCACTCCGTTCCCAGCTCCCAGCTCCGTGTGGAATAGACCTCACCCAGAGACCATCCAGGCTGTCCTGGGCTGGAGCCCTGCTTCCCTCTGCTGTTCTGTGGGTTCTGCCGTTCTAGAATTGGTTCAGAGCCATTTTTTATAGGTTTTTGGAGGGACTCGGGTACGGAGCTCACTCTAGTCCGTGCTTACCAGCCGCCATCTTGGCTCCGCCCCCGCCCCTCCAATATTATTTATTCCTACAAGTGATGGGCAATGGTTTGTAGCTCTCAGGACATCACTTTACCTGCTCAAAAACCTACTATCCTCCAGTGTTTAAAGAAGGAAGTCAAAATCCTACAGACTCCCTAATCAGACTCAAATACTATCTTTCTGGCATTATGCCATGAAGAACAAAATAAAAATTCCATTATTTATTAGGCTAATGGTCAAATTTGGTCATTCTAGTCATGATAAACTTAGAACTTGCACTGATGAACAGAATGTGCTGATGTTCTGAATTTCTTTTAAAAGTATTTTTTGAATTTAGTGAACCTAGGGCGGATTTTCTATCTTGGAGATAGAAATATCTTGGAGAGCTTCTGATACATATTGACTCTGTGATCATGGGCAATTCACTGACTTCTCAATGTCCTACATCACTCAGACTTCAAAAATGAAGGGTAGGTCCCCTTCTTCATTGGTAGAAGGAATTTCCTCATTGGGCACTCCCTCCCAATACTCAAACACATTTGGGGTCTCATCAATTCAGGAGCCCTCTCCAACTATGAGATTGTAACCCATCCATGCCTACCCATCCTATGCAATTCTTGCCTATGTTCTCCCAACAGTTCACCACAAGGAGTCCACCAAAGTGCTGGAGGGTTTCCTGGCTTTCTCTAAACATTGTAATGATTCCAGTGGAGTTCTCTGCTCTCTTCTTTCCTTGCATTTTGCTCATGCCACATAACCAGCCCTTCTCTTCTTGCTATAAGATTCTATGACATGTCCTCTAAGCTTGTTTTTCTTATGTGTTGCAGCCTGTTCACAAATGCTGCCTGCCTCTCTATTATCTGCTAAGTGATATTCACCTTTAGTTCTTCTGAGGCAGTGGTAGTCCATGCCTGGCTGCCATATAGCAACATCTGTAAAATGTTAGCATTGAAAAGATGGGCCTTTGCTTGGGGTTAATGAAAGAACTTTTCAATTTCTCCAAAGCAATTCAGGCCCCTCTCCTCTCCTTTTCAGCTCTGAGCCCAGCTCAATGTCTGTCTGTCTATGGAGTTTGATTGTCCCAGATAATGTGGGGAAAATTCCAGAAGGTGTCTGTCCAAATTCATACTGAAATCTGAGCAACATTCTTCATCTAAGCGGTGTTTCCTGCATGAAGGAACAGGCCAAAGTCTTTTGTGTGATTACCATTCTTTTCCAAGGGGTTCTGCAATGGCTTGAGGCTTCATAGAAGTCAACACAATGTTACCTGCAAACAGGATCATCTGGAGGACTCATCATCCATAAGGATTCCTATCATGTTCCCTACTCTATGTACAAGTGTGATTCTGAGAAGGGGTCCATAGCATCTTATGAAGATCTCTCCTTAGCACTGGGTGGAACTCAAATAACACAGTCCATTTAAGTGTCAATGCTTAAAGGCCTTTCCAACTTGGTAGATAACTTCCAGGGCTTATGTTCTATCGGCAAAGTTTTCAATAACCTGTGGTCCCCCTGCATGTCATAAAGAAGTATTGGAAAACTTTAGAAAATTTTCCATTTCTTAAATGGAAGGCAATGTAGAGTAATGGATAAAGCTCTTGAAATGGAGTCAGGGCTGACCTGAATTCAAATCCTCTCACTTAACCTCTTTCAGCCTCAGTTTCTTCATCTATAAACGGAGACAATAATAACACCCACCTCACTTATAAAATCATAATAATATATTAAAAGACTTTAGAAAACCTTAAAGTACAACATAAACATCTGCTATTATTATTGTTGATAAATGAAGAAAATGGGCATCTTCTTAGGGCATTAATAAGGTGGAAAGTGTCCAGAAGAGGGCAGCTAGGATGGTAGAGGCCCTATGATGAGTGGTTGAAATAACGGGGCATGTTTAGTCTGAACGAGAGAAGACTCAGTGACTATCATCAAGTATTTGAAGAGCTGTCATACGGAAGAAAGATTACATTTTTTTCTGTTTGGTCCCCAAAGACAAAACTGGGAGCAATAAACGGAAGTTGCAAAGAAGCCAATTCAAGCTCACTTCCAGGAATAACTTCCTAACAATTAGAAGTTGGCCAGAAGTAGAATGTGCTATCTTAAAATGTAGTAGAGTCCCCCTCCTTGGAAATCTTCAAGCAGAAGCTAGAGGACCCATTGTCAGGTATGTTCCAGTGGGAGTTCCTTTTAAGCATAGGTTGGACTAGGTCCCTTTCAACTCTTAAATTCAGTGACTTGGTGAAATGCAGGAAAGCTAAATTCAAGAGCCTCAGAATGACTAGGTTAAACCCTGTAATGCTAAATCAATCATCACAAGGTAACAAGATACATCATTCATTGAGATAATGAGGTTTTTGTTTGCTACATAATTCCTGAGTTTCTAGCTTCCCTTAGCACTTAGAACCACATTATCCTATTCATTATTAGGGAGAGGTAATATAAACACAATATAGTCTGCGTCCCACACTAAAAGCATTACATTGACAATAAGAATAATGACGCTTTTCCATTTAGTAAAAGTTTTCTCATGTTAACATGATTTATTTGACAGGCCAGGATGATCAACAGTGGGGAGATCAGCATGTCTGTTTTTGGCTCTAATCAAGCAGAGTTGAGACAGGAACACAGAGTAATTATTTGGCCATAGTCAGAGGTGATAAACTTGTAGAATTATGCAGACCGCCCATCTGAAACTCCAGTTACTAGGTACAGGTAGCTGAGAAACCTAATTCTGTGTATAGTTCCTCTATCTTTCCCCTCACCCTGTTGGTATTAAAAACCCCCATCCCCACACCGCTTCCCGCCACCCCCGCCCTGTCTGTTAACTTCCTTTCTGCTGAAACACCTATCTATTAAGGTGGGGTTACAAGAGATAGCCAACCTGAAGAATAGCCTTTCCTGTTAGTAGCTCATCAACAGGCCTGTCTAATCAAAGGACACCACATCCCTTATTCCTACCCTACAAGCCCCCAGCCACAAGCCCTCTCTGATTCTGAGGTACCCTATGTCTGTGTCATTTCCTGCCTAAATTGAAACCTATATAAGATTTGTCTTTTTGTTCCTTCTGTGAGTCAGTTTCTGCCTGTGCAGGTGGGACTCCCTTGTTAGCAAACTCAAGAAATCATCAGTTCCTAAATTTATGGTTTTGGTTTTGGTTCTGGTTTGTTCCAGCACTGACAATGTTACCCATACTACGGACAACAGTTAAGGCAAAGCTGCCAAACTCGTGGGCTAAAACAATGCCAAATGAATACGCTGTTGTTAACGAGCAGGGAGACAAACAACACTTAGACTAGTCAGTGGAGAAGGCTGTGGCACACTCCTACTCCAACATGTGATTTTGCTTTAACTATTAATCCAAAACTCTGTGGGGGGTGTAGGGGTGTGGGTGTGTGTGGGTGTGTGTGTGGGTGAGAGAGAGAAAGAGAGAGATCACCAAAGTCTTCTATATAGCCCACTGATGTATTTTCCAATTTTGCATAGATGCCAAGGTAGCTTAACTTCCAGGAGAAAATTTAGACAAGGTCACTTCTAGCTTTAAAATCCTAGGAGTCAGTGAAGAATATCTTAGTTACTCAAACAGACAAGTTAACATTAGAGAAAGACAGGAACCTTGTCTTAACTGAGCCTTTCCCCTCTAAGGTTAGCTTCATTCTACTACGTATCTATCTGGTATGATGCTATTTTTCTACCTGTTGCCTCCTTCATGTAAACTCATTGAGAGCAGGGACTGCTTTTGCATTTCCTATGCTTAGCACAGTGCCTGGCATATTAGTAAACATGTAGGCAATGCTTGGTGATTGATTAATTTCTAATGCTTTACTTTCCCCACTAATCTTACGAATACATGGTGACTTCTGACTGACTTCAATCAAGGTCTGTATACCTGGACCTACCTGAACCTACCAAAAATGAAAGCCAAAACTATATAGGGATAGGGACCTGGGTTCTTCTACATTGCTTGGGGTTAAACGGTCATCTGGTTAAACAACATGACTAAAATGATTCAGAGGGAACACATGAAACCCATCCCCACCAATGACTAGTGCCCCAATTGAATAGGACATCCCTAGAAGATGCTACCTTCTCCATTAAGCCTTCTCCAATTGCCCTTCAGGTGATAACTTTCCCCTTCAGACTTCACAAACACTTTTTTCCCTGCACTTCTCAGATGTACTCGTCATATAATAATGTGCACTAGCTTTATCTGTGTTTGTGTTATCCCCTTACTATACTATAAGCTTCAAATTGCCAAAGACTATGTTTTATCTCAACTTGACGTACACAGTAGGCACTTAATAAATGCAGAATTGATGCCTTGGCCACAGCTGTGAAGCAGTTCTCAGGTGTATCTGGAATCCATTTAGATTTTTGGAGGGGAATTAAGAACTGGAAGAGTTTATAAAAAACATGAGGAAAAAAGAAAATCTGCCCTTATTCTAGCTACCCAGGCAACTTGGCATGTTTCTGGGGCCAAAGAATTAAATGAGAACAAATAATCCAAAAATCGGTTGAAATAATATCTTGAATTAATATCTTGTAAACCTCACTTCATTCCCATTTGACATGAGCCAGCAATATGGATAATGTTGATTGCTAGCCATTTTTAAAAGCTTATGCAAAATTAATCCATGAAAGCCAGGATGATGGTGTTACATCCTCAGCCAAATTCCTAAACTTAATTCTAACTACAATGTTAGTAATGAAGATTTCTGGATGAGAAAATGAATTCCAACCCCAAGCACCAAAATACTTTCTTTACAGTCCCATCAGCTAATGACTTATTCTAGGCTGCAATGACAGTACTAAGTTGAATTCCATCCAAAAAGCATTTAATAATAGTTTACTATATGCCAGGCATAGTGCTAGGTGTTAGGGATGGAGATGAAAATGAAACAGTCCCTGACCTTAAAAGGCTCACACTCTACTATGGAGAGGAGTGGATACAATACATACAAGTACATACAAAGCAAGTACAAGATAATTTTGATAAAAGGGTAGGAAAACACTAACAACTGGGGGTACCTTAAAAAGTGACAACAACAGAATAGGTACTCCACAAATGGCTGATTGTCTGATTATGAAAAACCATTCTTCTATCAGTTGAGACCTTGGTTAGAGGCAGAAATTTTTTCTTTCTTTTTCTATGAATAAGATCTTCACTGAAATTTGACTACATTTTGCTCAACTATTTTATCTTCAAAATTAAAACGGGGTACTAGCAATGTACCATGACATGGCAAAATTTACAATTTTTTTTAGATGATGGATAGCAAATGAACTAAGCTTATATAATACATTTGAAATGAATGCTAAGTAATAATAATGTTCAGCTGTGGCCCCCAAAAGAGATGAGGAGTCATGATCCAACTCACTCTTTTAGGTAAAGGGATGTGAGGCTATAAGTTTACAATGTTTGTATACACTGTGTCTACTATGACTGTCAATTGGTTTAGCTTAATTGTTTCTCTTTGTTATGAAGGGAGGGCTCCTTTGGCTAGGACTGGGAAGGAGAGGGGTACATGGAAAGGATTTGTGATGTCATAACAGAAGACGTCAATAAAACTTGAAAAGAAACATGTGTTAGCAAGTACCTGGGAAGGCAGTCTGTCAGTTGGCACAAGTCTATGATGTCTTGTAGAGTATTTGTGCCTGGAGGTACAACTGGGTTGCCAGTCCCACTCACAAGGAGATGACAGCAAAGTAGTATTCCTCTCCCTGAAAAATACATCAAATATGGCCAATTACGAAGTGAAGCAAAAGTTATCTGTGTGGAGATCCTGGAAGCTTATAAAGAAAAGGGAATTTAAGTGAAACAAGATAAATTCCCACTAGTATTTATTAGCTGTGTGGTCCTGGCAAAGTCACTTAACTCTTCTGTCCATCAGTTTCCTCATCTATAAAGCGAAAGTTTAGACCTGATAGCCTCTAAGGTTCTTTCTAGCTCTGAATTTTTGATAAAGACTAACTATGAGATGTGGTGATATGATGCATCTTAGGAAGCAAATGTATTTCATCATAGAAAAAGAAAATTTGAACAATCATGTATGTAAGCAATTTATAGCCAACAGTCAGAGAATTCCCAAGAAATAAGTTGTCAATAGAAAATTAACCCTTCAATTTAAAAATATCAGTAGACAAGTTAACATCCAGAAAGAGAAATAAAAAGAAAAGCCAACCATTATTTAAAGTGATTTATCCTCTTGGGGTTTGGGATATTAACATGTTTGTACTTACTAGTTTGCCTCCTAATATAATTTATCAGAACACAGCCAATGTGGTTTTCTCCCTCCAAAAGAAATTTACAGAAGCAAGGCAAAGTACCCAAATCCTGTTTTTAAAAAAAATAGTTGCATTAATCCTGCATATATTTCAAAAACCACAAATGCCAAGCTTATTTCTCTATGGGGACTGGGTCGTTTTAGCTTTTTGTTTTGCAGAATAAAAACTACATGTGGGATAAAGAATGGTGTTATTTCTAGCTGGTATGGGACATGCTTTTTGAATTACTGGACAAAGAGATTCTGTGATATCTATGTCAATATTCCCTGAACAATGAAATGGAATGTAAAAAAAGATATTGTTTTTATTTTTACAGGCTGGGTACATGTTTTCCTGTTCCAGGAAGCAGCAGGAAATTTAGGAATAGACTAAAGCAAAACCATCTGGACAGCCACAAGGAGGTCAATGGGATTAACAACCCAACACATAAATAATTTTTATTATTCCTTTCAAAGAGAAATAAATGCTTAGCAAATCAATATGAATTTGATTAAACTTTTGACCCTGACATGAAAATGTATTTGCTCAAAATATAATGATGTTTTTCTTTGAAATTATTCTTGTTCTTCCAATTAAATATGCCATTAGCATTTCATCCCTCTTGGGTCTAGTTTTAGTCCTGGATAAAGTTTCAGTTTTTAACATCTCTCTCCCCATTGCTTTATCATACTTGCTCCAAAAAAGGCAAGAAGCTTAAGAAGATAGTCAGTCAATAATTTCTAAAATAAAACATCATTGCCTGAAGGCCTCTAGACCAGGTAATTCTTTAGAAAATAAATCATTTCATACAGCAAACTAGAAAAGTAGGGACAATTTCTGAGGAACATGAGAGGTGGCAATTTTTAAAAGTAATCTGTAGGTGAGAAAATATGGTACAGAGGTATCAAGAGCTGAAAAATTAACAAAAGCTTCTGAAGAAACAGGTTTTCTCAATTCCCTCACTGGTGCTATTAACACTATTCTATCTGCATATGGGATCTTAATGAAACTATTAAAAAAGAAATTAAGAAATATTTCTTGAAACCGACTGACTGAACACACTGTGGGTCATAAAAAATGCACAACAGCTTACCAAAACAACAACCTAGTATATATGACATTATGTACGATGCTAATTTTGCACATCTAGCCCACGGTCATGTAGTATGTAAAGGAATACCACAAATATATCACTGTTTACAATATTAAACCTTAAAGCACCACATATGTGTGAGTTATTAATGGTAGCATTGTTATTACAAGCAAATAAGTGAGAAGCAGAACTCTAGTAGTCCCAAAAGTTCTGAACATTGAATTATGTCATAAAATGCAGAAACAGCAAGGATGGAAAAGCCCTAGAGCTATGTCTATACAACGGAACGATCTTCAAGGCCATTCCTGTGCCACCAGAGTTTTAAGGATGGTATTCTTTCAAGAATTCTCCATGCTGCTATCTACCATATGGAAATTTTCTAGTTAATTTTTAATAGGATCTCTCCATAGACAGAGCACCATGGCAGAGCCAACAACCCAACTCTCAACATTCTTGCATCAATATTCTCTTCCTCTAAACCCCAATGGAAGCTCTGATCAACCAGCACTGACCAAGCTGCCTGTAAAATATAGGTCTATAATGTGATAGACTACCAAATCTATAGTCACATTCCTTCTCCAAGTTACCTGGAGAGCTGCCCATGTGAAACAACTTAATCATCATACATTTAGTAAATATACAGAATAGATACACAAACAGAGCATAGAAATATGTACGTATATTCATCTTTTTTTGAAGAAGCCAATGAAAGAGAACTACTTAAACCATTCTAAAGCCCCCTCTAAGATTTCTATACAATTTCTAAATTTTTTTCCCAATTAAAAAGTACCTTTCGCTACAAAGTTTCCTGGACTCTTCTTCAAGCATCACTGAAGAGCTCATTTAGTACTTTAAAAATAGCAACATTTTAAATAAAGATATGTTTATCTAGTGATCAACAGTGGAAAGGCATAAATGGGGGGTGTTTAGAGAAAAATTAAGAAGATGGTCTATAATTAAGTCAATAAGCATTTATTAAATGCACACTATACGATTACTACTGTAATAAGCACTGGAGATAAAAGAAAAAGGGGAAGAATACCATCATCCTTAGATATATTGAATGAGTAGAACTTTTAGTAACAACACAGTATTAAAAATGTGTTTTTATTAAATTAACAGAAGAAGAAAGACAACGTAGTATAATGAATAGAGAGCGAGCTTTGCATCTAGGGAAATTTTGGTTCAAGACTGCATATATATGTATACTAGCTGTGTGGCCACCGACAAGTCACTTCATTTCCAAAGGTCTTAGTCTTAACTTCTCTGAGACTCAGTTTCCTCATATGCAGTAAGAAGTTGGATGAGATAACCTCTAATGTCTCTTCTAGCTCTAAATATATGATCCTATGATTCCCCAGGCAACTCTGTAAAACTCTTACAAGTGTATTGCAGATCTGCACTGGAGAGAGGAATTTCCAGACTAGGTTTTCTCCACACTAAAGAAATTTAAAAAAAAAATAGGAAGTAGGGGACAGGATAGGATGGAGGGAAATATAGTAAGTCTTTCATAACATAACTATTATGGAAGTGTTTTGCATAACAATAATGTATAAACTATATTAAATTGCTTGTCTTCTCAAGGAGGGGGGGGGTGGGGAAGGAAGAAGAGAGAGAATTTGGAACTCAAAGTTCTAAAAAGCCTGAAAGTTAACAAATATCTAAGCTGTAAATATCTCAATTTAATTTCGCTAAGATACAGGTACATCAACTCAGCTGATGGATTTAGCTATTAAGGAATTTCTTTAGAGTACCATACCCTAAGTTTCATTACTTGGTTCTAATTCTAAAAAGCTACATCTGACAAGGAGATCATGCAACTCTCCTCAGTTAACAACTTAGCATTTATTAACTGCATTACAAAAATCACTGCTTTCTATTTGTTTCAATCCACTGCCCTGAGATATTCAATAAGTATCTATGTTTAGGCATCATTACAATAGCTACCTCTTTCAATTGCTTGGCCTATTGTGCTTACCCCGGACGCTGCCAAAGATTTACATGTCTGCGGCTCTCAGGAAGGAGTTCTCTCTTGTTAAGTGGGGTGATGCCAACTGCAGCTTCCAATATTGTGATATATTTCTTATACCTCATCTCTTCTTTCTGTCCGTGTCTCTCTCAGCACATCAGCACAGGGATGCATAAATTAGAAGCAGTGTTCACTGACAGCAATTTTAGTAATCTCTGTACTGTGAGGGGCTGGGGTATTTTGGAGTGTACTACGTATTATAAGCTACGGTTATAAAAATAACTTTGCAAGGGGAAAATGGCCAAAACAACCAACAACAAAACAACAAAAAAGAAGCCCTGCTGGATTCCCCTGAAACGTCAAGTGTTATATAATTCTGTGGATCTTTGAATAAAGCACTAATGAAAATGATTTTCAGGACAATCATGGTCTGTCCTAAGCCTAGTTATCTAATGCACACACTCCAATTTGTTAATCCTCAGATAAATCTTTGAGGCTGATAATCTTTCAAGTACTAATGGCGTAGGAGTTGATTTGTTTCTGAATAAGGGCTAGTAATAATTGAGCCAGAAAGCCTCCATGCTTCTAGAAGGACTGAAATGAAAAACATACTTTCCCATTTAAAATGCCTCCCTTTTTCAAAGGCTATATTTTGCTTAAAAAGTAGCAGGCAGTGTTTTGGATTGTCAGGATATAGACCTTTCTTGGTAGAGTGAATTCCTTACTCCAAAGGTATGGCAAAGAATTAAGAGAAATTTTGACGATCCTTTCACCACTTCTTTGGAGTCCAATGTATGCCCTGCTCTCTAAATATTACCAATCCTCCCCACTCCTGCCAGTTTTATATCTTCTATGCAGAAACTAGATTGTCTGGTTGTCTGAATACCCAATAGGACTCTAAATTAAACCGGCAAAAGAAACTGGAGAAAAGAACCATTAGTCATTAACCACTAGGCATCCAAACCAAAAAAGTTATCCAGTTTTCCTCCCCAAAACTTCTCTAATTAAACAAGTAAATTTAAAAAACAAACTTTATTGAAGGAACCTACTCTTTCCTCAGGAACATGTGTTCACTTTGTGGCTGAATTATTTATAACAGTTGCCATGATCTTTCTGAACATCCATTTGCATGTAAGGGTGGGGGTTATTGATCAGTTAGTCAATTACACCATCACACTTAAAGCAAAAGATAAGATTCTACGCCCTGATACATTAGCCAGCTGAGAATACATCTTAATCAAAGATTCTGGACTAAATATTTAAGGAAAGTCATTGAAAGCCATTGAATGAACTGGAGTGACAATGCATGGGAAATGTGTATGTATAGATTGAGGAAAAGTCTTAACTTCACCATCAAATGCAGAAAGGTCCAGGCTCTCTAGCTATAGCAATGCATTGAATCCAAGGAAACCAAGCAAGTAATGAGGAAATCCCATCTTAACATTTTACCTTGGTCCCTAGGATTATATGGAAGGATTCCTTCAATGGAACCCAACAGAAATCATCAATAGTTTCAAGTTGCTCAGGATACAGCTTTATCTTCCTACTTTCTCTTCATCCAATGCATTATCTCATGTTTCTTGAGCTTTCTGTTGGATTTATCCCCAGCTGTACGTAGAGATATGTATAAACTGAGCCAGTTTGGGACCTAAGAGAGTTAAGTGACTGGCAGCTGTGAGTAAACTTCCAACTAAGCATTTGAGGAAGAATGACTAGGGGTGAGGGAAGGAGAGGATCTTGGCCTTCTCCTTCCCACCTTGCCCCAAGAAAGACCTTGAAGCTTGAGCTTTGAAGGATCCAGAGAATTTTGAACTTTTCATCTTCCCATAAGAATCCTGGCATCATTATTCCTGAGATAGCAGTGGCTGCGTCAGAAGTCAAGGACAGACTGGATGAGGAAAGACAAACTTAAGACTCTATCAGGAGCTCAGAAGAACAGCTACACCATATCCAAGGGGAAACACCTCTGAGAACAGCAGCAAAATGACTTCTGGGAGCTCAGAGTTACCATTTAGCTCACTTTCTTCCTGGACTCCACAGGCATTGGGTAGGAAAGTGCTGCTTTTTGCAACAACTATTCTTATTAAAACACTTTAAGAAACACTCTTAAAAGCTAGTTACACATGAAGAATCTCTCTAGTTGGTCCCTACAACTATGAAGAGCCTAATATGTATCATGAATGATCCCCATATATAGGTTATATAGAATTAGGGGAAATTTATCCCAACTCTTACTCACATTGTCAAGTTGTGTCCCTAGAGAGCAGCTACATCTCCCACTTGAGGAACTAAAGGTACTCCTGAATTGTTGGAGCATCTTTCTAATGCTGTTGGCTAGAGTCCCCCTTTCAATGCATTCTCCCCAATATTGTCAGTTACAGTTAGTACCTCCCCTATAGCATTGATTGGCCCAGTGATCACTGCCCCAGTAGCATTTAACCAATTAACAATTTGCTTTTACTAAGGGATATTTACTGAGAAGATACAGCAAGAATAGAAGTTATAAACATTTCTTCCTGTTGGTGACACACTCTTTTCTCCCTGTACCAGCTGGTTCCCATAGGGCATAGCACCTTATCACTTGTTTTAAACTTAAAGCAACTGCTACAGAACACTTGAAATCACCAACTCCACTTCCAAATTCAATATAGCCACTATATGAGTCACTCTCCTTGAAGCAACACCCTTTGTCTCAGCTACCAGTTTCCTCAGGCCATGTGGGCATACTGGACTTGACTATCGGCAAACTCTAGGATACATTCTAGTTCCCAAACCTATGGTGGCTAGCTCTTCCAGCCTTTCAAAGATCACAAGGTTACAGTCCTTTCCAAAACTCCTTTACTTTTAGAATAGATACAAGAGATATAACAGGCCATATGTTCATGGGTTACTGTTAGTCCCTGTAGGGAAAAGAAGATCTGAGGTTTCTCCCCAGCCAGAGGTTTACAATATATAAGCCTTGATTACCCCCAAGAAAGAAAGAACCAGCATGATGTGGCCAATTATCATTGTTTTATGTATACCTAGTTCCAGCTCAGTAATCAAAGACTCCTCTTGACCACATAGTAAGAAATAGGAACCAGTGACAGAAAACTTGTGCATGCTCTGAAGCAGAGACCCAGGCTCCTCCATTACTCATCATTATCATGGACTACCAGATGCAGCCTCATGAAATATCCATCTGGGTGATGCCATCAGGCAGAGCACACTGTACATGTTCTGAAGTACTGTGCCCTCACTGGCCAGATCCCTGTTGAGTACATACCTGTAACATAAAAGGCTGAAATGAAAGCTCTCCAACTTTTCTTCTACCTTTAAAACTGTACAGTTCTATGAATTAATTCTCAAATCAATCCAATAAACATTTATGAAGTGCACTATGATAGGTGCTAAGTGTCCAAAGATAAAATCATGTAGGAACGAAAAGACATATAGATGTCTTGTTCATCAAAGGCACTTCATAAACGTCTGTTCTGTTGAACTGAACAAACAAGCAAGTTTATTTTTGTTCAAGACCTATGGTTCCATCCTTGTAGGGAACTCCAATGCAGACTGGTCTATAACTTTCAGTTTTAGAGTTCCCCATGGTGGGGCGGAGCCAAGATGGCGGCTGGTAAGCAGGGACTAGAGTGAGCTCAGTACCTGAGTCCCTCCAAAAACCTATAAAAAATGGCTCTGAACCAATTCTAGAACGGCAGAACCCACAGAACAGCAGAGGGAAGCAGGGCTCCAGCCCAGGACAGCCTGGATGGTCTCTGGGTGAGGTCTATTCCACACGGAGCTGGGAGCTGGGAACGGAGTGGAGCAGAGCCCAGCCTGAGCAGCGTGGACCATCCAGACCAGAAGCCGGGCGGAGGGGGCCCTAGCGCCCTGAATATGTGAGCTGCGGCAGTTACCAGACCCCTCTCGACCCACAAACACCAAAGACTGTGGAGAAGGTTAGTGGGAAAAGCTGCTGGAGTGGAAGGAGTTCGCGGTTCGGCTTCCAGCCCCAGGGGCAGTGGAGGTGGGGCAGCTACAGCTGTTGTTACTTCAGGCTCCAGGCCCACCTGGTGGGAGGAATTAAGGGGTGGATCAGAGCAGGGGTGCACAGCCTGCCAGAGATCTAAGCCCAGTTCGGGTTGGGGGTTCTTGGGGAAGGAGTAGTGCTGGTGTGGCAGAGCTGGCACCTCCCCCCCAAACGTGGAACATAGAACTCGTTAGTCTACAAGCAGTCATACCCCACTGAAAAACTTAAGGGTCAAGTTAGTTGGTTGGGAATATGGCCAGGCAGCGAAAACGCGCCCAGACTCAGTCTCAGACTTTGGATTCTTTCTTTGGTGACAAAGAAGACCAAAACATACAGCCTAAAGAAGACAACAAAGTCATAGAGCATACAACCAAAGCCTCCAAGAAAAACATGAACTGGCCCCAGGCCATAGAAGAACTCAAAAAGGATTTGGAAAAGCAAGTTAGGGAAGTAGAGGAAAAATTGGGAAGAGAAATGAGAAGGATGTGAGAAAACCATGAAAAACAAGTCAATGACTTGCTAAAGGAGACCCAAAAAAATACTGAAAAATACACTGAAGAAAACAACACCTTAAAAAACAGACTAACTCAAATGGCAAAAGAGCTCCAAAAAGCCAATGAGGAGAAGAATGCCTTGAAAGGCAGAATTAGCCAAATGGAAAAGGAGGTCCAAAAGACCACTGAAGAAAATACTACATTAAAAATTAGATTGGAGCAAGTGGAAGCTAGTGACTTTATGAGAAATCAGGATATTATAAAACAGAACCAAAGGAATGAAAAAATGGAAGACAATGTAAAATATCTCCTTGGAAAAACCACTGACCTGGAAAATAGATCCAGGAGAGATCATTTAAAAATTATTGGACTACCTGAAAGGCCATGATCAAAAAAAGAGCCTAGATACCATCTTTCAAGAAATTATCAAGGAGAACTGCCCTGATATTCTAGAGCCACAGGGCAAAATAGAAATTGAAAGAATCCATCGATCGCCTCCTCAAATAGATCCCAAAAAGAAATCTCCTAGGAATATTGTCACCAAATTCCAGAGCTCCCAGATCAAGGAGAAAATACTGCAAGCAGCCAGAAAGAAACAATTTGAGTATTGTGGAAACCCAATCAGAATAACCCAAGATCTGGCAGCTTCTACATTAAGAGATCGAAGGGCTTGGAATGCGATATTCCGGAAGTCAATGGAGCTAGGATTAAAACCTAGAATCACCTACCCAGCAAAACTGAGTATCATTCTCCAAGGCAAAATATGGATTTTCAATAAAATAGAGGACTTTCAAGCTTTCTCAGTGAAAAGACCAGAACTGAATAGAAAATTTGACTTTCAAACACAAGAATCAAGAGAAGCATGAAAAGGTAATCAAGAAACGGAAATTGCAAGGGACTTACTAAAGTTGAACTGTTTTGTTTACATTCCTACATGGAAAGATGATGTGTATGATTCATGAGACCTCAGTATTGGGGTAGTTGAAGGGAATATGCATATATATGTATATATATTATATATATATATATATATATGTTTATGTATATATATGTTTATGTATATATAAGTGAATGTGTATGTATGTATGTATCTATGTGTATATGTATGTATGTGTATATATATGTGTGTTTTTTATATATATGTGTTTATATGTATGTGTATATATATATGTGTATGTATATATATATGTGTATGTATGTATATATATATATGTAAAAGAGAGAGAGCAGACACAGGGTAAGTTGAAGATGAAGGGAAGATATCTAAAAGAAATAAAATGAAATTAAGGGATGAGAGAGCAACATAGTGAGAGAGGGAGATAGGGAGAGATAGAATGGGGTGGATTATCTCGAATAAAGGTGGCAAGACGAAGCAGTTCTGTGGGAGGAGGGGAGAGGGCAGGTGAGGGGGGAATGAGTGAACCTTGCTCTCATCAGATTTGGCCTGAGCGGGAATACCATACATACTCAGTTGGGTATCTTACCCCACAGGAAAGAAGAGGGAGGAAGATAAAAAAAAATAAATAAAAGGGGGGGGGATGATGGAGGGGAAACAAACACTTTGGAAAGGGGACAGGGTTAAGGGAGAAAATTCAATAAAGCGGGATGGGTTGGGAAGGAGCAAAATGTAGTTAGCCTTTCACAACATGAGTATTGTGGAAGGGTTACACATAAAGATACATGTGTGGCCTAGGTTGAATTGCTCAACTTCTTAGGGAGGGTGGGTGGGAAGGGAAGAGGGGAGAGAATTTGGAACTCAAAGTTTTAAAATCAGATGTTCAAAAACAAAAAAAGTTTTTACATGCAACTAAAAAATAAGATACACAGGAAATGGGGCGTAGAAATTTATCTTGCCCTACAAGAAAGGAAGGGAAAAGGGGATGAGAGGGGAGGGGGGTGATAGAGGGGAGGGCTGACTGGGGAACAAGGCAACCAGAATATAAGCCATCTTGGAGTGGGGGGGAGGGTAGAAATGGGGAGAAAATTTGTAATTCAAACTGTTGTGAAAATCAATGCTGAAAACCAAGTATGTTAAATAAATAAATTTAAATTAAAAAAAATAATAATAAAAAAAAAAGAGTTCCCTATGGCACTGAGACATTAAGTGACTTTTCTATGGTCATATATTAATATTTGTCAGAGGTAGGGCTATAGGCTTCCCTGGCTTCCTTTAGTCCCAACTAAAATCCCATCTTCTATAGAGTGCCTTTCCTAACCCCTCTTAATTCTAGTGCCTTCCCTCTATTAATTATTTCCTATTAAACATAGTTGTTGGCATGTTGTCTCTCTTATTAGATTGTAGTCTCCTCAAGAGCAAGGACTGTCTTTTGCATTTCTTTGTAGTCCCAATGCATAACAGCATGCCTTGTACATAGTAGGCACTTACTAAATGTTTATTGATTGACTGACAAAAGCCTGAAAAAAAAAGTATATGCCCATTGAGAATGGAACGGCCAAACAAACTGATATATGAATGTAATGGATTACTTCTTCCTCTTAAGGAATAAGGAATAGGGAGAATTCATAGAAAATATAGTAAGCTATACAGTAAAAGAAGCAGAGTTAGAACAATGTCCACAAAGAATACAATAATGGAAAAGGAAATAAGATTAAAGGACAACCAGATAGAACACCAGGTTAGAAGACTTGGCTTCAGACCCTACTACTTCTGCCACTACCTACGAAACACTGGACAAATCGCTTAAACTCTGT
Source organism: Trichosurus vulpecula (assembly GCF_011100635.1). Lineage (NCBI taxonomy): Eukaryota > Metazoa > Chordata > Mammalia > Diprotodontia > Phalangeridae > Trichosurus > Trichosurus vulpecula. The sequence continues at coordinate 36,384,291 of NC_050581.1, forward strand.
AGGACTCAGTTTCCTCATCTGTAACATAAAGGGTTTAGAGTAGATGACCTCTAAGGGCCCTTTAGAGCTCCAAATCTACAATCTTATTAATTCAGGATCAAAGACAATGACCAATGTTGGTTCCAGAAGAACAATCCTGAAGCATACTTTGTTCTGTGGAATGCTTTGTTGTGTGTTAGTCATAGTATTGAACAATTCTGTTTAACTTTTTTTCCCCTAGGAGTGAGTATATTCTGAAGGGGATGCAGTTATTGAGAAGAGTTTTGGGGTATAAGAAACAAAATTAATTAATAAAATATTTTAAGAGGTCATTAGTGACCTTCAAGAGAATAGCTTCAGTTGAATGTTTAAATACACTTTGCTTTTTCTAATTAAAAATCCAATCTCAGCTCTGACGACAACGACAACAACACATTTACATAGCAATTACTACATGCCAGGCACCATGCTAAGCACTTTATAATTATTATCTCATGTATCCTCACAAGAACTCTGGGAGATAGGTATTAGCATCATCCCCATTTTACAGGTGAGAAAATGGAGGCAAACAGTGGTTAAATGACTTGTCCAAGGTCAAAAGATAGTGTCTATCTACTGCACTACCTACGCGCCCCTAATAACAGTCATAACAATAAGTCATTCAATCTTAGGATATTTGTAATTACTGATAATATACACAGAAGTGTAACTCAACAAAGGGTACATTCATTTGAACATTAAAATAAGAACAGAATAGCATTTATTTACATCCATTGGAGGATGTACTATAACAATTAAGGAATTTTCAGGTTACAGTGCCCAGTCCTTAATTTATTAAACCAGCCAATTCAGGTTCCTTGCTGGACATATCTATATGAACATTTATTTCTACTTATAATGTATACTAGTTAATATTTGTGATTTCTAACAGCCAACATAAGACATTTAATTTTTTGGACTATAAGTACTTTAAACAATTGGGCAAAATATCTTGGAAAAATTTCTAATATTTGCCCTAGACAACCTGGGTTCCATGGTATTAATTGGTATCGTTCCCACAATGTGGTCAACAAATGGTTAGCAGAAATTTTATGCAGGAATTTTCCTACAGCCTAATCTTTTCTGACTACAATTGTCACCTCTGAGAGGAGAAAAAGAGGGGAGGGGAACTATCGCTCTGGTCAATTCTGAGAGGAAGATATAGTTACACTTAATTATAGCCTTTAGTCTAACACGTAGACTTCCCACTGAGGCACCATATTAGAGATTAGAGAATTCCCTCAAGTTAGAAAAGTTGTATAACACAACAAAAAAATTTCAAATTAAACTTGCTCTTTGAGGACAGGAAATATTTCAGTTTTGTCACTATATGCCCAGTACCTAACACATAGTAGGTTCTTTATGTTGTTGGCGTTTAGTCATTTCAGTTGTGTCTGACTCTTCTTGACCCCATTTGGGGTTTTCTTGGCAAAGATACTCGAGTAGTTTGCCATTTCCTTCTCCAGCTCATTTTACAGATGAAGAAACTGAGGCAACCAAGGTTAAGTGACTTGCCCAGGGTCTCACACAACTAGTAAGTATTTGAGACCAGATTTGAACTCAAGATGAGTCTTCTTGACTTAAGGCCCTGCACTTTATCCATGGTGCTTTATAAAGCCTGCTAACACATAGATTTAGGACCCTTCTTTTTACAAATGAGGAAAGAGATTCAAAAGGATTAAGTGACTTCTCAAGCTCATGAGTTATAGTGTTTTTGAACCCAGGTCCTCTGAGAACAAAACAAGCATCTTTTCCACTGTATTATACTATCTATGCCTCTCATTTTAAGCTGTTTTTACTAATGCAAATGATCAGACAATAGTAAGGAACTTCCCTTTCAAAGATTTCTTTTCCAAAGCATATAAATACTTTAAAGTAAAAAATTTTTCTTACAACAATCTATTCTTTTCTAATGTTTTTATCCACAAGGTCAAAATTGGGCCTGTAAACTAAGACTTTCATTAAGAAAAGAATTTTGTATTATTAAATACTGGAAAGAATTCACAGTCCTTCCATAACTAGAATTGTTCAGTTTTTTAATTTATTTACTTATTCAATTTTCTAAAAGTGTGCTCTTTGTATAAACTCCCCCATAAAAACATGTAAGGACAATAACACATTGAATAAAATAAATCTGGCTACAATACCACATTCAAGCATGTATTTACTATGGCATTTTCTTCAGATAGTTCTTCTTGGATATTTTTGTGTTAACCACTTCTTAGTTACTAAAGACCTTAAAAAACAAATGTGCAAAAATAGCTTCTAAGTTAGGGTGGCCAAATATTATTTGCACATTCAAAATTGAATGTACACATTCATAGGTCACATTGAAGACTTATTTATCCTCCTTCCCCCAACTAAATAAATCCTCCTTTCAAAAACTTATTATCTAGAAAATTTAAAAATGGGAATTAATATCCCAAATAATTGGTTTGAAAGGTAAAGTTCAGCTTTGAGGGAGCTACCTTGTTTAGGAACCCAAAAGAATATCAAATCTAACATTGTTTTATGGAACAGTTTGGCTGCCATGGAGGTAAGCACAGAGGCAGATGTTCTTAGAGTCAGATGGCATCTGGATATAGCCAGGCTAACACTGAGGTATGAACCAAGTCCAAATCTGAACCGTAGTCTCTACTACTCAGTATAAAGCATAAAAAAATCAGGGGAGCCAAGAGAAACTATACTAAATTTTTGTCTCTGATACTAAAAGCTGTATGTCTTTGAGCAAATCTTTTCATCTTTCTCATACTTAATTTTCTTACCAACAAAATCGATAGATGGAGAAGAAGGTAGAATCCCTCCCCCCACCCCCACCCCCGCCAAAACTAAGAGAAATGGCGAAAAGAAAAATATGCTAGAAATAGTCACTGGAAAATCAGAATTCATCAGAAAATTAATAAACAAGTCAAAGAGGTCCAATGCGATACGGTTTTTGAGTAAAAGATTTAGTCAGAAGATCTGGGTTCAAAATTTGACTCTACTATTTACTACCTGGAACAAGTCACCTTTCTTATCTGTAAAATGAAAGGATTGGCCTGCATGTCCTCTAAGGTCCCTTCTGACTCTATCCATTTATCTCATGATTCTATGAGCTGCTTGATAAAAGTCAGAAACTTAAAGTACCATATTTACAAACCATTTGATTGTAATTTCATCAATGTAAAGAACTTCTGGCATGAAAATACTGTCCACCAAAATAGGCAATTGTTTGTAATTTATGGTCTTAAACACCTAAGGACACTAGGGGATTAAGTCAATCAATAAGCTGTTATTAAATAGTGGTGTCAGGGACTGTGCTAGGTTCAAAGGATACAAATAAGAAATTAAGCTAGCCAGGTGTGGTGATCTATGCCCATAATCCCTGATACTAGCAAAATGCTAACCTCTGAGTTTATATATCCAGTTCAGGATCAAAGGGCATCACAACCATGCAACTCAAACCTATGTAAACTAAGCTTTCCCTTGACATAAGCAAAGACTCTCAATTTAATCAAAGAAACAAAAGGCAAACTCATCAAAGGCACATGATTACCTAAGTGCTCCAAAAGAGAAAACAGTCAAAAACTCTCACCCTAATTACCAATACCGTAGTTTGAAAAACCGAGCAGCTTAGATGGGTCCTGGACTCAGGGACATTTAGGAGGAAGGGAAAGGGAAAGAAAGCAAAGCAGGAAGGAGGGTAGGTCATCAGCCCTGGGGGGATGGGTGATGAGCAGGAAGGAACCTGATCCCCCGGGAGCATTCTGGGCAATTCCTGGCTGAAGAAGGGGCAAAGGGAAAGCAATGATTAAGAAGAAATCCCTGTGGCAATTGTATCTGATAAAAATGTGAAATTCAGAAAGACTTACACAAATTTTTAAAAGTAACTAACATTCCTCAAGGGGAAAATGGCCAACAGACTAAACAATTTTTGAAAGAGGAAACATGAGGGAACCAGATGCCCTTCCTGGATAATGACCAGAGCACAGATCAGGAGAATAGTGACCACATCTCTCCCCAGACAACAGCACCTTGGAAGCACCAAAAACTTGAAAAGCCCCATAACTACTTCTGAAAACAGTAGTACGAAAAAACTTTAAGTTTGGGATAGTGCCTCCCCACCCCAAGTGAGCAGAGCACAACTTTAATATAACATTCAAAGTCAAGAAATAGGTTGTAAAAATGGGAAACAACAAAAAAAGAATTTGACCATAAAAAGCCACTATGGTGGCAGGGAAGACCAAGACATAAACTCAGAAGACAACAGTATGAAAGCACCTACAACCAAAGCCTCAAAGAAAAATGCTAATTGGACCCAAACCCAAAAAGAATTCCTGTAAGAGTTAAAGAAAGAGATAAAAGTAGTAGGGGGAAAATTGGGAAAAGAAATGAGAGTGATGTAAGAAAATTACAAAAAGAGAATTAATAGCTTAATAGATACTGAAGATACTATACATATACACATATATACTATACATATATCCACATACATACAAACAGACATGCATACACACACACACACACACACATATACACATATACATATAGTATATATGTGTATACATGCATACACATACACACATACACATATATTGAAGAAAATACCTTAAAAACCAGAATTAGCCTAATGGTAAAAGAGGCACAAAATTTCACTGAAGAGAACTCCTTAAAAAGCAGATTTGGCCAAATGGAAAGGGGAACAAAAATTCACTGAAGAAAAGAACTCCTTAAAAAGAAGAATTGGCCAAACGAAAAAATAACAAAAGCTCACTGAAGAAAATAATTCCTTAAAAAGCAGAATAGGGCAAGTGGAAACTAATGACTCCATGAGACATCAAAAAACAATACCACAAAGTCAAAAGAATGGAAAAAAAAGAAGAAAATTTGAACTATCTCATTGGAAAAACAACTGACCTGGAAAACAGATCGAAGAAAGATAATTTAAGAAGTATTGGACTACCTGAAAGCCAGGATCAAAGAAAGAGTCTACACATCATATTTCAAGAAATCACTGAGGAAAACTTCCCTGATAGCTTAGATCCAGAGGGTAAAATAGAAATTGAAAGAATTCATCAATCACCTCCTGGAAGAGATCCCAAAATAAAAATTCCCAGGAATATTATAGCCAAATTCTGGAGCCCCCAAGTCAAAGGGAAAGTACTTCAAGCAGATAGCAAGAAATAATTCAAATATCATGAAGCCAGTCAGCATCACACTAGATTTAGCTGCTTCCACATTAAAGAAGCAAAGGACTTGGAATATGATATTTAGGTAAGCAAAGGAACGAGGCTTACAACCAAGAATAACCTACTCAGCAAAACTGAGTACGATGGAGGGGGGAGGGGAGGGAGGGCAATTGATATTGAATGAAATATCAATTTGAGCATTCTTGATGAAAAGACCAGAGCTAAATAGAAAATCTGACATTCAAACAGAAGACTTAAGAGAAGCATAAAAAGGTAAACATGAAAGAGTAATAACAAGGGTCTCAATACTGTTAAACTGTTTGCATCCCTATATAGGAAGATGATACATGTAACTCCTAATAATATTATCATTATTAGGGAAGTCAAAAGGAGTTTAAATAGAGGGCATGGAAGGAAAGGAAACTTTGAACCTGATGTACTGAGCAAATGCCAGATCTAGCAAACTTAATGCTAGTCCTAGATTACTTATTGATTTAAGAATAAAAAACAACAACAAAAAAAACCCCAAAATAGTAAAATACATAAAAACAAATTAATGTTTTATAGTCCCTGGGAAAAAAGAATTTTCACCACAGTACAAAAATTTAAAGCATTCCTTTCTTTAATTTTGTAATTCTTAACTGTGGAAAACCTCAGAATATCACCACTGTTTTAAATAATAGAATTGACAGCTGAGCAAAGAAATGTAATTTGGATTACAAAATTCTTGCTTTAATAAAAATTCCTTAAATAGTGGGGGAAAAAAAACCAGAGGGCATGAGTATGAGTTTATTATTGGAATAATCTAAAACAAAAAAATGAAGGAGTGAGAAAGAGTGATGCACTGGGAGAAGGGAGAGGTAAAGTGGGGAAAATTTTCTCACATAAAAGAAGCTCCCAAGGAAGAGTTTTTACAATGGAGGGGAAAATGGGATGCAGGTGGGTAAAGATGTTATAGTAATTAAGGTGGGACTTTTTTTTTACTGTTTTCTCTTTTGGAACGCTGGGGTAATCAAGTACCTTTGATGAGTTTTGCCTTTCGAATGTAATGGCAAGCAAAGTGGACTTTTTGTTGTCTTTGTTTTGGAGTGCTTCTCAGCACTGAGGAATCTTTGAATCAGAGTCTTTGATGACCTGCTTATATCAAGGGAAGGCCTAGTTCCACCCTCTGACCTCAGGCAAGCATTTAAGTCACAAGAAGGTGTAAGTCACATGAGTCGAGTCACATGGTTGTGATGCCCTTTGACCCTGAAGAAGTATATATAAACTCAGAGGTTATCGTTTTGCCTTTGGAGGCCACTCATTGAAAGAGTGTTGGTGACGAGACTCTGGGTAGCCGCTGAAGCAGCCACCCTCCCCCATTTTGAAAAACCCAGATGTTGGTGCTTCTCTGGTAACTATGTATGTGATGTCTTGATCAGACAAAGCCTGTCTGTTGATCTGTTTGTAGTTTCTGTTTGTATTTGCTCTGAAGTTCAGGGTGCTGACTTTTTCCCCTGACCTAAGTGAATGATATATGTATGTTTAATTAAACTGAGATTGTTAACCCCTTAAAGTTGATTTCCTTAGAAAAGCAGATCAAAGAACCTGTGCTAGCAGCCTTCCTGTATGCTTTTGTTGTTGGTCTTTCACCCCCCACAACAGCTGCTAGCAACATTGTTGTTACCAAAGGGCAATGCTTGAACCTCACTCTCATCAGAATTGACCACCAATAATTTCAAACTCCCAACCCCCTGTTACCTCTTTACCCTGTTAACTGCAGGGTATAAATATAAAACCTTTGGCTTATCTCTCCCCGGCCTGGACAACTACAATACTTTCCTAATTCTAACCCTTGTCTAACTCATTCTATCCAGTGACCATTCAAATCCAAGTATGATGAACCCCATCAAATGTATAGAATGCCTATAGACATCCTCAAGGAACAAAGACCAGTCATACAAACTATTGACTGCCTTCCCCAGAGAACTAGGAACCAGGAGAACACAAAATAAACTAAAAGGAATCCCCAAGCCACCTCAACTGAACTGCTCCAAGCTTTTCAGAGCCCTACCTTTCATGTTTACCAACCATTATAGGCTGACTCATTGCTATGATACGTTAGTCATAGAAAGAAAGAGCTAAAAGGGACTTAGTCAAAACCACTTTGTTTTAGAGAAGAGGAAACTGAGGTGAAGTACTTGACCAAAATTAGTAAGTGGCAGAGCAAGGCCTTGAATCTGACCACTCCCACACCATACTATGAAGCTAAAAAATGTTGGATCTATTTGACAACTGCATACCAGTGATACATGAAAAACAAAAACTGAGCTTAAATATTTCCCCCTTTTCCCTCACCAGGTACTGATGGGCCCTCTAAAGTTTATCCAAGCTAAAGTTTCCAACTGTGCCCTTCTGTACCCTATCCCACTCCATCTTCTCCAACAGTCTGATAACATAGCATTCTGGAAACCCTCTTCCCCCATCCCCCTTCCCGTCCTGTGGTCTGGTTTTCCAGAATCCTTTCATTATAGTCTAGAATACCAAAATATTACACGTTTACAGTTTAAATTGAATACCACACAATTATTCACATATAAGATTCAGTAAAGTTCAAAAGACAGATAAAAGGATGCCTATGTTCTTTTAGTTTATGGATTTGGATTTTATAAAAAACAATTACTATAATACAAAAGAGTGAAATAGTTAAGTATCAAACATTTGATTTAAAATAGAGGCTTCTATTGTCATACACATTTTTAGAAAATTATTATTTATAGATCATCTTCACCAAATCTGAAAATTTTTTAAATCCTATAAGGATTAACAAAACTGTATCACTGAACTGCCCAGAACTGAGCGGAAAGACACTGAATAAACATGACATAGCTAACATATGTATAGCACTACAATGTTTGCCAAACACTTTATATACATCTTAATTGCATTTTTCCCCCTCACAACAACCTAGGGAAGTAGGTTCCTATTACATTCCCATTTTACAAATGAAGAAACGAAAGCAGGCAGAGGTCAAGCAGACTTACTTGTCCAGGGACACTAAGCTAGTAAGCATCTGAGGCAGGATTGGAACTCAGATCATCCTGACTCCAAGCCCAATACTCTAGACACCTAGCCATCCATATATAAGTAACATCACCACATTTAATTCTTAATATTTTCACAAAGCATATGTTATCTAGTATGTGTTTAATGAATATCCCTGGAAAGCTTAAAAGCCTCAGAAAAAGGCCTCCAGTACTTAGAATAGAATCTCTATGAAGAATCTGGACAAGGAAAACGTAGTGAATAGGGCACTGGACTGGGAATCAGAATACTTATTAAATGTGTGGCTTTGGGCAAATCACAACCTCTCTAGGTCTCAGTTTTTTCAGCTATAAAATGAGGGATCAGATGGAGGGCTTCAAGGTCCCTTCCAGCTCTAAACCAATGATAAAACTCATACAGGATGAGAAGGTGTGGATGGATTTAAATCTACACCATTGGAGTACCCACACCCATAAGATCACAGATCCACATAAGTATAATCTATAAAAATATTATACATGAAAACACAAACATAAATGAAAATTAAAGAGGAAGCATCTAAATTAAAATGCATTTAGATTCCCACTCCTTACTGGCCCTCTCTCCTTTCTCTCCAGAATTCCTTGGTAATGTACAGGAACAATTCAACCAGAAGCAGGTGGGGAGCAAAGGGCATAGGAGTAGAGTGAAACTGTCCTACTAACATTTCCTTCAGGCTTGGAAATGGATGACAGTTCCAATGATATATGGTCATGTTTTGCCAACTCTTTGTTCTTAGTTTTATCTCCCAAACCAAATTACAGAGGCACAGAATCACAGAATCTGTAGATGTCAGAGATTATTAAGTCCAGCTTATATGTGAGCAGGCATCCCTGCTGCTGCACCTGTAACAACAAATAACATCATAATAACACATCTCTGGCAAGGGTACCATCCAGCCTCCTCTTCAAGTTTGGGGGGTAGGGAAAAGAAGGAGCGGAACCCACTACTTTCCCTAGGCAGACCATTCATTCCATGTTTAGACAGCTATAATTGTTGGGAAGTTTTTTTCTTACATCTACCTTAATTCTGCCTTTCTGTAACTTCCACTCATTCCTGGACCAAGAAGAACTAGTCTAATCCCTCTTCTATAAGATAATCTTTCAAATTCGTAAAGACAGTTATATTCCCCTATGTCTTCTCTTTTCCAGGCTCAACTTCAACCTAGACACTTCAACCCTAGTCACTTCAACCATTCCTCATATGGTTGATCACACTAGCTGGGCAACATTCCTCCTAAAATGTAGCACCCAATTAATTTGGGAGTAGTACACACACAGTCTAGGATGTGGTTGGACCAGGAACTAACACCACGTTCATTCTGAATTCTATTGCTCTTTTAGTTCAGCGTAAAATTCCACTAGCTTTTCTGACTGCTGTATCAAACTGGTAATTCATATCAAGCTATCAATCCACTAAAACTAAAGTTTTATTTCATATGCATTACTGTTTCTCAATATGAATTTTGATTTTTTTGAGCCAAAGTGTTAGGACTTTATAATTTATCATTATGAAATTCAGTCTCATTACATTGTCCTTTCATTCTAGCATGATGAGTAATGAATGTTTTCGAATACTGTGTCTGTTAGCCAATGGGTTAATTATTCTACCCATGTTAATGCTATAAGAAAATCTGATAAATACACCAACTATGCTTTCACCCAAGTCATTGATAAAGTTATTGATAAACACAGGATCAAGAAGAGATCCCAAGTCCATTTTACTACAGACTAGTCTCCTAATTAACATCAACCCATTAATTATTATTCTTTTGGCTTTTGTTAGTCAAGTAGCTCCAAATCCACTTTCTTTGATATCTCCCGCTATCTGGCATAATGTGCTGGGCCTGAAGTCAGAAAAACCTGAGTTCAAATCCAACTTCTGACACCAGTTATGTGACCCTGGACGAGTCACTAAACTCTGTTTGCTTCAGTTTCCTCCTCGGTAAAATGGAGATAATGATATCACCTACCTCCCAAGGTTGTTTTGAGGATCAAATGAGATAATAATTGTAAAGCACTTAGCCCAGTGCCTGGCACATAATAAGCACTATATTAATGTTAGCTATTGTTGTTTAAATGTGAGCTATTATTACTCTTTATGACTCACATAGCAATCTAAGTGAAAGGTACAGTGCTATGCCTTCTATGTCCCCCTCACTCCTGCCTTCTGCAATATCTGACGAAAAACTCCCACTTCTAAGAGAGAACTGGCATGATAAGGAAAAGAGGTGAAGTACAAAGTTACAATGCCTCCACCCCTCATCTCTAGTCAAAAGATGTTTAAAGGTCTAAGAGGTGATGACTTCCATGGGAAAGGGACCACTAAATAATCAACATTAAAACTCTCTTCCCCACCCATAAAAACAAGATAAGACATTCCAAACAACTACTGGGGTGCTAGTGTGGTCAGGATAGCTAAAGAAGGTAATATAGTATAAGGATTTCCTCTTTACCCTAGGAGAAAGTTGATGCAATTTTTTTCCCTTTTAAAAAAACCAAGGGGTGCTGATTTTGACCTGTTGAAAGTAACAAGACAAGTGGAAATATAACATTAGATTTAAGTTCCAAGGGTCCTAATGGGCCAAGGGCCCTTCTTGAATTTCTTTACAGCAAACCCTTTGACCTTCATCCAAGGATTGTCAAACACTCCCATATGTCTCCACAGATTCTCGGAATGAGCTTATATCACATTAGCTTAAGTAAAATAGAGAAACATTAATAGCCCAACCAATTGAATCTCTAAAGTTATTAGCATAGGAAGCTCAACAGGCAAAGACAAAAAAAAACACAACTTCTATAAATTTGACAAAGAATCCTTCCTCTGGTTTAGATGTTTCTTGGTTTCTGGATAGAGGTAGAACAAGAGAAGAAGGAGTCTAAGGCTGAGTCTGGTGATCTAGGAATAGTATTTGAACTATAAGGAATTCTAAGTATGAGGCAGGTGACACAATAGAGAGAGACTGGGACTGGGAATCAGGAAGACCCAAGTTTAAATAGGACCTCAGGCACAATATCTTTTTTATAAATATTTTTTATTTTTAAAAATAATATTACTTGATTTATTTTAATATTCATTTTTTAAAATGTTGAGTTCCCCCGATTCTCTCCCTCAGTACATGAAGTCATGCAAAATATATTTCCATATTAGCCATGGACAAGTCATTTCTAACCTGTCTCAGTTTCCTTATCTGTAAAAATGACGATAGTAATAGCATCTACCTCCTAGAGTTGTTTTGGGTATAAAATGAGTTAATAGTTGTAAAATACTTTGCAAAGCTTAAAGTGCTATATAAATGCTATTATTACTATCATTATTGCTGATAATTGTTACAGGGGAATTCAGAGACACATGGGAAGATTTCTACGGAGAGCTAAGAAAGTAGAGCTAGAGAATGGAAAAGCATTCATTAACCACTTATCATGTGCCAAGCACTGTGCTAAGAATTGGGGATAGAAACAGAAAAACAAGAAGGTGGCTAACATTTTAATCAGGGGAGGCTACATATATGGTGGCCAAGGAGGTAAGAGTGCCAGGCTTGAAATCAAGAAGGCTCATCTTTTTGAGTTCAAATCCAGTTTCAGACACTGTGTGACTCTGGGCAAGTCAGTTAACTCTGTTTGCCTCAGCTTCCTCATTGGTAAAATGAGTTGGAGAGGGAAATGGAGAACTACTCCAATATCTCTATCAAGAAGATCCCAGATGGGTTCACAAAAAGTGAAGCACTACTGAAAAATGAATGAACAACACCCCCCACACACACACACACAGAGATGAATTCAGTTGCATGGCAGAAGGAAAGGCCTGGTGGTCCTTAGAGTTCAGGGACAGTTCAGATCACAAGCCACCAGAGTCTTTAGGTTATAACAAGGCAAACAGCAAAGCCAGAGGGCATAGCAGCAAAGCACATGGTAAGACTTTGGGGATATTTCTCTCATGTTCCCCATCTTGCCTTGGCCTAAAATTCTTGACATTTATCATATTAAGACCAGCAGGGTAACTAAGCAGCGGAAGAAGGAAAAGCAGCATGTGCAGGCAATAACGGTAGGGAGAGCACCAGCCTCTATCCCACTAGGGTGATTTTCCATCAGTTTTCATGAAGAGTATATAAAGTATCCCAGAGAACAGATGAAGTTCCCAAAGGGCATCATTGTCCTTTACAATGATGTAAATTAAACTGACACTAAATGGAAGCCAAATTCTTATTAACTACAATGACACATCTTGGTTTCAGAGATGAAACAGGAGGTGAAGTATTAATGGCACATATTGTCCCACACAGGTCAGTTTGTTGGTTTTGTCTTAACAGTTTTTCTTTATTACAAGGGAAGTTTTGGGGGTGGGAAGAAGAAAAGAGAAAAATAAAAGGCATCGATAAAACTTGAACAAAAACAAACCCATATTCATGCCATCTTGGGGAGGGGGAAGGGAAAAAAGGGGGAGAAAATTTAAAACTTAAGGAAGTGAATGTTGAAAACTAAAAATAAATTAATTTATTTTTAAAAAACCATCTTTAATTCTGACTCTACTGCCTCTCCTAGTTCATCCTACCCTCTCTCCTTTTCACTGTCAAATTTTGGGCATGAAACTCACTCAGAGTATATACAGAATTCTTGCTAACTTCAGTTTATCAATCTCAGATCTTGGGCACATAAAATTTACTAAACTTTGGAATGTGAATATTTGGGTGCCCGCATTAAGAATGAATAAATTAAAAATTATCCTTTATATTGAACATAGTGGAGTTGTTCCCTTGATCTTTTGTACCTTAGGATTATTCTGCATCTTGGGCAGATGATTCATAGTAGTTGGAGCTTGGAGCCTAAGGAATTTTTTTTCACATGCAGACTGCCTGAAAGCACTGTTATTCTGTCTCTTAAAAATGAAACTTTAAATTCTATTGCCATAATAATCAAACAAAGCCAAAGAATGCATTAGGGGGAAAGTGGGAGTATGGGGGGGGTAGCAAAGAAGGGGAGGACCGGAAATCTACAATGTTAGTATAGGAAACTTTTTTTCAGATCACTCAAACTGAGAAAGGAATTCAGGAGATGGCCTTTAGAGAGTCTTTTTAAATAGAGGCATTTTCTACAATCCCTCCTCCTCCATTTGAATTACCTTCTTTCTACATTTCAAAGTGCTTTTCCATCAAAGAAAGCCAGAAGTTCCAAGGTGTAAGATGAATAGCCCCATCCAGGGACAAGCAGATAGCTCACTCAATGTCAGGTATCTCAATAATATTTATTTAAAAGTACTCTAAAACAAGTTTGGCAGAATATTTCATTAACTGCTTATTGAATTTTTGCATTATTCTTGACTTCTTTATGTATTTTATTGTTATTCAGTTGTTTCAGTCATGTCTGATTCTTTGTGACCCCATTCAGGGTTCTCTTGGCAAAGATACTGGAGTGGTTCGCCATTTTTTCCCCAGCTCATTTTACAGATAAGGAAACTGAAGAAAATAGGCTTATGTGACTTGCCCAGGGTCACACAGCTAGTAAGTGTCTGAGGCCAAATTTGAACGCAGGTTTCCTGACTCCAGGGCCAGGGCTCTAGCCACTGTGCCACCTAGCTGCCCCCTTTTTGTGTATGGAATCATATTCTTTGATAATGAACTAAGTTTTGAATAGGCAATTTGTAGTCTTGCTGAAAATGATACCACCGAAAATCAGAAACTTGGCATAACTACGGTTAAATCAAATTTATTCCTGTGGGAGAGTTTCTAAAATATAAAACTCTTTATGTGACTATGGATACATAGGTTTAACATAAGATATACATCCTTAATGCTCTGGAAGAAAGAAAGAATAAAAAGGCAGTGTCATGTCCTCATGGACCTGGAATGGGGGAATAACCGAGTTCAAAACCTGCCTCGGAGACTTACATAGCTGTATGAACCTGGACAAATTACTTAACCTAGTCTGAGCCTTGGCTCCCTCATCTGTAAAATGAGGATAATAAAAGTACCTACTTCCCAGGATTATTGTCACTACAAAATGAGATAATATACCTCCTTTGTTGATTGACTTTTCCTTTCACCTGAACACTTAGAGGCCATTGTAGTATTATTAATGGGCCTAATTTCAATATTGTTTTATCTCAGGGAATCGTAAGGCCTGAGGAGAGGGAGAGAGATGGGGGAACAGCTAGTATGTGGAGTAGTCAGAATACACACAACATTTATTGTTTGCTGTCTTATATGGGTTCCGTTCTTGCCCTCCAAAAAACAATTACAAAAGTAACGTCAAAGATCGCTGATCATAAATCACCACAACAGATAATATAATAATAATAATGAAAAAATGTGAAATATTGTGAGAATTACCAAAATGTGACATAGATGCCGTTGGAAAAATGGCACAGATAGACTTGCTTGACACAGAATTGCACAAACCTTCAATTTGTAAAAAACACAGTATCTGCCAAGTGCAATAAAGCCAAGCACAATAAAATGAAGTAGATCTCTATGCTCATGTAGCTTTAGCTCTTAGACTCAAAGGTAGGTATTGCCCATTTAATCGGACACACCCTTAGTTATAAAAACTATCTATATAATATCCAAAAGATACTGTGGACACCTAAGTGGTCCAATGGATAGAATTCAGGGCCTGAGTTCAATCCAGCCTCAAACACTTATTAACTGTGTGATCCTGGGCAAGTCACTCTAGTGCTCCTTGCCTCTGTTTCCTTGTCTGTAAAATGGGATTAATAAGAGCATCTACCTCGTAGGGTCATTATGAAGATCAAATAAAAAATATTTGTAAAGTACCTGGCACATAGTAGGTACTATATAAATGTTAGCTATTATTATTTTTACAGAATAAGTTAGTGAAAAACTATAGACCAAAGGAGGACTCCAAATTTTAAGTGATAAAATCTTTCACTTTAAAACAAAATGTTGGAACTCTTGCAATAGAATCTCTTTAAATGATTTTCAAATATTTAATGGCAATGGTATTAAATACGAGCCAATCTTTAAAAAGTATACATTTCCAGATCAATTCATTCTAAATCTTTATTACATTCCAACATTACGAACAACTTACTTAGTGAGAGGAATGAACTATTTTGTAATCTCTGCTTTATAATTGGGAAGACTATTGAATAAGATAAGATGGTTCAGGATAATTTTTATTTGTTCCTTTACTTAAATGTGCTAATAGGGGGATGTTCAGTAAGATACATATTAGCCTGAATTTTACTTTTGTATTTGCTAGGTTATTCTTAATTTGGCTTGAACCATGGAATTTTTTTTTAATTTTGCATTTCAACAACATCCCACAGATATCACTTAGAAGGGAACCTAAATTGTAGTTATTTATTTTCATATTTGTTTGTATTCTTTATTTGTGACCTGATACTCAAATTAGCTTCGCAGATGTTTGTTTCATCACTAGTGTATTGATTTGCTTTCTTGGCATTTACCCAATGAGCTACAATGGGCTTTGGTGCAAAATTTTTAAAACTAACTAAAATTAATTTTTTAAAAAAAGAATGAGAATATAAATGGGGGGATCTGACAGACAAATAATCAGTTACCTTAGGAGGCTGGATCCATTCAATAACTGACGTCAGATCTTTGCCTCTACGTTCTGATTCTGTGGTTGACTTATCCAAAGTCCACTGATTTATTTCCCCCTTTAGCTGAATGCACAGTGTGCAAGGCTGACAGGGACAGCAATCTGTCTTTACAAGTTTCTTCTTTAGGGAAATCCCTAGACTTGCACACAACAAAATTTGAGATATACTGCTACAAGAAAAAAGAGCTGAACCCTTTTTTGTAAATCTCAGTACAGACACCTAGGATGTAGGCATTCCAACAGGCATTGGTTTGGGAGTGTTTTACTTTGCAAAGATTAAGAACAGAACATAAGAATACAGAAAATATATCCTATATTTCACAGGATACTTCTAGGATGCCCTAAACACTTAGCAGTTACAACTAAACGCAGTATCTTTTTATGTCTTCATCCATAAGCAGGGAGGGGCTTTCCCCTTCAGGGGGCTAAATTTTTTTTTTCCGCATTGAATTAATTTATGCACTAGTCAAGTTGTGGAGAAGAATTATGACCAATGGAATGAATCATGAGAAAGAAGAAACAGAACCAAAAAAAAAAAACCAATAAATGAACTAACATTAGTAAAGTGATTTGAAATCCTTGGTAGATTGACTGGAGTCCCCAGAGCACTACGGTTAATAAGCAAGCAGCAGGACATAATTTCTCAGTAGGGAAATAGCAAAGACTCATTCATTCTACTAAGACACAGTTCCAAAGAAAGCCCCCAGCCAGGACTTCAAACGGTTTTGAAATTCCCTTCTCAGGCTTAAAGAACGCCTGGAATTCAGTGGCCTTTAGCCAATGAAAAGAGAGGAAGCTCTGTAGAGTGGATAGACCCGGGGATTAACTTGGGTCCTTTGCCTACCACCTCTGCCATTTGTTACCTGTGCAGCCTCGGGCAAGTCACTCCACCTCGGGCCTTTACTTCCCTCCCACTTAAAAAGAGAAGGTTGGGCTAGATGGCCTCCCTAAATCCAAGATCCTGTGCTATCTGATTCATATGTACAACCACACTGCAGAAAAGTACTGAAAATTCACCAGCCTATTGCATTTTCTTAAAAAAAAAAAAAAGTCCATTCTACTGTATCTTTCCTCTCTCAAGTGGGTCTATTTATACTCTAAATTACTCCAATGATCTATGCACACAATGGGCGTCTAATAAATGTGGAAACGAAGCCGATTAAATGACATAAAAAGGAAATACAAAACTTCACTCACCTGATCCCATTGTGAGTATGGGATAGGCGACTACAGTTTATCTGTATGTTATTTTCTAGCTAGTTCTTTTCCAGATTCTTCAAGGTAACGCCCTTCTTTCCAACTTTTTCCCTCTAGGGTCTCAGCAGACACTAATTAACTAAGTTACCTCAGGCCCCCGCCATCATCCAGAAAACACTTGAGCGGACAAGCACACAAAAACGAGCAAAGGCTCTTTTAATCTCGTTAAAGAGAATTTCAGGCGAAAGTGAAAGTTTCAGACCAGGATGTCTCCGGAATAATTCCAGGCTGGGACCGGACTGAGGAAATGGGGGTACCCCCTTCTGAACACCTGCAGCCCCAAGAGAGGAATAAAGGGCTGCAGGTGGAGAACTGCTTCCAGTTTGGAAAGGAGCAAGTGTACAGACGCCCAGACCTGGGTAAGGGGCTCCCTTCTCCCACGACCAAAATAACCCCAACCCCAAAACAAGAGCCAAGTAAAGGAGATTCAAAACAGGAGAGTCTGGGTGTAACCTCCCACACTAATTAAAACAGGATTTCTGTTCCCCGAGACTAGGCAGGCACACATGCAATTTTCACTGCGTCCGCCTCCAAGAGTGCCCCGGGGCGCAAAGGGCTAGGGCCGAATGCCACAAATCCTTTAGCGCCCTAAGTCCTAAAGGTACAGCCAGGAGGAAAGGAAGTCCCGGTGACGCCCAGCCCAGCCTCGGCACGTCTGGCTCAGCTCGCCTTGGGTAGTCCTTCTGGCTCCCTGGGGAAGGCTGCGCGCCACCAGTACTAGCCCAAGCACCCGGGGTCCTGGCCCTAGCTGGAGGGCGGGAGTGGCTAGAACCCGGAACGGGGAAGGAAAAGGGGGTACTTGCCTGAAGCTGTTGGCCTAAACTGCTGGTGTGGGACAGCAACAGCCCGAGGTGGAGAAAGCACAGTCCTCGGGGGACTTTAGTCGGAGAGCTCCGTTGTCCCTGGTATTCACGCCCAGCCGGGCAGCTCCTTGTGCAACTTCTGCTCTGGCCTCTGGGCTGCCCCCACTGCTGCCTGGCGACTCCTTGGAGCCAGAGCGCGGGGCTCTTAACCCGGGATTGGGTGTGTGAGTCGCCGCCGCTCCTATGTGTGTATTATTGTGACTCAGGCTATTTCCTGTTTGGAGGTTTGGGAGAAAGGAGGAAAAAAAAAGAAAGAGCAGCAAGCCACCCAGAGTGGGGGAAGGGTCAGTAGTTCCGCCTCCTCTCGTTACGGCTTCCCTGGTGGCCAGGTGAGCACCCCGGAGTGCTGCTCCTAACGCCCTCGGCTGGGGAAGGGACGGGACAAGAGGGGAAGCGAGCGTCAGTGGAAGCAGCAGCCGCTCCGACACCTGTTTCTCCGCTTCCCAAGGGAAGCAAGCTTCGTGATGAGCCCGGCTAGTACTTTGGGGAGTGGGACGGGAAGGAGGTTGGACCCGGCCAACGCCATCCTAGGGCGACTGCAGCCGCCAGGGTCCCCTCCCTAAGCCGCCGGGCCCGTGAGCGCCCGAGCCAGAGTGCTCTAGCCAAATGGTCCCTGAGAATCCTGGTCCGGGCCCTCAAGGTTTACGCCGTGATTTCCAATCCCTCTGCATCCCCCTTCCACCCCTCTACTCTTTTTTTCTTGCCCTGATTTCCTCTCTAACAAACTTCTCAGTGCATCGGAAGGGAAAGGTTACAGTTCATTTGCTCCAGGCCTCAGGACCTCGGGAGCTGGAAATGTCCACCCCTACGCCTAAATGGTAAGGAAGCACTTTGGGGGCTGGTTGCCCAGTGGACTGGCGCGCTCCGGCCCGCGTTGGCCTCGGCGGTGGAAGGGAGAGGGCCGGAGATTGAGGAGAAAGTTAACCCTTTCCCCTAGTTTTCGCTTCGCCCTTCCCCGTCCCCACCCCCATCTCAGCCCGGGGATCTCCAGATCTTGCTCTGCCGGAAATACCGGTTCCTTGCTCTGGGACAGTAGGTGTGGGATGGGACTGAGCACACACAGCACGCGGTACTTAGTCACTTCATTGGATCTGTGCTGGCCCAACCACAGGAGCCAGAAACTACAGTAATGATAAAAGCATTCTCTACCAACCAGGTGTTTCTTCTTCTCTTTTGCCCGTATAAGTACGTATGGAAAACCTTGTCTAGAAAACCTCAAGTCTTGAGGAGGAGTAACCATTTGTGTTGTATAGCACTTAAAAATTGCAATTTTATTTGAGACTCAGAACAGCCCTGTGAGGTAGGTGCTACAGGTTTTATTGCCCCCATTTTAAAGGAGTGGAAACTGAGGCTCAGAGAGGTTAAATGACTTGTCCTGGGCCACACAGCATAAAGGTCATTTTTCTCTTAGTAACTGTCTCCGGGCATTCTTAGGGTGAAGGGGTTCTTTTTCTCACAGGGATAATGCTTTAGAATAGAAATTCTCAAAATGGTGTCCTAGAGTTTTTGAGTTATTCATATTTATAAATAATCAGCCACATTTCATATACCTAACACATTAATAAAATATCATTTATTTTAATTCGTTCTCATAGAAGTATTCTCCCTCCACCAGTGACAAACAGGCAAGTCACCAGTAGGCCCTTCAGTTTTCCCTACCCCCAAGAAAACCACTACTAGAAGAGTAGCAATTTATTGTTATTAATAATAGTATTTTAATAAATCAAGTATTTATGATTTTGTCAATGTGGGAATTCCTTCCTGGGTACAGATTCAAAACCCTTTAGCCTTCTTGAGTTTCTGTAGCTTTAAAAAAATGCATTAACCAATAGCCAACCACCTGTGAATTTAGCTAGCTTGGTCCTCAGATAACTGTTGTAGACTGTCTTTGGAAGTACCTGAAGCCTTTTCCCTTCTATAGGGCCTGCCAAGAGGTGAACCAGGGTCACTTCTTCACTATGACAAGTCACTGGAATAAGATTTTAGTGCCTGATTATTGTAATTCTTAAAAGTAGTGCAAATCCATATAACCTCTTGGGTGTTTTCCTCCCAAATAAATGTGTGCATATTTCCCCCAATAGAATATTATCTCTTTGAAGGCAGGGACTGTTTCATTATATTTCTGTATCCCTCAAAGACTTTAATAGTATTTGCTGAGTAGTAGTCATTTAATAAATGCTTGTTGATTCATTGATTGAACAATCCTTCAGGGCATTTTTTTTAAAAGCACTTAACTCCCCAAAAGAGAATAAAGCCTTAAAGTCTCTTCTCAAAGTATCTTTTATGTTAAAATCATTCAAGATTTTGTCTATAATTGATGGGATTACCTGCTAACCTTAGGTGCCTCTCAAGGCGCCATCCTGGGCCCTATTTTCTTCTGCCTCTATACTGTTTTACTTGGTAATGTCATCAGTTGCCATAGATTCAGTTGTCTTCTCTGTGTAGATGATTCTCAGGATCTATTAATCCATCGAGGTGTCACAGTGGATACAGAGCTGAGTTGGAGTCAGGAAGACTTGAATTCAAATCCAGCCTCAGGCACTTAGCTGTGTGACCCTAGGCAAGTCAGTTAATCTATTTGCCTCAGTTTCCTCATCTGTTAAGTGAACTGGAGGAGATAGCAAACCATTCCAGTATCTTTGCCAAGAAAACCCTAAATTGGATCACAAAGAGTCAAACAGGACTGGACAAAAACAACCGTTCTCCTGATCTCCAGTCTTAAACTGGATGTCTCATAGACATCTTAATCTCAATATGTCATTGAATATGCCCTCTTTTCTCCAGACACTGCTATCTTATTGGTGTAAGCCCTCATCATCTCACCCCTGGACTCTTGCAATAGGCTTCTTTCAGTTCCCCTGCCTCAAGTCTCTCCCTACTCCAATCCAACTTCCACTCAGCCATCAAAGTGATTCTCTTAAAGTGCAAGTCTATCCATGTACTGTCCTTGATAAATTCCAACAACTCCCTGATTCACAAAGAGTCAGACATGACTGAAACAACTGAAAAACAAAAACCTCTCTCCAGGGGCAGCTAGGTGGTGTAGAGGTTTGAGGGCCAAGCTTAGAGTCAGGAAGACTCATCTTCCTGAGTTCAAACCTGGCCTCAGACACTTACCCACTGTGTGACCCTGGACAAGTCACTTAAACCTGTTTGCCTCAGTTTCCTCATCTGTAAAATTAGCCAGAGAAGGAAATGGCAAATCACTCCAGTATCTTTGCCAAGAAAACCCCCAATGGGGTCACAAAGTCAGACAGGACTGAAAAATGACTGAAAGCATCTACTATGTGCCAGGCATTTGGAGTAAGCTACGTAGAACAGCAAGGCTGGAGTCAGGAAGGTCTGAGTTCAAATGGGGACACAGTGGGGAAGGAAATGGCAAATCACTCTAGTATCTCTGTCACAAAAACCCCATGAATGAGTAAAGACAGGACTTAACAACAACAAACAAATGTGCCACACAAAAAGAGGCAAAAAATAGTCTCTCCCCATAGGGACCACACACAAAAAGAAGCTGAAGGGGAATGGTGGGTGGGAGTAAAGTGGAAAGAGGAGGAAGGCGTGGGCCTGATGTTTGAAGGAGTCCAAACCAAGCAGAACGGCTGATAGAAATGGGAGAGTTACCTAGAAAGTTCTGAATGTTCATAGCCCTCCATAGAGGAAGGCTTTGGGAGGAATTTAGTACTCCACCCTCCATCCTCCAGTTTTTGGGGAGAGGCTACTGAGGGGTGAAGAGGTGTTGAATATCAAAAACTGAGTCAGTATGCAGGATGATGAGATTTCTGGTGATCTCCTTATCCTGGGTGAGCATGATGTTCCTAGGACTCCAAACCTAGGAAAGCTGCTGATGGAAAGTGGTGACCTGACTACCTACAAGACAATAGCAAATCATTTCACCTCTTTAGGCCTTGTTTTCCTCATCTGTAAAATGGGTATAATAATATCTAGGACCCACCTCACAGAATGTATTTAAAACACTTGATAAGCTTAATGTGCTTTGTAAATATTCCTATTCCTATTTTCCCACTTCAAGGAGCTATAGCCGGGGTTATATATAGGCACTTTGTACTAACAGTAACTTGGATGGAGGAATCACTTCCAGCTGAAGTCTGCATAACCCCAAATGGAGCAAGGCCTTCAAAATCCTCCAGTTCCATTTACAGCTTTGGTCGCAGATTCTTTAGTAATTCTGTCTCTCAAGAGTCAGTGCCTTAATACCACCTCTCACTGATCTCCTTAATTAGAAACTATCTTAGCCTTTTGAACTACCATTCTGATTCTGGTTGGTAAAGAAAACAACTTTCTTATCATTCCAGGCGCCCTATTTTAGGGTGTGATTTGACCCCTTTTACTTCCTGTTATTCTAGGGTGCAGGTGAATATAACTGGCTAATATCAATGTCAATGCCTCAGAAAACAGTAGCTGCCTGTTACCAGGGAGGCAAACAAAATGGGGCTTTGTCTCTCTCAGAGCAATAAATAAGGAGCAATGGTGGCTTTTCCTGGTGTCCTAGTTCCAGTGGGAGTATAGTAGAACCGATGTGTGAGCCTAGAGCCAAGAACTTGGTGTCCTTGGCTGTATGCTGTATGTATGTTACTATATGTCACAGTAACACCCTTGTGACCACCTCTTTCAATTCCGTTGAGGTTTCCCATTGTTTGGTTTTAAAAGTGGAAATGTCTCGTGAAATGTTGTTTTGCTGATTACATTAAAATTCTGAACAATGAATACAGCACGTAGCCAGAATTTTTAAAAAAATGTTTGGGACAAACAAGGTGATGTCAATCATTGCCCATGTAAGTAGTATCCTTTTCTTTCTTTGAAATGATTTTTTTAAAAAATGATTCAACTTTTGAAATTCAGCTTCTATGCATGTCCTTTCATTTTTTAATTTTTAGTATTCAACATTCATTTCCACAAGAGTTTGAGTTACAGATTTTCTCCCCATCTCTACCCTCCCCCCACCCCAAGACGACATATATTCTGATTGCCCCTTTCCGCATTCTGCCCTCCCTTCTCCCTACTCCCCCCCCCAATCTCCTTCTCCCTTATTTTCTTGTAGGGAAAGATAGGAATGCATGTCCTTTCAAACACAGGAGACAAGAAAAGAAGCATTTTTGTATGCGAAATGTGATTGGTGGGATGCAGAATAAACCAGAAAAATCAAATACAAAATTATTACAATAAGGTTAATGAAGAGAACACCAAATAACCAAAGTAACTGAAGTAACCTAAATAATTGAAAATTTTTTTATTTTATTTTTAATTTATGAAATAAAACAAGCATTTCCATAACATAGTATAATAATGATTTTTAAAAGGATGATTGTACATGAAACTGCAAATCTAGTATGTACAACCTGCCCTTCTTTTTAAATATATAATAAAGTTATCATGTAAATTTCTTTTTTCCCTTTTTTTTTCCTTCCCTCCCCTTCACCCAGAGATGGCTACCATTAGACACAAATATGTATATATACAAAATCATTCTATACGTACTTCTATTTATCACTTCTTTCTCTGGATGAAGATTGCATTTTCCTTCATATAGTCTTTGCAGTTAATTTGGGTATTTATAATAGTCAAAATGAGTTATTTGCTCAAAGTTGTTCTTAAAACAATATTGCTGTTATTGTATACAATGTTCTCTTGGTTTCTGCTCATTTTGTCCTTCCTTATTTTGTGCAAGTCTGTCCATGTTTTTCTAAGATCACTGAGCTCATCATTTCTTATAGTAGTATTCCATCACAATCATATACCACAATTTGTTTAGCCATTTCCCAATTGATAAGTATCCCTGAAATGTCCAGTTCTTTGCCACTGCAAAGAGAGCTGCTATACAAAAGGAGAAGAACGTACACATTCTAAGTAATTTTACTAATGAATCTGGGTCTATAGGTTCAAATCTTGTCTCTGACACATACTAGCTGTGAACCTGTGGACAAGCCACCTGACCTCTCAGTGCCCCAGGCTCTCTAAGACTGCCCAATCTGTAGAGACAGGAAAAAAAGTGTCATGACCATGACATTCCAAAGAACTTCTCCCAAATATAATGGAAGTGTATAATTTTGGTTCTGTCATAAATACTCCCATTCTTACCCAATACATAGGAAGCACAATTGCTTAAGTGTAAATAGTAATTTCTAAACTATAATTCTATTGTTCAGCACTTGTTGGGCACACACAATGGGCCAGTAGTTTTTATATAGCATAGTACTATGTCCTTGTTTTTTACAACAACCTTTTTCATTCAGGCCTCTAAGCCAACTGGAAATGATGAAGCAATTCTATCTCTAGAGGAAATTGTGCCTTTCTATATTTGTACTGTCTTTTATTAGTCTTCAGTAGAAGTTATAGGGTTCTTCTCTCCTGGCTTTAACTATATGTGCATCCCAAACGATTGAGAGTCATCTGGACTTTTACCTTGCCACTGGACTTTGATGATTATGGAAGAGATAGTGAGGCTGACAACTTTGTACAATTTTGCCTCACTTAAATCTAATTCACTTACTGTAACAACAAATGTGGCTAGCAGCTACTGTGGCTGTGTAAGACCAACAACAAGAGCACAGAGAAGGGCTGCCCACACAGATTCTTTGATCTGTTTTTCTAAGGAAAGCAACTTTAAGGGGTTAATAATCTCAGTTTAATTAAATATACATATATCATTCACTTAGTTCAGGGAGAAAAGACCAGCCCCCTGAACTTCAGGGCAAATACAAACAGAAATTACAAGCATACATTATAAACAGAGTAAATAACAGAAGCCAGTCTGTCCAAAGTAATACATAGTTACCAGAGAAGCACCAACATCTGGGTTTTCCATCAAAGCTGGGGGCAGGGGCTGTTTCAATGGCTTGCCCAGAGTTTCATTACTCTTTCAATGAGTGTACCCCCCAAAATGAAACTCTAACATTACAATAAAATACATATACCCTGTTCAGGACCCTGAGGGCTGGGGCCAACTTAGCATTCCTGTGGGAAAGTACCACATCATATATAAATCAATGACTCTCCACCCCAGTTCTGAGAAGCATTCCAAGACAAAAGATCCCACTTTACCTGCCCCATTCAAACCAAGGCCAGACTCATTAAAGGCATTTGATAGCAAAAAATCCTGCCTTGGTTACCATTACACTTGGAAGTAAAGACATCACCCATATACATTGTTCCTTGACTCCAACATCACGATGCCATTGGTCTTCTTTGAAAATGAAGGATGAAAACCTGGAAATATTTATATGGACTAATACTGAGTGAGGGGTGCAGAACCAGGAGAACTTTGTACACAGTTACAACCACCTTGTGTGATGAGTAACTTTGATAGACTTGGCTCTTCTCAGCAATGCAAGGTTCTAAGACAACTCCAAAAGACTTATGATGGAAAATGCTATCCACATTCAGAGAAAGAATTATGGAGTCTGAATGCAGATCGGAGCATACTATTCACTCTCTCTCTTTATTTTGTTTTGTTTCTTCTTTCTTGTGGTTCATTCTATTGGTTATAATTCTTCTTTACAGCATGACTAATGTGAAAATATGTTTAATACGAATGTATATATGTAGAGCCTATATCAGATTGCATGCCATCTTAAGGAGGGGGGAGCGGAGTGAGGGGAGGGGGAGAAAATTTAAAACTCAAAAGCTTGTGGAACTGAATGTTGTAAACTAAAAATGAATAAATATTTTTTTAAAAAGAAAAAAAAGAAAATGAAGGATGAACAACAACCACTGTGTGTGATTCACACAGACTGGGAACAACTGAACTGTGCAAATTATTTTTTACAAGCTTTCTGCTAGGCAAAGTCCAAAACATGAGCATGGTATCTTCCTGAAGTTGGGAAGCATGTTGTGCAATTAGGCAGAGGTTTTCTAATCTAGATTTTGCAAAGCTTCAGTTAAAGACAAGATCTTGAAGTGCCAACTATTGTAAATGAAGGAGCTTCCTACTCTAGCACCTAGCAATTGCCTGGAACATAGCAGGACTTTTGTATATGTTTGTTGATTAGATGATTCTGAAGAACTTATGATGAAAAATGCAATCCACCTCCAGAGAAAGAACTGATGGAGTCTGAATGCGGATCAAAATATACTTTTTCCTTTCTTATTTTTCTTTTTTTTTGTTGTTGTTCTGTGTTTTCTTTCACAATATGACTAATATGGAAATATGTTTTGCATGACTGTGCATGTAGGGGCCGCTAAGTGGCACAGTGAGTAGAGCACTGGCCCTGGAGTTAGGAGGACCTGAGTTCAAAATCCAACCTCAGACACTTGACACACTAGCAGTGTGACCTTGGGCAAGTCACTTAACCCCAATTGCCCTGCCTTCTCCCTTCCAAAAAAATAAAAAATAAAAAAATAAATGACTGTGCATGTATAACCTATATCAAATTGATTGAATTCCCAATGAGGGGGGAAGGACAGAACTTGAAACTCAAAAATTTTAAAAATTAATGTTACATTATTTTTACATGTAATTGGATAAAAACCTACTAAGACTCACAGAAAAACAAAAACAAATGTTTATTGATTGATTAAGTGATTGGACACCAAAGAAATGTTCTTTAGGATAACCCCAAGGTATAACAAGTGAATTCCAATCCAGCTTCCAAAGAGATGCCAAAACAATTTTTTTGAAAGTTTCCTTCTATCCAACAAACTCCACTAGCTCCATATTGCCTCTAGGGTCAAATATAAATGCTGGCATTTAAAGCTTGTTACAACTTGTCTATCTTTCTAGGTACAGTATACATTATTACCTTCTATAAACATCATGGTACAGTCATGCTTACCTGTTTGCTGTTCTCACACATGATGTTCCCATTCAAAATTTTTCGGTCTTTTTAAGAATTAGGGAACTTAACTGAGTGGAAAATTACTAATTAAACAATAATTATAGTAATAGCTAACATTTCTATAGCACTTTAATGTTTACAAAGTATTCTATACATTTTAATAGCATTTTATTTTCACAGCAACCCTGGGAGGTGGGTGCTATTATTTTCTACATTTTCTACAAATGAGGAAACCAAGGCAGAGATTAAGTAACTTATTCATGATCACACAGCTAGAATTTGACCTTGGATCTTCCTGACTCCAAGTCTAGCACTCTATCCACTAAGCCACCTGGCAAGATATCAAATGACTACTCAAAGTCACACAGGCAGTAAATACCAGACCTAGGATTTGAACCCAGTTGGTCTCTTTACTTTCCACCATACCATGCTGCCTCACAAGCCAAAATGTTTACCTTCAGGAGTTTCTAACCTGGGTATGCATAGTTCCCAGGGGGTATGAGAAACTTGTCAACAGAGTATAATTAATAAATAACTATATTATCGTGTCAAAATATTCCAAAAGTAGTAGTTAGTAGTGAAAAATGTTATGTGCTAAATTGAATTTTCCTTATATAAGGTTAATGAATCTATTTAATTTCTCATGTTCATGTGCATGGTAAACTCTAGAATTAATTTCCGGTCATATGGAATATGGAATATGTACAGGAAGATTTACTGAAAACCCAAGAATCTAAAAAAGTTTGGGAACCCTTATTTCAAATTGTCACATGCGCTCCCAGCAACCTTCCCTCTATATGCACTGTTTCCCTTGTTAGACTGTAAGCTTCTCCAGGGAGCATATTTGTTTCCATTTTTGTCTGTGTATCTCCAGGGCCAAACACAGTGTGTACCATATCATTGGAGTCTAATAAAGGCTTGTTGGTTAATCAATTCTTACTTGAATGATCTTATATCTCTGAATTTCTACAACATTTGAGTCTGTTGTACCTAATTTAGCCCTTAAATATATACTCATCTTCAATGGTTCTGTGTAATTTTCTTTCCTACTGAAGTGGGAATTACTTGTGGGGAAGGATTGTAACTTTTTTTTATATTCGTAACCCCCATATTGAAGCATTGTATTGTGTTACCCTGGGCAAGTCATTAACCTCCCAGTGCCACAGGAAACTCTTTAAGACTATCAATTTGCCCAAAAAGTGTCTGTCTGCATCACTGTAGGGAGTTCCCTAATCCAGTGAAATCTTAAATTTGGAAAATAAAGATACATAATCACAGAATATTAGAGTTGGAAAGAATCTTAGTGGTCATCTAGTCCAACTCCATACAAAAGGAATCTCCACCATAGTATACTGGACAAGCAGTCACCCAGCTTCTGCTTGAAGACCTTAAAGGTGCTAGAGGCCACCACCTCCTGAGGCAGCTAGCCTACTTTTCTTTAGAATAGCTATAATTGTTATGAAGTTTTTCCAGATCTCAGGCCTAAATTGGTCTCTTTGTAACTTCCACACTTTGTTCCTGGTCTGCTTTCTGGGACCAAAAGGAACTAGTCTGAACTCTCCTCCATCACATGACAGCCTTTCAAATATTTCAAGGCAGCTATTGTCTGCCTCCTTCCCTCCTCTTCCAGCCCCAAATACTCTCTTTTCTAGACTAAACATTCTACTTTCATCAAGGAGCCTTTTTCAATTCTTAATTTTAGAGACTTCTCTCTGAGATTATATCCAGTTTATCCTGTATACATCTTGTTTGTACATAGTTCTTTGAATGTCTCATCTCTCCTGCCCCCTCTCCCAGCCATTAGACTGAAAGTTCCTTGAGAAGAAGAACTTTATTGTTTTGTTTTGTTTTTGCCTTTTTTTTGCATCCCTAGCACTTAGCTGACAGAGGTTCCCAAAGTAGGCAATATAGCCCCCCCAGGGCAGAGTGCTGGAATGATGGGGGGGCAGTTGTAGCCTTGGGTGCAATGGGTGGGAGGAGCATTGAATAAAAATAAGTGACTGGTGGAAGCACAAGGAAAGAAGAGAAGAGAAGAAAATTTTGAAAAACCATTCGTACATGTTTCATCTATTGTGTAACAGCTAAAGTAGTGATTACATTATTTTCCAAATAAACACACAAAATACAAGTTATAACCAAAATCAATCAGTGGTCAAGTCTACCAATAGGTCTTAACAAGCAAGTGTTGGCAGGTGAGCGTGTTGTGCATTGTCAGGAAGTCCAGCATGCATGGCAGGAATATATGTGACTTGTTTATAATAAGATACTATATGGTTACGTGATGCAATATTTAGTCATCAAAATTTCAATGCAGAAAAAGACCCACAGACTTACAATAAATTATTAAATTTAAGATGTGCCTTTTTAAAAATACATACTTTATATTTTTTGAAATGATGTAAATTAAAAAAAACCTTAAGGGTTAAAGAAAGTACATTTCTGGGGGGTAATGAGTAATTTCTCTTTGAAAAGGGGATGGTAGGCCAAATAAGTTTGGGAACCTCTGACTTAGCACAATGCCTGGTACATAGAAGGTGCTTAATAAATACTTATTGACTTGATTAGATCTTTCTTTTTAAGAAAATTTTTAAATTTTATTTTATTTTCTGGTCCACATTTTCTTTTTTCTACCTCCCTCTTCCACCTTAAAGAAGTTAGAAAAATAAAACATTACATGTTCCACACATTATATAGTCAAGTCAAATAAATTCCTGCATTGGCCAGATTACTCCCAAATGTCTCAATCTGCAGGACTCTGAATCTATCACCTCTCTATCAGAAGGCAGATAGCAGGTTTTATGATGAGCCATCTTGGATTGTTTTGAGTCATTGTGCTGACCAAAGTTCCTAGGTCTATCAAAGTTGTCTGTCTTTACAAAATTGGTGCTATTGTATAAATTGTTCTCCTGGTTCTGCTCACTTCACTTTGTGTCAATTCATACAAGTCTTCACAGGTTTCTCTGAAACCGTCCCCATCATAATTTCTTTCAGCACACTAGAATTCCATCATATTCATATACAATAATTTGTTCAGCTAATCTCCATTTGATGGGCACCTGCTCCCTTTCTAATTCTTTGCCACCACAAAATCGCTGCTCTACATATTTCCTTCAACCATTCCGAATACAAAAGAAACCCAAGGCCCCTCACAATCATCCTGATTTGCTCTCCTTTGAACACTCTCCAGCTTATCAATGTCCATAACTGAACACAATATCTCAGATGACTTCATATGCATGTCATAGTATGTTGGACTCTCACCATACTGCATAGTATAGAATGAGGCACAATATTACTATTACTATATAGAAGACATCAATGCTGAGTGTAAAAATATCCTCTACTAGATCTTAACCTAACTAAAAATTATGGTGTGCTCTTTTTAATTGTCTGAAGCTTAAAGACTTGTCCATAGTGTCCAGAAGCAAGATTTGAACCCACATCTTCCTGACTCACAATTTAGTACTCTACCCACTATGCTGTGCTGCCTCTAGCACATAGTATACCCGTAGTAAATATTACTTTGTTGTCTCCATTAAAATGACTGTTACCTGTAAATCTCTCTACTGAAAATATCTGTGGTTTGTTTTTCCCCCTCTAATAGTCATTCCTGATAAGGAAGAAATTTTTTAAAAAATCACTTACCTGGCTTCCAAGCCATTTTAGGGATCACCCTGGCCGAGCTGCCTCTCCAAACGTTTGCCAAGCTGAAACCTAAGAGGGAGCACACAGAGAGCCTCCTTTGTGTTCCAAGAGTACAGCCCCACCCATGGTATACGGGATGGAGATAGCATACATACACAGTAACCACTTCAACCTTCCCATGGGCAAAACTCTGCTTTAAGCTTAGCTTAGACAAAAAGCTCAGCAGTCATTTCTGTGAAGAGATGAAGTTTAGATTAGAAAATCATACATACAAAACAAGAGAGGTGTGTGCACTGTTGCCTATGGCTGTCAAGGTAACAATTCCCTTAGGATTCTAGGTAAGAGGATCCTTTTGGATTACTCAGGGAAACAAATAGCACCCTCTCAAGTTGTCTGCTTGAGACCAACTACAGACATTATCCTGGATGTCATCCTCAGGTCCCCATTGAGGAAAAGACTAGTCTTCTTCAGACAATCTTTGTATCTCAGCAGACCCTGCTGATGCTTCTCTCAACAGCAAAGCTCTCACCCCATGATTTCCAGTCAGTGATATTTAAAGCAGGTATCAACGTGCCAATAGCAGGTGATAAATACTGTGTAATGCTTCTATCCGGAGGACAGATAATGAAATATATTTCCTTCCTTTCAGTAGAGAGACAGGGAACTGTGAGTACAGAATGTTGCGTATGTTCATTATATTGGTCAGTTTTATACATGGACTTGTATGTATATATGTATGTATGTATGTATGCAACAATCAGAACTGAATGTGGAACAACATTGCTTTAAGATTGGAAAAGAAGTACGACAAAGCTGTATAGTGTCACCTTTTTTATTTAACTGATATGCAGAGTACATTATGTGAAATGCCAGGCTGGATGAATCAAAAGCCAGGAGAAATATCAGCAATATCAGATATGTGGATGATACCACTCTGATGGCAAAAAGTAAAGAGGAATTAAAAAGCCTCTTAATGAAGGTAAAACAGGAAAGTGTGAAAGCTGGCTTAAAGCTTAACATAAAAAAACTAAGATCTTGGCAACTGGTCCCATCACTTCCTGGCAAATAGAGGGAGAAGAAATGGAAGCAGTGTCAGATTTTATATTCTTGGATTCAAAGATCACTGCAGACAGTGACTACAGTTGTGAAATTATCCTTGGAAGGACACCTATGGCAAATCTGGACAGCATTCTAAAAAGCAGAGACATCACCTTGCCAACAAAAGTCCATATAGTCAAAGTCATGGTTTTTCTAGAAGTAATGTATGGCTATGAGAGTTGGACTAAAATGAAAGCTGAGAGCCATAGCATCAATGCTTTCCAACTGTGATGCTAGATGCTTACAGTATTTTCTCCTTGACTTTACAATTCTGAAATTTGGTTATAATATTTCTTGGGGTTTTCAATTTGGGATCTCTTTCAGGGGGTGATCGGTAGATTCTTTCAATGACTATTTTACTCTCTGGTTCTAGGACCTCTGGGCAGTTATCTTTGATAATTTCTTCGAAGATACTGTCAAGGGTCTTTTTTTCATCGTGGATTTCCAGTAAACCAATAATTCTTAAATTGTCTCTCCTGGATCTATTTTCCAGGTCAGTTGTTTTTCCAATCAGATATTTCACATTTTTTTCTATTTTTTCATTCTTTACATTTTGTTTTACTACTTCTTGATGCCTCATAGAGTCATTAGCTTCCATTCACTCAATTCTAATTTTTAATGAGTTGCTGTCTTCATTTTGTTTTTGAGTCTCCTTTTTCAATTGGTTGATTTTATCTCTCAGGGTGTCATTTTCTCTATTTAGATTCTGAATCCCTGTAGCCATTTTGCCAATCTTATTCTTTAAGGACTTGATTTTGTCAGTGGATTTTTTTTTCCATTTTTTCTTTTGCCTCCCTAATTTGGTTTTTAAAATCCTCCTTTAGCTCTTCCAGTAATGCTTTTTGGGCCTGAGACCAGTTCTCATTCCCTTTTGACCTATCAGATGTGGGTATAATGTCATTGCTATCCTCTTCCAAATTGGTATTTTGATCATGCCTGTCTCCATAAAAGGAATCAATGGTCCTTGGTTTTTTTGTGGTTTTCTTCATGTTGGTTAGCTTTTTCCTGGCTTTACAGTGAATTTCTGCTTTTGGGGCTCAGGGCTCTCTGTCCTAAGTTTCTTCTTCTGGGGATTATGAGTCTAGTTACTGGCTTTGTGTATTATAGCCTTCAGTTTCCTGAGGTGTGGGGGAGGGGTCTGGCTTCTTGAAGTCTCCTTTTCCCCTGCTCTCCAGCACTGTTGCTCTTCAGCAATGGTCTCAGCTGTTTGTTGTTTGTGCTGTTGTCTGCCACTTCCCCTGGGCGTGCAAGGGTATGTCTGGGCTCCTGGTGTTGACCCTTGCTGGCTCTACCCCTCTGGGACTCAGGAACTCCCACTGCTCAGCCACTGAAGCCCCACTTCTGTCTCCTCTATTCCAGTGTTTTTTCCTGAGGAATTCTGGGGGGGGGGGTGTGGATTAGAGCTGTTTACCTAGCCATTAAGTCTCCCAGAAGTTCAAGAAGACACATTTCATACCTTTGGGCTGCAAGCCTCAGGAGTTGATGTCTCACAGCTGGTGGCGCTATGCTGCTGCCTCTCATCCCTTCCACAGACTATGCTGCTGCCTCTTGTCCCTTCCACAGACTCCCGTGGTGGGGGGGGGGGGGGCTGGGGATCTGGTGGGGGGGCCTGGGGATCTCCACCAGTTTTGGGCACCCAGCTTTCTCCCAACCTGTCTCACTGCTTGGTTTCAGCAGCTTCTTCTGTTTTGGTGCTGTCTGGAGCAGCTCCGCATGCCGAGTGCTCTCCCAGCCTACAGATTCATCCCATCAGCCTTTTGGACTCTCCTGGCTTGGGAATTTGCCCCACTCAGACTGCTCAAGGTTTCTAACACTCTCAAATCTGCTCAGATTCACTTTAGCTGACAGAGTTTGTGAGAGAGCTCCGGTAAGATGCTGTTTTCATGTGGCCATCTTGGCTCTGCCCCCCCTTCCATATGTCCAACTGTGATGCTGGAGAAGACTATTGAGAGTCCCTTGGACATCAAGGAGATCAAATCAGTCAATACTTAAAGAAATTAATTCACACTATTCACTGGAAGGTCAAATACTGAAGCTGAAGCTTAAATAGTTTGGACACATAGTGAGAAGATGGAACTCTCTGAAATAGATCTTGATGTTGGGAAAGACAACTTAAAAAGACCACAGGAATGATCTGACCCCTGGGGCAGAGGTTTGGCCTGAGTGAAGTGCAAAAACCTTGAGGCTAACTCTACAAACAAGTCCTGGGGGTAACTGGGGTTGGGAGGCAGCCTCAGCCTTAGAAACTTTCATCTTGTTGACAGTGTGGGGGTCTGACGGCTAAGGAGGAGAATACTGAAGGACTTTCCACTGTCAAGGGCCTCCAAGCACAGCTGTGCTGATCAGACATGTCATGGACTGTGGCTGCAGGGAGAAGGAGCTGCAGTAGCAGAGGGGTGGGGACTCTGCTGGCTATGGACACTTGCAGGAGAGCTGATGTCCTAGTTTCAGTTCTAGGGAAAAGAGGACAACTGTAGTTTGTAGTCACTGGGGCGGGTGAGGATGGGGGACCACAGGGAGTAAGATCATTTGCTGGACAGCGTGAGTGGGGGTTCTGTCAGTGCTTAGGAGTAGAGAAGAGAGCCCAAAGTTGAGCCTGGGACAGACCTCGGAAAAGAACAGTAAGAAGGACCTGAGGCTTGGGGCATTAATCCCCTCACCTGGGGACTAGAACTTGATCACACTAATAGCTGCAAAAATATAATAAGCTGCAAAAAAATAAAACAAAAAAATGAGCAAGCAAAGGAGAAAGAACCCAACCATAGAGAGCTATCATGGAGATAGAGATCTGTGTTGATATTGAGAGGAAAATAATAGAACTGAAAAAGCCACTCCTTTTCCAATGAGAAAGGCCAAATGGTCCCAAGCACAAAAAGATTTCTTAGAAGAACTTAAAAAGGACTTTACAAATCAAATAAGAGAGATCAAGGAAAAATTAGAAGAAAAGAAGAGCAATCCAAGAAAATCATGAAAATTATGAAAAGAAACTTGAAATAGAGAACCAAAAACTCAAGGATGAAAATAATTCCTTGAAAACTAGTATTGGGCAAAGGAAAGCTAATGACATTCTAAGACACAAAGAAATAAGAAAACAAAATCAAAAAAATGAAAAAACAGAAGAGAATATGAAACATATCAGAAAAACAACTGATCTGGAGAACAGATAGAGTAGAAATGATATAAGAATAGTCAGACTGCCTGAAAATTATGATTAAAAAAAGAACATTGATACAATATTACAAGAAATTATCAAGGAAAATTGTCCTGAAGTTCTAGAATTTCTAGAAGAAGGCAAAGCAGAAATTGAAAAAAATCCACCAATCACCACCTGAAAGAGATCCCAGGAGGAAAACTTACAGGAATATCATACATAGCCAAGTTTCAAAGCTACCAGGTTAAGGAGAAAATATTGGAAGTAATAAGAAAAAAACAATTTAAATAATTATGTTAAATGTTAAAAATGTTAAATGTTAAAAAAACAATTTAAATATCATGGAGCTACACTAAGGATTACACAAGACCTAGCAGTCACTACATTGTAGGTCTTGGAAAGCTATATTTTATACAGCAAAAGAACTGGGGTCATGACCAAGGGTAACTTACCCAGTAAAGTTAAATATAATCCTGAATGAAAAAAAAAATGGACATTTAGTGAACTGAAAGACTTTCGAGTATTTGTGGCAAAAACAGCAGAACTTAAGGGAAAATTTGATATATAACAACCAGGAGAAATATAAAGTAAACATTAAGGACCAATTATAAGGGACTCAATAAAGTCAAATTGTTTATTTCTTATATAAGAAAATATCAATTCTATTATGACTGTCATTTTTTTTTGGGTAGTTTGAAAGAAAGGCTTGGGCTGAGCTGAGTATGATGGGTGATTCTAAAAAAAACTGTAGGGAGAGATAAAAAGGAGCAATTATCTCATACAAATGAGGCAAAAAAGGAAAAATTGATAAAGAAGCTAATAAAGGGGAGGGTGGGTAGTGCTGAAACCTTACTCTCATTGGGAATGGGTTAAAGAGGGAACAACATATATATCTAGAAAGGTATAAAAGTCTCCTTTATTCAGAAAGAAATAAGAGCACAAGGGGATAGAGTGGCTATAGAGGATAAGGGAGGGATTCTTGGAGGGGTGAGTAGATTAAGGAATAGGAGGTCAAGATATGGAGTAGAAGTAAAGCAGAGGAGGGAGGAGGGATAGGAATAGGGTGAGAAGGATAGTGAGGAAAAATAGGAAGAAGGAAAATATATAACAAGTAATTGTAGCTTAGAATATTGATGGGATGAACTTACCCATAAAATGAAAACTGATTGCAGATTAAAAATTTGAACTCAACGATATGTTGCTTTCAGGAAATGCTATGAAACTGAGAGATACAAACATAAAATAAAGGCTAGGAGTAGAATTTATTATACAAAAAATGTAGGGGTAATAATCATGATTTCAGACAGAGTTAAAGCTAAAATAGATTTAATCAAAAGAGAAAAGTAGGGAAACTACACAATATGTCAGCCATATTATTCAATATTGTTTTAGACCATTTAAAATAACTAGACAGTACAGTATAAAATACCTGAGAGCATGCCTGTCAAAACAGATACAGGAGGCATACAAATATAAACACAAAACACTTTTTATATAAATAAAATGAGATCTAAATAATTGTAATATTTATTGTTCACGGATAGGTAAAGCCAATATAATTTTTAAAATGACAATTTTACCTAACTAATCTATTTATGAAATGCCATCCCAATTAAATTACTAAAAAATTATGATAGTGAGTTAGAAAAAATAACAACAAAGTTTATTTAGAAAAACAAAAGGCCAGAAACTTCAAAGAAACTGGGGGAAAAAGATGTAAAGGAAGCAGATCCACATTGCTGAAGTGTAAAATAGATAATTTTGACTAGTTTAAATTAAAATGTTCTCATATAAATTAAACCTATACAGTCAAGAATAGAAGGAATGCAGAAAATTGGGGAAAAAATCTTTCACAGACAATCTCTCAGAGAGAATGGGATTGGGTTGGAAATATCACTATGGTGGAGGAAATGATGAGCTTGTTGATTTAGAAAAACATGGAAAGACTTGGACTTTGGAAGGAAGATGTTCTCCACCTTGAGAGAAACAGATGACAAGTAGAAATAAGCACAATATGGTCTTACGTATATGGGTATGAGTGTATAGGGGTGTAGGATGTGTTCAGTGAGGACTGGTACCTCTGATGTGATGACTGCTGAGCCTTTTTCAGGGCTGCTTTCCACCTTTGGTGTCTACCTGTTCCACCCAACTCTCACCTGTGCTCCAAGAAGCTGTGGCATGCTCAGCGGCCACACCCTGGTAAACTATTTCAGCAGACAGATCAAACCAGGTTAAGGGTAACCAAGGGGTCTCAGATCCATTGGTGAGTTAGGGAAGTGTCTACCCCAATCATGTGAAGACTTCCTATGGTGGAATGGGTGGATAAGAACAATTTGTTCCAACGGCCATGAAGGCAGCTGAAGCAGGCACTGTGGAGTGCTTAGAGCTTGGTTAGACATTGAAGACGCCAAGGTCATCCACTGCATCTTGAGCCATCACCAGTCATTTTGATTCTGTCCTGCCAGTGGACTGTAATGACTCTGGAGGAGAGAGTGAGGATGATGACTTTGTGCAACTCTGCCTCACTTAAATCCAATTTACACACAAATCAAAAGACATCACCCATACCACTTTACCTATCTTAAAGTCCTGTGATGATAGGCAAGTGACGAAGCAGCAGGTGTGGATACACTGGTCACAATCCTGTACACAGGAGGCCCAAGCCATAGGGTCATTTCTCACTGGAAACAGCAGTGGGACTTGGCAGCCCCCTGTGTGTCTGAGCAGCCTTTTAAGGATCACACTGCTTACTTCCTGGTGTGAGGAAGAGACTAGAAAAGGTGTCCTAAAAATTGTCTGCTTACCCAACCTGGGCCTGATTACTGCAGCAGGTGGGGAATCCCACTCTGTGGTCGAAATACAAAGAAATGTACAAAAACATCTGCAAAGCTGATTCTAACTCACCATCAGCACATGGAATGTGCACACTTATAGACAACACAAAATCCAGTAGACCTGAAAGATGAACAGCTCTTGTTGCAAGAGAATTCAGTAGGTATCACATCCAAATAGTAGCCCTGAGTGAAACAAGGCTGGCAAATGAAGGCCAGCTTACTGAAGTCGGAGCTGGATACACATTTTTCTGGAGTGGCCACAGTGAAGGGGAGCACCGTGAAGCTGTTGTAGGCTTTGCAATCAAAACTAATCTAGTCAACAAGCTTGTATGCCTGCCATAAGGAGTGATGACAGGCTCATGACAATGCGATTGCCACTTGCAGGAAAATGTCATGCTGCCATCATCAGAGCCTATGTTCCCACCATGACTAACCCTGATGAACTCAAAGAAAAGACAAAGTACTCTCTACCCTACAAGCAGTCATACCCTGACAAAAAGCTCAAGGGTCAAATAGTTGGCTGGGAACATGAACAGGCAGTGAAAACAGACTCAGATTCAGACTCAGACTTTGGAATCTTTCCTTGGTGATAAAGAAGACCAAAACACACAGCCAGAAGAAGTCAACAAAGTCAAAAAGCCTACATCAAAAGCCTCCAAGAAAAATATGAATTGGTCTCAGGCCATGGAAGAGTTCCAAAAGGATTTGGGAAAGCAAGTAAGAGAAGTAGAGGAAAAAATGGAAAGAGAAATGAGAGTGATGTGAGAAAAATATGAAAAATAAGTCAATTACTTGCTAAAGGAGACCCAAAAAAATACTGAAGAAAAAAAGCTTAAAAAATAGAGTAACTCAAATGTCAAAAGAGCTCCAAAAAGCCAATGAAGAGAAGAATGCCTTGAAAGGCAGAATTAGCCAAATGGAAAAGGAGGTCCAAAAGACCACTGAAGAAAATACTCCCTTAAAAATTAGTTGGAGCAAGTGGAAGCTAGTGACTTTATGAGAAACTAAGATATTATAAAACAGAACCAAAGGAATGAAAAAATGGAGGACAATGTGAAATATCTCATTGGAAAAACCACTGACCTAGAAAATAGATCCAGGAGAGATAATTTAAAAATTATTGGACTACCTGAAAGCCATGATCAAAAAAAGAGCCTAGACATCATCTTTCAAGACATTATCAAGGAAAACTGCCCTGATATTCTAGAACCAGAAGATAAAATGGAAATTGAAAGAATCCACTGATTGCCTCCTGAAAAAGATCCCAAAAAGAAAACTCCTAGGAATATTGTCACCAAATTCCAGAGCTCCCAGATCAAGGAGAAAATACTGCAAGCAGCCAGAAAGAAATAATTTGAGTATTGTGGAAACGCAATGAAGATAATACAAGATCTAGCAGCTTCTACATTAAGGGATCAAAGGGCTTGGAATATGATATTCCGGAGGTCAATGGAGCTAGGATTAAAACCAAGAATCACCTACCCAGCAAAACTGAGTATCATGCACCAAGGCAAAATATGGATTTTCAATAAAATAGAGGACTTTCAAGCTTTCTCAGTGAAAAGACCAGAACTGAATAGAAAATTTGACTTTCAAACACAAGAATCAAGAGAAGCATGAAAAGGTAAACAAGAGAGAGAAATCATAAGGGACTTACTAAAGTTGAACTGTTTTGTTTACATTCCTACATGCAAAGATGATGTGTGTAATTCATGAGACCTCAGTATTAGGGTAGCTGAAGGGAATATACATATATATATATATATATGGACAGAGGGCACAGGGTGAGTTGAATATGAAGGGATGATATCTAAAAAAATAAAATCAAATTAAGGGATGAGAGGAATATATAGAGAGAGGGAGAAAGGGAGAGATAGAAAGGAGTAAATTATCTCACATAAAAGTGGCAAGAAAAAGCAGTTCTGTGGGAAGGGAAGAGAGGGCAGGTGAGGAGGAATGAGTGAATCTTGCTCTCATTGGATTTAACCCGAGGAGGGAATAACATACACACTCAATTGGGAACCTTACCCCACAGGACAGAAGGAGGAAGGAGATTAAAGAAAAAGAGGGATGATAGAAGAGACGGTAGATGGGGGAGGAGGTAATCAAAAGCAAACACTCTCAAAAAGGGACAGGGTCAAGGGAGAAAATTGAATAAAGGGTGACAGGATAGGAGGGAGCAAAATATAGTTAGTCTTTCACAACATGAGTATTGTGGAAGGGTTTTGCATAATGATACACATGTGGCCTATGTTGAATTGCTTGCCTTCTTAGGGAGGGTGGGTGGGGAGGGAAGAGGGGAGAGAATTTGGAACTCAAAGTTTTAAAAGCAGATGTTCAAAAACAAAAAGTTGTTTTGCATGCAACTGGGAAATAAGATATACAGGCAATGGGGCGTAGAAATCTGTCTTGCCCTACAAGAAAGTAAGGGAAAAGGGGATGGGGGGGGAGTGGGGTGACGGAAGGGAGGGCTGACTGGGGAATGGGGCAATCATAATGTATGCCATCTTGCAGTGGGTGGGAGGGTAAAAATGGGGAGAAAATTTGTAATTCAAAATCTTGTGGAAATCAATGCTGAAAACTAAAAATATTAAATAATAAAAAAAGAAAAACCTAACAAGTTTGGGAAAGAATATGTAAGGACACACACCTCCTTTCCCTTCAAATGAGGATCAAATGAGATATTTATAAAGTGCTTAGTACAGTTCTATTGTGTATTTTTGCCTAATTGCTTTTTTTTTAGGAAGAAGGGTTCAATTCTTGGGGAGTATGTGAAGGTATATGTAGTCATAATAGTGATGTAAAAAATAAAAGCCATCAACAACAACAGAAAGAAAATAAAAGCATCTGCTTACAGACAGCCTACAAGTTTGTATGAAAACCAATTAATAGGAATAATAATAAAAAATGGAAAAGTAGAATGTAACTTTGAGTTAGTGCTTGATTCAGCAATTACAGCATCATACTACTTTGATGTGCAATCTCCCATATACCAAAAGTCCACATGATTTGAGGTATTCATTTTAGAACTAGACTCAAATCAGATTTTTTAAAAAAAATTGGACAATTAATCAAAACACATTTATTAAATAAGTGTCTCGCATGTACCAGGGATGATGCTAGGCACTGGGAATAGAAATTTTTTAAAAAATAATTCCTGCTCTCAAAGACCTTATATTCTATTGGAGAAGGTGAGGAAACATCAAGAACAGAGGGCAGAGTTGATATAATATGCAGATTCCATAACTAAAGATTGCTTTGGCATTAGGCTCAAGTCTCTCCTCTGATACTTCCTAGCTTTGTGGACATAGGTAAGTCATTTAAACTCTCTGAACATCAGTTTCCTCAATTGAAAATTGAGATAATATAATATCTTTACTACCTATTTCATAAGTCTTTTGGTAGGATGTGCTCTATAAACTTTGAAGGGCTACGTGGTTGTGAGCTATTATAATTATTTCTGTGGCTCCAATAGGAAAAATAAGATCTTTCTCTGTTCTCTCTACACAAGATAAAGAAATGTATTCTATAACATGGGGATATTTACCTCAGGTACTGTTGGAGCATGTTTATGACAGATTGAGGGACTGTGGACTTATGTGCCAAAGAAAGCCCATGACTTTTTGGGGAGGAAATTGGGGCCAAGTGACTTGTGCAGGGTCCCACAGTGAGTAAGTGTCTAAGGACAAATTTGAACTCAAGTCCTCCCGACTCCAAACCCGATGCTCTATCCACCATGCCACCCGGCTGCCCCAAGTCCATGACTTCCTGCACAAACACAGAAGAGTCTCCGTCCTCACAATTGTGAAATCACAATAAGTAACTTTTTTTCTCTTTTATAGGGAAAGATAACATTGTTGATGTGCAAAATACCATTTGCACTTTAATATGACTTTTCTTTTAAAAAGTTATTAATACCTTTCATTTTTTCCATTACTTTCATTTCCAAATATATCCTTCTCTCCGCTCCCTCCTCATTGCCAGAGAAACATCCATAGTGACAAAGAATTTTTTAAAAGAGGGAGAAAAATGTTCAGCGAAACTAATCAACAGAGTCCTGTATTGTTTTTTTTCTATTTTTTTGAGTGGGGAGACAATCAGGGTTAAGTGACTTGCCCATGGTCACACAGCTAGTAAGTGTCTGAGGCCAGACTTGAACTCAGGTCCTCCTAACTCCAGGGCCTGTGCTCTGGCCACCTAGCTGTGCCACCTAGCTGCCCTGAGAGTATACTTAGCATGGCTTTTCAACTCCTAACCACTCCTCTCACTTCATCATCACCACACAAGGTAGTTATGATTTATACATCTACACAAATCATGGTTGGCCACATTTAGTTATTCAGTTCGATTTGATTCAAGTATTTCACAGAATCGCAGAATATGAGAGTTTGAAGAGACTTTGGGCCATCTAATGCAGCCCATACATGAAAGGAATCCTCAATATATCATGACATAGTCATCTAGTTTTTGCTTGAAGACCTCCAAGAAGGACGAACCCAGAAAGGTTAAATTATTACAAAGTTTTTCTAAAATTAAGCTTAAATTTGTCTCCTTTTCCAATTCTATCTCTTGCTCCTGGTACTTCCTTGTGTAGCCAAAGAAGAAGAACAAATTTAACCCTTCTTCTATATAATAACCCTTCAAATACTTCGCGGCGGCTAGGTGGCACAGCGGATAGAGAGCTGAGCATGGAGTTAGGAAGATTTGAATTCAAATCTGGCCTCAGATACTCACTAGTTCTGTGACTTTGGGCAAGCCACTTAACCCTGTTTGCCTCAGTTTCCTTTTCTTTAAAATGAGCTGGAGAAGGAAATGACAAACCATTCCAGTATCCTAGCCAAGAAAACCCCAAATGGGGTCGTGAAGAGTTGGACACGACTGAAACAACTGAACAACAGCAACAAATACTTGGAGACACCTAGCACGTTACCTCTCTGTGTTTTCTCTTCTCTAGTCCATACATCCCCAGTTGCTTCAACCAATCCCCATATGACTTGAACTCAGGGCACTTTACTATCCTGGTTGCCCTCCTCTGGACACCTCCAGTTTAAGAAATGTCTTTCTTAAACTGTGGCTCCCAAAACTGATCACAATGCACCAAATAAGGTTTGACTAGGGTAGAATACAATCCAACTGGATAGAGTGCTGGCCTTGGTATCTGGAGGATTTTAGTTCAAATCCTACCTGAGATATTACTAGCTGTGTAACTCTGGGCAAGTTACTCCCTGGGCCTTAATTTCCTCATCTACAAGATGAGGGTGTTGGATTCATGCCATCTAAGATCCCTTCCTGCTTTAAATTTCTGATCCAATTATCTCTGTTACTGAAGCCATGCCTCTCTTAATAAAACTCAAGGATTTGGGGCAGCTAGTTGGCGCAGTGAGTAGAGCGCCAGTCCTGGAGCCAGGATGACCTCAGTTCAAATCTGGCCTCAGACACTTGACACATTTACTAACTGTGTGACCTTGGGCAAGTCACTTTACCCCAATTGCCCTGCCTTCCCCCCTCAAAAAAAAATAAAGCTCAAGGATTCAAGTCGTTTATTAATTATCTACCATATAGTAGGCAATGTAGTATAGCAGAAAAAGAGATGGCCTTAGATGAGCAAACAATTTAACTTCCCAGGACCCCAGGCAGCTTTAGAAAATGACAATTGGAGGAAATTTTGTTTCTCTGCTTTGATAGAGGGACTTTCCAATGAAATCACAAGTCTGGGCAAGAAAAAAAATACGCTAGAAACTGTGAATACAGAGACTACAAATACACCTCATTTTATTGTCCTTCACTTTATTTGGCTTTGCAGATTTTGCATTTCTTTTTACAAATTGAAGTTTTGTGGCAACCTTGAAAGCAAGTCTATTAGCACCATTTTTCAAATAGCATGTGCTCCTCTCATGTCTCTGTGTCACATTTTGGTAATTCTTGCAACATTTCACACTTTGTCATAATCATTCTTATATCTGTTATGATGATCTGTGATCAGTGATCTTTGATGTTACTCTTGTAATTGTTTGTGGGCATCACAAATGACGCCTGTATAAGATGGAGAACTTAATGGAACAGTGACTTGTATGTGTTCTGACTGCTCCACACACCAGCTATTCTTCCATCTCTCTCCCTATTCCCTGAGATACAACAATATTGAAATTAGGCCAATTAATAACCCTACAATAGCCTCTAACTGTTCGAGTGAAAGGAAGAGCCACTCGATGCCTCAAACTTCATTGTTGCCTTATTTTAAGAAATTGCCACAGCCACCCCAACCTTCAGCAACCACTACCCTGATCAGTCAGCAGCCATCAACACTGAGGGACACCCCCTACTAGCAAAAAAGATCACCACTCACTGAAGGCTCAGATAATGGTTAGCATTATTTTAAATTAATGTATGTACATTGTTTTTTTAGACATAATACTATAGCACATTTAGACTACAGTATAGTGTAAGC
Organism: Trichosurus vulpecula; assembly: GCF_011100635.1. Classification (NCBI taxonomy): domain Eukaryota; kingdom Metazoa; phylum Chordata; class Mammalia; order Diprotodontia; family Phalangeridae; genus Trichosurus; species Trichosurus vulpecula. The sequence continues at coordinate 36,428,211 of NC_050581.1, forward strand.
ATAACTTTTATATGCACTGGGAAACAAAAAAATTCATGTGCCTGCTTTTATTGTAATATTCCCTTTTTTGTGGTGGTCTGGAACTGAATCTGCAATATCTTTGAGGTATGCCTGTACAACAAAATAGTACCTTCCCAGTAGGATCTTAAATTCTTGCAAGATAAGTCAATATAGAATATTTACAAAATGAATGCCAAGTCATTTCCCTGGTTGAGAAGGGGTAAACTCCTAACAACTGGGGTAATCAGGGAAGGCCTCCTATAGGAGGTGGCATTTGAGCTGGGAGGCGAAAGAGCCAGAGATTTCAAGTCAAAGATGTCAGTCGGTCAGTCAGTCAGGAAGCATTTATTGATCATCTGGCCTTATTCCAAGTGCTGGAGATATAAAGAAAGGTAAAAAGGGAGCTTATATTCTATTGGGAGACAATATGTAAAGTACATACTGGCTAGCTATATACAAGATATTTACAGAGCAGATGGAAAGCAGTCTCAGAGAGAAGCCACTAGAAGTTTGAATAGGGGTTCTTAATTTCAGGTCTGTGCAGGTGTGCACTAGTTAATGTTTAGCAACCAGCTTGGGTGAAAGGGGGAGTCCAACATATACTTTTAAGTTTAATCTGCATTACTGAAATTTTATCCATTTCTTTAAGTCTAGACAATCACCCTCAACAACAAAAATAAATCCTAAATTGTAGCATTTGCCATTTTTCAAGGTGAAAATGCTTGCTTTGCAAATTTAACAATCATCTCTTGTGAGCCAGTTCTTGGGAAGCTAAGCTGGCTTCAGCACACCACTGATCTACAGACCTCAAGGGATCTATGGATAGATTTCAGAGGGCTCATGAACTTGGATGGGAAAAAAAAATTTTCCCCACTAACCTTGGTTTCTTTCGTAATCCTATGTATTTTATTTTATGCATTTAAAATGTTTATTCTGAGAAGTGTTCCATAGGCTTCACTAGGCTGCCAAAGGGGTCCATGACATCAAAAGAGTTAGGAAACCTTGCTTGGGAGGGATTGGGAAAGGCCTCTGCAAAAGGGAAGATTCCAGTTGAGTTTTCAAGGAAATCAGGGAAGTTAAGTGACAGGTGAAGGAGAACATTCTGGGCATGCTTTTGCACAAGAGTACCAAGAGTACTAGGGCTTTGATGTTGATTCTGCTGTCTTTTCTTGCCCTGTGTTTCTGAGGGCCATTACTCAATTCGTATCTAGCCACTCCCAAGGTCATATTACATCTCAATGTTAGGCGTGGGTCCTCATGGCTAATTCTTTGCACAGTTTAGCAAAACAGGACATGATGTGTTCCAAACATTAGGTCAGCTGCTGTTATATACCAACAGCTGAAAGATAAAGACACCTGTATCTGAGTGGCCCCGGTGCCTGTAGGGCTGATGGAATTTCCATGGGAGTAGGCTACAATGACATTTTAGTGTAAATAATGATGGGAAAAATAGGGCTTTTGAAAAGCATCATCAGATGAGAAATGTGGAAATGACCTCAGACATGTTTCGTTGTTTGTTTTTTTATAACCAGTGCAGGGGAGATTTAAAATTGACCCTGTTATTTCTTTTAGCTTTCACTAATGATGGACAGCTGTCCTCTACCTCTGAGTCCCATAGAAGATAAAGTGAGAATGAATAGGATCATTGCTTTAGAGTTGGAAGGGATCTTAGAGGCTATCTAGGCCAGGTCCCTTCACTTTATAGAAGATGAAAGCAATGTCTAAGTAGATCAGATGACATGCTAGAGGTCACACTGTGTGGTAAGAGAAACAGCAAGGAAGCAAACCCAGGTGCTCTGCCTCCAAACCCAGGCCTCTGTAGAATGCTGCCCCTACATTAAGGCAATGTTGCCCCTAACTCAGGGGTACTGGAGACAGCTTGTTAAATTGTTAAATTTTGTTAAAATTGTTAAAATTTCAGTGTGAATATTTATGTCATGGAAATCGGCAAATACCACAGATCAGGGTCTTGAGTTATTGTTTTATTGATCATCTAGACTTATGGAAGTGAGGGAAAATATGTTACTAATGCAAATTAAACCTTAAATTCTGTCTTACAATTTCAGAGAGCTGGTTGTTAAACAATTACTAGCACACCACTGCCTAATTTCAGAAAGTACAAAGTTAGATTTGTTTTTGGAGTTTGCAAAACAACCGAGAGTTCAAGGGAGGATGTTCTGGGGGGCAGGGGCTGGTATCCATTTGTGAAATTTATACAGGTTGAGAGAAACATGATGGTATAGGGGAAAGGGTGGTGGATTTTGAATCGAGAAGCTGGTTGGATCTGCCCCTTACTACCTACACAAACTTTGGCAAGTCTGGGTCTCAGTTCCTCTGCACCTCAGTTTACTCATCTATAAAATGGTAGGTTTGGACTACTTAACTTCTAAATGCCTGTTCCATCTCTGAGTTGATGATGCTATAATTTGTGTACAGAGGGAACAAAATATAATGGAGAGAGCTAATCTCAAAGCTAGGAAGACCTAGTTTTTTTCCCTCACCTGGGAGTTCATTATTTCGATGAAGTCACAGGTCTAGTCCCTATCTTCTATGATTCATCTATGTTTTCCTAGCCACCTCATGAGTAACAAGGAAGTGTCTGGTTCTTGCTTTCCTAAGTTCTCTGTGATGCAGTATATTAATTTCTTCTTCCATTCCCCTAATACTCCAGGCAGAGCTGTGCCAAGGGAATAGTAAAGCAGGTGACAGAAGTGCACAAGATGAAAGGCTTAGGGACAAACAACCTCTCCCCTTATCTCTCCAGGAGAGAACCTGTCTTGCAGCTCCAGTCTAACCTGCAAAGCGTGGGTAGGCTGGGGAGCAGAGAGGCTGCTCTGGCCTGGCCTCAACTACTGGGTTCCTCTGATTGGGTTTTGTTTTTTCTTCCCACCAAAAAACAAGGATTACAGTACATAATCTCTTTAGCAAAGTAGATTTTCTCTCGATGGGATAAAATACAGGGAAAAGAAAAAGTTGGACCTTATCTTTCAGCTGCACTTTTATAGAAAGTTACTTTTATAAAACAATAAGTTGATTTATTTATTTTTAGTTTTCAACATTCACTTCCATAAGTTTAAAATTTTCTCCCCCTCCCTTCCCTCCCCCTCCCCAGGACAGCATGCAATCTGATATAGGTTCTATATATACATTCCTATCAAAAATATTTTCACATTAGTCATATTGTATAGAAGAATTAGAACAAATGGGAGTAACCATGGAGAAAGAGAAAGTTACTTTTGTAGGAAGAAAAAGGCACTGTCCTTCAGTTCACAGTTTTGTGGAGAATTTGCTGATCAAATTCTGAGGTTATTACAGTACCCATAAAGCAAAAAAGTCCAGGTAGGTTTGGCAAACAACAATCAAAACAGGAGAAATGTAAGAGTCTATTTCTATTTCAGTCAATATGAATTTATTAAATATTTATACTATGCGTCAGGAACTGTGTAAAGCACTGGATGCAAAGAAAAACAAAGACACAGTCTCAGCCTTCAAGGAATTTGCATTCTAAGGGGAGAAACAACATGCAAAAAGGGAATCTCAGTGGGAAGGTACTAAGTTGTAGTGGGGTGGGGTGAGGTAGGAGGAGATAATGGGAAAAACTTCTTGCAGTAGTTAAGAGCTGAATCTTGAAGAGAGATTGGTTAAGTTCTTAAAATGTTAAAACAGGAGAATCATTTGATTCAATAATAAATTGTTATAAGGACAATTTCCAAATCACATGATTCCATGATGGGGGCCCCATTATGGGTCGAGCTAATAATGCCTCTGCTTATTTGAAAAAAGCTACTATGAGGCAGTCATTGTACTAATTCGTTTTGTTTGTACTTATTCCTTATGAGGAGGGGATGTATGTGGGGGATGGGTGTGAGTAAATGGGTAGTGATAGAGGTGCAAAAAAAAGAAAGAAAAAAGAGCCTCAATAAAATAGAAGACATTTTAAAAAACCATTCCTAAAGGGACATGGATGGGATAATTTTGTTATTCAGTTGTTTTCAGTCACGTCCAACTCTTCCTGACCCCATTTGGGGTTTTCTTGGCAAAGATAATGGTTTGCCATTTCCTTCTCCAGCTCATTTTGCAGATGAGGAAACTGAGGCAAACAGTTAAGTAACTTGCCCAGGATCACACAGCTAGTGAGTGTCTGAGGCTAAGTCTGAATTCAGGTCTTCCTCACTCCAGGCCCAGCACTCTATCCACTGTACCACAGAGCTGCAATTTTGTTACTACTTTAAATATATACTTTAAAAAAAAAACAACTTAAGCGACAGAAGTTTATAGATTCGTATCTAACCCTCTCCCTTGCTCTTTCAATACTGAAATATTTGTTGCAAGATACTACAATACGTGGATAAATTAGAGCTGGGAGCAACCTTAAGAACTATAGAGCCCAAGTGTTTCATTTTTACAGATGAAGAAACTGAGGTATACACTTAAGCAATTTCCCAGTCACATGGCTAGTAAAAATCTAAAGCAGAATTCGAATCCAGGGCTTTCTGAGTCCAAGTCTGGAGGCCTATCTACTCTGTTATGCTGCCTGTTTGTTGATGATTGTTACATTCAAATTTCTAAAAAAGTAAATTTTAAATAAAAAAAATTGAATTAAAAAAGAATTCTTATGAGGAATTAAGCTGACAAGGATGCATATTCTTTTGTGTAAAAATCAGATGTCAACAAGAATGGCCTGAAATGGATGACTTCAACTCTAGGACAGCCCTGAAAACATGACTTGGGGATTACCTAAACATGAGGCATAGAATGTCTATACAAAGATCATAGTGTCTTAATATGTTACTCAGAATTGCTCCCGCAGTCTTACCAGCAACTCTCCTTTGGCCGTACAGTGAGATGATCTGCATATCAAGAAAAAGGAACAAAAGGCAAAGGCAATTATTATGGACTGGTGATTGGGAGGAGCTGGGAGGAAGATGTAAGAGGTGGAAGAACTTTATGATGGTAGGAGGGGCCGGTCTGTTGTGCAACCTTGTAGTCTGCATTAGGGCAATAAAGATCTTTGAGATACTAAACCAGCGCTCAATCCTCCCCAGCCCTCCATGGGATATGGTAGGGGGAAGTCATGATTGGTGCAGCTATTGTACCCTGGGCAAGTCTCTGCCTCTATGTACCCTTTTTTCATATCTGTAAAATGGGGTTAATAAGAGCACCTACTTTACGGGGTGATTGTGAGGATAAGATGAGATAATGTATCTAAAAAGCTGTGTAAACATCAAAGCGCTATACAGATGTGAGCTGCTGTTGTTATTATTACTATTACTATGTTTATTATTATTAACAACCACCACCACCATAATAATAATGATAGTAAGAATTATTTCTTGAAAGGGCCAAGAGCTGGATCGCTCTCTCTCTTTCTCTCTCTCTCTCTCTCTCTCTCTCTCTCTCTCTCTCTTTCTGTCTCTCCCTGTCTCTCTCTGTCTCTCTCTGTCTCTATCTCTGTCACTCTTTTTGTCCTTGGGAAAGTCAATTCTCTTTGGTCCTCAGTTCCCTCATTTGAAAAATGAGGATCTTGGCTTAGATGATCTCCAAGGCCATTTCAACTTGACTGCCTGTGTGGTCTCTTCCAGTTCGAAAATCTGGGGAGTTAAACAAAATCTGTATTTTCTCTGAAGCAGTGGTCCTATGGGTGGGTGGCAGCATGCTGTTTCTTTGGCTCCAGATGAATCTACTTGCATTAAGCAGTTTCTTTCCCCCTTCACACTATAGGGTTCTATGAGACATATGTTTGTTAGATATAGTCATTGTATAAGATGATTTGCTTTATTTTTCCTATTTATCACAAGGGAGGGTTCATTGGTATGGTGATGAGATGGCATTTTATTCCTCTGGTATGATGTAAAGGCAACATGCTTCAAATAACACTTTTTTTTTCTTGGCCGGGGATGGCAGGGTGGAAGGGAGCAAAAGAGATAAGAAGATACCGGTGTCTTTGAGCTCTCCCAGCCACCTTATTTCTTAGGTTTGGTCACTGAGTTAGTGGATGAGTGAATGAATGAATGAATGAATGAAAAAGCATCTGTTCAGAGTTTGCCTTCAGCCAGGTATTTACCCAAGCACAAGCCCACAAATACAAAAAAGCAAGATAGTCCCATGCCTTTCTGGACCTACATTCTAACGCGGGAAGATAATACACATGGGAGAATGGTGTCCAGGGAAGGGTGTTTTTGTCTGGGAAAGTCACTGGAAAGGTTAGTGGAGCAACGGGGTAATTGATTGACTCATCTCTTCTAGGAATGACAGTGTTTATCAGAGCAGATTTCCAAGAAAACTAGCCCTGTGCCCAGAACCATTAAAATAAAAGGCCCAGCAGCCACAGTGGATAAAGAATGGTGATATTTTATGAATGATGAGCAGGCCCTCCTTTTTTTCCCCTACTGACATATTTTCTGCTTCCCTCTGGATTTCATACTCATCCTTGCAACTTTTTTAAAATTAGCACTGCAGGAAAGTGCTTTCCTGGAAAGTCCTGTGAGGAAGATAGTCATATGGAAGTACTTTTTTTTAGGCTCTAAGTTTTTTTTTTATTTTTTAATAATATTTTATTTTTTTCAATTACATGTAAAAACAATTTTTTAAAATCGAGTTCTCCTTTCCCTCTCCTGCTGCTTGAGGAGCTGGCGGCCACCACGCTGGCCACCAACATGAAGGACACTATATCCATTAGAACCAGGAAGTGCATGACAAATAGACTTCTTCAGCATAAACAGATGGTTATAGATGTCCTTCATCCTGGAAAGGCCATAGTGCCTATGACTGAAATTCGAGAAAAGTGGCCAAGATGTACAAGACAACTCTAGATATCATTTTTGTCTTTGGATTCAGAATCCACTTGGTGGTAGCAAAACAACAGGCTTTGGCATGACTTATGATTCCCTTGACTATGCAAAGAAAAATGAACCAGAGCACAGACTTGCAGGGCATGGCCGGTATGGGGAGAAAAAGACATCAAGAAAACAGTGAAAGGGACCCAAGAACAGAATGAAGAAAGTCAGGGATACTGCAAAGGCAAATGTCAGTGCTGGCAAAATGAAGGACTAAAAGGCACTATGGGTGATGTTTATCTGTGAAGATAATAAATTTCCATCAAAGCATAAACTATGTAAATGCTTAAAAAAACTGAGTTCCAAATTCTCTTTCCACCTCCTACCACTGCTCCCCCCTCCCTAAGATGGCAGGGAATTTGATCCTATGGAAGTTCCTAAAAAAGATCCTTTAATGACATCTGAGGATTCTACAATTTCAGTGCTTGTGGCAAAAATTCTGCAAATTGATTTGAAATGTATTTGGTGATATATTTACTAACAGGCTGCATGTCTTTTCCTAAATAAAGTCTTACAGCTAAACAACATTCACAGAATGGGGGTAGTGGTACAAGCCCATAACACTGCTATTGCGGGAGGCTGAGGCTGGAAGAGTTAAGGAGTTCTGAACTACAGGTGGGCCAATCTTCCAGCCCCAATGTGAGTGGACAGCCACCAGACTACCTAAGGAAGAGTGAATTGGTCCAGATCAGGAAAATGGAGCAGGTTAAAGCTTCCATACTGGCCAGTACTGGGGTTGGTGTCATGAGTGACTGATACATTTCCAGCCTGGATGAAGCAGAACAACTCAGTTTTTAAAACAATAACAACAATGATAAAAACACATATAAAATCAAGCCATGATATAAAATGATACCTAAGTGAGAATTCCGTGCAAAGACATGTACCTAAGCAGAAAGAGGACAAACATTTGAAGCAGAACTCTGGAGCATCATCAACCTAGCTAGCATTTATATACTGCTTTAAAGTTTGCAAAGTGCTTTACAAATATGATTTTATTTGAGCCTCAGAACAACCTTGGGAAGTAGATGCTACCATTATCTCCATATTACAGATAAAGAAACTGAGACAGGCAGAGGTTAAGTGATTTGCCCAGGGTCATTCAGCTAGTGTATTAAGCTGGATTTGAACTCGGGTCTTCCTGACTCCAGATCTAGCTCTCTATACACCATGACATCTAGCTGCCATTAGCACCTAAGTGCTCAGTGACAATGTTCTAGGCTAGCTGCTGGGGATGTACAGATAGATAAAACAAAATCCCCAGATTTCAAGGAGTTTATATTCTAAGGGGTAGAAAGACAAATACACAAACATCTATGATGCTAGGGAGCATATGAGAAATAAAAAAAACAAAGAGCTTTGAGAAATTTGATGAAGGAAAGATATGTGAGGAAAGCAGGGCAGAGAAGTCTTCTTTGAAGAGATCACACCTGAGTGAGTAAAGGGTCTGAAGGACTGGAAAGGAGGGAAGGACTTTCACATTGATTGAGCCCTCTAAGATTTCAGAACTCCTTTACCTTACATTATCTCATCAGGCACTCATAAAAAAAACCCTGCAAAGAAGGTTCAATTATTATCTTCATTTTACAGATTTAGGAAGCTAAGGCAAACTTGTCCAGCATCATAGGGTTGATGAGGGTCTGAGACACGATTTAAACCAAGATCTTCCTAACTTCCTATCCAGCACTTTGTCCACTGTAACACTAATTTTACCCAACAGAGATGGGCTGGGGTAGAGGGAGTGAGAAGGCAAGGGAATACATAGGATGTCCTACAAGTCTTAGTGCAGTATTAAGCACTAAGACTTGTGGGACACTCTGAATTTCAGGAATGGGGGATGGTATGAGCAATGGAAGGATATGGAAGAGGAGGGAATGAGAATAAGGAACAGAACAGTACAGTTTCATTGGAAAGTGGAATACGTGGAGGAGAGTAGTATAAGATATGGATGCATGGTTAGGTTGGTGGGATTGTGGGGGGCTTTGAAATGCCAGGGTCAGAAATTTGTATTTTATTCAGTAGGTGATAGGGAGACACTTAAGTTTTCAGTAAAGAAGTAACAATCAACGTGGCATATTACGAAGATTACTGGAATCAAGTAATATAGCCAATAGATTAGAGACAGAATAATCTGGAGACTAGTGGTTTTTTTGTTTTTATCTTGTTATTCCAATACACAAGGAAAGATGAGAATTTGAATTAGGTCAATTGAAATGAGAGGAATCAGAATTGTGCTGGAGACACAGGAGAGCTGATTGTAAAATTTTCAATGTGAACATTTTTACCTTGGAAATCAGGCCAATATTCCAAATCAGGGCTTGATTTATTGTTTCATTGATGGGCTTCTTAAACTTTTTTCCCTTGCGACCCCTTCAGCTCTTCTTAAACTGTGGGTCACCACCCCATCACTCTAGACTTAAGAAAGTGATAGAGAAAATGGCAACAATGCAGATTAAATGGAAAAGTGTCTTGTGCATACATCCTCCCCCCTCCACCCAGTCAGTTGTTAAATATTTATCAGCACACCCTTGGCTGTATGGGATCTATTTGGGAGGGGAGTGTTAGAACAGACAGAATAATTAATTAGCAGTATATTGCATGAAAGATAGGAAGAACTTTTAAGATGAGCCGATGGTTCTCCGAACATGGGAGATTGGAAGAATTGTGGTCTTACCTGAGCTTTTCTTGACTTTTTTTCTCTAATAAGCCATATTCCATAGCTACTAGGGTGGCTCCTAATTTCCTCTCTCCTCCCCTCCCTCTGTCTCCCGGTGCCTTCAGTCATTGCTACTGTTGTTCAGTTGTTTTCAGTTGTGCCCAGCTCTTGGTGACTCCATTTCAGGTTTTCTTGGCAAAGATACTGGAGCAGTTGCCATTTCTTTCTTCAGCTCATCTTACAGATAAGGAAACTGAGGCAAACAGGGTTAAGTGACTTGCCCAGGGTCACACAGCTAGTAAGTTTCTGAGGCCACATTTGAACTCAGGAGGATGAGTCTTCCTTACTTCAGGCCAGCACTCTATCCACTGAGCCACTTAGCTACCATGTATACATACATACATATACACATACATATGTGTGTATATACATATATACACATATACATACATACATACATATATATATATATATATACACACACACACACACACACACATATATATTTGGATTCAGAAGATCTGAGAATGAATCCCAGCTCTGCCACTTAGTGCCTTGTGCAAATCATTTTGCTTCCCTGAATCTCAGTTTCTCCACTTGTGAAATGAAGGGATTGTCTTTACCACTAATATCTATATGGCTCTAAAATCCAATGATATACATAAGACATAGTGGTCTTTCCAGGACAATATCTCTAATAGATGTGCTTAGAACACATAGATGAGAGGAAGCTTTCCTAGGAAATTTACTCTTTTGGAGTTGGATTATAACCAACTAAATAGTGGATATTAATTCACTAACTCGGATTATAAAATCTAATGCATAAGCTATTGGATTTGATGTGTCAGCTAGTTTTACGGAGCTTTTTAATTCTTTGTTATAAGGGACAGTTCTCTGGGTGGGGGAAGGGAAGAGATTTATTAGAAAATGAAGCTGATGTAAAAGCAAAAGACAGAAATAAAATTAAAAGCAAAAAGATCCATTGCCCAATGAACCTTACTAAAATCAATTATTGCTCCAGACGTTTTCATTTTATGGATGATCTGGGCTTATATTTACTTCCATAACTTAAGGATCTGTGATTTTTATCAATGTGGATATGCCTTGTACAAATACAGATGACAACTTCTCTACACTTTAGTAAAACAGTCCTTGTGAACGGCTTTAGTAGAAAAAACTTATTAGCTGTTGGCCAATCCTGTGCTGGTGAGCCTTTCCCAGTTTAGGTGAACTACTTGTAGGATGACAGACTTGTCCTTGAAGCCTTTCCACCTTCATAGGACTTATGAGAGATTATGTTTTTCTGGTATAACTCTAAAGAACCTAAGGTCACCATCCCACCATGATGAGACATCAGAGGACTTTAGTGAAGGTCGAGCTTTATAGAATCATGAATCAGACCAGATCAACGTAAGGAGCCAAAGCACAAAGGACTTTCTCTGCCTATGCAGATCAGTGCCTTCTTGACAATTTATAGTCTTAGAGAGTTTCCAGGAGGTAGCGAGAGACTGTCACCTGCCGAAGGTCACACTGTTGACAGTATGTGTCAACATGTGTACATCAGAATTTAACTTTCCTCCCTCTTCTTGACTCAGAGGCCACTCTCTACTCACTACTCTGCTCTGCCCCTCTGAGAAATAAAGGCCAAAAAAAGGAGCCCCTTAACATGTACCACGCATTAATTAAAAATGTTAGGCTATTTCTTTGCACTTAAATTTGTCAAGGGTGTGAGTAACTTCTTTTGCTTCACTCCCCCCCTCCAAAGAGCCCGAGGCAAAATAATAAAATTAACAACTACACAGACAAAATCGTAAACCATATAATTAGAAGGGCTGAGACAAAACCAATTTAGAAGAGTTAGCTCACCAATTTAAATAGCTACTTGCACTGGTCCTATAATTTACTTGTCCTAAATACTGTTATTTTACTTTTCTGGGCATTAGGTAACACAGAAAAAGACTCTAAAAGCATTTCAATAATCCTGCCATGCTATTATTATTATTTATTTTTAAATAGACCCATCCCGAAGCCTTTTAAAGCATGTATAGAGAACAATACATATATAGCTATCATGGGAAGTATTTCAATCCAGTGACCTACTACTATATACATATGTACCTACATACGTACATACATACATACATATATATATCATAGTCTAATGCAATGTATACAGGAGAGATCATGGGAATTAGAGCTAAAAGGAATGAAATAGACTCCTTTTTACAGATATGGAAACTGAGGTATCAAGAAGTTCAAGGTAATAAGTACTTAGAGTCAGAATATGAATATAGATCCCAAATCCAGTATTAGTTTTATTTGACAATGTACACCATACCATGATAGTGTATGTTAGACATACTTGGGGTTTACAGGCTAGATTTCTTTCTTAAGGTCCGTACCTTAAACCCAAATCACTCTGGCTCTCACTGATTGGCCAATAATAGGTTGCAGCCCAAGCTTCACTTGGTCTTTGTTTGGGCCCTGATGGTTCAGAGGGAGTGTTTTGGCCAGAAATCTGGAGGTCATTTTCCCTCTGCCTCATTTCTTACCTAGCCTTAATCACTGAATATGTGTTGCCTCAGTCAAACAGAGACCTGGGACAGACCTTAACTTAAAAAGTCCAAGGTTTCCCGCTGCATTTGAGGCCATCTCTAGCCGTCTTGATCAACATCTTGCCACTGGACCCATATGGCTCCAGAGGAGAGAGAGAAGCTGATGACTTTGCATAGCCCTCCCTTCCTTAAATCCAATTCACTTGCAAATCATGGCATCACTTTCCTGATGTCATGGTCCTCTTTGAGAACAAAGGACAAACAACAAACATTAACATTAGATATATAAATGCATCAATAGATCTGTCACATATTTTGGACATAACATGTCCCTTACTAGTGGCCACTCCATCCACATGGTTACAGGAACTTCCTTTTTCTCCCTTATGCGACATATGGAATTTCTGTCACCTCTCCTTGATATGATAGGTATCACTGCGTGGAATTTTCCCTACTTGCTCTTCTCTCTTTGCACCAGGGTTGGGTTTGTGAAAAATGACCTAGTAACTGCTTTCTTCTTTTCACTTTCATCATTTCATCTCTAACTCTCCCTCCTCCTTCCATATCACTATCTTCCCACCTCTCAGGCCAAATCTTTCTCATCCCAAAGGCCCTCTCACTCTTGGCTCCTATGATGACATGCTCAGTATAGCTCTCCTTTGTAAAAAAAGAAAAAAGAAAAAGACACTGCAGCGATGATTTGAGGTTTCCAATGAAATGGAGATGAATCTTACTTTTTTTTTTTCCTTTGCATAGTCAATTCCATCCAGCAACATTTACTCATTCAATCAGCTAGTAGTTATTAAGTACCTATTACATGCCCAACATTGTGCAGGGTACTACACTAATCCTACAATCATCACCTATATATAATTTTGCTTTTCCTTACAAGATTTACATAAAATGAAGGTGAATTCAGCCTCTTTTAGGGGAGGAAGAAGACTTCCAAAAACTAAAGGAATTAATTACTCACAAATAAAGATTAACATTTAATAGTAAAGTGAGAAAAATCACTATCTAGATCCCTTTATATTTCAAGAACTATTAGCAACAATGTAGAATCGTATTTGCTGTTGTTCAGTTGTATCTGACTCTCTGTGACCCCATTTGAGGTTTTCTTAGCAAAAGTACTAGAGTGATTTGTCATTTCCTTCTCTAGTTCATTTTACAGATAAGGAAACTGAGGCAAACAGGATTAAGTGACTTGCCCAGGCTCACAAAGCTAGTAAGTGTCTAAGGCCAGATTTGAATTCCGGTCCTCTTGACTCCAGGCCCAGCACTCTATGCACTGTACCACCTAGCTGCCCCAGAATCATATTACTTTAGTGTTTTAAAGGACTTTAATAGATTGTAAGCACCACAAGGGCAGAGGCCTAGGGTTATCTAAATAAACCTGGTATCTTCTCCCCTACCTAACATAGTGTTCCATATATGAAGACACATGATGAAAGTTTGATTTCAATTGTCCTCATTTTGCTGGTGAGGAAACCGAGACCCACAGAGAAGTGACTTATTCTAGGTCACACAGCTGATTAATGGCATGGCCACGAATGTAACCCAAGTTACCAATGAGGGCACATCTTAATTCTTTCTCACAGCTAGGTTAGCACAGTAGGTAGAGTGCCAGGCCTAGAGTCAGGAAGACTCATTTTCCCTACTTCAAATCTGGCCTCAGAAACTTACTAGCTGTGTGACCATGGGTGAGAAACAGCCCTGTTTACCTCAGTTTCCTCATCTGTAAAATGAGCTGGAGAAGGAAATGGCAAACCACGTCAGTATCTGCCAAGAAAACCCTAAATGAAGAGTCAGACATGACTGAAACAACAAAATAGTATTTCATGATCTGAACTATGATTTTTCATGTTTACCAGACATTAGGACCTAAGTAAACTCAGTCCCACATACACCAAAGGACCTTATTAAATTATTATTATTAATATCCAATTAATGTCAAATATTAAATAACATTAAATTATTGTTAAAATATTATTAATCAGGCCGAAAAATTAAGAATGGTAGTTTTCAGAAGGACATAGCCAATTATGTCAAACTAAGGATTCCATGCCTCCACCTGTATGTATTAAGAGAGCATCAGTCCATACCAAGGAGGCAGTTATGAAATGACAGTATATGGAGATCAAGGTAGCAGAGATCTTTAATACTAAGAAAAAGCTTTGTTTATATAAGAAATAAGGAGAGCAGCATTAAATAGCTTCAGTTTCTTAATAAAAACGACTGAAGGAACTGGGTATGTTTATCTAGAAGAAGGTGAGGAGGGGGAAGGTGGGATCTGGAGGTGTGTATGATACTTGATGGCTGTCTTCAAATAGTTAAAGGGGTAATCATATGGAGGAGCCATTGGACTTTTCTATGGTTATGTTGGCATCTTATAGCAGGGATTCCTTTCAGGTGTGGGTCACTGAGGTCTCTTCTAGAATTAGGTGATTCTGTAAATTTGTACCTTTACCTCCTTCCTGAGCATGCAGATTTTTATTTTAAAATCAACGGAAAATGCTCTTTGCCACTAACAGTATAAAAACCATTGTCCAACTTTCTTTTGCCCTAGTTTATCCCTAGTCTTGAAATCTGGGACTTCTCTCTCTTTCATCTTATTAGCACAAATGAACTTATCTGTACATTTATGGGTTTAATGATAATAGCTAATATTTAGATAGCACTTTGATTTTTGTAATGCATTTTTTTTGCACATGACCTCACTGGATCCTTGCAACGACTCTGGAAGGAGGATCTATTATTATCCCCATTTTACAGATGAGAAAACTGAGGCAGGGTTAAGTGACTTGCCCAGGGTCACATAGCTAGTAAGTGTCTGAAGCACAGTTTGAACTTGGGTTTTCCCGACTCCAAGCCCAATACTTCACTGCACAACTACTAGTTGCTCTTAATAATAATAATAATTAACATTTATCCAGTGTTCAGTACATACCAGGCACTGTGTCTTAGTGCTTTATAATGATTATCTCATTTGATCCTCACGACAACCCTGAGAGGTAGATACTATAATCACCCCCATTTTATAAATGAGAAAACATGTAAAGTGACTTGCCTAAGGTCACCCACCTAGCGTCTGAGTCCAGATTTGAACTCAGGTCTCCGTGACTCCAGGACCTGTGCTCTATCCACTGTACCACCTAGTTGCCCCTAGAAGCACACTTTTTTTTTTTTTCTTGGAAGGGCTTCAGAAGGCAGGGCAATTCGGGTTAAGTGACTTGCCCAAGGTCACATAGCTAGTGTGTCAAGTGTCTGAGGTCACATTTGAACTCAGGTCCTTCTACCTCCATGGCCGGTGCTCTAGCCACTGCACCACCTAGTTGCCCTTAGAAGCACACTCTTCACTAGATATAGCTTGGGGTGCTGCTTCGCACACACCATCTTTGCCATTTTAGCCTAGGGGAATGGCATCTACCAATCAAGATCACCATTGTCCCTGCTGTGGTTCATTTAGGAGATGGAGCAGAACAGGGCTGGAAAGGTTCTCCGGGTCACTGGCATTATCAGAGGCAAAGGAAAAGTCTGAGAATGGAATTTTATGCATGGCACACCTCCATGAAATATTTCCCATATTTAAAGATATAGGACAAATCATGAAACCTCTTAAATGGCACATTTACTGGAAGTAGAAAGATCTTTATTATATTCCTACCCCTCTTGAGCTCCTATCCTCTTACAGCATATATTAAACAGCATGACTCATACTCAAAAAGAACAAAAAGTTACATGGAATATATGTACATACATACACACATATGTAATTTTTTCAGTCATGTCTGCCTCTTCATAACTCCATTTGGAGTTTTCTTGGCAGAGACACTAGGTGGTTTGCCATTTCCTTCTTCAGCTCATTTTACATATGAGGAAACTGAGGCAAACAGGATTAAGTGACTTGCCCAGGGTCACACAGCTAGTAAATGTCTGAGGCTGGATTTGAACTCAGGAAGAGGAGTTTTCCTGCCTCCAGGCCTGGCATTCTATCCACTGTGCCACCTAGCTGCCCCAGGCTGCTCCTTATAGACCAGAACACCTGTTTCAAGAAATTTAAAGTATTTTTTTAAATGCATTATCTACTTTATCTGCTTCCTTAATCAGAATCTATTTTAAGTTTTTTCTTGATGGTCGAGGTCAACACGATGAACATAAATGATCACACTGTGCTATAACACAGTGATAACTCAGGGATTACTGATGTGTATAAGGTTGCTTGGCCCTATGCTAAATGAGCCCACATTGTTGCTTTTTTTTTTTTTAAAGCTGTGTCTTCTTTTTATAGATTTGCTCTCTTATTTTTTGCAATCAAGCTTTCACTCTTGATAAACTTGACTTGTTGCTGTTGATAAACTTTCCCTAATTTCTCCTAATTATCTGTTGGCTTGAAAATGAGATATCCATTCTTGTCTGAAAAGCGTATGTGTAAAGTTAGAGTAAACAGGGTCAGAGTGAGGGCTGGAGAAGCTCTTCTAAGGGTAAAGCACCATCTATTTTGTTTCTGTAGAGTTTTTTAAAATTTTGTTTAGGCTTTGTTTCCTGTGTTCTAAATAGGTGAGATTGCTGGACAGCTGACTGCCAACTAAGTAAGTTGTTACTAAAATGGTCATCAGGAAAAAAACAAGCTTTTTATGCTGTATTTAAGATGTTTACGCACAACCAACAATAATAAAAGAAAGTTACCTGAGGAACAACTTAGAAAAGATTTCCAAAATCCAGTCTAAATACTATTTATTTCTATTTCTCTGTTTCAAGATTTCCTTTCTATAATGGAATATGTATTTAATGCAAACAACACAGTAGCCTTGCCCCAAATTTCAGCACAGTAGCAGCTAAAATAGGGTGTCTTCTCTTACCAATTTAATATCTAAAGGTACTCTATGTGTGTGTGTGTGTGTGTGTGTTTAAGAAAAAAATAATTTCTGTAAAGACTAGAACTCAACCACATTAACTCCAGCAACAGGAATTTGGTTAAGATTCCCAATATGTGGGCAACATCACACACCACAGTAAGCGTTCTCATTATACAGTTGCCCCTGAAGTGGTTACTGTCATTTCTTTATCCCCTTACTAGGAGCAAAGGATAATAAGTGGACTGTGCAGCTGTCTCTCCTCCAATCCCTGGAGCACATGGATTTCACAGTTAAGAACAGAAAAGAACCAAAGGGAGTTATCTTTTGTTGGAGAATTTCCCCTCTGCCTATGATGCTGAAACACCAAAGATTTTCACAAGTATTGTTTTATTCTTTTGATGGAGTGTGGGAACATTTACGTTCCACCCAGTAATGAGCCTCATTCTGATAAAGTCTGGTGGGGCTGACAATCTGTTTGTCACTCTGCTATTTTTATAGGGCATCCTTCATAGCAACTAGCGTAAAACCAATTCACCCTTCCCTGGGATTTTTGCTTTAAAAAACAAACAAAAAACATTCATCGTTCTTCTTTGTTGTAAGCTTATAAAAGTGAGATATGGTATAAAAATAGAACTAAACAATTTCAAGAAATCCACAGCCAGAGTTGCGGTCAAAAATATATATTCTTTTCACATAACTATCACATACATTGAAACTAAATGGGGGTGACAGTTAAGAGCATGAAAACAAATTCAGGTATGGAGGAGAGAGGTACTCTTTGTCTACAGCTTTCAACATCTTTAAAAATTAGACCTTTGTCAAGTGTCCTTTCCAGAACAGACCAGGGAAGACAGGTCTAACTGAGTTTTCAAGGCTTTAGAAAACTCCATTTCCAGCAGTTCGTGGAGAGACATTCCATCGTGAGCATACACCCAATTCTTCCCTGTCCAGTCGTAGCGTTTGGGACCACTAGAAAACAAAAACAATCACATGACACATTTCATGAAAAGAGTGTGTGGTAAGAAGCGAGAATTCACATTTACAGAGATGCCCAGAAACGAACTTCCCAAAGTGATCAGCGACATGATGCTTCATTATGAAGTGATTGAAATGGACAGAAATCCAGAAATACACAGGACCTTTTGTGACCCCCTCAGCTTAAGTCAAACAATCAATGAGCACTTACTAAGAACTTAATATGTGCCAGGCACTGTGCTAAGCACTGCGGATACAGAGAAAAGCAAAAACACTGTCCCTGTCCTCAGGGAGCTCATGGGGGAAGACAGCGTGCCAAGAACCAGCTACATAAAAGACACATGGTGGGAACTGGAGGTAATCTCAGTGGGGAGGCTTCTTGCAGAAGGTGGCATTTTCACTAAGAGCTGAAGGAAGCCAGGGAAGCTAGGAGGCAGATGCAAGACAGAAATTTCAGGGGCTGGCGAGAGTCAGTGAAAATGCTCAGAGTCGGGAGATGTGAACAGTGACTACCCACAGTAGGTACTTAATAAATGATTACTGATTATGTAGTAAATTTTGGTTTTGATATAGATCTGTAATTTCAGCAATGTTGAAACTCTAGGTAGAGTGAATCCCTTTAATCAATGCACACCAGCCGCTTCTTTGTAAATTATTTTAATCTTATAGAGTAGTTGCCGAGGGTGGTGCCTGGTGTCAGGAAGACCCAAGTTCAAATCTGGCCTCAGACACTTACTAGCTGAGCAACCCTGGCCCACTTATTTAACCTGTTTGCCTCAGTTTCCCCAACTGTAAAATGGGGATAATAATAGCACCTACCTTCCACGGCTGTTGTGGGATCAAATGAAATATAATCGTAGGTACCATGTAAATACACCATCGTCAGCAGCAGCATCACTATGATGAGGATTATGATTGTGTGTCAGAGGTGTGACTTGAACCCAGGTCTTTCTGACAGAGGTTGGCCCTCTATTCACTAGGACATGTCTCCTGTTTTAAAAACGAACTATCTACATAAATATTTCTTAGATTGGAAGGTGAATTAAAAATGCTCCTTTTTCTAAATTTAAACTGAAATAGATAAAGTTGTGATGTGTGAATTATCCAGAGATCAAGATACCTGTGTGATAGTTTCTCTTTAGATCAGGGGAGAGATGGAAGGAGAATAAGGATATTATTCACTTACCTTTCCAAACAGGAGCGGGGTAGGTATGGAAGGAAGGAGGCGAAACACTACATTTGCTCAGCGTTAGAGCTGAACCCTCAGAGGCCATAGAGTCCAAACTCCCCCACCCTCAGCCCCAGCATTTTACAGATGAGTGAACTGAGGCCTAGAGGGATGCAGTGGCTTGCCACAATCACAAAGACAGTAAAAGGGCACAACCTGGATTTGAACCATGATCCTCTGACTTCCAAATCCAGGCCTCTTTTTTTTAAACCAGACAGCTTCTTGGTACTACCTTTTTGCTCCTTAGAATTACCAGGTACTGTCAGTAAGGTTAGTCCATAGTCTCCAGAGTGGCTCCCAAGCTCATATAATAAGTACAATTGCTATCAGAATGAGTGATTCTGGCTTTTTCGCTTAAAAAAATGGAAAGAGGAATAAAATAGTCAAAGGATGGAGTGGAAAAATTACTGCCACGTCATCCTACTCACCTCTCATTTGTTTACTATATTGCTCTTGGAACTGAATGGTAAATGGGATGTAGCAACTGAGGCTTCCTGAGTTGGGGGGGGTGGGTTCTGCAGGGTTGGGAATGGAGAACAGGGGGAGAGCTCAACTCAACATCCCAATGAATATTCTGCAGAACAGGAACAATATATGTAGGCACTTTGTGAATAAGGATAAATCAAACTGATTGTAAGCTATGCAGACGTTTCCTTTTTTGCAGCTCTAGAGCTGATGGCTGTTTGAAGTCAGGATTATCTGCTCCAATTACTTTGTTATGTATCTTCTTTTTTCCATGTCTGGAGCAAAAGATGACATTTAGATTCACTGACGAGGGCTACTATTTTAGGGGTGATATTTCATTAGCTGTTGCCAAGAATGCTTGGCATGAACATAATGATTTAAGACTTAGAGGATTTATTGGAAAAACTATTTGACCCTTACAAGCTGTGCTGAATTTTCTTCTAATGACAGTAATTCTTTGGCACCCTAGTTCACTGAGGAGAGGTTCTAGCAAGATGGTCAAGTGAACAGCCTTGACTAAAAATCATATCCAGCTCCTCCTTATAGCCGCAAAACCAAAAAATAAACCTTCCTATTGCCACCATGATCACCACTAAAAATCACCATACACAGGAAATTACTTGTCTCCCTCACCCAGAACCAAATTTCCAATTCGTCTCCCTTCCATTTGAGCGTGGCTCCCTAGCCTGTGTGTGGTGATAGTGCAGTGTTTAGTCATCTCCACTTATTTGTAGCATTGGGTCCTGTGCAATCTTCTTTGGAGAGAAATCAGTGATTCCTTGCCCCCACTGACTGAGGAATGGCTAAGCAAATGTAATGGAACATGATGAATTCAGAGAAGCATGGGAAGACTACTGTAAACTGAGAGGCAAAGTGAAGTGAGCAGAGCCAGGAAAACAGCATAGGTAATAATCACAAAAATACAAATGGCAAGAACAGCTACCAATTCGATTCAAAACAACTGAAAATGAATGTTGCAAAATTACAAAAAACAAATTTTGCCCTAAAGAAGAGGAATGAGGAACAGATGTCCCCTCATTCCTCTGCAGAGGAGGTGGTGCTAGTAGTAGGGTGGTTAAATGACTTGCCCAGGGTCACACGTTTAGGAAGTGTCTGAGACTACATTGAACTCAAGTCTTCCTGACTTCAGGTCCAGCTCTCTGTATACAGGACACTGTGCTACCAATTTGCCCAATTAAAAGTCGGCCACCTTTGGGGTGACTTTGAAGTTCAATGAAATATATGAAAACCACAGAGGGCTAGAGATAGATAGGACCTTATAGGTCATCTAGTCTAACCCCTCATTTATTGATGAGGAAAATGGGACCTAAGGTCATAAAAGGAGTAAACGGTGGACCTGGTATCTGCTCTTTCCACATCATCACCGTGAGCTCTTTAAAAAGTCAAAAGAAGGAGCACATGAGACGAGTAGGGGCAGGGGAAACAGCTGGAGGAAAAGGGAAGTCTTTTTGAGTTGAGCCATGGCACAGGGGGAGGCAGCAGGCCTAAGGTGGGCACAAGACTAGATGGGGGAAGTGTGAAGGGAGGGGACGGTCCTGGTGCAACTGCCCAGTGGGGTCCCTGCCTGGACTTTGATTTGGGGCATCTTTTAAAAGACAGTGAGGGCAAGGGCCAAATAGACTGCTATAAACCAGGCCTGTTATAACTCTTACTAAAAGTTACTTGTTCATCAAGATGCCATGCATGAAAGTATTGCCAGGCTGCTCAGTAGGAGACGTTTCCCCAGCTTTTGAGTACAGGCTGGCAAAGTTGATACGAGATATTTGTAAAGCACTTTGCAAACCTAAAGCCCTACATAAATGCTAGCTATTATTATCATTATTAATTATATTTCACAAGCATGCTTGTATAGCACTATAGTACCATACTCCCCTTCATCTCCAGTGATCATAAAAAAACATGAAGCTTCCTATCCACTGAGCTATACATATCACTTCCACAAGGGTCACATATATGCAGCATGCACATTTTAAAGAACAGCGGAACTAATCATTCAATTTGGAGTTACGCTGGGAAAGTGCCTCAGATGTCCATACCCTTCTGGCTCAGAGATCCCGATGCAAGTATCCCAAGAAAGCCAATGATAGGAAAGTCACAAAATTATTCACAGTGGGCTCTTTTTTTTTTTTGTAGTAGCAAATAACTAGAAACAAAGTAGAAGGCCAGCAATTAGGAATGGAAACAAATTGTGATACACGAATGTAATGGAACACGACCCACGATAAGGTAGATGAATACGAAGAGCGTGGAAAAGCACAATAACTCTGACAAGTTACAAAAAGCAAATTTAGCAGAACCAGGAAAGCAATATATATGACCACAAGATAAATGAAAAGATCAATATCAAATATGTGTGTGTGTGTGCATGTGCGTGTGTATTTATATATACTGAACGCTGTGAAATTATAATGACCAAACTTGGCCCTGAAGAAAAGATTATGAGGACTTTACCTCTCTCCCTTCCTTCCTTGCAGGGAGGGAGTGGCAAGGAGGGGATGACTATAGGTGTGGAACATTGGATACAACGTTGGATTTGGCTGATGTGTTAGTTTTGTGGAACTTTTTCTTTTTTATCTTTTTAGTTTCTTGCCAAAAGGAGTGGCTCTTAGTGAGTGAAGGACACACTGGGAAATAAAGGTGATATAAAAATGAAAGATATCAATAGAATAAAAAAAACCAATGGAACTGCTATAGTATACCTCAATATTATACAAATTAAGAAAAATCATAAATTGTGTTAACTGTCAATGATACGTGTATCCATCAGTGGGGGTGCTCCTTTCATAGGCCTGGCAGACAACTGTTCTATGGCAGTCTTGGGTATTGCTATGGCCAAAAAACCTAACCACCTTTTGGACAACCTGGCAGTGCACTTCTCCAAATTTAGTTAGGCTGGTCCTCAAACAACAGATATATAAGCAAGTCCATGCTGCTAAAGTCAAATCATATCCCTTATAAAATAACTCTTCATAGTTAAAGTCTGTTATTCATACTCTCAGCCTATAACACAAATATCTACCTTCTCTCTAACTACCAGAATTGTAAAGGGGTTCTACCGTATTTCTATCCCCTTTTCAGTTACATAGCTCCTTTAATTCTCGAGGATATGTTCCCCCATTCCCTTTAGGAGTAATTTAAGGAATAATAAGTTATTTTGGAATAAGTGCTAATTTATGAGACAAATTTCTTCTTTTTTGGGTGTTGTTTTCCTAACGTAGAATCCTCTTTTCATCTTTATGCTATCTTGTTTTGCTACCTTTTTTTTTTTTTTTTTCAGAAAACAAGTTGTTATTCCCATACTTCCTAGCTGGCTTGGATAACAGATAGTGTCAGTAACAGTTAGATTCAAATACTGTCTCTTACTCATGCCAGCTATACAACCTTGGGCAGGTTTCTTAACCTCTTTGTAGCCTGGGTAACTCTGGATCCGTAAGTCAAAGCTGAATTGCTGCTCTGTGTTGGTGAAGATAAATCACAAGCCCAGTTTCAGTTTGTTTCTTCTTCGCCTTAGGTCCTCATCTTCCTATCCTTAAGTATTTTTTGCCTTTAAATTCTTCTTTTAGATTAGCTATAACTGTTCATGCTTTAGGAACATCCTTAGGTATCTTCTTATATATCCCATTTACTTTCCAGATCACAATGCTATCCTTTCCCTGTTTCTTACAGCTTCTTTCATGAAGAATGTGGATGAAATCCACCATTAATGAACAACTATCGTGCTATATACATTTACTGAATGGATCTGACCATGAAGCATCTTTTATTTATTTTTACAAACTTATCTTTAAATGATTTTATAATAACTTGCCTATGAGAAAAATGAGCAGGCCTTTTCTGTTAATAATTTGACTGAAATATTTGAATTTTTTTTGGTTATTAATGGAGTCTACAAAGAAAAGCTCTACAGATGGTAAACCTTAATTTACAAAAAGCGATTATAATTCATCTAAGGGTATAACTTGTTCAACAAGACAGTTCTCAGGAGTTTTTCTTTCTTTTTAAAAATACTCTCACACTACATAAAGGCCCAGCAAATGGTAATTACCATTCAAGCACTTTCACTTTGATTGGAACATTTCCAAAGTCCATGCCTTTCAAACAGTGCTATTCCCTGATGTTTGCACAACTTTTTCCTTTCTTTTCTTTTCTTTTCTTTTTTTTTTTTTGCTCATTCCCCAGCATATCACATGGAGGACCTGGTCAGCAGAGATAATGTGGCTACAAAAGGCCATTGTGTTTCCTTAGGTAAATCAACCAATGTCATAGGAAGCACATGGGAAAGTTCTCAACCAAATCAAATAATCTAAAAAATAAATTTTGACTAAAGAGGGAAAAATAGAAAAATGTATTTTTTAAAGAAAAAACTAGTATTTGTAATCTACCCTACATGGATTGTCAGCAGTTTCTTTAAAAATTTTTTGGCATATATTGCAGGTGAAAAATGCTACTTGGGTTTTCCAGAAATTTATCATTATTCACTGAAATACACTTCTGAGCAAGACTTGTTGTACAGCATCATGTTACTGTCAAGTGTGTCCAAACAAAACATGGGCCTGCGTGGCCTTTTTCAGTCTCTAGACATAGCTGTATATTTTTTTGGTGGTTACCATGACTACTAGTATTACCCTCTAGAAATGGAGACGAAGCTACTGACACATATATTCTTGCTAGCCCAAGTAGGTTGAGATGTTTTTCCAGGAGTGAGGATGAATTTGCAGTGATCCATCCATATTTTTCTCAGTCCCTGCTCTGAACAAGAGTGTAAATTTGTAGGATAACTGGCCATGGGTGGGGGCTGAGGGCCATGGCCACGGACTGAGGTGAAACTAATTGGTTCACATAAGGATCAAACCTCTCTCCCCTACTTCACTAGCACTGTGAGGATGTGTTTCTTTGGGGATATCCTTTATCCTGATCCTTTTCAAGGTTCCTCATTGGTTCCACATAGGTAGCTGGATAGCATAGTGAAAGGAATGTTGGAGATGGAGCCAGGGTGATGAGTTCAAATCTCGTCTCAGTCACTCGCCAGCTGTGTGACCCTCAACAAGTTAATTCATCCTCCTATGCCTCACTTTACTCTTCTGTGAAATAGGGATTATAAGAGCACTTACATAATAGTGTCACTATGAGGCTCAGATGAGAAAACAAAGGCAAAGGGCTTAGCATACCTTAAAGCACGAAATAAATGCTAGCTATTGTGGTTGGTATTACTATTAAAGTTCATCTGGCTAACCCCCGCATGTACCTCTCCGTTGCCTTGTGCATGAGATTCATTTTCAGATCTTCTAAAGCTGTTGTGGGCCATGTCTGAAAGCCTTATGACAAAGTCAGTGGGATACTGGAATTTGTAAGATGGATTTTAGTTTCTAGGAGAGTCTGGGGATATTAAAGGAGCTCAGTAATTTTCTGAAAGTAATCCAGCCTGCTCTCCTCCTGTTTAATGCTAAGACCAGCTCATTATCTATTTATGTTGTCAGTCCTAGAAAAAATACAGACAGACAGATTCTACAGATTGTTCACCCAAATGCCATGTTAAAATCGAGGCAATCACCAGGGATAACATGAATTTGAAACATCATTTATAATGCTGAAGGAAGTGGCAACGATGGCTTACTAATATCTGACCTCTAGCGAATTCACTTACAACAAAGAGAGATTGAATACAGACAGCATGGTGAAGAGATCGTTCATAAGTTGCCCCCTGCTAATTATCCAAAAATTAATGTAAACACTATGGCAGGGAAACATGCAGCACCCTTTATGCCGAACCATCTGCTTTCTCCTATCTTATTCCTCTCCAGCAAATGTGCATCTATGCAAATTCTAGGTATGTACGAGGTGAGTAGGACAGTTTTTGCCCAGCCATTTAAAACTCCTGTGCATGTCAGTCAAACCTGCTGCCCTATGCTGCAAATGGAATTCTGCTAATCTTTGGTTTCTGTGTTTGAAGTAGCCAAAGGAGAACTGCAAAACAAATCCAGGGGTCAAAGTATAACTTGTTTTGGCACCAAAACTGTATTGTGCGTGGGGAAAAACCCTGAAATGGAAAGCTGTGTAATTCTAACAACCAACCTCGTCCCTGACAAAGAGAGGAAAAAACACATCTCTCTCCTTCTTTGTAGAAACTGAGAGGTGTGTGGAGCTTGGCAGTGATCCTTTACCAATACCTTCAGATTGTTGAAATGGTAGTAGTTGGTTCGGATGTACTGCTTTTTTCTCCTTCTCTTCTGTAATGTTTGTTACAAGGATTGGTTTGATGGATAGGGGAGGAAGGATATGCTTGGACATAAAGGTAATGTGGAAACAAAAGATACTAAAATTAAAAAAAAATTATACGATGTGAAATAAGAACTTGACGCATACATGCCATTAATGCAGGGATGAAGACTGCCTACCCTAGTTCTTAAAAGACATACTTTTTTTCACTCACATATCTTTTTGGTTAAATAGCCTCATGTCTATTTACGGAAACCAAATTATCGGCAAAGAGAAGTCATGTGATTGGGGTAAATTTTTCTGCATAGAACAAGAGATAAATATATGCAAACATACACCAAGATTCACTTTTAAAGCTTGTTAATAATGGACAGAGGAGGAGAAGAGAGAAAAGGCACCACAGGAAATTATTAAGGTACATCACAGTTCAATTTGTGCCTACTTAAATTTTTCCAGAACAAGATAATTTACATACCTGGTTGGAGAAGACAACCATATCTGCTTATTGGGGGTCTGTTTGTTGATCACATAGGTTCCCAGGTCTCCACCCAGCTTTACTGTTAGAACACCATTCTAGTATTTGGGGGAAGGGGAAATTGAAAATTGGCATCATGTCATAATTGCTGTGAACTTCCCAGCTTCTTAGTGCTTTGCAATCATATTTGAACACAACAGATAGCACAACAATCTTGACTTAGCATTTAGAAATAATAATATCTCACAACTTTAAAAGCACTTTCACATTCTCGATCTCATTTGGTCCTTACTAAAAACCCTGTGTAAATGCAAGCTAGGGCAGCTATAATGAGCCCTACTTTTACAGATGAGGAAACTGAGGTTCAGAGTTCTGTCCAAGGTCACAACATGGAGGTAGCTCTCTAACTACCTAGTCTTATACCCAGGATAGTGTTCTTATATACTCAATATCCACAAACACTCAAAATGCATATATAAACAAACAATAAAATTAGACACGTAAAATTCACCACGTAACTATACTCACAAAAAGAACATCAAACAGGTCAAATCTACTCAACCATTTACTTTGTTTATTGTGGGAGGATGATGGTGAAGAGTCCTGAAGCCCTAGGCTCCCCTCAGAATCCTCTCCAACCCCAGATCTTTTCACATGTCACTAGAAAGCTTTTTTTTTTTTAATGCTTAGAAGACACCTCTCTCATGCTTCAAGTCACACATGGAAGCAGACTTGTTCACTCACCTCTGCCCTTCAAATAATTAAGGTAAAGTGTAAAATACTGCTTCAATGTTGAGCCTTTTATTTCCATATCTTCTGTGCCTTTTTAGGGCATACAAGATATGGGAGAAACAGATAAGAAAAACAAAATTCCCCTTAGTCAGACTAGCACTGAACGATTTTCTGGGTCTCCCTCACTATACATAAATTGTGATCTGAAGAAAGTATCTCTATAACACCTGTGTGGATATAATCTATTTCTTTGGGTCAATTCCCAACCCCATGTCAACTTAACTGTTGTGAATAGTTCCCATAAAAATTTCTTCAAGTATGAAACCAAACTATTTAAATAAAAATAATGATAGTAGCAATAAAAGTACAATTATTAAGTATGGGAAGGCAATACAAGCAGCTTATTTTCCAGGTGCAACCTAACCATTAGATAATAACTGCATAGTGACAATTAAAACTAGACCCAATTACAGTCCTAATATGTAATTAAATGGGGTGTGTATGAAGTGTGCCACCATTAAAGTTAGAACAGAAAACAAGAGGATGCTTCTGATTTACTATTTCTAAGGACTAGATTGAAGGGGGGTAAATGATGCTAAAAAATAATTCTCCGCCATTGGACTGAGAGATCCCATTGCTAGGCATATATCACAAGGAGGTCAAAGACACAAAAAAGGTCCTAAATTCACCAAAATATTCATAGCAGCACTTGTTGTGGTAGCAAAGAACTAGAAACAAAGTAGATGCTGAGTGACTAGGGAATGCCTAAACAAATTGTAGTATATAAATGTAATGAATATTACTGTGCTGTAAGAACTAAGGAAAATGAAGAACCCAGAGAATCATCAAAAGACTAAAATGAACTGATACAGAATGAAATAAGCAAAATCAAGAAAACATGCACAATGCCGACAACATTGTAAGTGGAGAAACCCCCAAATCAAACTGGACATTGTTATTATAACAAAATCTGGTTCAAGAGAAAAGATGAGAAAAGTACTTCTTTGCAGAAGTGCATTATGGGTATGGAACATTGCATATACTCAGACTTGGTTATTGTGTTGGTTAGTTTTGCTGACTTGCTTTTTATTTCTTCCTATTTTATTCTTTGTTAGAAAGGATGGCTCCTTGGTAGAAGGGAAAGGTTATATTAAGAAATGAAAGTGGTATAAAAAAAAAGTTATCAACACAAAGTTTTGAAAAAGATGCTCAACTAGTCTCCCCTAGTCTTCTGAAAAAAGTATTTTAAGTCATGTGTTAAAACCTTCCTAAATCCATCAATTTCAGGTCCAGGAATATTTAGGGGAAAGGTAATAATTTGTGACAACGACTACATCAGATTAACACTGACTTAGGGTTTAGAAACAATATCTCACAACTTTCAAATTTGAAAACACTGGTGGAATAGCTATCAAAGAAAGCAAACCACCAGAGCAATGGTTCCCACCTTTTGGGCCATGATTAGTAAAAATTCATGTAAAGGCATAATTGATTTTATGGTAACTGTTTTTGTAATTTTGTATTCTATCAATCAACAAATATTACTAGTATAGCTTCTATCACGTGGGGGAAGGAGTTGGGGAAATTTTTTGCCATTGATATTAGAAAAGTTCAGGTACTGCCACATTAATGGATACATGCTCCTTGCTTCTATCTCTCAATTACAATAATCTCTTGCTATTTGTGGTGAGTAATTATAATTCCTCCCATTATATGTCTGTTTGTAATTTGAAGCTCTTTTAAAAGCAGCAGCCAAATGGGGGGAAATGAGGGACATTATTAGTTTACTAAGGTGTTCTGATGTTTGAACTGCTTGTAAGGACACCTCCTGCAAGAAATAGGAACCCAACATGCTAGCCAATTGGAAGAGGAATTATTTATGTGGGGACAGAAATGAGAACTATTGTTACAAATAAGTAATTTGTAGAAGCAGTCACACATGAGCCAGCATGCCCCACATGCAATTGCCTGGGCCAAAAAAAACACAGCTACAAACATCCTCCAGTCCCCAAAGAAAACATCCATAATACTTGAACAAGACGTTGGTTTGCAACTTAGAGAACAGAGGACCATACCAACATGCAGACATTCGTTTACTATCCCAATCCTACAGGAGGTTAGGATGTCTCTGGAAAAAAAAATCAAAAGAAAAATAGAGGTTCAACAACTCAGTGATATTCTATAGGGGTGTGTCAGTGTTGTTTGGTTAGATCTCTCATGGACAATTTAGTTAAGCAAAGGACAGAAGAGGGTTTTCAGTGTACATCGATTTTTGGTTCTATAGTGCTATAGCCAAAACTCAATTATTCACATCAATTAAAGAGAAAGCACTAGCACAGATAATGGTCTGCTTTAATCAGGAGACCCATAGTTTGACTGCAGGAAACAACACAGGTAAAATAATCTTAAGTCAAACAATCTGGTACAGAAAACTGAAAGTTGACTATAATCTTTCTTTACCAATACCTACCTGGCTCAAGGTTTTTGCCTGAGCTATCTGGATAACTGCCTCAATTCTAATTTCAGCCTGAGTTATTCTAGATAATTCTCTGCTTGGCCATGGGAAACCTAGCTAATATTTGTCAATAAAAATAGCCATGTTTTAAATCTTTATAGTGTTTACAACATTCAATTTATTATTAGCAGCATTTATTTAAATACTTCAAAAGATGGGTGGTCTCACAGGTGATCAATGAGGAAAACCATAATTCCTACATAACTTAGTACAGTCCTTATTAATTGTTGTGGCCGAAAAATGAATCACCCAGTGGCCCAAGTTCTGGAAATAGCCTCTTCAATCTCTTCTCTCTCCGACCCACACTTCATACTGCAGC
This sequence comes from Trichosurus vulpecula, assembly GCF_011100635.1. Taxonomy (NCBI): domain Eukaryota; kingdom Metazoa; phylum Chordata; class Mammalia; order Diprotodontia; family Phalangeridae; genus Trichosurus; species Trichosurus vulpecula. The sequence goes on from NC_050581.1 coordinate 36,458,060, forward strand.
CAACTCATATTCTTTATGCAGAGATCTGGCCATGTCATTCTTTTACTTGAAAGTCTTCAGTGGCACTCAACTGCCTAGTAAGTAAAGTTAAAACTCCTTTTCTTGGCATTCAAGGCCCTCTATAACCTGGTTTTACTCTTTTATCTTTTTCTCACTCATTTTCCTCAATGTGTTTTACCAACCAAATAGGACTACGGTCTTGTCTTCTAGACATCACCCATGTAGTGGTTTTGCAGATGTAAGTCATTCATGCTTCCATAGGTGTCCTTCATTCCTCTGTTCATCTATCTGTTAAAACTCAACTCAAAAACCACCTCTATTAAGTTTCTTCCCTCTCCGACCTCATGCAGGATTTTGTTTTTCATTTTTCCAATGTATCTACTATGCATTAGAGTTACCTGTGTTGGTACGTCCCACTATAATACTGCAAGGCTTCAATAGGGCAGAGAGTATGTTTTATCTAAACTTTGTAGTTCTGAGCAGAGTAGGAGGTTCATAAATGTGCAATGAAGCTAAATCTAATTAGGCTGGTTGTTAGATGATCGGTTCCTAGGCCCATTTCTGAAGCCTTTTAAGCTTATGTAAGAGCTTCCAGATCTTCTACTCTACTGATCTAGCTTTTAGAAACCATAACGAAGTTCCGAAGGTGAGCTTCAGTGGAAGATTACACCATCACCATCATCATCACCAGAGCTAGCATTTACACTTTACAAATATTATCTCATTTGATCCTCATAACAACCCTGGAAAGTAGGCACTGTTACTATTTTACAGTTGAGGAAACTGAGGCAAACAGGAGTTAAGTGACTTGTTCAAGGTCACACAACTTGTAAGTGTCTGAGGTCAAATTTGAACTCAGATCTTCTTAGCTTGAGACTCATCATTCTATCTACTGATAGCCACCTAGCTGTCTTTAGGGAAGCAAGGGGGAGGAAGGGACGTGGCTAAACAAATTATGGTATATGAATGTAATGGAACACTACCGTACAATAATCAATGACAGAACAGATGGTTTCAGAGAAACCAGGAAGACTTGTATGAACGAATACAGAGGTAAGTGAGTAGGACCAGGACTTATATAATTAACAACAACATTGTAACAGCAAAAAAAGAAAAAAGACTTCTTAAAAGTGCAGGGACCAACCAGGATTCCAGAGGACCAATGATGAGCCTGCTAACCACCTCCGGACGAGGTGCAGACTTGTCCAGGGTGCAGAATGAGACATATATTTTTGGACATGACCAATACAGAAATTAATGTTGCTTGACTATTCATATTTGTTACAAAGGAAAAATAAACAGCTGATAAATAAACAAATAAAGGCTTCCAGTCCAAGTCCACTTGCACACATGATTTATGTTCCTTGACTATGCTTACTTGTTACCAGGATTCTGCTTTTTATCCCCCCTACTAGGGATAAGGGGTACTAGTGATAGTGTTGTTTAAAAAAGAAAGAAAGAAAGAAAGAAAGGCAGAAAGAAAGAAAGGGGGCAGCCAGGTGGCACAGTGGATAGAGCACCAGCCCTGAAGTCAAGAGGATCTGAGTTCAAATCTCGCCTCAGACATTTACTAGTTGTATGACCCTGGGCAAGTCACTTAATCCCTACTGTCTACAAAAAGAAAGAAAGAAAAAAGAAGAAAAGCAGACCATTGAAGCATTTTTAAAAATGCACAGAACAGAAAGAAGTTTGGGAGGTAATACAGATAAGCAGGATTGCTCTGAAAGTAACAAATTAAATTTATTATATACTTTTGAAAAAAGCAAGCTGTAAGTAATAGAGAATTGTGGTTTTATATAAATAATATTTTCCTGTTCTACTCTGTATATGGAACTGTTCTTTTCTCCAGGGTGTTTATGGAGTTCAGAAAAAAAAATTTTTTAAGGCTATACAGGGATGCAATGTGGTACAGTGGAAAGACCTCTGAACTTGGAATTATGGGACCAACATTCAAATACTGGCTCTGCCATTTATTAACTGTATAACCTTGTGCAAGTCACTTATCTTGATTTCCTCATCTGTAAAATGCAGTTAGAGCAGCTGACCCCTAAATTCCCTTTCAGCCCTAGATCTACAATCCTATCAATCAATCAATGAACATTTATTAACAGCTTGCTGTGTGCCTGCATTATGTGCTTTATGAAGAAAAAGCAAAAACAATCCCTGCCTTTAAGGAGCATACATTCTAATGGAGGAGGCCATGTATATAAATAATATATACATAAATATGTAAGTTTACAGAATGTTCCTCCAGCTTTATTTCGCTAACTCATATCCCTCTACATCCATAAAACCTGTTTCTAAACCCTCTTTTTCAAAGATGCCTTCCATCATTCACCCTAGACCGATTGTTGTTTGTACCGTTATCCAGTATTCTCAAAGGACACATGTACTCTGTTTACATTCTATTTAATATTTAATAATATGTCCCTGTGAAGCCATCATGTAGCAATTTCCTTGTGTGCTGGTCAGTCTCCCTGGTTAGGCTGTGAAGCTCTTGGGGGCAGGGCTGACCACGTCTACCATGTTACTGCCATTCATTCTGTCCCCACAGGTCCTAGCACAGTTCCTGTGGGGGTGGGAGTTGGAGGTGGGGGAAGGAAGACAGTAGAGAGAGGTACTCATTAAATGTTGTTTGTACACCTGAGATGATCTTCAAAAAGATCCTTATCATAAATAATTCCAGAGTTTAAACCAAAATACCTGCTTCCTGGTATTAATTAACTGCTGTCAAGAGAATTAACCTTAACAAGGGATTTTCTCCTTCTTGCTCAATGGGGAGTTAGTACTAAACAATAATTAAAAAGGTCAGAAGCCAGAAAGAACCCTTTCCTCAGTATGACACCTAGTGGCTTGTTATGACCATTTATTAAACACTCAAACATAAGTGGCTGTCTCCATCCAATTCCAGAAATCTAAATTCAGTGCAGAGTACCACATATAAACAAACACACATCCTAGAGAAGCATTCCTAGCAATAGGAAACCTCTACTAAACACCTGCTGTATGAAGAGAACTATGAAAAGTGTTGGGCAAAATAGGAATTTTAGATGAGGGACAGTTCATGACCCCATAGGGTTTAGTCTAGGACAATGTTATTAAATGAGGTAGGGCAGCAGGAGCTGAATATGATCGGGGATAAGGAGAAGTTGGGGTGGAAGGCTTCCTTTTCGTTCAATATGGGCTTCCCTTTGCAGATTTACACCTGTGATTTCATCAGTGTAGGAAATCCCAGAGAGCAAACACATTCTACAAATGTGCATTTCCTAGTCTTAGAGTAGAAGTTCTTGCCCTGGGGTCTGAGAACTCTTTTCTTCATATTTGATAATTGTATTCCAATATATTTTGTTTCCTTTGCAATCCTATGCATTTTATTTTCTGCATTAAAAGCATTATTTTGAGAAGGGGCTCAGACTTCATCAGACTGCCAAGGGGGTCCATGACATAAAAAGGTCAGGCACTGCTCTCTTACAGAACTGCCTGGAAACCCCGAGGGTCTCAGTGATCTGCCTGGAGTTGTACAGCTAGTGTGTGTGAAGGTGGGTCGTGAGTCCAGGTACTGCTGATTCCAAAGCTGGCTCCCCATCCGCGATGAAGCAAACGGTGCCACACCGAACAGAGCCTAGATCTGGGGCCCGTTCAAGTACGGCCTCAGATACTTACTTGCTGTATGACCCTCGGCAAGCCACTCAACTTCCTTCTGCCTCAGTTTCCTTGATGGTAGAATGGTAACAACAGGTGCTACCTCCCAGGGTTGTTGTGAGAATCAAATGAGATAATATTTGTAAAGCGCTCTGCAAACCTTCAAGCCCTATGTATAAATGGTAGTGGTTGTGTCACACTGCCTCGATACAATTCCTACACTAGGTAGGGTGCAGAAGTACAATTACTGTTGTCACTGTTGTCATTCAGTCATGTCTGACTTGTCATGCTGCCTATGGGATTTTCTTGGCAAAGATCTGGAATGGATTGCCGTTCCTTCTCCAGTTTTATGCAGGCCGGGGTTAAGTGACTTGCCCAGGATCACACAGCTACTAAGCCTCTGAGGTCACATTTGAACTCTGGTCTTTCTGACTCCAGGACCAGCACTCTATCTATTGCATCACCTAGCTGCCCCTAGTACAACGGAGAGGTACAAAGCGATATGATGGCTCCAACAGGGAGAGATCACTTACGGCTGCATGTGGGAAATCAGGAAAGGCTTCATGGAGGATGGAATCTGAACTATGACATAGGGAAGCAGGAAGTTGTACAGGTTCAAGTCTGCAACATCAAAACTTCTGAAAACTACTTGAGTTTTTATAAGTGACTTGCTGACTGCCTTCCTCCAAAGCTCCTCAGGGTGCTGTCCAGCCAAACTGTATTTGATTTAATTCACTTCTTCTGTAATGTTTCAATGTAGCATGGAGATGATCCTGAATTCTTAAAGGCAATGCCAGTGAACACAAGCTGTCAGGTCCTACTGAACCCCAAAGACTTTGCTTAAGGCCCTGGCAATAGGGATACATCATCCAAGAATCAGCTCAGCTATGTTAAAAAAAAACTCCACAACTCACCCTCAGGTTGGTTACTTGGTGAAGAATTGTTTTCTGCCATTGTTACTGACTGAGATGGTCTGCTAAGGCACAGAGGGATCGGGAGATGTGCTGGCAGAAGGAGTCTATAAACTAAGATCTTGGGCCAAACCTAGACTGTCTCCTGTTTTTGTACGCCTAAAGTTTTGCTATATTTATTACACTGTAGTGCATTATTATTATATAGTATTTTTCATTGGTGTATACTTTATTTATACCAATGAAAAAATGGATCCTTCACAAAACGTTTTGGGGTTGGATTTTTTTTTTTGTTTTGTTGGTGTTTAAGCCCATCCTTCTTCATGGAAGGAAACTGGTAAACAAATATACAAAATAAGTATTAAGGTTTACAAATTGGGCAAGGTTTCAAACAAGCAGGAAAATTTCAAAACGTTAATCTCAGAATGGGAAAGGAATAGCTCCCAAGACATTTGTTTGCGGTCTGGCGCTAGCTGAAGCACTCAAAAGGACTGCTTAGCCAATCAGGAGTTGAGAAAGAAATTCAGACTCATTTAAAATTATTTCCCTTCATGTATTCTCCCTATATTCCAGCTAAACTGGCCTGCCTGCACAATGCCGAGTTAGTTCTGAACAATAATAACAAAAGTCAACAGGCAGCAAGAACCCTTTCCCAAATTCCCCAAATTCCAAATTCCATCTCTTGCCTCTGGAAAGGCTATGCTGCATACTTGGAATACATTTCATTTTCCTCTCTGTCTAAGCCGGAGCTGCCTCTGAGGCCCAGCTCATATGCATCTCTTCCGTGAAGTCTTTCCTGGTCCCTCTAGTTCTTCTGGCTCACTCTCTCCTCAAATAATCCTGTATTTATTATTTGTGTATATGGTCTAAACCCTAGTAAAACATAAGCCCCTAGGGAGCAGAGACTTTTGTTGTTGTTTCTGTTTTATATTCCTTTGCATACAAAAGGCACTTAAATAACGTCTGCTAGATTGACTCACATGGACCAACTTAATTTTTAACAGGCAGACTCTGAGTCTTATTTCTGGCACATAGCAGGAACTTAATAAAGGCTTGCTGACTTCTGTACTGCTACTTAGCAGGACTGTTGTCCTACTGACAAGTCCCTGGCCATAACATGAGAAGAAACCCCACCAAAGTCCACTGTCCCAAGAGGAGAAGGCCTCTTGTAATGTTCTTAGCAGGTCTCTCATTCTATTTCCCCAAGCCACCTGGGGAGATGCCTGTTCTCTTTACAACCTTGGGCCAATTTTATAAAAGGATTCATTGAGCTACTTTCCTCAAAATGACTTAGAAATGGCTAGCTGGTGGAAAGGGCCCTGGATGTGTAGTTAGAGGGCCTCGGTTTGAAATCTGGTTCTGACTTATTTCCTGTGTGACCTTGGGCAAGTCATCTGACCTCTTCAAATTGAGGAGGTGGGACTAGGATGACCTTTTAAGGGCCCTCACAGCTCAAAATCTATGAGCTTGTGTCTTGCTCACTGAAGCTGCTGAGGGAGACTTCTTTCCCTCAATGTGCTGTTCTTCCAATGTGTCAGAAATATTAAAGTAAGAATAGAAATACCCCGAATGAAACATCGTAATCCTTGGATGTGAAAGGCTTGTCTCCAAGATCTTCAAAAAAATATGCTAAGGAGTCCAGTGTTTCCTCCACAAGTTTTTCATAAGTGGTTTCATCTAGTGAGCTGCAGGGATGGCAGAAAACATAGCAGTACACAGTTAGCAAAATTTATTTACTCAGTATCAAATTAACTTTTTTTTTAAACAATAAGAAAATGTTAAAAACAACAACCTCCCTCTCCTGCCTCCAATAACAGGACCAAACTAGGTAATCTCTGAAGTTTCTTCCCATTCAGAAAATCTGTGATTCTATGAAGCTGAAACAGTCCCAAAGACCAAGAAGACTTTGACAAAACCATCACCTTTTAAGGTGGAATGTTGTCGAGAGGATTGTTGCAGGAGATGGACAAGACATCCTCTAAAGTTTCTTCAAACTCTAAGACTATGATTTTATATTAGCACGGTATCTTTTGCTCTCAAAATAAATCTAGAAGCTAGAGAATGGGGGAGAGATTTTAAAAACTCTATAAATCTTCCTATTCCTTAAGAGGAACTAAAAATCACAAGCTCCAAATGGACAACTAAATATTAAGAGAATGGATCTGCATGGCTCAGCTTAAAACTAACAATCTAAAGAAGGATGTTGGGAGTGAACTGGCAAATACATGATATGGTCAGATCACTTAATGAACAGGTGTTTACTAAATGTATATGAACGCATTTTCTCAAAGAAAACTTGTGCATATAAAACACACACACACACACACACACACACACACACACACACACATCCCCAAGCTTCTCCTCAAAGATGGGAAAATGCACCTTCCTCACTCCTTAACAGGGAGGCAAGAGAGATTCTATTGGTGTCAGACACCATTGCGTTCATTTAGTTTTGCTGAACTCTTTTTTTTTTTCCCTTCTCTTTTTGTTATGAGGGATGGTTTGCTGGGGACAGGTCAGGTCAGGATTATATTCAGAAAGGGTGATGTAAAAGCAAAATATATCAATGAAATTTTAGTTAAACTATAATCAAACAAAAATTCTCTTGGGGTTGTGTATTGATTTTAGAACTTAATATTTACTGATAGCTATTATTTTTACATTACCAACATTTCCCAGTGTATCTTTTCTCCTTCCCCCTCCCAGAGAACTATCCCTTATTACAAAGAACCAATGATTCCTAAATTATCTTTCTTTTACCTATCCTTTTCCAAGTCAATTGTTTCTGATAGTAAATACATTACATGTTCTTCTAGTTTTTCAGTCTTTGGACTTTGTTTTCATATTTCATGTTGTCTCATTGAATCATTGAGCTCTGATTGTTCCATTCTATTTTTTCTGAGAGTCTACTATTTGGGTCACATTTTCCACCCTTCTGTTCTAAGTAGTTTACTCTCCTTCCAATTTTTTTTCCCACAAGTGCTCTAATTTCATTAAAAAAAAATCTCTTGCTTCATGTCTTCCATTCCTCTTGGAGTTCTTATGAAAATGTCATTCTTTTTCTTTGAGGTTCTACTTCTACTTATTATGGAGTTACTTCTTGGGCTTTTCTTTTTTTCTTTATTTTTAGTTTTCAACATTCACTTTTATAGGATTTTGAATTCTAAATTTTTTCCTTCTCCTTCCCTTCCCCCCTCCCCAAGAAGGCATGCAATCTGATATAGACTATACATGTATGATTATATTAAAAGTATTTCCACATTAGTCACGTTGTGAAAGAAGAATTAGAACAAAAGGGAAAAACCACAAGAGAGAAAAAGCAACAAAAAAAGAGAAAATAGCATGCTTTGATTTGCATTTAGACGCCATAGTTTTTTCTCTGGATGTGGATAGTTTGGCCTTTCTTTTCTTTTCTTAAAGATGCATTTTATTTACAGTTTTGTATACTGTCTTTTTCTTGTTGTTTGTTTTTGTTTTTAGAGGGGAGAAGGCAGGGCAATTGGGGTTAAGTGACTTGCCCAAGGTCACACAGTTAGTAAGCGTGTCAAGTGTCTGAAGCTGGATTTGGACTCAGGTCCTTCTGACTCCAGGGCTGGTGCTCTACTCACTGTGCCACCTAGCTGCCCCTAGTTTGACCTTTCTTAACCAACAGTTTTGTTCCTCTGTGTCTGGAGTTTACTTTTTGTTCATTCATGATTCCAGCCTTGGTTCCCTGAATGGGACTTTGAGCCAGTGATGGCTTCCATCACCTCTATGTCCCCTACGTCTGGCTGTTGCTGCTACCCTGCCACAGTCTAGGATGGGGCCCAGGGGAATTCTGAAGAATTCTATCCTAATGACAGCAATGCCACTGCATGGGTGCTCCAGATCAGTGAGTGATGATAAATGAGAAGCACTGGCAACGCAACTTACTTTTTGTCACCCAATGTTCCTGTTTTCCTCAAATTCATCAGATGAACACTCTGTTTTTTGACCTTTGGAATCTGGCCTCTGAAGCCCTGGAACTGAGAACTCTAAAAGACAAAGATAATTATTGCTGCTTTTTTGGATATATTTGAGTCACATCAAACACTATTACAGAAGCATCACAATCCTTCTTAGGAAGTTCACGGTGTCAAGAAGTGCAGGCTAATGTTTCTAAGGAAACAGTATTATGCTCACCAATTTATTTACCACAAATTTCTTCTTATTTTTAATACAGTATTACCCAGGCAGCGTGGTATAGTGGATAAAGATCTAGGCTCAGAGTTAGGAAGACCTGGCTAGGAAGCCATAATGGCTGTGTGACTCTGAGCAAATCACTTAATCGTAGGCAACCCTTTAAGAGGAGAAGTTGCATAGAAAGTGACATCACGCATTGGAAGAGAGAATTTCCTCATTCAAGAGATTCCTATGCTATTGCAGTCAGTCACAGCTCCAGTCTCTATGCTCTATTACCAAAAAGGATAAACTTTAGTAATGTGGAAAAAAAAATCCCACCATGATAGAAGATGCAAAGTGGAACTCATCAGACAGTCCACGATTGAAGATGAAGGGAAGAGTTCCAGCTGGAAGAGAATCAGAGAAAGCCTCGCGGAAATGGACATCTAGGCATCACATTACGAGACAGGTATTAACAAGCTAGATTGGATCCAGAGGAAGAGGATCACAATGTTGAGGGGATGCGCTAAAGGAATTAGGGATGTTCAGCTTGGAAAACAAGAGAATTTAGCATTTTCTCAAATATTGGAAGATTTATATCCATGTGGAAAATGAATTTTAGACTTGGCCTTCTTGACCCCAAAAGGCAGAAACAGGACCAGTGGGTGAAATTTATAGAGAGCTCAACAGAAGAGAAAACTTACTAGTGATGAGAGCTACCGGCTCTTTCTGGAGGCATCAAATGTCCTGTGAGTAGAGGTCTTTAAGAAAAGGTTAAATGACCACTAATCAATGACAGAAAAAAGATAAGGCAAGCAATTTGTTTATCTTGGACAAGTCACTTAATCCAAGATTGTTTCTTCATTTGCAGATACAGATATTATTAATAAATAGCATTTCTATAATGCTTTAAGGTTTGCAAATCTCTTTACATAAATGTTCTCACTTGATCCTTACAAGAACCCTGTGGTATACATACCATTATTATCCCCAATTTTACAGATGAAGAAACTGAGGCTGAGATTATAATGACTTGCTCAGGTCACATAACTAATAAGTGTCTGTGGCAGGATTTGAATTTAGGTCACATGACTAATAAAATTCTAAGGCAGGATTTGAATTTGGGTCTTCACACCAAAGTCCAGTGCTCTATGCATGTATTACACCACCTGGCTGTCCTTTAGCAAGATCTTCCTCAGAGGGTTTTTTGAAGAACATGCTTCACAGACTACAAAACACTTTGCAGAAAGATGGGCCATCTTTAATGTCATTCTGTAATTATTACAGGCCTCTTCTCTGCTAAGATCCTAAGATTTTATTTGCCTGTCTCTCAGGTCCCTAACCTGGGATCTGTGAACTTGCTTGAAAAAAAATTCTGATACCTACATTTCAATATAATTTGTTTCCTTTGTAATCTTATGTATTTTATTTTGTGCATTTTAAACATTATTCTGAGAAGGGGTCCATAGACTCCGCCACATTGCCAGAGGAGATCACGACACAAAAAGAGGGATCTGTTTACTTTCTTGCAGATTCCTTGTCAATACTCTTTAAAAGTCACTGCAAAGACATGCGAAATAATTTCCAGAAATGGTAAAGTGACAGGGACATCTGAATGCTCCAATACTACCAGAAATGCACTAGACTTTGGGTCAGGACAGGAGGGGCTTTAAAGACTGCTTCTGAGACTTAAAAACTCTGTGACCAAGCTGGGGCAGCTCAGTGCCTTAATGGACAGAACCCTGGGCCTGGAGTCAAGAGGACCTCAGTTCAAATATGGCTTCAGATACATATTAGCTATGTGACCCTGGGCAAGTCACTTAACTCAATTTCCTCAACTGTAAAAATGGGAATAATAAGGGGTTGAGGGGGTTGCTGCGAGGACCAAATGAGATCATTTTGTAAAGCAGTCAGCACAGAGCCTGGCACATAGTAAGAGCTGTATAAATGCTTATTTCCCTCACTTCCTGTTCACGTGTGTTAAACTCTCTGAGCTTTATTTTCTTCTACTAAATGAACTCATAAGATTGTCATGAGGACCAAATGGGATAATATATCTAAGTTTTGTAAACTTTAAAGTGATGTATATGTACATAAAATTCCAGCTATTATTGTTACTTAATAAAAATGGGGGAGATGAAGTACAGAAATAAACCTAAATCCTCAGCAGATTTGGAACAACTTACACTTAAACAATTTAATGCACATTAAATGAGCATCCCTGTTAAGCACTTAAGTTACTAAGTGCTTTCTGGACAACAGCAGCAGATTTTTGGTTGAATGTTTTGCTGAAATTCTTTATTTTTCTTGTTTTCTTTTTTCTTTTTCAAATCATAAAAGATGGATTGGGGGATGGGAAGGGGAGGAAGAAGGGATGTGGGGAACACAGTAGCACACACACATAATAGTCTCCAGTATGGAAGTTATTTTGTTGCTGTTGCTGCTTTCCAGTCATTCAGTCATATCTGATTCTTCACCATCCCATCTGGGGTTTTCTTGGCAAATATACTGAAGTAAGTTTGCTATTTCCTTCTTCGGTAGATTAAGGCAGAGGTTAAGTGACTTACCCAAGGTCACACAGCTAATACGTATCTGAGGCTGGATTTGAACTCAGGTCTTCCCGACTCCAGGCCCAGTGCTTTATCCACTGAGCCACCTAGCTGCCTCATGGAAGTTATTTACCAGTTTATAAATATTTTAAGTAAAGAAGACACGGTATAGTGGTTAGATTTAGAAAGACCAGAGTTTAAGTCCTAACTTTGGCACACACTAGTTGTGTGACTGTGTTCAAATCATTTATCTGCTAAGTCCGTCTGGGCAACTCTCTCTAGGACTCTAAATTTCCCACAAGCTGCTACTCTGTATCAATGGAGGGAGTATCTTCAATAGTAGTTTCCCACACAGATGAAATCTCAGTCCCTACGACAAAACAAACAACAGCTTTAAAATGTGGCAAGTCACACCTTACAGAAAACAATCAGGGTTCCTACCATGGCTCGTGGGACTCCCAAAAGGTGAGTAGGAAGCATTCAAAGTTGTAATGATTAAAGATCTGTGAAATAAATCCTAGGAGGAAATGATCGCAGAACTGTGATTAATTCAGCCAGAAGAGAAGCTGAATTAATGACTTCATCATTACCCAGTGAAGAATTTTATAATCATGGAATATTAGAGCTAAAAAGGGACTGACTTCAGAGATGACCTATTTTAATTCTCTCTTTGTATAAAAGAGGAAGCTCTGTCCCAATCAATCAATAATCCATAATTTATCAGGGGTACAATATGAGCCAGGCTTTGCAGAAGCCAGAGAGAAAAATGAAATAGTCCCTGTCCTGATGGAGCTTACGTTCTAGGGAGGCCCGGTGGATAATCGAGGGGAATCTGGCTAGCTGGGAGACCCTGGGCAAGTCACTTAACGCGTCCGTCTCAGTTCCTTCAGCTGTAAAACGGGGATAATAACGGCATCCCACCAACCCCTCCCTGTCCCCCCACCCCTGTTGTGGGGATCAAATGACAAAATAAATGTAAAGCGCTTAAAGCAGTGACTGGCACACACAATGTAAATGTTATTATATTTGTAAGGCGCTTTTGCAAACCTTAAAGCGCTATATAAATATTGACCACATCACAAGATGCAGTCCACAAACACAAACACGGAAAAAGAGTCCACTCAGCACAATCCAAGGCTCCCTGAGAGGCAGTGGGGAGGACAGAGCACTCCGGAAATGGGGGAACAGGCACTGAAAAGGCTGGAGTAAGGTGTAGGAAGACAAGAGTTAGGACAGATGTGGACCTCCGGCCACTATGCGTCAGAAAGCGGATTCGGACCGTTATAAATGAAGCCCTCCTGCTCCGCCAGCCCCGCCTCCTTAGGAGCGCTTAGAGCTAAAGAATGCGCATGTGCGGCTCCAGCCACCGCGGCCCCTCCCCCCACCACAGGCCCCCGCCTCCATTACCAAGACCCCGCCCCTACCCTAGGCCCCCTCTTCTCGATCCCTAAGCTCCTCCTCTTTCATTCGGCCCCGCCTCCCTCTCCCCAGGCTCCCCCCCGTCCGGCTCCCCAGATCCTGCCCCTCCAGTTCGTCAGGCCCCGCCCCTCCCGTTCCCACATCCCGCAGCCAGGGCCGCAGCCGCAGCCTAACCGGGTGTACATACTCACCAACTGTCCCGGAGACCAGGAAGCCACAGCTCCAGCCCCTGCTCCCACGGCCAGAGGGCCGGCCCGGGCCGGGAGGCTGCAGAGCCCAGCCCTCCTAGGCCCCGGCGCCGGCTGCTGCAGGGTGCGCGGCCCAGCCCCGCAGGGCCTCCGCGGTGCGGCCCGCGCCAGCGCTCCCAGCCTGGGCCTCCACATGTTCCTCGAGCCCCTGGCAGCACGGCCGCGGCGCCTGGGGGGCGTGGGAGGGGGCTGGCCCCGCCTCCTTTGTCTGCGCCTTATAAACCGCGCGAACCCCGGGCTTCACGCGGCTGCCCCCTGGTGGTGCAAGCCTGCAGCTTCCCCGCGGCCTTTTTTCACGTGGGGATCCCTTTAAAGGCTGTAATCATGGAGCAATAACAGAGATATTTCCTTGGAAAGGCAGCCCTGCCCGGGGCGGGGGAGGGGGGAAGGCCTTACCAAGCTGTCCCTGGAGGCCTCTGACACACAGCGCAACCCCGGGCAACTTCTCAGTGACCCAGAGAACTCTCCAGGACTTTAGGCTGCAAAGCAGGTGCTGAACTGCATTAGTGCAGGGAATTTACACACATGGAGTTCCCCACACTGATGCAATCACTATCCTACCCTCGGAACCACAAGGGACCTTGGAGGTGGTTCATCTTAGTCCAACCCTTAACGACGATTATGCTGATGATAACAACCAACATTCATATGCTGATGATAGGATCATACTGATGCTAATAACTAACACTTATTTAGCGCTTATTATGTGCCAGGCACTGTGCAAAGCGCTTCACGAATGTCTCACCTGAGCCTCACCGCCACCTTGGGAAGCAGGTGCTGCTGTTATTCCCCATTTTACAGATAACAGCTAATATTCATATAACACTAGGCGCCAGGCACTGTGCTAAGTGTTTTACAAATATTTGATTCTCACAGCCCTGGGAACTAGGCACTATTTTCTCTTATTTTGCAGATAGTAATAATATGCTATTTACATAGTACTTATTATGTGCCAAATACTGTGCTCAGTAATTTACAGTTATCTCATTTGAGCCTCATAATAACCCTGGGAAATAGGTGCTATTATTAACTGCATTTTACAGATAAGGAGATAGGGTCCCAGAGGAGTGGTGTCTTGCCTAGGGCTATACAGCTAGCAAGTGACTGAGTCAGGATTTGAACTCTTGTTAGGCAGGTGCTGTTATTATAGATAAGAAAGCCGAGGCTTAGAGGGGTTGTGACTTGTCCAGGGTCACCAGCTAGTAAGTACATGAGGCAAAATTTGACCTTGCTTTCCATGTCTGGCGCTCTATCTGCTGTACCCCTAGGCTGCCTTCATTTTATAGCCCCAGAGGTTGGTATTCCTAATGAAGGAAAGTACCTTGAAAAGGGATAACAATAGTAGCCTATGTTTAAATCACACTTTAAAAAAGTGTTCTAGTCTTATATCATTTGCAGGATTAGTGAAAAGAGGCCTGGTCTTGGAGTCAGAGAACCTGCATTCAAACGTAGGAGACCCCAAGCAAGCCAATATGTGTAATGAGGGTTGATGATAATCCTTGCTCTGCCTGCTTCACAGGTCTGGTCCCTCAAAATAACAGCTCATGTTTATCTAGTACTTTGCACTTTGTAAAAAGGTTTGCTCACAACCACCTGGTGAGGCAAAGCGAGTTTATCTCAAGGCCCAGATGGAATCAAGTTTGGAAAGAATACTAGATTTGGGATCAGAAGACTTGAAGTTTTGCATTTCAGTTACTGCACTTTTTGCATATATGAGAAACCCTGGACCCTCTCCTCATTGGAGACTTCCCTAGGAAGGACTTATTCCATATTTCACCTCACTCTTAATCAGGATTTTCTCTGGACTCAACCTTTTTTTTTTCTTGACTGCCATATTCCTCTGTTCTCCCACCCATCTCACTTCGCAGTACCTCTATATGTGTCTCTTCCTTCATTAGAATATAAGCTTCCGGAGGGTAAGGACTATCTTGTTTGATTGTATTAGCACTCCTAAACTCTCAGCACAGTGCTTGGCTCATATTAAGCCCTTAATAAATACTCTAAGTCAGGCCTGCAGAACATAGTGCTTGCAGCCTGCCAAAGGATTTCTGGTGACCTGCAAAATATGTAGGGTTCCTGCTGCTCACTCTTCTGTTTGTCATGTGACCCTCAGCAACCAACCATCATCAGTCTGTCTCTAGTCTAACCTATCTGCACCAAAGTTTAGCCTCTTTTAATTTTGGCCCCCATCTACTGCCAAGTTGCTCAGGTCTGCTCTAAGTCATTGATAAATGATTGTTGGAACAAACAATGAATAAAATCTGCAGTCACAGAGACAGGAACTTTAAGTAGACCGAAGGAGCTATAGTGACTTATTAAGGCTGCATGAATGCACACGATGAATGTTTGTTGTCAAAAGTAAGGCAGTTATAAGGCCTGGGATGTAGAGAGATTTCTCTGGAATCTTAACAAATAGTCAAAGCCAGGTAGGGCCAAGTAGGCAATCATATCTCCTCATACGGGAAATTTCTTGCTCCAATGATTTCCATCTCCTTGTAGCCTGGTGAAAAAATGTGGAGCTAGCTTTGAGATGACTTCTGACGGGCATTCTAACACTCCAGGGTGGTTGGATGGGTCCTGGGAAGGGATTCTCTCTCTAGTCTAGCTACCCTATGGCAGGGCAAACCCTAGGTAAAATGGTGAAGTAAGCCACAAACAGTCTTAGCTGTCTTCTACCTCCACTAACTCTTTCTTTCTCCTCCTTCCTGGGCACTTATCTTTCTCACTCAGTAAGTTAACTTATATTAACCTGGTGTTAGCTGATAAGGGAAGATTTCCTAGTAGTATTTGCATTTTCCCCCCCCAGAGGACTCTTAGAGAGTGGAATGCTAGGAGGCAGGGTTGATACTTTTGGGGAGAGGTCTGCCCAGCTCTCCTCACTCAAAGCCATATGTCATAGGCAATGTAGAGGAGTCTCTGGCCTGCTCCAGATATCTTTGCTTCTGCTCAGAGTTTATCCTTCAAGTAAAATTTTGAGACCCTTGTGGTATTCTAAAAATCTCAAAGGGTATTTCTAGGGGTTCTGGTTTGGCTGGAGACTTCTCTCTCCAGATAAGCTTCAGTCCTGGGATGGGAGGCTCTTTAGAACTGACAAGGCTGTTCAGGGTTTCCTCTAGAAATCAGACTATCTTCTATTCAGGTTAGACCCCAAAAGACATTTCTAGTAAGAAAAAAATGCAGACTGTTGGGACATATACCCCTGAACAGTCCAGAGGACCCCAAAACATTTCCTCTCTTAATTCCAGCACCCTAAAGTCATAGGATCATAAGAAATACAGATTTAGAGCTCTAAATACCTTAGAGGCCATTGAGATCTATTACCTCATTTTGGAGGTAAAGAGACTGAGGCTTAGAGAATTCACATCACTTGCTCAGTTACATAGCTAGGAGGTGTCCAAGATGGGATTCAAAAAGCGGTCTTCCTGACTCCAAATCCAGCAATCTATCCTTTATACCATATTTTATAGTTTGTAGTATACCATGCTGCCTCATTATGTCACAGCATTGATTGTTTTTATGATCTGAGATCAGTGAATAGGGTGAAAATTGTACATTGTATATTTAATCTTAGATGCAATTTTAAAAATAACTCATTTACTTGAAGCACTGTCTTGTCTTAGCCCCTCCCCCAAATGAAGGCAGGAGATGAACGCATCTCCCTAGCATACCCTTTTTTAATCTTCTTTCACGGCCCCCTCCCCCTTTTTCTGCTCCAGGACTGACAAAGCCTGACTTTAACTGATAAGCTAGCCCCTCCCAGGCTAAAGGGTTATGAGAAGGGAAGGCTGAGGGAAGTCCCAGGGAGCCAAGGAAGGGTGAATAAGCCCAGAAGGAGGGGAAAGCGAGAGAGAAGAAGCCTCTGGGAAACAGCTTTCAAGAAGAATGGGCATCATGAATCCAGGAGCCAGATTGGATGGCTGAATGCTGTGCCACTGAACCTTTTCCTTTCCTCCAACCCCAGTACTACCCCATGGCTTCTGCCCTCAGACTCCTGCACGTCCTCTCTGCTCTAGCACCAGCTCTGAGTGGGTAGAGAAGAGTAACTCTGGACTAATTTCTCCCTAGCCAGTGAGCATTCATCTCCTGCATCCTGATTTCCTCTTTATGGCCAAGGCAGTTTTATGAAGCTAATGAAGATCTGTTAAATGCCTGTAGGGAACACTGTGTTAAAATACTGGGGGAGGAGCCTCAGGGAACTTATCCATCTAGTGGATGTATATATGTGAAATAAATACATAATTGTAATACATACATGAGAAGTATACTAGAAAGGTGCAAAGTAAGTACTATGTGACTGATATCTGAAGGAGAAGGTCGGTTGTGTACAAGCCATATCAGGGAAGGCTTCACAGAGGAGGGGGCTTTGAACTGGATTTTTAAGGATGAGTAAGAATTCAGCCACTGAAGAGAAGGAGAGGGCATTCCGGGGTTGGGAAATAACAGGAACAAAGGGTTATTTATCTTTTCTATGCCATGGACCCCTTCAGCGGTCTGGTGAAGCCTCTGGACTCCTTCTTAGAAGAATGTTTTTAAGAGCATGAAATAAAATACACAAAATTACAAAGGAAACTAATTATGCTAATATATAATTATCAAAATATGAAAAAAAAAACAAATCAAGTTCTTGGATCCCAGGTTCTTTTCCTTTTGAAAAGACTTTTTAGGTTGTCTATATTTACTGACATGTATTCATCAGTGGGTTGCTAGGTGGCACAAAATGGATAGTGCTGGTTCATCTTTCTGAGTTCCAGTCTGGCCTCAGACACTTACTTGTGTGACCCTGGGCAAGTCACTTAAACCTGTTTGCCTCATTTTCCTCATCTGTAAAATGAACTGGAGAAAGAAATGGCAAACCACTTCTGTATCTTTGCCAAGAAAACCTCAAATGGGGACATGAAGAGTTGGAAACAACTGAATAGGTGCTCACTAGTCAGCTATAAGCTCGATGTCAGCTTCTTGAGGGTAAAGAATCTATTGGTTTTTGTCTTTGTGTTTGCCAGGGTCTAGCACAGTGCTTTGCCTTGCTTAATAAATATTGGGTTGAAATGAATTGAACATCTCCTCCCAAAACATATACAAACCTGTACTTTGAACTTCATCCACGTTGGCTGATTCTTTGATTAGGTCGAGCAGTGGGGAATGTTCTGTCCAGCAGACTAGAACTTGGCTCTCAGCCTAATTGTATCCAGCCTGCAACATGTTTTCTAAAATTATCTGTCAGACCTGGACTCCAACTGTTAAGATGGACAGACTGAATCCTGCTCATACCTGAGAGAGAGTCCCCCCGGTATGACACAAGTCCTGACTGTTCGCCTCAGTGCTTCACTTGCAAGGATTCCACTGCTAGAGTCAGAGGGACAGATGGCCAGGCAGATTGTCAGAGGTAAGTTGCTAGCAGGAGGGTTTGAAGGTGGAGTTGTGCAGGGTGGGGTGGTGTGTGGAGGGAGGGACCAGGGAAGAAAGCTGGTGGTACTACCACTTTGGATCTTGGCTTAGGCTGGGCATAGAATAGGTGAAGGGCTGGTGGAGTTTGGCAGGGATACTAGTAAAATAGGGGTGACTGCTTGAGCAGACCTGATGTGACTGATGGGTAAGGGAAACCAGTCTGGCAGCCTTGGGAGGCTGAAGATGGAGAGATAACAACACCAAGAACAATTATTATTATTATTAATTTATATAGTGCTTTAAGGTTTGCAAAGCTTTTATAAATTATCTCATTGAAATCTCCCAATAGCCCTGTGATGTGGGTATTATTATTATCCCCATTTTACAAGTATGGAAACTGATCCTGAAAGAGGCTAAATGATTTATTCAAACTACTGTCTGAATGTTTTTTTAAATAGTATTTTATTTTTTCCCTAATTATATGTAAAGCTGATTTTTAGCATTCATTTTTACAAGATTTTGAATTCCAAATTTTTTTTCCTTCCCTCCTTCCCCTCTCCTCCCCATTCCCTAAAATGATAAGCAATTTCATATGGGTTATGTGTATGTATATATATATATGTATATATATATATATACACACACATACATACATACGTAAACACACACACACACACATATATAGATATATATATATATATATACATATATATGCAATCATGTAAAACATATTTCCATATTAGTCAAAGTTGTGAAAGAAGAAACAGACCAAAAGGAAAAAAAAACCACACAAAAAAGGGAAAAAAAGTATCCTTCGATCTGCACTCAGAGTCTGTTAGTTCTTTGTCAGATAGTAAATGCTAAGGCAAATTTGAACTCAAGTCTTCCTTACTCCAAGTACCATACTCTATCCATTCTGTCACCTGGCATGCATAGTGGTGAAGGTACTGGGCTTGGAGTCAGGAAGAATTGTCTTTCAGTCAGTCTTTAAACATGTACTAGCTGTGTGACTCTGAGCAAGTCACTTACCTTTCAGATACTCAGTTTTCCTCATCTGTAAAATGAGGGGGTTGGACTCCCTCTTTAGGTACTCTCCCACTCCAAATCCATTTTCCTGTGATTAGAGTTGCTTTACTGAAGCTTGGTAAGGCTTTTGAAGAGTTTTAATTTTGGTAAAACTAAGTGAAGGTAATAAGTAAACATTTGTTGATCAGAGCTGAAAAGAGTAGAGTTTAGAGATTATAGTGAAATAGGGCTCTCTCTGGCCCAAGGAGGAAAGAAGGTGGGAAGCACTGGCTTATCTCTGGCCTTCAGACTCTCTTTTTCTCATTCCCTCAGGTTTCTTCTCCTCATTCTCTTTCCCCCTTTACTTTTAGTGTGTCTTCTTTTTCGTCTCTTTCCTTTGGATGTCCTTTCCTTGTTCTACCTGGTGTATTTTTTTTTCCTTCTGGTCTTGGCCCTAGATGGCCTCCTTTTTCTTTAGATTAGAGAAATCTATTTCATCTAATGTAGTATACTGTTCATCATTAATCTAGCAATTTTTTCAGTTTACCTCCATAGGTAGGGTCTAGAGTGACCAAGGGAAGGAACAACATCTAGGAGAAACATGAGGTTAATAAGGAAATGAAGTAGATTTATTTGTTGGGCACACAAAAAGGGACTCCTGCTCTTTAAATTAAAAAAAATTAAATTTAATAACTATCAATAAAAAATATCAAAAGGGGGAAAAAAGAATAAAATCTTACATAAAATTCTTAGCAGTCACCAAAGTAAAACCAAGTGAATCCACTGATAGACTTCTTCCTCTTTTAAATCCTTCCTAACTAAATTAATTTACTCTATTTTCATCCCCCTCCCCCCCACCCACCCAAGTCACTCCTTGGCTTTAAATTATCCCTCAAAGGAGTCACATTCATTTTTTTTTCCTAGGGCAATAGGATTCTATTATGACAACAACATAACAACTTGTACCCAGGGAACTTAACTCATTACCAAGGAGAAACAGACTCTGGGCAAGAGGGAGCCCATTAAATGCTATTGGATTGATTGATAAGGGAAATAAAATAGAGATTCTCTTGCAATTTCCAAGGATATTTTGATTGGGTTATAGGATGCAGATTTTCTACAATGAGTCACAGACTATTAGTAGTAACACTTCCCAGTCTAATACCTATGAAACTGTGAACTCATTGTCACATATTCAGAGTCTGAATCTCTGCTATAGAATGGAATTTGATGTGTGACCTTGAGCAGGGGTACTTTCTGACTCAGTTAATATAGGGATCACAATATTCATTATAATTGATGGTGGGTGAATAATTTAATTTGTGCTTTCAGAGTTCTTTGACCACAAACTTTATGTTACTGTACAGGTGAAGACTGTAGCAATGATTAAAAAGCTCTTTCAAAGAAGAAAAAAGGAAACAAATATTGGATGAAATTTTCAGCTCTAGCCTAACTACTAGGTAGGGCATGACAATTTGTTGCCTTGTGATACAGAGTAGCAGACTCTATTGAAAGATCCTTTCACTGGCTACTTATCCCTCAGATTCATGCATATCAGGCCTATTTCCTTCACCCTCACCCCTTCCTTGTTCCATTCGATGTTCACCTTCCATTGTGCGTCAGAACCCCGCAATATTGTTAATAACTGCTCTTCATATTAGACTTCCTCCTCTCACACTCCTGGCTTAGCTCACTTTCCAGACTTCTCTATGTCCCTGACAGCCACCTTCTCACCCTGGTTATACCTTTGTCCCCTGAGGCCTGCTGGAACCACTCTTTGAACTTCACCTCTTCTGTGAACAGCCTACTGTTTTCAACTCTTATTTACTTATAGTCTTCATCAAGCCTTGCTTAATCACTGAATGGGCATTGCCTCTGACAAACTGAGACCCAGGAAAGACCTCAGCTAAAAAAGGCCAAGGTCTCCCACTGCATCCAGGGCCATCTCCAGTCCTTCTGATCAATATCCTGCCATTGGACCCAGATGGCTCTGGAGGAGAAAGTGAGGCTGGTGACTTTGCAAAGCCCCTCCTCACTTAAATCTGATTCACTCGCCTATCATGGCATCACCTCCCTGAAGTCATGGTCTTCATGAAGAATGAAGGACAGACAACATCAACCCCTATGTGTAAGTTCCTTGGGGGTAGGGCTTGTCTTATTTGCCTTATAAGCTCAGCCTAGTAATAGTGCCTGGCACACATCAAACACTTAAGTGGTTTATTTGTCTTAATATTCTTGTAATCATAGAAACCTAGCTTTTTTCCAGATGGCTCTCAATCCCTGACCACTTTCTCCAGTACTGGATGCACTTTATCTTATGCTCCCTGACACACTGACCAGGAGGAGGAGGAGGAGGAGGCATGTTTAAGGCATGGCCACTTTCAGACCCTTCCTCTAGATCTGTCCCGCAGCAATTTTTCCTCCTTTGAAATGCAGTCCATCCAGATTTATCATACTATCTAGACCCTGGTGATTGTCATCTAAGGGTCTCCAGGTCATTCTCCTTTCTTTATCATGTCACAATCCCCTTGGGCACTTTCATTTGCATGTTAATATCCCTTCAAATAGGCATGCCTTCCTGTCAATCAACTTCTTTACCTCCACCTGATTTATATCTTCCACCCTCCCCATTTATATCTCCCCCCCCACACCTTCTCCCCCCACACAGACACATTTGAGGAACAGTCATATTCTTGATTTTTATCATCACTCCTTGTTGTTCCACCTCCACAAGCTAGAACTCTGAAATTCTTCTGGCTAACCACAACCTCGTGTAATTCTTTGTGTCTTCCGTCCCCTTTCCTACCACTCTCTTACCTTCATTGCTAAAACACAGGGGATCCATCTAGGACTGAGAAGCATTTCTCATTTTTTTCATTTTTTTTTCATGTTTCCAGAGTCAAATAATTCACCAAGTGACTAGCCTACTGGTGATTAATTTCTGCAAGCTTAGTGATTGTGTTCCTAAAAGGTAGTGTCCAGAACTCAACATTAATATTCCAGAGGTCAACTGGCCAGCACAGAAGGTACCCTGTACTTTTGTAAGCAAAGGATGTGACTTGTTAGTACTCTAGAATATCAGCTAATGTTCACCACCTTTGGGGATGCTGTGACGACCCACCATGATGGAAGCTGTAGGAATGCTTATTACTATATGAAACTAGCAATGTACTTCTTCCCATTAAATATGCATTTTCTCTCAGAAACGATAGTGAGTACAACTGAAATGGTACTATTGGTATTATTACCATTATTAGCTAATTCAACATGTCTGTACCCTCCTGGTAATGGTTATTTGGTGAAAAATGCCAGGGAAGTAAAGGGGGTATTTTCAAGATGTTATTTGTAGGTGGCACAACGGATAGACTTGGAGTAAGGAAGTCCTGTGTTCAAATCCTGCTTCAGACACTTGTTTGGTGTGTGACCCTGGTCAAGGTAACCTCTCTTGGCCTTTATTTCCTTACCTCTAAAATGAGGATAATAATTTCACCTGCCCCCCAGGATTACTGTGAGGATCAAATGATATAATATCTATGATTTGCTTTGCAAACCTTAAAATTTTATCTAAATCCTAGCTATTAGTACTGTTTCTGTGACAACATAAGTTCTTTGTGGGCCCAGATAACTTCACAAAGCTAATCAAGGCTCTCTGTACCTAATGCTGCCAACTACAACAACAAGGAGATGGGTAGGTACTGATGTATGATTGGCAAGGTCTTTGAAACTCAGATATAGGATTTTTTAGGTGGTAGGAACCTTAGAGGTTCAGCATAGTCTCCTCATTTTAGAGATGAAGAAATTGAAGACCAGTGATTTGCTGCAAATTTGTCAAACCTATGCGTCACGACGCTTGCCTTGTAAAAATGGCTTGAGCAAAACCAGTCACATCTACCAGCAGATTTACTCTTAGGCATGTATAGTCTACCCTTTCTCAAGGGAAGAGGGCGCCACATTTTTTCAATGGGATTCATTTTGTCTTTGTGTTTCCACCATTGAGTACAGTGTGTTGAGCACAATAGGTGCTTAATAACTGCTGGACTGAATTGAACTTAGATTCAACCTCCCTCGCCCACTTCTGACTCCAAATTTAGTGTTCAACTTTGGCTCTTATCGTCCAGCATTTCATCCCACTTATGACCAAGGATGAAAATCGATATTTTAATCAATACTTGATATTAAACATATAATGACTTATATATAACATTTTATATTTTGCAGAGTAATTTCATTTACATTATTTCACTTGTTCCTTGTAAGAACTCACTGAGGAAGACATTATTATACCAGTTTTATAAAGGAAGAAAACAAGACCCATAGAGGTTAAGTAACTAGTTCAAATTCATACAACTAGTGAGTGACGGATGTGGGACTCAAACATATGTCTTCTCACCAACCTGACACAGAGTACCGGAATTCACACAAATTCTACCAGGCTCTTTAGCTAATCAGAAGAAATCAGAACAAAGACTGGTTGCCAAAAAACCAGGTACCATAAACTTCCCTGAATCAAATTCAGTTTGGAAAAAAAAAAATCATTGTAAATGAAAAGACGCCTTTATGCACAGGCATTTTAACTGAGATAAAGTTCAGGTAATTACTCTTTTTGAAAGATAACTCATTCTATCTGTACATGAGATTTTTCTCATGTTTTTGTCAAATATGTGGCAGGTAGAGGGAAAGTTTTGGTAAGAGTCAATGAAAAAGTACTCCTTAAAGACGATGAGATTGGAAGATAACCAATGTTTCCCATGTCTCTTTTGCTCCCACTTTGTAGAAAAAAGTTATAGCTACCTGGTAATAACAGAAATAATTACTTCTAACTTGACCCAGGCACCCATCAGGAGAAAGGAGAGGGCCAATGATTCCTCTTTAGCGACACCTAGTGGACAAATAGAGAGCAGGGATGAATTTGGCTTTCAGTCTGCATCTAGGTCAAACCCAAATCCTGGAAAAAGACTAACAAAACTTCAGATCGTAATTTTAGAGCAGAAAGAGATCTTAGAAGTCACAGAGTACAACCCTTTCATTTTGCAAATGAGAAAACTGAGGCACAAATATGAAGTGACTTGTCCAGGGTCACACAGCTGGTAAGTCTGAAACAGGTAACAAACCCAACTCTCTGTACCATGCTCTAAGTTTGTACTACATAGATAGACTGCTTTTGTGACAATCGGTGTTTCTCACGTGTCACTATGGCTTTCTCTTTCTTTGAAAAATAGTGCAAGAGGTTTCAAACATGTGGCCCATATGTCACATGTAGCCCACAACAATCCTGAGTGCAGCCTGAATGAGATTAAAATACAATCTGGGAATACTTAACAAAACAAATAAAAATACAACAAAATATAGATGATATTACATTTTAAAATTAAGTCAGTATGAGGCCTGCAGAGATTGCTATGTGTGGTTTGGTGGCCTCTCTTTCTATTTAAGTTTGATACCACTGGTATAACGGATAGGGCATTGGACTTGGAGTGAGAAAGATGTGGATTCATATCCTGCCTTGCATGTTTACTAACTGTGTGATCCTGGGCAGGTCACTTAACTTCTTTTGGCCTCACCCAGCTTAAAGAGATCTATCTATCTATCTACATATTTATCTATATATCTGTCTATCTATACACACTACACACATACACATATATATTTATACATACATATATACATATACATACTAGCTGGGGTGTATGGATGTTCAGGGAGGACTAGTACCTCTGGTATGAGAGCTTGTCTAGCCCTTTTCAGGGCTGCTTGCCTATCTTTGTTGTCTACCTGTCATCCAACTCTCACCCGTGGCTCCAAGAAGCTTTAGCATGCAAAATGGCCACACCTCAGTAAACCATCTTGGCAGATAGGCTAAACCAGGTTGAGGGTAACTGACAGGCCTCAAACCTGAGTTAGGGGGATGTCTACCCCAAGTATGGGAAGACTTACCCTAGTGGAATGGGCAGATGAGCACAATTTATGCCAGTGGCCACATAGGTGGCTGAAGCAGGTGCTGTGGAGCACTTAGAGCTTAGTCAGATATCAAGGACACCAAGGTTACCTACCGCATCCTGGGCCATCACTAGTCATCCTGACTTTTGTCTTGCCACTGGACTTTGGTCATTCTGGAAGGGTGAGGCTGATGACTTTGTGCCACTCTGCCTTACTTAAATCCAATTCATGAGGAGTCAAGACATCACCCCATTATGTCATTGGTCCTCTTTGAAAATGAAGGCAGAACAACAGTATGCTAGCTATTGCCAATTAGGTATTATCTTTGTAACTCTGCTCTAGCTTTTTTGATTCCATATGATGCCATATCCTTCCTTTTATGATTTTTTCAACTAACAAAAATCTATTTTCTCTCCCTCCCATCTTCTGCTTCCACATAGAAGAAAAAAACAGAAAAAGAAAATCCTTATAATAAATATGCACAGTCAAGCAAAACAAATTCCTGCATTAGCCACAGCCAAAGATATATACGTGAGTGCTATCCTTGCAATGCCATATGAAGGGTCTCTGGCTTCTCAGTTACGGTACTTTTGCTTTGCAAGCCCCTAATCAATGCTCTGGGATTTGGATTTTGGCCTGCTCTTTACTTCTGAAATAAAAAGCCTAAACATGAATTAGCAAACCAAGATGAAGGCTTACAAATGTTTTCTTTGCAACAATTTCATTACTATCATCACTGTTTTAGAAATAAGGAAACTGAAGTCCAGAGAAGTTAGCCATGGTTGTCACAGACATTAGGCTATTCAGTGACAAAGTCTGTATTTGAATTTAACTTCTGATTCCAAGTTCAATGTTCTTTCCATGAGTACACACTGAAATAAAGGAACTTGAGAAAGTGTCCAGTTCTTTTAGGATTTTCTAATCAGGAAAATCAGGCCTCATTTGATGTACAAAGGTTCCTTTATACATCTTTGACTCTGAGGCTTTTTCTTCTCTCCTAGAAGCTGTACATATACAGACTAGAAACTGCTTGGGAAGTACAAAGTATAACTATTCCATGTTCGTTCCATTAGTAAGCAAATGCTTCATGTTGCACTGCATAAATGAAGCATTTAAACATTCTCAGTGTGTAGACATTATCTTACTAATTTCTTTTCTTTTTTTCTTAGTGTTTATAATTTTTATTACATTTTTAAAATGTCCATAAAAATCAAATTCCAAATTCCCTCCCTCCCACCCCTCCCTCATTCACTGAGAAGGCAAGCAATATGATACCCATTATACATATGAAGTCATGTAAAACATATTTCTGTATTATCCATGTTGCAAAAAAAAAAAAAGCAAGAAAAATAACAACAGTAGAAAACAACGTGCTTCAATCTGCACTCAGAGTTCATCAGTTCTCTCCCGGGAGTTGGAGAGCATTTTTCATCATGAGTCCTTAGGAATTGCCATGGATCATTGTATTGCTGAGAATAACTAAGTCATTCACAGTTGCTTATTATTACAACATTGCTGTTAGTGTGCACAACATTCTCCTGGTTCTGCTCACTTCACTTTGCTTCCATTCATCTAAGTCTTCTCAGGTTTTTCTGAACCCATCCCCCTCATCATTTCTTACAGCATAATAGTATTCTATCACAATCACATAACACAACTTCTTCAGTCATTCTCCAATTAATGGGCATGCTCTCAATTTCCAATTCTTTGCCGTGACAAAAAGCTGCTCTCCCCACCCCCCCCCTTTCTCTCTGTCTCTCTCTCTCTGTCTCTCTCTCTCTCTCTCTCTCTCTCTCTCTCTCTTTATATATATATATATATATATACGTATATTCTCCTTTTCATTTTTGTTTGATCTCTTTTTTACCAATTTCTTTTCAATGAAACTTCATTTATGAATTGTCATATAACTCTGTCAGAGAAAGGAACCAAGTGTTATGTTAAGTAGGTGGCTAATTTCTATGTATGTGTCATATATATATGTGTCCAATTGTGGAATTACCCTGAGGGAGGAGTATAACTAAGCCTGACTAGCCTGTTATACTATACTGGGGGAGTAGAATGGGTTCATTGGGGTTGTTGATGGCCCAGACTTGGGGCCCCAGACTTTAGGGTGGTTCCCTGATTTGATTGGGCAAAGGGTGTTGACTTCTCCTAAATATGTCCTCTTTGGGAGGTGGGGGAATACTTCTTGTAGGCATATGGTTATGCTTTTTGTAGGAGTGGGGACTTGTCAGCAATGGGCACTAGGCCTCTCTCCATATCTGAACTCATACTCCTTTGCAGCCCATTCAATGCATTGCTGGGGGAACAGATGGGGAATATGGAAAATACCGGAGCAATAGTCACTTTCCATCATCATGCTAAAAATGTTAAGCTTTCTGGGACCTCAAGTTAAGTGCTCCCTTGCCCATCTCTCTTCATCAGCCTTACTCTCCAGGATAGGAAAAAAAAATGTGATGAAAAGCACATGTTGCCTGGATGACAGCTTGCATCTGGATAGGTAGCCCATTGAGCAAGTCCATCATCATATATATCATGGACAGGAAATTAAGAAGAACAATAAGCCTGGCCTAGAATTAAATAGGAGTTCAGGCTGGACAGCATCAAATTATATAGTATTTTCAGTGATTCTAGGCTGTTCTCTGCCATGTAAAAAACATTTAAAAGTAAATTTTTGTGGATATCTTTTATTTTTATATCATCTATATTTCCCAATGTACCCTCTCTCCTCCAAAATGTCAATCTTTTATAATAAAGAACAAAAAAAAAGAGGAAAAACATTTCAGCAAAACTAACCAACATATTGGGAAAAGTCTAATAATTTATGTGGTATTTCACACCCATAGTTCCCCAGGTCTGCAATGATATAGAGAAGGTATTTTCTTATAGTTGTTCTTTGGGGTCAAGTTTGGTCATTATAATTTGACAACATTGTTTTAATTGCTTTGTTGTGGCTCTTCGCATTAACATCATTGTTTTCCCAGTTCTTTTGACTTTGTATCAGTTCATTTAAGACTTTCCCATACTTTTCTGTCTTTATCATATTCATTTTACAGCCAGGTCCCAATTAGTGCACATAATGAAAGAAGGAAGGAAACAAGCACTTATTAAGCACCTACTATATACCAGGCACTATGCTAAATGCTTCACAAAATCTCATTTTAGAGAGGATTCTGGGAAGATGGCAGAGTAGTTCAGAAAATTCTAAGCTCTCAAGATTTTCCCCCACAAGAGTTAAAATAGCACCTTAGGGCAAACAAAGTATGGGTGGAGACAAAGAACAATTGGGACACAACAGGCCTCTTCCTGGGACTATTTGAGAAGATCTTAAGAAAAATCCCAGAAAGAGGTTTGGTCCTGTAAAGAGTAAACACCTCCAGGCTAGGTTCTGCTTTAACAACTAGCAGCAAGTCCTGGGGTTAGTTGGTTTAAGAGGCTGCCTCCATCCCAGCCATAGGAAATTTTGACCCCAGGATAGTGAGGGGAGTTGGGCATTTGAGCCCAGGAAGATTGAGGGAACCTCTGCTGATGAGGAACACCAGACCCAGCTGTATTTTGAAGAGCAGCAGGGGCAAGAAGGAACCACTACAGGCTGGGTGAGTGCAGAAGCAGTGGGGCAGAAAGCCCCTGGCTTTGGGTACTTACAGGAGGTTGGAGGTTTGGCTTTAGTTCCAGGCTAGAGAGCAGAACTGAAGATCTGGGGCAAGAGGCACCATTTCTCATACCCCAGGCTAGAGGTGATTACAAAAATCAAGCTATTACCACAAAAAATGCACAGGCAAAGGTGAAAGAATCAACCATAGAAACCTATTACGGGAATAGAGATGACCGGGGTTCATCTTCAGAGGAGGATATTGAAGTAAAGAAACCCCCAAAGAATAGTCAAATGGTCACCTGCCCAAAAAGAATTTATAGAAGGTCTTAAAAAAGACTTTAAAAATCAAATGACAGAGATGGAGGAAAAACTAAAAAACAACAAAAAAAGAATAATCCATGAAAAACAAGAAGGTTATGAACGGAAAGTTAACCAGTTAGAAAAGGAGATCCAGAAACTTAAGGAGGAAAATGACACCTTGAAAATTAGAATTCGGCAAAGTGAAGCCAGCAAAATTATAAGAGATCAAGAAATAACTAAACAAAACATGAATAATGAAAAAATAGAAGAGAAAGTGAAATATCTTAGAAGAAAAACAACAGATTTGGAGATAGATCAAGAAAAGAAAACATAAAAACAATTGGACTAACTGAAAATTATGATCAAAAAAAGAATCTTGATACAATAATACAAGAAATAATTAAAGAAAATTGTCCTGAAGCTTTAGAAGAAGGCAGGGAAGTAGAAATAGAAAAAATCCATCAATCACCACTTCAAAGAGCTCCTATGAGAAAAACTCATAGGAATATCATAGTCAAATTCTGAAACCCCCAGCTCCAGGATAAAATATTAAAAGCATCAAGATTAAAACAATTTAAATATGAGGGTGCCACAATTAGAATTATACAAGACCTAGCAGCAGAGACATTAAAGCACCGCAGATCTTGGAACACACTATTTTGAACAGCAAAAGATCTGGGGCTCTGGCTGGAAATATCATACCCTGCAAAGTTAAATATTATTTTGAATGAAAAAAATGGACATTTGATAAACTCTCAGACTTTCAAGACTTTGTAAAAAAAAAAATCTTCAACTTAATAGAAGATTCGACATACAAGAACCAAGAGAAACATAAGGTATATACCAAAGACTAATTATAAGGGATTCATGAGGACATACTATTTACCTTTTATATAATGTAGAATCTAAGATTCTTCTTAATAACTTGCTAGCACATAAGAAAGATTGGGGGTTACCCTGACTATGATATGAATTTTAAAAAGTAAAATCATTTAGGAACAGCTAAAAAGAGTAACTATTTTACACAAATGAGGTGCAAGAGGAAGAAAGGTTACAGAGGAATTAGATGGGGGAGGAGGGCCCATAGTTTTGGTAGCCTGCTTTCATTGGGAATGGCTTTAAGAGGGAAATATATATATATATTTGGAAGAGTATAAAAGTCTTCTAAATTTAGAAGAAATAAAATGGTAGGGGCATAGAGAGGGAGGAGAGGACAAGGGAGGGATCTTTAGATGGGAGAATGAGGGAATAGGTAAAAAGCGTGTATAGAAGGGTGTTTAGATTAATGGGAATGAGGGGATAGGGGAGAGATCCTTGGAGGGGGAAAGGCAAATAATAGGAGGGCAAGGTAGCAGGTAGAAGTAAAGTAGAGGAGGCAGGAGGTCCAGGCTAGGTTCTGTTTTAACAAGTGGCAAGTCTTGGGGTTAGTTGATTTGAGAGGCTGCCTCTATCCCAGCCACAGGAAATTTTGACCCTGGGATAGTGAGGGGAGTTGGGCATTTGAGCCCAGGAAGATCGAGGGAACCTCTGCTGTTGAGGAACGCCAGACCGAGCTGTGCTTTGGAGGAAGGAAACAAGGATATGTACAAACATAAAAACAAAGATCCGGAGTACAGTATGTTTGGGAAAGTATATCTCTACATACTTGTGTGTGTGTGTGTACATATATATATATATATATGCATATATATGTGTATGTATATATGGAGAGACATATATCTAAACTATATTGTAGCCTTCTGGGGGGTGGCGGGAGGGGAAAAAAAGAACAAAGTTAAAAAGTGCACAGTAGAGAACAAAAGAAAACACAAGGAAGCAAAGAAAAGATGAACAATTTTCAACACAAGGGTATTATTTATCATACAGGCTTTCTTAAAATGAAAACTTATTGTCACATATTTTAAATCCTCTCTTTCATGCTGCTATGCACATTATGTGCTTTTTTTCTTACTTTGTATTTAAGTTTCAATATTTAAGTTTATGATATGTTTTTGTTTCTTTTCTCTATTCTGTATTTGCGTTCTGGTAAAATAAAAAAAAGAGTAAAAAGGAATCTCATTTTATCCTTACAATAACCCTAGGTAGGGGTGGGAACCTGCAGCCTGGGTTTTACAGAACAAATCTTTTTATTAATGGGATTTGTTCTGTGAAGTTTGGATTCAGTGAAAGGGCTGGGCTTAGCTTGGGGACCTAGAGGGCCACAAGTTCCCCACCCTGCAGGAGGTAGGTGCTTTCATGATCCTCATTTTACAATTGATTTTGCATTCAATACTCTTGAGGCAAACAGGAATTAAGTGACTTGCCCAGGGTCACATAGCTAGTAAGTGACTGAGGTCACATTTTAACCCAGGTCTTGACTTGAGACCAGCTTTCTGCTGTACCACTTAGCTGTCTTTGAATCTCAGTGAAATGGTTGTATATATTCAAATTCATGCTACTCAAAGCTACAATTATATAAAATACAATAATTGGTTCTTGTTCAATCCTTTTCTGTTATGTCTGACTCTTTGTGATCCCTTTTGAGGTTTTCTTGGTAAAGATACTGGAGTGGTTTGCCATTTCCTTCTCCAGCTCATTTTACAGATTAAGAACTGAAGTAAACAGGGTTAAGTGACTTGCCCAGGGTCACACAGCTGGTAAATGTCTGAGGCTGGATTTGAACTCAGGAAGAAGGGTCTTCCTGATTCCAATCCCAGCATGCCATCCACTGTACCACCCAGCTACCCCAGTAATTGGTTCTAGCCCTATGGAAATATGTAGCATGCTTATCAGGACCTAGCTGCTTCTTATAGTACAGTAATTTTCTCTTACATTCATGAACCACAACTTGTTTAGCTCTTCCCCAATTGATGACCATCTGCTTTGTTTCCACTTCTTTGCTACAACGAAAAAGTGTTGCTGTAAATATTTTGGTATTATCTAAAAGCCCATCTTTTAAAATAGCAACATTCTCTGGGTGCTGCTAAGTGGCTACAAACCATGGAACATCAGTATATCAGAAGAACTGAAATTGCGGATGACCCAAATGGCATTGGAAAGATACTCATTGGATAAGTATACTGCATCACGCAGGATTATCATAATGCTCTAACATAACATGAGGGCCTAGTTATTCCCCTATCTGTCTTTTTGGCCCCACCTAGAAAAGCTGGGAACCTCACCCTATGATAAAATCCATTATATTGTCACCATTCCCACTTGTAAGTACCTGCCTTATGAACTCAAAGAAAACAAAGCGGACCCATCCTAGCTTGTGAAAAATACTGACAGCTGTCAGACCTGTATAGCTTGTCATTATAGTCATGCATTAAATAGGGCTCCAGCAAATATTCCCTCTCATAGCTCTCTGAGTCTCCCAGCAGGTGGCGATGCTAGGCCTTTTTCCAAAGGAAAAGCTATTTCTCTGTCATAACCCTTAGTCCAGCAAAGGGCGTATGGGAGTTATTTCTGAGCTCCCTACTGTGTGACTCAAATGCAGGACCAAGCTTGTGTGTGCCCTCTCTAAAGATAATTCTGAATTCCCTCTCAAAGTATGGTTCTTAAAGACCCCAGATCACATAAAAATTTCCCTGGTTGTCAGGAGTACCAACCTACCCTTCTTATTTTCAACATTTTTTCAGTTTTTCACACTGGGTTGGGTGAGAAAAGAAATTCAGTTTGATGGCCTATTTTCCAGGCCCCTACAGACATATTTTTTCTTGCACCTACACTCTGCATTGGTATAAAAGCTTTATATTAACATCTCTCTGCTCTTCTCCCCGCTCTTGGGACTAGCTGGGTGGTTTTATTTAAGTTACTGGACTTCCTTCCTTGATAGCTGGGGTGGAGTGGGAGAATGCATGGATGGCCTAGATATAACTAGGGTAGAATGGCTTCAGTTTTACCCAATGCACCAACTTCAAAGGATGCTGACAGCATCTCACTGCTTCAGTAAGGAAACAACAGAGTTTTGTACCTAGGTAGTCAGAGGAAATGGTTGAGATGGGAACTACCAGAAGGCTGGAGGAATTTCTTTCCTATCTCATCCTATCAGTGGTATGAGACTCCCCTTTAAGTGAGGGTGAATTGTAGCCCTCTTGTCCCAGGCATGGTTACGTGAGTTTATAGGATCATAGACTAAGAACTAAGGAAGAGACCTTAGAAGCCATTGAGTCTAACCCCCTCATTTTGTAGATGAAGAAAGAAGTTAGGTTATTTGCCAAGGGTCACATAGCTAATAACTTTCTGAGGTGGGATTTGAACTCAGGTCTTTTTAACTTCAAGTCTAGCATGCTGTCTACCGTACTAGCTGCCTCTCCATTTTTGGGAGTTGCTCTAGGCATAAAAGTTCTTCCTTATGGCTCTGATGGGGAGGGGAAGCCACTTTGCCCTCAGCCTTTCTCTGAGCCAGAAAGAAGGAAATATATAGCCCTCAGATGTTTAACTTAATCAATTAATTTTAAAAATTGGTTAAAACAACTATTTCTGCTGAATTTTCATATCTGGGGAAGGAGTTTTCATGCTTTAGATTTTGTCTTGCTCTCTTCAGTCAAGCTGAATTGGGCTCCTTGCTATTCCTCACACGACAGTCTATCTCACATTCTATACCCTTACACAGGTAATAGCCCCATGCCTGGAATACCCTCCCTCCTAGCCTGTGCCATGTTAAATCTCTAGCTCTTTCACTATTCAGCTCAAGGACTGACTCCTACAACATATCTGTTGTTGTTCAGTTGTTTCAGTCATGTCCAACTCTTCGTGACCTCATTTGGGGTTTTCTTGGCAAAGATACTGAGGTGGTTTGCCATTTCCCTTTCCTGCACATTTTACAAATGAGGAAACTGAGGCAAACAGAATTAAGTGACTTGCCTAGGGTCATATAGCTAGTATCTGAGGCCAGATTTGAATTCAGGAAGATGAGTCTTCCTGACTGCAGGCCAGGAGCTCTATCCATGGTGCCACCTATCTGCCCTAACAATTCTAGTTCACTCCCCCTCAGAAGTAATTTTGCATATATTCTGCTGGTGTACCCCCTCAGAATTTGCTTTGTATAAATTTGTTCTCTTCCCTATTGGGCACTATGATGTAGTGGAAAGGATGGTAGAAGAGTTCCTGGGTTCAAGTCCTCACTGTTCCTGGGCAGGTCCTATCACCTCTTCTTCGTCATATGGAAAATGAGGAGCTTGGACTAGGTGCAGCATGACACAGTACAGAGGACACTGGGTTTGGTTTATGAGCATCCTGGCTCTGTCGCTTTACTACCTGCATGACCATGGGCAAATCATTTGGCCTCTCTGGTCCTCCATTTTTCGTCTGTCAAAAAGGAGGGAGATGAACTAGATGGTCTCTCGAGTCCTTTCTAGCTTTAGATTTCTGATCAATAGGTTCCATGGCAGCTCTAAATTCTGTATTCTTGTGTTTCCACTTTGGTTACGTGGAGCTTCGTGAACCGCTCTTGCTCTTGTGGGGGCAGTGGATAGAGCACCTGGCCTGAAGTCAGGAAGACCTGAGTTCACATGCAGCCTTAGATACTTACTAGTTGTGTGACCCCAGGCAAGTCACTTAACCTTGTCTGCCTCAGTTTCCTCGTCTATAAAATGAGGAGGAGAAAGAAATGGCAAACCACTCCCAGATCTTTGCCAAGAAAACCCCAAATGGGGTTGGACACAACTAAAACAACTGAACCACCACCACAACAACAACCCCTCCCCTCTTTTTTTTTTAAATTCTGGATCTTATGCAACAGTACATTGGTGGGAATTGACATGATGACTTCAGGGAATAGCAAATAGGTCAGTCTGTTTGGAACAGAGTGTGTGAAATACAGTAATATGAAATAAGTTTGGAAAGGGAGGCTAGAGTCAGATCATAAGGGTTTTGAATGCCAAGATGAAGACTTTCTATTTTATGCCACAGGAAGCCACTGAAGATTCCTGAGCAGTGGGGAGGGACATGGCCAGCTCTGTGCTTTAGGAAGATTAGTAGATAGAAGAATTGAGGCTGGATTGGAGAAGGGGGAGATCAAAGCAGGGAGATCAATTGGGAAACTTAGAATAATCCACTGTGTTAGTTATCCCTTCCAGGTTTGGGTTGTCTACAAATTTGATTTTTATCCAAGTTGGGGAGGTCACATGATATAGAGCAGGGCTGTCCAAAATACAGCCCGTGGGCAGCATGCGGCCCACAGTGCGATTTTATGCGGCCCACCTGTGGGTTTTAATTTTCATGAGCGAAAAAATAAAATAATAATTTGCATGGAAAGCTTATTAGATTTTTTAATTCCATCACTAATAAATAATCCCGTTGATGTTATTTTTCTTTGGTGTTTTTAAGCCGTATTATGGACGGAATATATCACATGGAATTTTCAATTGATCTGGGGGATGCGTTCCATCTGTGCAATGCAGACTAGTCAGTATGCACCTACCTTTATACTGTTGTGTTGTTGCTTTGTTGTTTTGTGTTTGCTTTTGCGCTTTGCGCCTTCGCCTGTCGTATTGATGACGTGTGTTCCCCCACTTTCTCTTAGCGTACTGTATTTTTTATTCTGGGTGTGGCCCTCGAATAATTATTTTATTTTGATGCGGCCCTAAGATAACCTAAGGTCGGACAGCCCTGATGTAGAGGAATGATTACTGGCTTTAGGACAAGAGGGCTTGGGTTTGAGACCTGGCTCTGTGTAAACGCTGGGAAAATCTCTTCAACTTTCTGAGTATTTATTGGTTTCCTCATCTGTAAATGTGTGTAATGATACCTGTACTACTAGCCTCACAGCCTCACAGCTTTGTAAACCTTCAAGCATGATAGAAATGTGAATTGCTATTATTGATGAAAATGTGAAAGAAAACTGGGCCAAAGACCTCTGCAGCACTTCATAAAAGATCTCCCTTAGATGTCAATTTAGTGACTACCACTCTGGTTTTTTTTTAATCTCCTGCATATTTTGTTATTATACACACACATATATTTAGTTTTAAACATCCACTTCTATAGGATTTTGAGTTCTAAATTTTCTCCCCCCCTTCTCTCTTCCCTTCCCAAGAGGGTGTGCAATATGATATAGGTTATACATGTATAATCATATTAAGGGTATTTCCATACTAATTATGTTGTAAAGAAGAATTAGAATCAAAGGGGAAAAGCATGAGAAAGAAGAAACAAAAAAATCATATGCTTTGATCTGCGTTTAGACGCCATTGTTCTTTCTCTGGGTGTGGAAGGCATTTTCTAGCATGAGTCTTTTGGAATTTTCTTATATCCTTGCATTGCTGAGAAGAGCTAGGTCTATCAAAGTAACCACCACTCTTTGGACTGAAGATTTTACAGATTATAAAATAATAGCTTTTCTTAGTAAGTTGAACAGTGTAGGCAAGTTTGTGATTCTGGGTCCCCTTCCCTGTCAACAGAAGAACTCAGCCACTGTTCCAGTTTCCTCAACTTACCTAGGGATAATCTTCGGGGAAGGTGCTGTCCTGAGTTAAACATGGTCTCAGGGTCGCATCATCACATAGTCCTAGGGTTCTGGTACCTAAGGGTAGTCAAACCTGTTGATTAAGGTTTCCCAGAATCCTCAGACTATGAGTACTCCTGCTCAATTGATCCTGCAGAAGGAAAAGAAAATTCTCTTGGTATAGTAGATTCTATGCTTATTAGGAAAGCAAGGTGATAAAAGATGCCTCTCTCTGAGAGGCAGTGGGGTATAGATAAAAGGGCCTTGGACTGTGCCTCTAGTGACCTGGGTTCAAGGGTCAGCTCAATCCCTAACAAGCTGTGTGACCTTGGCCAAGACATGACCTCTTTGAATCTGTGTAGCAACAATCTGGCTAGCAGCTGTTGTGGGGTGTAAGACCCAACAAGACCGGCAATAAGAGCTGCCAGCCAGCACAGGTTCTTTGATCTGCTTTTCTAAGGAAAGTAACTTTAAGGGGTTAACAATCTTACTTTAATCAAACATATATATATGTGGATATAGATATAGATATAGATATAGATATAGATATAGATATAGATATAGATATATACTCACTTAGTTCAGGAGGAAAAGCCAGCAACTTGAACTTCAGAGCAAATACAAATAAATTATAAACCTACCTTATAAACAGACCAAGTCCAAATCAACATCTGGATTACCAAAGCTGGGGGGAAGTTACAAGGGCTTGTCCAGAGTCATAAGCCACTCCAACAGTGAGTGGGAGCCCCCAGGAAAAACGCCAACCTCTGGGTTTATATACCCTATTCAGGGTCAAATGGCATCACAACATTTGACTCAAACCCACGTGACCTAAAAGTGTCACAAACATGTGACTCAAACTCATGCAAACCAGGCTTTCCCCTTGAGGCAAGGAGGTGATCAGAGACTCCTGATCCAATCAAAGAAACAAAAGCCAGACTCTTCAAGGGCACTTGATTAAATAAGTGCTAAAAGAGAAAACAGTAAAAGAAAGTCCCATCTTAATTACTGATGCACATCTCTAAAATGAAGCGTTTGGCAAAATCAGAAAAAATTGTTTGGCTACAACAATAGGAGTAGAAGGAACAAGAAAGCAATAAAGAGAGTGCATCCAGTGTGGTACCTAAGAATACTTAGGAGATGCCACCTTCCCCATTCTTTGGAGAGGTCAAGGAACTACTGGTGTGGAACATTACATACAACATCAGATCTTTTCAGTGTGTTGGCTAGTTTTGCTATAAATGATGGCTCTCTGGGACAGCCATTTGTCAGGGAAATGTAGGTGATGTAAAAACCAATTATCAATAAAATATATTTTGAAGTGAGGTGCTTGGATTACCTGATCTCTCTCTCTCTCTCTCTTTTTAGAAGGATCAGGATCATTTAATTATTTATTTAGTTGGTTTTTTTTTTTTTGGTAGGGCAATTGGGGTTAAGTGACTTGCCCAAGGTCACACAGCTAGTAAGTATGTCAAGTGTCTGAGGCCGGACTGATTTCTTTTTTAAAAGAGATTTTTATTGATATCTTTTGGTTTTTTCCTATTGTCTAGAATTCCTCCTACGTCTTTTTTTCTCCTCTCAGAAAGCCATCCTTTATAACAAAGTATTTTTTTTAAAAGAGAAAGATTTAAAAAATTTAACGAAGCCAATCAGTACATCAAAAAAAAAATCCAACATTACCTAAAATGTTCTACACTTGTGGACCCCCTCCATGCACCTCTGCAAATGGGGAGTATGTTCTATCTCTTCTTCTGAGCCAGGTTTGCTCTTTGTAATTTTGCAACATTGATTTTGCATTGTTTTGTGGTTATTGTCCTTTCTGATTACAGTAATGTAGTCGCTAAGTGTATTGTTTTCCTACTTCGCTGTGCATTAGCTCATCTAAGTCTTTCCATACTTCTGTATTGTTTGTTCCTTACAGCACAGCAATACTCCATCATATTCATGTACCACAATGTGTTTAGCCATCCCCCAATGGGCATCTACTTTGTTTCTAGTTCTTTGCTGGGACTAGATAACTTCTAAGGAACCTGCTAGCTCAAGCATCCATGAATGTATGATGGATCAAGCAGCAAAAGAGAAGATTGCTTAGAGGAACTTTATAGTAGTTTGACGTTAATGGGAAACAGGTAGCTGAAGGATCAGTGAAGGGGCCAAAGTGGCAGATTATAGAAGCAGTTACAAAAATAGTGCAAAGGTAATAATTTAATTTAGGACAGGCAGGTGGCACAGTGGGTAAAGTGCTAGACCTAGAGTCAGGAAATCTCATCTTTCTGTGTTCAAATCTGGCCTCAGACACTTAACTAGCTGCATGACCCTGGGCAAGTCACTTAACACTGTGTCCCTCAGCTTCCTCATCTGTAAAATGAATTGGAGAAGGAAATGGCAAACCACTCTAAGATCCTTGCCAAGAAAACCCAAAATGGGTCACAAAGAGTTGAATGTAACTAAAACAAATGAATAACAACAACAAACAATTTAATGGTTCATTTCCTATTACTTTCTATACAAAAGAAAGGGTGTTTTGATAGGAACATATAAGAAGGAAGAGGGTACAAGAGGGGTGAAAGTGAGTTCCAAATATGGGTCATTGTAGGGCCAGAGCAGACTTGGTTATTGTGTTAAAGTGAGGGTGGGGAGGGCAGTGATGGATAGCAGCACGTGGTCATTAAACTACTGGGAAGGTTAGGAAAAAGTCAAGAAGGGGTAGAAGGTCCTAGAAAGGACTAGTCCTGTCCCTGCTTCCCTTTCACAGGCCAGAGTGATATGATTTTACTTATTTATTCTGCCCCATATTGCCTTTAGTTTCACTTAATTAAATAAGTATTAATGATCCATCTACTGAGTGCTAGGTGTTTCACTAATTGCTGTATATACAAAGATGAGTAAGATACTGTACCTTCTCCCAAAGAGCTTTCAATCTATTTGGACATATAGGGCAGGGATACAAGTAACTGGAGTGTACATCAGAGATGGTAAGTGCATAGAAGTGGTACAAAATACTATCAGAGTTGAGGGAAAAAAAGGTTACTTTTAGCTTGGAAGTTAGGGAAGAATTCATGTAGTAGGTGATGCCTGAACTGGGCTTTTGGCAGTAGGGAAGAATTTTAACAGAGATGGGGCAGTGCCTTCCATGTGTGGGGGGCCAATATGTAATAGGTATCTTTCTATTTCTCACATGTGACGTATCAGTGCTTCCTTTGATCTGCGGGGCCCCAGTGGACCATAAACGTACCAGTTTCAGGACTACTCATCAATCATTGTCTTCTCTCTCTCTGTCTCTGTCTCTCTCTCTCTCTCTGTATTTGGTAGATCCAGATTGTTAACATCCAGTTAGACCCCAAGTTCAGAGTCAAATAGTTTAATTAGAATAGTGAAGTCATGGTCAAAGAAGCATTTGATCCACATATCGGAATTTAACATTCCAATCACTTTCCAGACCTGAAGCTCTAAGATTCTCTCCAGACTGAAGTCTGTTTTCTTGCTCTTTGGTCTCTTGAACTCTGGGAGAGCCAAGTTGTAAGGCTATTTAGCTTGTCCAAAACCTCTTGGTGCTACTCAGAACCAGAGAGGGCTGTATGTGTTTTTGGTGATTTTCTTGGTTGCCTCTATAATGGTGAAGAGAATGGCAGGCTTGCTGCCTCTAGGATCCCAGAGATTCTGCTCTTCCTTGGTCTGGTTTGTGCATCTGCCTATCCCTAAAACCCCAGCACTGAAAAGGGATACTCCTTAAATGCTAATGCTATACAGGTGTAGCACTGCCTGTCACAAATCTAAGGTTAACATACAGTAGGGGACAGGTATGGCTGTTTTGTAATGACATTCCCCTCTCCTTTTAACCTTTGCGTGCCACTCCTGCATCCTGCCTCATGTCTCTAAATCAAACCAATGTGAGCAGTGCTGGCACCAAAGCAAACTGGGAAATGTTCCCATTGTGGCATTTCTCAAGGAACTTGGGGACACAGACATCCTTCACACATGGAAATAGGAGAGGGTGGGACACAATCAACAACTCCTCTGGTTTGGCAGTAGTGGATTATGTGTGAAGGGCAACAGAAACAGCTAATGGTAGAAACTTAGATGGGCCCTAGATTATGGAGGAATTTGAATGCCAGGCTAAGAGATTTGAATTGTATTCTGTGGGCAAAAGGGATTGAAGGTTTTTGAGTAAGGGAACGACATGAACAGACTTGTGCATTTGGAAGATCACCCTGGCAGCTGTATGTAGGATGAATTATAGTTGGGGAAGAGACTGTAGTCAGGGAAAGCATTTGGGAAGTTATAACAACAGTCCCAGCAAGAGGTAATAAGGGCCTGAACTAGAGTGCTTCCAGTGGAAATAGAAAGGAGGGGACCGATTTAGAATACACTGCAGAGACAGATTTAATAGATCATAGGATTTAAACCTGGAACGAACCTGAGAACTATTATGTTAAATTAATTATGTTAAACAGTATCTTATATTAATTAGATTCACAATTTTCATAATTGGCATTTTCAAATACTATTTTTGCTTTAAGGAGACTTCTTTCTCAACATTTTCCTCCTAGGAATGAATGTACTTCCTGAAGCTGACTTAATTCTCTTGCTTCCTATTGTTTTTCAGCTCTAACATCCATTGGCAGTGTGACTATGAACACATTACTTAACTTCTCCAAGCTCCAGCTTCTTCACATATAAGATGGGGTTGGTACTTACACTTCCAGGATTAGTTTTTTTTTTTGGAGGGGGGAAGGCAGGGCAATTGGGGTTAAGTGACTTGCCCAAGATCACACAACTAGTGTGTCACTCAGGTCCTCCTGACTCCAGGGCCGGTGCTCCACTCACTTTGCCACCTAGCTGCTCCTACCAGGGTTGTTTTGAGGAAAGTATTCTGTAACCCTTGAAGCACTACATAAATGGAAATTATTATTATTATTGTTAAAGCAGTGTCTTGCCTGTACCATTTATTACATAACTACTTATAGCTATGCTACCGAAACTGCTACTCATCATGGCATTTTAGGAAGCAGCATCTTAGATTATCTGCCCATCGTTTATTGAGACACTCCTTTTGGGAGCCATTTTTAATTTCGTTCTTTATCCCTGTTGTGTTCTCAATTCCTCTTCAAGCAATTTGTTGACTGTCTGGGCCCACCAAAGTCATAAAATAGGGAGGAGGAGTTAAATGAATACCAATGGAGAGACCAGGCAAAACCAATATATTGCCAATGTTGAGAACAAAATATTTTTATTTCTGTCAACAAAACTATAGTTTACAGTAGTATTTACTAAATAAATTATATAATTTCTCTTTTAACAAGCAATAAACTGAATCACAAATATTTCAAAGACAATATATGTACACAACATAAGGCCTTGTTATAAATAGCTTTCTCTCTTTCATTTCACTAGTCAACAGTGAAAATATCTTTATAGAAGCAAGTCTCCATAAAGTCGGTGCAGACAGCTTACACTGATCCTTGTATGAAGTCAGTTTAGACTTCCAACAACATGGACTTAACGTGATTATGACTTTGAAAAAAGGAGCAGAATTTATACTTTATTAACCATTTTGTATTGATGAGTTTTTAAATAGATA
This sequence comes from Trichosurus vulpecula, assembly GCF_011100635.1. Taxonomy (NCBI): domain Eukaryota; kingdom Metazoa; phylum Chordata; class Mammalia; order Diprotodontia; family Phalangeridae; genus Trichosurus; species Trichosurus vulpecula. Next base: position 36,500,207 of record NC_050581.1, read on the forward strand.
TTCAGATTACATATTTGACTTGTACATTATCACTGGATACATGCAAATGAAATAAACACAAGAGCCAATAGGAAAATATGACTTCCAAGTCCCAAAGGGTGATTGGCAACAGTATAGAAAGTAGCTTAAATATAGTCTATGCGGTTCTTCACAGTTCAACAAGCAACAGTAAATGATAGGAACGTGTGGCTTTTTTTCACATCATTTCTGCCAAGTGAGCAGCGCTATCATTTCTATGGTTTGAGGCTCCCCTGACATCTTTCACAGGTAAAGATAAGTCCAGTTGATTACTACACTTTGTGTAGCAAGCTTGAGCCAAATTGTGCCCAGTAATTCTGGAGTGGAGAACAGGATTTTCAGTCACTGTGGTTACTTCTGCCCGTGTGTATAGATTTTCACTTTCTCTTACTGAAAAGGAAAAAGAACACAGGTATGAATCTCACTTCTTTCCTTGTAACTACAAATCCATCATTTGCCTAGTGATGTATTCAAGCAATTTCTTCTCCATATGTAAGGATTAGGATTCACAAATAAAAATTATGAGCTTTTATGGTCAACAACAGGTCCAAACATGTCAATCCTCTGCTCAATAAACTGGTGGGTTCCTATTTCCTCTAGGAACAAATACAAACTATTTCCTTTGGTATTTAAAGTTCTTCATAACCTGACTTTGACCCATTTTTCTAGGCTTATCATCTATTAATCCCCTCTACACAATACTTATTTCAGCAAAACTGGTCTTCTTGCTGTTCTTTCCTCATAGCATTCCATCTCTGGACTCCCGTTCCAGTTGGGCAATGCTCCCTCCCTTCCTTCCTTCCTCTCTCCCTCCCTCTTTTGCTCCCTCTGTCTACATGGGTAATCTTAGCCTTACATGTGGGTGTTCTGCTCAAAGTAATAGAAATTTTGATTGCTTAAACCTCGCAAGACATTGGGATTTGGAAGCTAGATTTTTGTTTTCTTTTCGCTACTTATTTATTCTCTCTTAAAAAAAAACTGAGACAATTAACTCTTCTGACCCGTGTTGTTTCATTTATGATTTCTTGAAATAGAGCTCTGGAAATCCAGGCTTTGATAAAGCCCATTGGGATTCCAATGGAGCTACCTGACTATGCCTTAAACCCAAATCACTCTTGCTCTCACTGATTGACCAATAATAGGTTCCAGCCCAAGCTTCACTTGGTTGTTGTTTGGGGTCTGATAGCTCGGAGTGAGTGTAAGTAGCAATTGTTTTTGTTTTGGTCAGAAACTCTGAGGGTCCTCCCCTCCCAGACTGATTTTTTTTTTTTTGAGTAGGCAAACTAGGAAACCTTTTGCCTCATTTCTTATCAAGCCTTAAATCACTGAATGGGTGTTCCCTCAGACAAACTGGGGCCTGGGAAAGACCTTAGCTTAAAAAGGCCAAGGTCTCCCCCTGCCTCTGGGGCCATCTCCAGTTGTCCTAAACTATGTCTTGCCACTGGACTCAGATGACTCTGGAGGGGAGAGGACAGTGATGTTGCACGGCCTGCCTCACTTAAATCCAATTCACTTGCGAGTCAAGACATCCTCCTCCTGATGTCATTGGTTCTCTTTGAGAATGATGAACAGCAACCTTGCCTTTGCAAGGACCTCTCTCCACCATGCCTAGAATACTCTCCTTTTCAACCCATTTCTTAAAACTGGTTTCCCTCAAGGCTTAGCCCAAGCCTCACTTTCTATATAAAGCCTTTCTCGATCCTCTCAGCTACTAGTGCCTTCACCCCTTCCTCCACTACCTTGCATTCATATTGTTTATACGTTTATGTACTTTTACGTGTACGTGTTATCTTCTTTGAAGGCAGAGCTGAGTTTATTTCTTTGTGTCCTTAGTACCTAGCACAGTGGCTATCTATCTATCTCTTAAGTACCTATTACACATATGGTAGGTACCTACTTAATTACCTAGTTACTCAAGTACCTAATATCATATATCACCTATTTCTTAAGTACCTACTACATACGTAGGTACTTAAATGCTGGTTCATTGTGTGTTCTTGGAAAACATATTTCAATAGCAGGGGTTATTTGCCTCATTACAACCCTGTGAGGCTGGTATTCATTTGCTTTGTCTGGATCTGTGATATGATTTTATCAGTGGAAAGGACATTAAAGGAGAAGCATTGACATGTATTTTGCTGCTGCATTCTAAGGACCCTGAGACCCTTCCATCTGATTTGCAGCTGAAATCTTCCTTATTTTTTGTCTCACCCATTAGAACTCCTTGAAAACTGGGACTGTCTTTTCTATTCGTATCCCCAGGGCTTAGCATAGTGCTTTGCACAGAGTAAGCACTTAATAAATGGTTTATTTATTTATTCACAACTGGAAGGAGACTTACCTGGGGATACTGTTACTGGGGGTAGAGTTAGTATGTGATAGAATCAGAATTTGAACTCAGGTCTTCTTGAACTAAACTTTCTTTCCTTTTTTTTTTTTTTGAGGTAATCAGGGTTAAGTGACATGTACAGGGTCACACAGCTAGTAAGTGTCTGAGGCCAAATTTGAACTCAGGTTCTCTTAACTCCAGGCCCCATGCTCTATCTACTGTACCACCTAGCTGCCCCTAAGCTTACTTTCTATCCACTATGTTAAGCTCCTCTTTGAGGTAGGTAGTGAAAATACTATCTCCATTTTATAAATGAGGAAATAAATAGAAGCTGCCTTTTTCAAGCCTAGCCTAGGTTATTCAAATGCCTTGGCTTTGCTCTGTGCTTATATTCTAAAGCTAGAAATTGTTATCTTTCAATTGAAATGGACAGATAATCCCTCAGTCTCTTTTCAGCAGATTATTTCATCCTTCTCCATCAACTCTTTTATCAGGATTGCTAAAATGAAGTTATTTCCCTTTTCAAAAACCAGTACGAGCCCAGGGTGAGAGTCACAGAGAAGTCTAGGCTGCAGTTGGGACTCTTTCACTAATTACCTTTATGATTTTGAACAAGACCTCTCTGATCTCAGTTTCCTAATCTGTAAAAGTGTACCGGGAATACATGTCCTCCCTATCTCAGAGTATTGTTTTAAGGATCGAATGAGACAACAGAAGTGAAAAATAGCAGGCGTTATACAAATGCAAGGCATAATAATCCCCGAACCAGTTCAATCTCTGTGGTGACCTTAATGGGAAGTGAGAAGACCACAGAGTGGCTGGGATCTGAGACTAAGAAGGGAAAAAATGGCCTTGATAAGCTACAAATTGGAATTATTACATGAGACATGAGTGGGCTAAGCCTTTGTCTTGACAATTTTTTTTTAAAGAAAAATCTTTTAACAAAATAACCATAACCAAGCAGAATGAATGCACACAGTGAGCATGTTCACAAATACACTTCTTTTTTTACATCCTGAGTGCATGTCCTTTCTGTCAGGAGATGGGCAATATAATTCATCATGGAGACATGATTGTTGGCCATTTAGTTTCAAATCTGTTTCATGTTTACTCTCTATTTCCCCCTCCTATATACCCTTCTCCCAACTCTTGTTCTAGTCACCTCTTCTCCTGGTCCCATTAGATATTTTCTCTAGGGCAAGTGGTTTTAACCTGGGGACCATGAATTTGTTTAAAAACAAATACCCACATCTCCTGGTTTCTAGTCCAGTGCTTCTACCATTATATCATATGGTTTCCCTGAGAAGTCTATTTCAATATAAATTATTTTCCTTGTTATGCCATGTCATTTTATTTTAAGAACTTAAAAACATTGTTCTGAGAAGGGATCCATAGTCTTCAACAGCCTGCTAAAGAGTTCCATGACACAAAAATAGTTAAGAACCTCTGTTCTAGAGCTCACGTACATGCGCACGCACACAGACACATACACAAATCATATTTGGCCTAATAATAATATTCTACATTCTATATGAGTATTTGTATGATAGCAAATAATTAAACAGATAAACAACTAAGGAATTTTGCATTCATGCAGAAATTATTTTACTTGGGACTAGCTTGTCACTGGGGCAGCTAAGTGGTACAGTGCTGGGCCTGAAGTCAGGAAGACTTATCTTCCCTAGTTCAAATCTGACCTCAGACACCAGCTATGTGACCCTGAGCAAGTCACTTAACCCTGTTTGCCTCAGTTTCCTCATTTGTAAAATGAGCTGGAGAAGGAAATGGCAAACCTCTCCAGTACCTTTGCCAAGAAAACCCCAAATGGGGTCATGATGACTGAAAAACTGAACAACCGCAAGAATAACAAGCTTGTCACCCGACAAGCCTTTGTTATTTCCCAGGAAGTGGTGGAAATAATTGGCCAAGGAGTGAGACAATGTCACAAGGTGAATGAACCCAGCTCCGGGTCCTTCATCCTGATTTTCCCTCTGAGGCCACATTATTAGTTACTCGAAGCCTCTTCCTAGTTGTAGCAATCTATAACTCCAAACAAACGCCTCTGAGCTTTAAGTAAGTTGCTGTCAGGCATAAGTGCTTTGTGGGATTTGAAGTCTTAGAGTCTAGCTGTGATAAATATTGTTTCAGGCAGAAAGCTAGACAGCAGCGCTGGCCTTTACTCAGTACAGAATGGGATATGTTGTTAAATTTATAGCCCCACAGAAGTATCAATTAATCTGCAATGAAATAATCCAGTATTATTTATATAGTAGCAAGAGGATAGATGTTTAATCCTCTTAATCCTTCTATATGTTATCTGTGTGACCTTGGGCAAATAATTTCACTTTTCTGGGGCTTAGTTTTCCCCATCTGAAAAGGTGTTGCTATACCTTCTCCTTCTTAAAGCTTGATATAAATAGCAATAGGGAAACAGGGCTCTGAAACATGAAAAGATGTTTTTTTTTCTATTTCTTTGCCAGCCAACATTCACCCTACCTTTTACAAACATTACCATGAACATAGATTTTTGAGTTCTTACAGTATCCTGGTGAGGGCATTAGAGGTGGAAGAATTAGGATGCCCAGGTTAGAATTGTCCTTACCACCTTCTCTACCCCCCAAAACAACCCAAAAAACAAAAGCAGGGTTAGAAAGAAAAAAAAGGAAGTGTTTTCTAATGGCCTATGATTAAGACAGTTATGTAAGTAAGACTCAGGTGTCAAGGAGGCAATGTGGTATAATGGTAAAAAGACTGGAATGGAAGGGAGGAGATCTAGACTTAAGGGCTATTTCTGCCATCATAATAGGCCACATTTATGTAGTGCTTTGAGGTTTATGAAGAATTCTCCTCACTAAAGCTTCATGAAGTAGGAGATGTAAAAATTATTATTTCCATTTTATGTGTGGGGAAACTGAGACTCTGAGAGTTCTTAGCTTGCCCTTAGTCACACAGCTAGTCATTGCCAAAGTTGGAACTCAAACCTTGGTTTTCCATTTCTCAATCTAGTTTGTTCTTTCTACCAGGATACATTCCTTCTGTCCACCTATGTGACCTGAACAAGTCAATTGAACTTCTCAGGGCTTCAGTTTCTTCGTTTGTTAACTGATGTCTCCATACTCTATGATTCTATTAAAGCAGAAGATAGATAAAAGCCATGATAGACAGGAGAGTATTAAGTTTCATTTTGTCGTTTTATGTGTCAGAAAACAGAGTTCTCTTCCATGAAGAATGAGATGGACTTTCATATTTACTGGCTTCTTGGATGTGAACTTAATATGTTACCTTTCTTTTCTTTTAAAAAAAAATTTCCCCCAATTACATGTAAAAACAATTTTTAACATTTGTTGTTTTTTTTTTAAATTTGAGTTCTAAATTCTTTTCCTCCCTCCTCTCCCCTCCCCTCTTCATTGAGAAGGCAAGCAATTTGAGATAGGTTATATATGTGCAGTCATGCAAAACATATTTACCTTTCTTTTCATGGTAAAGTTGAATCCCCAAGTCTCAAGTCAAGAAAGAATGATCTAATTAAGCGCAGTGTCCTGAACATAGTAGGTGTATCTAATAAAGATTTGTCAAATTAACTTGAAATGGCCCCTGTAAACTGTAATTAATGTCCTTATTTTCTCTTTAAAATTATTCTGCGTACATATGTATTTATACATACATGCACATATGTATGTTTATATATTTATACATATACACACACACACACACAAATATACACACACAGCTGTATATGTCTGTCTATCTGTCATAGTCTTTTTGTTGGTGTAGGGAACTCCCTATGAAGAAACACCATTGCCCAATGCAGATATTGGTACCCACTCTGCAACTTAAGAATCTTAGAGTTGTTTGGGGTACAGAGAGCCTAAGTAATTCTCCCAAGATTATACAGGTCTTCTTCATTCCAAGACCTGTTCTCTACCCACTACATCACTCTATCTCTTACAATCTAATTTCCCTCCTCACCTCTAGCTAGTAGAATACTTTACTTCTTTCAAGATTCAGCCTAAGGATAATTTTGCTACATGGAGCCTTTAAAAATATTTTTTTATCTTGTCAAATATTTCTCAATTACAAGTAAATTTTTTAAACATCTATTACATTTTTTTGATTCTAAATTCCCTCCCTCCCCTCTTTGAGAGGGCAAGCTATTTGAGATTGTTTATACATGTGAAGTCATGCAAAACATATTTCATGTTATCCAAATTGCAAAAGAAAACACAGATAACACCCCCCGCCCCGAAAAATAAAGTAAAAAAAAAGTTTGCTTCCATCTGCACTCAGAGTTCAACAGTTCTTTCCCTGGAGGTGGATAAGCATTTTTCATCATAGGTACCTTGGAATTGTCTCGGTCAGAGTAGCTAAGTCTTTCATAGTTGATAATCATACAATATTTGCTGTTGCTGTACACACTGCCCTCCTGGTTCTGCTCACTTCACTTTGCATCAGTTGGAAGGTTTTCCTGAAACCATCTTGCTCCTCCTTTCTTCTGCTACAGTAGTATCCATGGAGCCTTTCTTAAATCCCCTACTGCTCCTTTCTAAACGATCTTGTGTTTCTTTTGAATTTATTACATATTATTGAATTTATTGAATTTTGAATTATCTATTATTGAATTTATTGATGTTGAATTATGGAATTGAATTTATACAATAGATTTACATAGTGCTTTAAGCTTTGCGAAGTACTTCATATATTATATTACGTCATATTGTATCATGCTATATCATATCGTATCGTATTGGATTGTATTACATTAATTATATTAATCCTCCCAACAGCCCTATCGGGTAGCTACTATCCCCATTTTACAGGAAAAGGGTTAACACACTAAGTGACTTTTAATGAGTTATATAGCTACTAAAAGGATTTGAACTCAGACCTTGAATCCTCTCTAGCTACTGCATCATTATATGTACATAGGGTCTCCTTCAAGGACAGAATGGAAGCTCCTTGAGGTGTTGCTTTTGTCTTTCTATCTCTGGGGCCTAGCATAGTGCCTGGCACATGTTATGTGCTTAATAAGTACTTGACTGAAAAACATTTACATGTGGGAAAACAATGAGAGAATGATGAAATATTTACATGGCACAAATTCTAAGATCAGTAGGGGTTGAAGTAGAGCTTTTGAATTTTTGAGGGAAAGGTACTTCAAAAATCATCTGGTCCAACTCCTTTTAATAAATGAAGACATAACCCAGAGGCTTTAAAAGATTTGAGGGCAGCTAGGTGGCGCAGTGGATTGAGTGCTGGGATTGGAGTCAGGAAGACTCATCTTCCTCAGTTCAAATCCAGCCTCAGACACTTATTAGCTGGGTGACTCTGGGCAAATCACTTAATCCCGTTTGCCTCAGTTTCCTTAACTGAAAAATGAGCTGGAGAAGGAAATGGCAAACCACTCCAATGTCTGTGCTAAGAAAAACCCAAACGGGGTCATGAAGAGTCAGACACGACTGAAGATAACTGAACAACAACAAAATTAGATGATTTATCTCAAGTTCACACAGTCAATTAGTGGTAGAATTTAGCTTAGTTTAGGGTTCACGGAGGAAGTGGGACTTGAGTTGGATCTGAAAGGATGGTAAGATTTGGGTTTGACCTAGCATCCTGTGCTTTCTCCTCTCCTACGCACTTATTGGTTGAATATAGCTCATGAGAGGGCGGATTTACTGTCAACAGTTAAATATCCTCAGTAAGTACATGATGCTCCTCAATGAATAAACACACTGGGATCAGTCTAGACCCAAATGACAAGTCTGCTCTTCCCTAGGCCTTCTCACATGATGGATTTAAGAGCTGATCCTATCATTTAAAAACTGTTAGTGTGAAAGAGATTTTTTAATACCATTCCCCTCCTGGCGATTTGTTCCTTGAGAACGTTACATGATGCTTTGGGCACCGGTGATTTATCACTCCTTGACAAGTCTACAGCAGGATTTCCAGAACCCAAGTTACTTTTGCTAATTGTAAAGTTAATTTGTTACCTTATTATATAATATATCACATAGTTCTTTCATCTCAAGATAAGAGACAGGCAAATTAATCTTTCCCCCAGCTGCTTCCTTCCTTGGGAAAACATGAAGAGGAAGAAAATCTATTATTGTTTTCATCTGAAAAGGAACACTGTCATCCGATAAGTACAGTGGCCCATCTCTCATTGCTACAGAAGGGACTAATCAGATGCCAGAGACTTCCAGGCTGGGTATGAGCATGAGATGTAGCACTTGGATTGTGTATGAGGAAGACTGGAAATAGCATCTTCCCATCACCCTCTCTGTGCTTAGAATCCTAGATTTAGAGCCAGAAGGGATCTCAGACTTCCTTGCTTTACAGATGAGGAACTGAGGCCCAGGGAATTTTAGTGACTTGCCTGAGGTCACACAAGTGTTATCAGAGATGGGATTTGAACCAAGGGTCTCTGACTTCCAAATCCAACACTTTTTCCCATTGTACCCTATTTATATTTTGCTGATATTTTGATTTCTAAAGATTCTGTGAAAGAGACACAGTAGAATGATTTCAAGAGATCGTCTTCAAATATTTAACAAGAGAAAATGAAGGATGTTCACTCATTTCGGTTGTGTCCAACTCTTTGTGACCCCATTTAGGGTTTTCTTGATGAAGATACTAGAGTAGTTTGCCATTTCCTTCTCCAGCTCATTTTACAGATGAGCAAACTGAGGCAAACAGGCTTAAGTGACTTGTCCAGGGTCATACAGCTAGTAAGCGTCTGAGTCCCCATTTGAATTCAGGTCTCCCTGACTCCAGACTGAGTCATCTAACTTCCCCAGATCATAAATACATACTACTATATTAATTTGTTGTTGTCGTCGTCCTATTGTATTTAGCAATGCCTGACTCTTCGTGACCCCATTGGGGGTTTTCTTGGCAAAGTTACTGGAGTGCTTTGCCATTTTCTTCTCCAGCTCATTTTACAAATGAGGAAATTGAGGCAAACAGGGTTAAGTGACTTGCCCAGGGTCACACAGTGGAGGCTGGATTTGAATCCAGGAAGATGAGTTTTCCTGACTCCTGGCCCAGCACTCTATCCACTGTGCCACTTAGTTGCCCGCTACATTATACGATGTAACATTATACAAGCTATACAAAAATAGATAGCAAAAAAGGATAAGATACAGATGAGATGTGATCCTAGAGTCCGTAGGGACTCATACTTTGGGAAAATCACTGTGGCACCCGTATGGAGAGAAAAGAGACTTGAGACAGGGAGACCAATTAGGAGGCTATTACAATAGTTCTTGTGGAAGTGATGAAAGTCCAAACTATAGGGTACAGTGAGGCTGTGATAACTAGGGTGGTACTGTCAATGGTAATACAGGAAGAGAGATGGATTTGGGGAAAATGAATGTAATAAGACAGGCAACACGTCACAAGTGACCCATACCTGCTCATACCGTGTGACTCATTCTGTCCCACCCAAAATAAAGGTGGGGGGCAGTGCTCTTCTTCACTTGCTGATCACTTTCCTATCCCACTAGCACAGAACCCACCCTCCAATAGGTACCTGTCGGAGCCACAACGTGATCTGGGGCAGAGGGACAGGATACAGCAGTCGGATTTTCCCCAATGATATCTGGGTACTCTGAGTAGCAGTTAGGTTATAACTATCCTGAAAGGACAATGGCCATCTAGGAAGAGGGGAAGCTGGGACTTTGTACTGCAGAGGCAAGAGAGCAGAGTTGGGTGGCGTTGGGGGATGAGGGTAGGTAGGGTTGCATTAGAGACAATTCCCACAATGAGAATGGGATGTGACCCATCTTCCCACCTTCTAGTTGGTTGATCACATTTTGGAGACCAGACAAGAAACTGTAGATGGAACCAAATGGAACTCTTCTTGATTTTCCATTTGAGAATTCTATTTAGACAAAGCATTATCTTGGCCAGCCCTTTTTCAAAAAATTTTAAAAATATATTTTCCAAACTTTTTCATCAGTCCTTCCTTGGATGTCTAGAAGCAGGGAGCAGAGTCATGAATAAAAAGTGAGCTGGCCTAGAAATCAGGAGAACTGGGTATTGGTCCAAGTTCTGCCACTAAGGACTTGTGTGTATATTACCTTGGACCAATTACTTCACCTCTTAGCTTCAGTTTCCTTATCTATAAAATGAAATCCATCTGTACACAGACTAGGTGATTTCTGAGGTCCCTTCCAGCTCTGACATTTTCTTTTTATCTGAATGTCCCCTAGACATCTCTAACTGGACATGTCCAAAATGCAACTCATCATTTCTTCCTCAAAACCCAATCCCTCCTCCAAATTTCCCTGCTTTTGTTGAGTACCATCTTTCCAGTCACCCAGATTCAGAGACTTGGAGCTATTCCTGTCTCCTCAATCTTCTTCCTTCCCTGCCCTTCCTCCCCATCCACTTAGTTTCCAAGTCTTGAAATTTCTATTTCTCCAACATCTCTGGCATCCAGCCTGTCATGGATCTAAGACACATCCCTTTCACTCTACTCACACACAGCCACAATCTCAGTTCAGTCACTCATCATCTTGATAGTTTGCCTTATAATTATCCTCCCTACCTATTTTTCACTACTAAATTGATATTCTTAAAGGACAAGTATTACCATCTCGTTCTCTTTCTCAAGAAGCTTCAGTGGTTCTCGACTATCTCTAGGATAAAATATAAACTTGTCTGTTTGGCATTTAAACCCTTCTTGATCTGTCTCCAGACTATCTTTGCAGACTAACTTCATTTGGTCCACATCACACGTTCTATGTTTCAATCTGGTCTATTTTTTGTTCCCCATACATGCCATTCTAATCTCCCATTTCTAGGTCTTTTCACGAGTTGTTCCTCATGCTTGGAATGTGCTTCATCACCTTTATCTCTTAGAATGCCTACTTTTCTTGAAGGCTCAACTCAAATGCCAGCTCCTCAAGAGGTTATTATCCAATTTTCCCCCTTGTTAGGATATCCCCCCCCCAATACTCTCTATTTACTTTGTATACATTTTTTAATTGATTTAGCTTTATACATGTTGCTTCCCTCCATTTGAAAATAAGCTCTTTAAAGGCAGGAACTATTTCCTTTTTGTCTTTGTATTGCCAGTACTTAGCACAGTGCTTGCACATAGTAGGCACTTAATAGATATTTGATAAGTTCAGTGAACAAGCATTGTTCTATATTATATGCATCCATCTCTCCTATTGTATCATTTTCTATTTTAATAAAGATTCATTTGTATTTGTAACTTGATTTCTTTTAGGTCTGACCTATTAGTTTTTTTTTTTTATTAAATGCCTGATCAATGGGCCTTATGGTAGTTTACATGGTTGTTCCAAGTCAATGCTGTGAGATACTAAATAATATACCTCTTTCCTCAACTGTAACACAGGGATAATACCTGACCAATTTGTCTTACAGGACTTTTTTTTTTTGAGCGCAAATGAAATAATATGTGTGAAAGTGCTTTTGAATATATAAAGTGCTAAAGACATGTAAGGTATTGTTATCATTCTCACAATGAGGGTCAACGCTTTCTTAAAGAATAAAAAGAGATTAGAATTAAAAAAGAATTATGGAGAGATTGGATGATGTAGGGAATCACTGGCAATCTAGAAGACTGTGAACAAGTGAGTAAGAAATGAAGGGTCAACTACACCCAGATCTATGGGATAAATGGAAATGAATGCTGAAATGAAGTGTAAGTCAGCATTGTCTGTGAAGATACAATACAGCCCAGTTTTTTATTGTAAGATTGAATTACTGCAAAGAAATTACTGCAGCTCAACAAAGCTCTGACCAAGATAAGAATCCTTGCATTAATTTTTTTGAAAATCCAAAGTTCCTTTGCTGCTCCAATCATAGCCATTCCAACAGGCTCAACTATAGTAAGGCCAGCAAAAATTATGTATAGCATCATAAATAAGACCACTAGCTTGACTTCACTGATTTTAGAATTCAGTCATCTCAATTATAAAATGGATGCTATGGGATTCAGGCAGTCAGGCTTAAACTTGTTGTTATAATGTAGTAAGTCTGTTTTTTGTACTGTTGATCAAGATTATTTTTGCAATATCTTAAGGGAGGGGAAGACCTTTCCTGGTATTACAAAGCCATTTTGGAAAATGCGTTAGGACTAGGAGTCAGGAGATTTGGGTTCTAGGCCTTACTGTACAGTGAATGAGCTATGAGCCATAGGTGAGCTGCTTCCCCTCTTTGGTCCTAAACACTTCTGTTAAAAAAAATAGACTTGAATCAGTGCTTCTTAAACTGTGGGTCACAGTCCCATATGGGGTTGAGAAAAATTTGGCAACAGTAAAAGGTTTCTGAACATGCAAAGACCAAAAATTAATTAAAAATCAAACATGTAACGAATCCCAGGTGTTTCTGGCAGCACTTGTCCATGCGGCATCATGCAACTTTGCTGCAGCCTTGGTTCTGAACACAAAGCATGCACACTTTGCATAAAGGGTCTGGAGTGGAACCCGTTTAAGAAGCCCTGGACTGGATGGCTCTGAAATTAAATGATTCAATGGGATCACTTTTTTGATGATAGTAACATGAGCCATGTGGTACATGTTACTGACAAAAAAAATAAAAATTAAAGAAGGATTAATCTCAGTACTGATACAAGTCCATTACAAACCATCCCTCAAACAGCCAGTAGTTTCATGAGCCATAGCACAGATTGTTGGTCTGGTCTGGAAACTCCTATAGATGGAGATTTGCAAGTCATCTGTAACTTCTTGCCATTTGCAGAATTGTCTGGGGCACTGAGTGGTTAAAAGACAGCTAGTATATGCTGGGGGCAGATCTGGAACCCAGGTCATCCTGACTCTAAGAATGACTATCGACTACCTCAGCAATTTTCAAAGTGTGGACCAAAGACCCTCGGGGTTCCTTACAACCCTTTTTGGGGAGAGGTCTGTGAGGTTGAAACTATTCTCATAACAATACCAAGATGTTATTTACCAATAAAATTCTCCTCTCTTTTTTAACTATAAAACTGTGGGAGGCCAGATTTTCTTCATATAATTTAACCAAGATAACATATTGCAACAGATTGAACACAGAAGCAGATATGAGAATCCAGCTGTCTTCTATTAATCCAGACATTAAAGAGATTTGCAAAGTAAATGAAATGTAACTCTTCTCACTATTTTTGTAGATATAATTATCTTTCATAAAAATGTTATTTATGTTACTATGCAATAGGTTTATTATCACCATTTTAACATAAATTAATAAGTATTTAAAAATTATATCTATTTAATTTCGAACAGTAAATACTGATAGCTAAAAACTCACATAAACAAATGCTCTTTGGGGTCCTCAATAATTTTTAAGTGTTTAAAGGGATCTGCTGAACTATAGCAGAGATGTCAAACTCACGTAAAACTCTCTAGTGTGGCCCAAACTAGATTAAAATGTAATTTGGAAATATTTCACAAAATAAATATAAACTTGTAGTTTTCTAAATCAGTATGAGGCTCACAGGGAGCCCATTTCTATTGGTTTTGATACCACTGACCTAGACTGTACTGCTATAGCACAGACTACATATAGACACTAATTGACCTAAATTGTATATGTATATATGTATATATATATGTGTGTATGTGTGTGTGTGTGTATAATATATAATATATATATATGTGTATATATATATACACACACATATACATATATATATATATATGTCATCAAAATCAGTGAAGGATCTAAATACAGAAACTCATGTCAAAAAGTTAGACTGAAGTTTACAAAGGTCTTGTGACTCCTGATTCATGGTGCCTGATTTACGAAGTATTTTCCTTGCAATAATTGCGTGAGGTAGGTGGATAAAGTGTTATTACTACTGTTTTACAGATAAGGAAACTGAGATTTAGAGGGGCCAAATGTCTTGCCCAAAGTCACCCGGATCACCTGGCATATAACGCAATATAGTGAGAAGGTTATGGGATTTGGAATCAGAGAGGCTGGTTTCTAATGCCTCATCCAGCTCTGCCTTTTTCAGTCTCTGTGACCTTGGGTGTCTCCTTGACTTTTCTGGGCCTGTTTCCTCATCTGTCAAATAAGAGGGTTATACTAGATCAGAGGTATCAAACACACAGGCCAACTGCAAGAACCAGATTTAAATGGAATTGGGAATTTGAAACTCAAAATTAAAAAAGAAAGATGAATATTGAAAATGTTTGTTTACATGTAATTGAGGAAAAAAAACAAAAATTAAATATAAAAAATGCTTTATATGAATGCACATGTATAATCTATATCAAATTGCTTGCCTTCTGAAGGAAGGAGGAAAGGAGAGAATTTGAAACTCAAAATTTTAAAAAACAAATGTCAAAAAATTTTGTTTGCATGTAATTGAGAAAGAAAATTAAAATTAAATGTAAAATGTGATTGGGAAATAGCAAAATAAATAAAATACAATACAACCTAGATAATGTTAATAAGTGGTTTTCTAAGTCAAGATACAGTGACACTAGTCAGAGCTTTCTAAATTGTGAGTTGTGACGCCATATGGCAACAGTAAAAGGTTTCTGAACAAACAACACTCAAAATAAGTTCAAAATCAAATGAATCTGAGGTGTTTCTCTTGCCGATTGTGCATTGCACAACTTCACTGCAGCCTTGGTTCTGAAAACAAAGCACGCACACTTTGCACTGCACGTGCCTTCAGGCTAAGCAACCCCAAGGAATGGTGCCAAAAAGCAAAAAAGTAGAAAGAGTTTAAGAAGCCCTGGACTAGAATCTAGAATTCTTGATGGTGATCTGATGATCTCTAAAGTCCCTCCCAGCTCCAAGTCTATGATGTGATGATTTTAAATCTGTGCTTCTATGATCCTAAATAACAATGGGAATTTGAACTCATGGGTCCTCAAGTCCCACTGCACTTTCTTTTCTATCATGCCATCTCTTACGTTTACAGAACTCTTCCATACTGTCACCCTGCCCCACCTCACCCTGCTCCTCCCCCCAGACTTATGACTGCTCTTACTCCCTCCTTCATCCCCCCAAGTTTTGTGATTCCTTGGGAGGGGACTCCCTCCATTAACGCGGTTTTGCAATTTTTTTTTAATTCTGGAGAAATGCCTGTTGGCACTGAGATGTTGCCATTGAAATGTCGAGATCTTGCCCGCCTCCGAGGATCCCACAGCCATTCTATATCACAGGCAGGACCTGACTATGCCTTTCTGACTTCAAATCTAGCTCCGGATTCACTGTATCATGCTGCCTCTCATATAAAATTATGTTAATCTGTTCATTCCATCACTTTCATTTGTCTGCTACCCTTTATCCTATTTATTAATTCACAATAAAAATATAATCATTCTTCACATCAATCCCACATCGTAACTGACATCTCCGATAAGGGAGATTAGTTAAAGGAAGGACTAAGTGCTTTTCCCTACTTGCCCTGTTCTTCTGTACTCTGAAAATGCATTTTGCAGAGATAATATGCCTAGATTAAATACCAATAAAATGCAGGGGATATTCAAATGGAATGATGGCGAGGTTGAAGAAAAAAAGGCCTCTCCCACATATAATACATTAGAGAGAAAGCTACTGTTTTGCAGTTATTATTACATATTATTATTACTATTATTAAATCAGCAATCTCATGATTTCCCATACAGTTCTATTGTCAGCTAGGCATGAAAGGACATTCAAACCCATTACTCCTTTCTGTGGAATGGCTTTGCCGCTTTTTTTAAAATTTAAAATTAAATTTTTTTTTTTTAGTTTTCAAGTTTCATTTTTATAAAATACTGAATTCCAATTCGCCACTCTTTGCATTAACATTCCCTTGTGTTCTATACTGGGCCAAGGAGAATTCTTAGAAATTGAAACAACTTACAAAGCTGCATTAATGAACTTCAATACTTCTGGCAATTCAAACGGGGGATCATATTATCGTCTGCCTTTACCAATACAGTATGCTGCATTCTTCTTAATGCCCTAATGTGCTGTTGTCAGATCAATGGAAAGCATCCCTTTGGTCACTGGTTAAAAGTATTTAAAAAAATCTCCCACTGTTTGAAAATCTCTGAAATGATTTGTTGTTGTTTAGTCATGACCAACTCTGTGATCTCATTTGGGATTTTCTTGGCAAAGATGTTGGAGTGGTTTGTTATTTACTTCTCCAGCTCATTTTACAGATGAGGAAACTGAGGCAAACAGGGTTAAGTGACTTGCCCAGGGTCACATAGTCAGTAAGATCTGAGGCCAGATTTGAACTCAGGAAGAGGAATCTTTCTAATTCCTGGCCCAGTACTCTACACACCATGCCACAGAACTGTCCCTAAATCAAAATGCTTTAGATTGCCTCAGATACATACAACTTGAAGGTCAAGTTCTCTTTTAAGCAGGGGACTTAGAGTTTAAGGACCTGAGTTCAAATACTGACTATGCTACTTATTACCTGTGTTACTCTGGCCGACCTCTAGGAGCATCACTTTCTTTGCCTTTAAAATGAGGGAGTTCTGTGGTACAGGGGCAAAGAGTTCTGGATTTGGAGTCAAATGCAGGACCTGAAGGGGACCTGAAGACCTCAGCTCTTTGAACCTTGGGCAAGTTACTTAAGCTCTATGGGCCTCATTTTCCTGATCTGTTAGATGAGGGGGTTGGAGTCAATGACTTTTAAAGGTCTCTTCCAGATCTAAATCTTCAGATCCTAATTGGATAATTTAAAACCTGGACTGAATGCTTCAGTTAGCGCATTAGAACTCAGACCAACTGCAGTTGGGTGGTGCAGTAGATAGACTGTGGGAATCAGGAAGACTTGAGTTCAAATCTAGCCACAGACACTTACCAGCTGCATGACCCTGGGCAAGTCACTTACCTGTTTGCCTCAGTTTCCTCATCTGTAAAATGAGATAGTAATAGTACCTCCCTCTTAGGGTTGTTGTTAGGATCGTATGAATTACAAAGTATTTTAGAAATCTTAAAGTGCTTATATTAGTGTTACTATTATTTTTCTATTCTTGTTTCAGGTAAACTGGGGGAAAAAGGTTATTCTAATTTATACGTACACAATATACAGTGTGGCTGCTTAAAGGAGATTCCATTAATTATCAGTTATATTTAAATCGACACACTTAAAATGGTTTGTTGGCATGGCATCGTCTCCCCCACGAATTCTACCATAATGCCCATTCCTACTCCCAGCCCTAATCTGCTATAAAGGATGCCAGTCACTAGAGGATAGACCAGCTAATTTTCCACTATGACTTCCCCTGTCCTCTGCTCAGCTCAAGAGAGACCATCCTGGAGCTTCCTCTCCTCTCCCTCTTTCTGATTCCAGGTGTCTTCACAACACTCAGAGACCATGGGTATCTCTGACTACCATACCTCAACCTGCCATGCTCATATATGCCCTGAGCTCCCAGGGGGGATATTCCAGAATAATTCCTTCATTATGTCACAGGAAATAGGTAAAATCAATTTCAATCTCTCTGTCTCTGTCTCTTTCTCATACAAACACACATAAGTATATGCATACTTAAATGTGTCTAACATACCGTGGATTACATTTTTATAATTTATTAATAATGTTTGGATCCAACTTTATGTGATCAGAGGTTGCTTGCACCCAGAATGTTGCCTGACCTCAGTAACTATCTAGTAATGCCAAAGATGGCTATGAGGTATTTTGGGTTCCCCCAGGTCCTGGAACCAAAACACTCTTGTTTTGTGTTTCCACAACCAGGACTTGTTTTGGATCCACCCAATCTTATGTTTTGGGTTCCTTTCATTTGATTCCTGTGTGACTCGTGGGTCATCAAAATCCTAAATAACATAAACTTTCCAGAACCTGGAGAGGAAGCCACACCTTCTTTCTGGCTCTCTTTCTCTCTCTCTCCCAAATGACCGGATACATTTCTTTCTAAAACTATTTCAGACTCTGGGGATTGGGCTTGTGAACAACAATATATACACGTACACACGATGTGTATATATATATATATATATATATATATATATGTATGTATGTATGTATGTATGTGTATATACATATATATATATATATACACACACACACATATATGTATAAGATATATGGTATAAAAATAGTCCTGAAAGGGGAAGTAGTCTTTCGAGAAAAGTCTTGCTACTCATAAACACTCTTAAAATACTAAACAAACCTTCCGCTTATAATAGGCTAGTGCTTTAAGTATGGCTGATGACAGAACAATCATGGTATCCTGGATACTAAAAAGACCAAGAAAGAAAAAGACAAAAATGTGTGCACAATCCTTCATTTTAACCCTATATAGACACATCCTTCGTTTTTCAGTTACTTTAGCCTAAATGTGAAGGCAAATGAAAATTGAAAGGAGGGTAATGAGCTATTAAAGTGAATAGACTTTTAGGTCTGAATGAACAAGCAGATGTAAAATAAAAATCTCCATGCATGAAAACACACCCTGGAATTAAAAGTTAATGATTCAGAGCCTTCTAGACATGCAGCTGTTTCAAATATTCTTAAGGTTTAGGGCAAAAGATGTGAAGGAAAAGTAAAGTCGGAGAGGCCATGCATTCTACCATCTTTTCCTTCAAGAAATATTCTTTAGGGCATCCTCAGCTTATCAACAGGCTCTGTTTCAAAAGATTGTATATAAATTGATTGTTTGGAATTTGAAATGTTTCAAAGAATCATGAAACTTTGGAACATTTTGTAATGAGTGGGAGGAAACCTTGGGGATGATCTGGTTCAAAGATTCTTGTTTTTTAAAAACTATTCCATCCTCCTCTAATTTTTTTTGGAGGGGGGAAGGCAGAGCAATTGGGGTTAAGTTACTTGCCCAAGGTCACACAGCTAGCAAGTGTGTCCAGTGTCTGAGACTGGATTTGAACTCAGGTCCTCCTGACTCTAGGGCCGGCACTCTGCTCACTGCGCCATCTAGCTACCCACTCTGGTTGGAGGATTCTTAACTTAGATTTTTTTTGTTTGTTTACAACTTCACAATTTTATTTCTAGCTGTATTTGAATCTGAATTTGTTTTAAAAAATATTTTGATATGATTTCAGTGTAACAGGTTTTTCTCATAATCCTGGGAATTTTATTTTATGCATTAAAAACATTATTCTGAGAGGGGTCCATTGGATTCACCAGACTACCAAAAAGGATGCATTACAAAAAAAAGGTCAAGAACCCTTGATATAATTCAATTTTCTTTATTTTACAGATGAAGAAGCTGAAACCCAGCAAATTAAGCCCAAATAAGCTAGGGGTGAGGTTAGGAGTAGAATCTCTTTTAACTTGTAGTCTTTCAATTATGCAATTTTATAAATGGTGGATAGGTTATAAATGGTAAGTTTTCAGGCCAGCCCATAAAAACTAACTTAATATATAATGTATGTGAAATATACACGGAACCCATAGTACCACAGAGTTGTGCCATTATGTATTATGTTTTGGGGAGAAAAATGATTCAAAGTTCCAGTGTGGGATGCCTGGACCCTCACTCTTTCTACCTCAGCAGTGGAACTAGGAATTCTTCCACTTCCTAGCCACAAGGCAGTAGTAGGGCCTTGTGTTTCCCATCTCCAGGCCACTAGTGCTGGCTCCTTCAAGGTGGTGAGTGTGTGTAAGGGATGAGAACTAGGATTCAAACAACAGGAAGTCGTGTTCCAGGGAGTAAAGGAAAAGGAGATACTGCTTAGGATCTTCTACCCATGTTAACTGAGGGATGTTTCCCAGTCCTCACCCCTTTCTTCCTGTGTCCCTTTCCTCTGCTACTACCTATCATCTTTGACCAGGGACTCTCTCTTTGCTGGATCATGATAGAATGGAACCCAAACTTCACAGTTTCTGTCTCTCAAGCATACGGCGCTTTGGAGACTTTCTGCTGTTAATGTGAAACAGAGAGGTGTAAAGTCTCATTCTATTATCTGTCACCTTCTTTTTCTTTTAACTTAGACCCAACTTGTTAAATTGCAAATAAATGCTATCTTTGAGTACACAAAGGACTGGAGTAGAGATTCCATGTTCCTGAGAAAAGATAGACTCAGGTTATCTTGGGTACTTTATCACAAGAGTTAGGGTAGGGGTTGGGGCTCTGTGGGTATGACATAAGTTGAGACCACTTAGGGAGCGAATGGTTAAGGTTGGGGAACCCATGAGAAAATATTAGGCTAAAATTAATGTAAGATCTATGTAATCGGTAATGAGGGAAGGGAAGAGAAGGAGAAGAAAACATATGGCTTATTATCTTTTCCTATTATGTCTGGGCTCTCTAAGACTCCCTTAGGGTGAAGTGAAAGGCCTTTTCATCATAGACTCTGCCTATACTGAAACACTAACTCCTCAGTCTCAAATGCAGTTATAAACCAACAGACTTCTAGGAAAGGCACTATGGGCACACAAATTGTAAACTCCCATCCCAGCTGTTTCCCTATTTGTCAGAACCCTGAGCATAGGGACATAAAGACATGCTTACATCAGAGGAGTTTCTCCTAGATGATGCAAGGGTGTCTTCACATCATGGAGCTTCATCAAGGTCTTACTTTGGCTCCATGATGGAAGGCACACAGTTTTGTTAGCCTAATTAAGTCTATTGATATTGGAAATCCCATTTCTTATAGCTTATCCCAGTCATGCTACTCCCTCTTGGTACTGCCGTGATTCTACTGCTATTTAAGACGTTAGTGCTAAAACATCTAAGTGCCCTCAGCTTCACTTCAATTGCCAACTGTGATATCTTTTATCTTGGTTGACAGCCCTAACCTTCCCTCAACAGCACCTGTTTTTGCCATTGCAAATGGCACCCAAACGACCCTCTATCTAAGTGAAAAGCTGGAATAGTGTGTGTACGTGTATACACTCCACATGCCATCCCATCTCAGGCAAGAAATAAAAGAGGCAAGACAAGGAAGTAGATGAAAATCCTAAACCTCAGCAATGGAGAGGAAATGGGAGTTTCTGCGGTCACTAATCCACTTAAGTCAGGTGACTATTCCTAAAGAAGTCAGGTATGGGGCAGCTAGTTGGTGCAGTGAGTAGAGCATCAGCCCTGGAGTCAGGAAGACCTGAGTTCAAATCCAGCCTCAGCCACTTAACACACTTACTAGCTGTATGACCTTGGGCAAGTCACTTAACCCCAATTGCCCTGCCTCCAAAAAAAAAACAAAAAGTTAAAAAAAGAAGAAGTCAGACATACTTTTCATGTGCCTGGTATAGTTATGGAGACTGAGTGAAAAAATGTTGTTATTCAGTTGTTTCAGTAATGTCCAATGTTTTGTGACCCCATTTATGATTTTCTGGGCAAAGACATTGTAATAATCGTTTGCCACTTCCTTCTCCAGTTCATTTTACAGATGAGGAGCTGAGGCAAATAAGGTTAAATGACTTGTCCCGGGTCACACAGCTACTAAATGTCTGAGCCTGGATTTGAACTCAGGAGGTCATAGGAGTCTTCCTGACCTCAGGCCCAGCACTCTATCCATTGCACCACCCAGCTGCCCAAATGAAAAAAGTAGAACATAAAAAATACAGAGGAAAAAAAAAGCTAGTATTTATATAGCACTTACTATGTGACAGATACTGTGCTAAATGTCTTTTTTGATCCTCTAACAACCCCAGAAAGTAGAAGCTGTTATTATCCTCATTTTACAGATGAGAAAACTTAGGCAAACAGAGGTTAAGTGACTTGCCCAAGGCCACATAGCTACTGAGGTCTTCTTGATGTCAGGCTCAGCACTCCATCTACTGAGCCACCTAGCTGCCTCTAAAACATTCAGTGCTAGAAATGAAATATGAAAAATATAGTCTCCAAAACAATAAAACCATCTATTTCCTATTTCCATCTCTCATAAACCATCCCCTCCAAATTTGCGATTAAAATGAGGTAGCTCCTACACTAGTGACCATACCATAGACTATTCTGCCAGGAATGAAAACGACAGCTGTCAGTGTTCATCAATCAGGAGCAGGATCTTTTAGGCTTCTTTTCTGCAAATGCTCTTTCATTCTAAATGGGAAGTGTTTGAAATACAAATAATGATTAAAAATGAGGTTCTTCTTTTTATCAATTTTTTTGAAGGGAATGGGGTTAGGTGGTGATCTATACGCCTGAAATATACTTTATAAAACCAGAGAAAGAAAGTGATGTCAGGGACAATGAAGTTGCCAAGCCTTAGTAAACTACGGTCTTACACATGAGGTTGAAAGCATGAGAGAAGGCAAACTAGTTTATCAGATTCCTTTGGTACCAAAAGAAACAGACAAATGGATTTCAAGCCATGTAACACTAACAAAATATCACAGTATAATTACGTAATCTTTTCAGCAGCAGGGCAGCTAGGTTGCACACTGAATAGAGCACTGGGCTTGGAATCATAAAGAATCATCTTTCTGAGTTCAAATGTGACCTCAGACACTTACTAGCTGTGTGTCCCTGGGAAAGTCACTTAACCTTGTTGGCTCAGTTCTTCATCTGTAAAATGAACTGGAGAAGGAAATGGCAAACCACTTCAGTTTCTTTGCCAAGAAAACCCTAAATGGGGTCATAGAGAGTTGGATACAACTGAAAAAATGACAACAATTCAGCATCATTTTTGCATTTTAGCTAAGGAAAATCTAGATTTGCTATACAACTGCAAGAAACTTATAAATGGTGCCATTAGCCCCAAGCTCTTGGGGATGTAGGAGTTTAGTTTGACTCCTTATCTTTTCAGATTTTTGCTGCCAGTGGAAGCAAGGAAAATAATATGATGAGTTTCTGTTATGAAGCTTAAAGGCATGTCATATATATTTTTTCCTGTCTTGTTCCTTTTTTCTTGTTTTGACTCTGGAGAGTAACTGATTCTTCTCCTTAAAGATGTGTATAGGTCAGTTACATTAAAAAACCAAACCAAAAAACCCAAAGCAAAGCTCAGAGAGAATGTTGTTTACCATCCATAGGAGACTGCAGGGGCTGTGAACAAAGTTAAAATTCTCCCAAAGCATGGGAGACATTAGCAGTACTAGAAATAAGCAGGCAGCTGGTTTCTCCCATTAGGGTAGGCAATGAAAATACAGGGACTAAAGGAACAGAGAGAGTATCTGAATTTAACCCTATCATCACCCATTTCATGGGCATGGTGTAAAGAGAGAAGAAAAGGCATAGGAGATGAGGTTAGGGGTTGGGCAAGATAAGGAATAAATGTGAGAAAGTGGGACAATGTGACAATTTTTGGGTGGGTGGGTGGGGAGGCAGCTAGGATAGAGTGCTGTGCCTGAGTTCATATCCAGACTCAGATACTTTATTAGTTGTGTGACCCTGTGCAAATCACCTAACCTGTTTGCCTCAGTTTCCTCATCTGTAACACAAACTGGAGAAAGAAATGGCAAACCATTCCAATATCTTTGCCAAGAAAGCCCCCAATGGTACATCTCACGAGACTCAACAACAACAACAAAAACTGACAGTTTAGGTCTTGCAAGGAGAACTTAAAGAAGCTACTTAAAGAATTGCATGCAAAGTGAGCCTTTTTCCAGTTCCTTGATACTTCTTTCTCTCTTGCTTTCTCATTAACCCCAAGTTAACTAGGAGTACTTGGAGAGGATCAATGAAGCGTGGACTTTGTCTTGCAATAAGAATTACCATTTCTGAGTTGTCTAGAAGAGGCGCCCACCAACATTTTAAATGACTGACTTCTAGTTGAAGCTGGAAATAATACAATTTCACAAATGCTCATTGAGTGCCTCCTTATTTATTAATAAGTGGGTAGGGCTGGGTTTGATCACACAGTAAGACAGGAGCCACTTCACTCTACATATCTACTAACACCTGCCTTATATCCCTTTCTTATTAGTATCTCTCTCATTATCTCCCAACCTCTGGTAAACCTTTAGCTGGCACTGGAAGGCATGGGCACAGAAGAGAGTCTGCTCTACTCTCAAACAGTTCTGGTGAAAATACTTAATAGTAACAGGCAGATCATTTTTCTTTCCTCTCTCTTAATTCTCCTTCAGCTCATAGCAGTGTGAGTCAGTTATAGATGGGTAGGTGAGGAGGGTAGGTGAAGTTCATAGATGTAGATCCAGAAGGTAACACATACATACACACACACACACACACACACACACACACACACACACACACCCCTAAGTCAATTAGATTTTCTGGTCCTCCACTAAAGTCTCTATGATGACTCAGGTAAGCAGACTTTCCAAGGAGTCACTGAGCTGTCTCATCTGGTGCAAAAAGAAAGGAGCAGAAATTTCTCTTTCACTTTACTATTGCTAACAATGGAGTTCTTGAAACCTCTGAGAATGATGGTATTGGACCCCTATGTTACTCTTCTCAGGTTTAGTGAGAGTTGTTTTGGGTAATGAGTTCTGCAAATCATACTCTGCTAACAAACAATGTAAGAACCATCCATCTAATAGCATGGGCATTTGCTTGAGGTATAAAAGAAAAGTATATAACAAGAGAGAATGAGGTAGAAGAACAATTTTCTGCCACCATATGTGTCTACTATACTTCTTATGTTCTGAGTTTTCAAAATCTTATCTCCTACCCATCTCCATTAGTTACCCCAACCTAGCTGGAGAGTAATATGGTCACTTCAGAGGCCCAATTGTTAAAGTTTATGCTCCAGTGCTCTCTGCTGCGCGTAGTTCCGCAGGAATTTTTGAAAGTAGGATATAGGACGGCTGCTGTCTCGTGGCAGGCTACAGAAGTGTGAAAGATTCGCATTAGTTTCCAAATCGTGTCCTGTCTTCCTCCATAACATCCCTTGTCACTGCCCCCTTCTCATCACTTACATAGCACAGCCACCACCAGTTCAGATCCTAACCACCTCTCACTTATGCTGTTACAGAAGACTCCTAATTTGATCTTCCAGCCTCCAGTCTCTTCCACCCCCATCTACTTTCCATGTTGATGCCCAAGTATAGGTCTGACCATTGTCATGGGTGGTCTTCCTCTGCCCCAATTAAAAATCTAGTGGTTCCCTATTGTCTCCAGGATCAAATGTAAACTCCTCTGTTTGGCATTTATGTGCTGTTCGGTTGTTTTTCAGTTGTGTCTGACTCTTCATGACCCCATCTGGGGTATTCTTAGCAGAGATACTGGAGCAGTTTCCATTTCCTTCTCCAGATCATTTTACAGATGAGGCAACTGAGGCAAACAGGGTGAGTGACTTGCCTAGGGTCACACAGCTAGTCTGAGACCAGATTTGAACTCACGAAGATGAGTCTTCGTGACTTCGGGCCCCTCACTCTATCCAATGTGCCACCTAGCTGTCTGCACATGCCTATAATGTACATAGTCTCTTCCCTTGACTAGATTATAAACTCCTTATAGGGCAGGAACTGTTTTCCTTCTGTGTTTGTATCCATATTGCCTGGTACATAGTAGGTCCTTAAGGCTTGTTGACTCAGCAATGCAAGATTCTAAGACAACTGCAAAAGGCTCATGATGGAAAATGCTATCCACATCCAGAGAAAGAATTATGGAATCTGAATGCAGATTGAAGCGTACTATTTGCTCTCTCTCTTTTTTGTTTTATTTCTTCTTTCTCATGGTTCATTCCATTGGTTCTAATTCTTCTTTACAACATGACTAATGTGAAAATATGTTTAATATGAATGTATATGTAAAGCCTATAGCAGATTGCACGCTGTCTTGGGGAAGGGGAGAAAATTTGAAACTCAAAAGCTTGTGGAACTGAATGTTGTAAACTAAAAATAAATAAATTTTTAAAAAAAGAAAAAAAAAGAAAATCTTGTTGACTGATATCCATAAAGGTGTTTATGTTATCTCTCCTAATGTCTTCTCATCCCCTGGCTAATCAATCCCAGTTTTTGCAACAAATTCTCATAAAGCATGATCTTCAGTCCCATTACTGTTCAGGCCATCCTTGTCTGGATGCTGAACCACTGTCTCCTGAATTCTGCTTCTTTTAATGAAAGCTAAGGTAGTTTTTTCTTTTTCTTTTTACTTTTTTGCTGCTATGGGACGTTGTTGAGTCACATGGAGCTTATGGTCCAATGAAATCCTTCCCCTAAGTTTTTTTCCCATAAAAACTATTACCTAGCCATGCTCCTCCCATTTTGTGGTTATCAAGATGATTTTTTGAACCTTAGTCTTTATATGCCTCCACATTACTTTTCATCTTACTATATTTGGCCCATCAATTTAATCAGGATTTTTTTCCCCTTCTAGACTACATTATCCAACATAAACCCTCCTTGCTTGGTGCCATTTGCAAATATGCTAAGAATGCGAAAATGTTAATTGGAACAGGGCTCACAACAGATGCCTGAGGTGACCTACTAAAGATTTTTCTTTCAGGTGACATCAGGACAGTGATACCTAGACTTTGGGGCCAGTCATTTGAGCACTTCTGAATCTACCTATTGCCTAGCCCATATCTCTGTTATTTTGTTTGAGTCTCAGGTAAAAATCCCCCCTTCTGTAGGAAGCTTTTCTTGACCCTTCTTAAGGCTAATTTCTTCCCTCTAATGACTATCTCTAATTTATTATGTGTGTGTGTGTGTGTGTGTGCGCGCGCGCGTGTGCACGCATGTAATGTGTGTGTATGTGTCTATGTATATATATAAACAACTATACAAATTATATATATGTATATATATGTAAATTGTATAGTTGTTTGCATGTTGTCTCCTTGATTAGATTACGAGCTCCTTGAGAACAGGGATCATCTTTTGTCTTTCTTTGTATCTTTAGCCTTTAGCACAGTGCCTTTCACATAGTAGGTACTCAATAAGCGCTTGTTGACTGACTTTTGAATAAGGTGTATCTTTCCTTCTAGAGCCTTGGCCTACCCATGAATCCCACTTACGTACAAGATTAGACTTGCATCCTTAATTCAGGATCTCTAGGTCAGCCTATCTATTACTCATGCCTTGTGCATTGTGTATGTGAGGCCATGAATTTTTATTGTGCTCACCAGTCTTGGTTTTTAAGTTTCCTATGAATTTCTGGGTGTTTCTACCGTTAGTTTTCTTCCTACCTTTTTGCTGCTCCTCTCAATGGAATTTACATTTGTCAGTATAGAACAATAAAGCCAGATTTTTATGTAATGTTTTAGGGTTCGCAAAGTATTTTATATAAATGATCTTATTTAAGTCCCACAATAACTCTCTGAGGTGGGCACTACAGGTGTGATTATCCCCATTGGACAGATGAGTAAATTGAGGGCTAGACACCTTGCCAACAGTTACAAAGTTAGTGCAGTCTCTGTTGCTGGATTTGAAACACAAGTCCAGCACGCTATTAAAGACTTCTGGGGTTAGATCATAGTTACCTTTAGCTATTATGTTAAACTAGCTGTAGTTATTTACATAAAAATGCAAATTCAAGAAAAATATCTGAAAATGATCTTTGCTGTTATGCAATAAATGATTTCCTAGCCAAATAAGAAACCAGTGTAATTAGGATATGCACCCCCACTACAAAAATTATTTGCATAGGATTATAGATTAGAGCTGGAAGGAATCTTGGGGTCCATCTAGTGTAAACCCTCTCAACAGACAAGATAAGGAACCTGAGAATTTGAGAAGCTGTGAACCTGAGGTTGTAAACATGGAAAAGGTAAGATTTAAACGCAGGTTTTCTAACTCCAAAGCCATTGATCTTCCCGGTGTACAATTTTTAGCTACTACAATTTAGAGAACTATAGAGTCTTCTGCTAAAAAACTATACAGCAGGAACATCTAGCAAAGGATCTTGGGTGAATGTTGGCTGAACTATCTTAAGGGGATAGCTCTGTTCTCTCTTTACGAATGGTCAGAAACAAAGGGGGAAGGAGGGAACTAGGAGGTAAAGTGGATAGAGTGCTATCCCTGGAGTCAGGAGGATCTGAGTTCAAATTTGGCTTCAGACTCTCACTAGCTGTATGACCCCGGGCAAGTCACTTAACCCTGATCGCCAATAAAAAAGGCCAGAAACTATAACATCCGACAGTTCTACAAAGGCTTTCTATGCTGGTTGGTAGGCATTTTAGTTTGTAGAGGCGCATAGAAGAGTCAAGTGCTGGACCGGAGTTAGGATGTTTGATTCTTACTTCAGACACTTACTTGCCATGTGACCCTGGGCAAGTTACTTAACATCTCAGCCTCAGTTTCCTCATCTGTAAAATGGAGCTAATAATAATTGTAGCACTTACAGGGTTGTTGTGAGAGATGCAATCTGCAAACTTTAAGGCAATTGTCAGGTATTATATCAACCTTTTAATCTGAACGGTCATTTGAAATCAGCTCTGGTCCTGAAATCTGATTGGGTCAGAACGGTAATTTGCATATTCTAGAGGCCTTTTCTAAAGTGTCTAAGATTTGGAACTATGCGTACTGAACTTTGGTTCTGTTGCTTCGTTAATCTTTTCAATGAGATATCTTCAGTTTGTTGCTGAAACACGTGTATACCCATGATACCCTGAGAGTGTTTGTCTAGGAAGGAGCAACGTTCCACTCAGTCACAGTGTTACTTGAAAAAAATGGAAAATAATCAACCAACACTTAATTTGTTTCATGGGACTAT
This sequence comes from Trichosurus vulpecula, assembly GCF_011100635.1. Classification (NCBI taxonomy): domain Eukaryota; kingdom Metazoa; phylum Chordata; class Mammalia; order Diprotodontia; family Phalangeridae; genus Trichosurus; species Trichosurus vulpecula. The sequence continues at coordinate 36,529,025 of NC_050581.1, forward strand.
GTGTGGATATATAGAAAGAAGGGAATCTCTACTGAAGCCCAAGAGCAGAGACAGAAGGAGAAATTCCATTTAAAGTTACCATAGACAATATGAAATATTTGGGAGTCTATCTGTCAAGACAACCCCAGGAACTAAATGAACACAATTGCAAAACACTTCTCACACAAATAAAGTAAGATCTAAATAAATGGAAAAACATCAGTTGTTCATGGTTAGGCTGAGCTAATATAATAAAAATGACAATTTTACCTAAATTAATGTATTTATTCAGTGCCATACCAATTGAACTAACAGAAACTGGGCATAGACCAAGATCTTACTCCATATATCAAAATAAAGTCAAAATGGGTTCATGACTTAGATTTCAAGGCTGATACTATAAGCAACTTGGGAGAGAAGGGACTAGTTTACCTGTCAGACTTATGGATAAGGGAAGAATTTATGACTAAACAAGAGATAGAGAGCATTGTGAAATACAAAATGGATAATTTTGACTATGTTAAATTGAAAAGTTTTTGTACAAACAAAGCCAATGCAACCAAGATTAGGAGGGAAGCAGAAAATTGGGAAAGAATTTTTACAACCAGTGTCTCTGACAAAGACCTCATCTCTAAAATATACAGGGAACTGAGTCAAATTTATAAGAACACAAGTCATTCCCAATTGATAAATGGTCAAAGGATACGAACAGGCAGATTTCAGAGGAAGAAATTAAAGGTATCTAGAAGCATATGAAAAAATGCTCTAAATCGCTATTGATTAGAGAAATGTAAATCAAAACAACAATTAAGGTACCACATCTCTCCTGTCAGATTGCCTAACATGTCAAAACAGGAAAATGATAAATGCTGGAGAAGATGTGGGAAAATTGGAACACTATTGCATTGTTGGTGGAGTTGCAAACTAATCCAACCATTCTGGAATGCAATTTGAAACTATGCCCAAAGGGCTATAAAAATATGCATACCCTTTGCCCCAGCAATATCACTTCTAGGGCTATCCCAAAGAGAACTTACAAGGGGGAAAAGGACCCATACGTACGAAAATATTTATAGCAGCTCTTTTTGTGGTAGCAAAGAATTGGAAACCAAGGGGATGCCCATCAATTGAGGAATGGCTAAACAAATTGTGGTATATGAATGTAATGGAATACTGTTGTGCTATAAGAAATGAGGAGCAGATGGACCTCATAATAACATGGAGAGTCTTGTATGATCTGATGATGAGTGAAGGGAGCAGAACCAGGAGAACGTTGTACACAACCACAGACACATTGCTTCTGTGATGACTAACTTTGATAGACTTGGTTCTTTTCAACAATGCAAAGTTCTAAGACAGCTCCAAAAGACTCATGATGAAAAAGGCTATCCACATCCAGAGAAACAATGGAATCTGAATGCAGATTGAAGCAAACTATTTGCTATCTCTCCTTTTTTTCTTTTCTTTTTGGTTTTGTTACATCTTTCTTATGGTTCATTTCATTGGTTATAATTGGTTATAATTCTTCTTTACAACTTGATTATTGGGAAAATAAGTTTAATGTGAAGGTATATATAGACCCTATATCAGATTACATGCCATCTTGGGGAGGAGGGGCAAAGAGAGGGAGGAGGAGAAAATTTAGAACTCAAAAACTTGTGGAACTGAGTGTTGTAAACTAAAAAAAAAATTAATTTAAAAAATGGTGATAATAAATACAGTCCTCATAAAAAAGGGAATCTATGTGAATCTATATACAATTAATTTTGATCATTTGCAGTAGTTATATTCTATAAAGTCATTGTAGACACTGAATTGATGAATACTCAATCGTTTTTCCTAGGGGGGTATAGGGTTAGGTTCCTGGAAGACTCTGGTCACGTTTAATTTAGCGCTTTCTAGAATGGCCCCATTAATAGATTGGTGGATTTCCTCTTCCTTTTTCTGGATGTATTGTATTGCTGATTCAATAACATTGAACTCATGGCCAACAATACTTATGACTCATGCCTGAATGAAGCTCACCTAAGACAACATATTTTCTCTGTAAGGCATGTTACAGTCTTTTTGTGCTTAGGAACACTAAACAGCACTACAGTATTAAGCTATGGGGCCATTTAAAAAAGCAAAACTACCAACAAAAAACATGAAAATTTGAAAAACACGGCACTAAATAGACCTTGATAAGGATACTTGTTTTCAATATGAAAGCTGAAACAAGAAGGCAGGGGATTGCCTTGCTTGACCTCAGCTGAAACATGTATATTAGGGGACTCATTTTTTTCACTGCTCTGCACATTTCTATGCAGACTGCGAAAGTGTCAAGGAGTATTTTAGAGAGTAGGTAAATTCACAAGTTTATAATCTGAAAATTATGAGGATCCATTGTCTCTATGTTGATCTTTCTTTCTTTCTTTCTTTCTTTCTTTCTTTCTTTCTTTCTTTCTTTCTTTCTTTCTTTCTTTCTTTCTTTCTTTCTTTCTTTCCTTCCTTCCTTTCTCTCTCCTCTCCCTCCCTTTTTCTCTCCCTCCCCCCTCTCTCTACCCCCTTTTCTCTCCCCACTCTCTCCCTTTCTCTCTCCCTCTCCCTTTCTCTCCCCACTCTCTTTCTCTCCCTTCCCCCCTCTCCTCTCCCTCCATTTCTCTCTCTCTCCTCTCTCCTTCCTTCCCTTTTTTTTACCTCTTTCCCCTTCTCTCTCACTCTCACCCTCACCCCGCCTCTCTCTCTCTCAATCTACATGTCTCTCTCTCTCTCTCTCCCTCTCCTCTCTCCCCCCGCCTCCCACTCCCTCTCCCTCTCCCTCCATAGGAGAAAACATCTAGCTTCTTCTTTTCCAGGCTCATAAATTAGAATAGTTTTCTAGGCACCATTCACAACTCACTTACTGAATTAAATACCCTGAGCCTACAGAGGACAGAATTACATGACATAGGGGTAGAATGGATTCCAAGGAAGGACCTTACTCACTCTTAAGAAAAATGGGCTTGTCCTAGAAGTCCACCACAGTTAGAATCAGATGATCTTGCTAACGTCCTTGAGCATATTGATGTATTTTCTGACTTGTCCATTTTGTGCTCTGAGTGAACAAACTGTGGGGAGACTGACTTTGAAGACTAAAGTTGGACTCAAAATAGTTTCACTAGTTTAAGGCCAGACTTGGTACGTCATTATGTTCATTTAAAACTACAACAACAAACAGAACAAGGGCGTCTCATTTTATGAAATGTGCCCATGTGTAAACTTGGCATCTGGACCCGCTAAGTGATAAGGCTAGAGTTAAAGAAAAAGCCAAAAGGCAAACACGACTTACTAAATAGACGTCCAACACAGAGGCATTATCGTCCTGTGTTTCCAGTGTGCTCTGCTCAGAAGTCAAGTAGATGGCACTGTCTTCTAATGTGAAAGTGGAACTTGAAGGTAATCCTTTACTGAAAACACATGAGGAGAAAACACAGTGAACATAACTAACCCCAAACGGAGGAAAAGAAAAAAAAAAACACCACAAAGTAAGTTGTAAGGACTCAAAGGGAGAAAATCTGCACCCTATTAAGTCCAGAATCAAATATAAAATCTTCTGTTTGGCTTTTAAAGCCTATTCTTACCTGGTCCCTTTCTACCTTTCTGGTATTCTTGCACATTATTCCCTCCATATAATCTCTGATTCAGTGACTGGTCCCCTTGCTCTTCCTTGTACGTGACAGTCTATCTCTTGACTGAATTTTCACTGTCTGTCCCCCTTGCCTCCAGTTCTCTCCCTCCTTGTTTTTCCCTCCAGGCCTCTCTGGTTTCCTTCAAGTTCAACTATCCCCTTAACTTTTGTCAAAAATCTTTGAGTTCTTTAATGACCAGAGGATCTGCTTAACATAAACAGTACCACCACCATCATGTCACATCTTCCTCTTCATTAGCTTAGCATTCAAGGTCCTTTGGCCCCAAATTACGTTTTCAGCTTTCTCTTTCACTAGTCCCCTATGCAAAACTCTCCACTCCAGCCAGGGTTGTCTACTTTCTGCTCCCCAAATGTGCCTTACATTTTCCTGCCTTGGTACTTTTACTCGTATGTGTCCAATATTATACTATGGTTGACCACTCACTTGTAGGTACTCAGCCTGCTATTTGACTTGTTCCCATATTTAATCTTAATATCCTATGCTCTAGAGAAATCTAGTATATTTGGATATTTCTTTCTAATTAGTAAAATAGCAGCTCTTTTCTCCTTACTTAATTAGCTCAATCCTTCATCCAAGTTCCCCCATTCCTCTTAATGCTGGTGTCTTTCCTCTGAGGTCATCTCCAATTCATCCTATTTGTTCCCAGTTGCTTGCATATTGTCTCTTTCAATTAGATTGTGACCTTCTTGAAAGCAGAGACTTTGGTCGGCCCGCCCCCCCCCCACCCCCTTGTATTCTTATCACAAAGCACAGTGCCTGCTTATTGACTTCACACACACACACACACACACACACACACACACACACACACCCCTTTGCACATACTCCAACTAGAATAATTATACTGATTTCCCATTGTGTGAAATGGACAGACCCCAAGAGATCATACTTTGCTTCTTCAAAGAGCTTCCATGTAAAATATCTATTTTTATAACACTATCTTTTTCATACCAGGTCTCACTTTTGGCTCCTGATCATTTTTTTCTCTGAGATTGCAATTGGAGAAGATTCATGGATGGTTGGGAATGAATACTTTGGTACTAATGTGCCTGTGTCTTTTGGGTTGTGATATAGGAAAAAAAATCCCTAAGGACAAAGGAATCATTTTTCAATTCAACAAACATTTCTTTAGGTTCCCTACTGCCTAATAAATATTTGTTGAACTGAATCTTTGGCTCCTTTTTTTATTCCTAATCTGTCACCAAGTCCTATCAATTCTTTTAGAGTTTCTCTCAGATTCACCCTTTTCTTTCTCACTGCTGTCTGCCTTGGTCAACCTGATTGTTTTATGTGGGATGTACTTCCTTCACTCCCTATCATCAGATGGATACTGGAAATTAGTACCAAATTAGGCTTCCTAAGATACCTCCCCACTCAAAAATCTTTGAGTTCTTTTGTGAATAAAGGATCTGCTTAACATAAACAGTACCACCACCATCATGCCACATCTTCCTCATTAGCTTAGCATTCAAGGTCCCAACCTTGAATTTTTTCAGCTTTCTCTTTCACTAGTCCCCTAGGCAAAACTCTCCACTCCAGCCAGGGTTGTCTACTTTCTGCTCCCCAAATGTGCCTTATGTTTTCCTGCCTTGGTACTTCTACTCATATTAGTCTAATATTATACTATGGTTGACCACTCATTGTAGGTACTAAGCCTGCTGTTTGACTTGTTCCTATATTTAATCTTAATGCCCTATGCTCTAGAGAAATCTAGTACATTTATTTCTTTCTAATTAGTAAAATAGCAACCATTTTCTCATTACTTAATCAGCTCAAGCCTCCATCCAAGTTCTTTAATTATTATTTGTCTAATAAATTTGTTTAAATTATTTGTTTAACAAAAAGGAGAAACCTTTCCCAGTAGTAATTACTTATACTTTTCTGCATAGTAAACCCTTTAATTTTATGTTTAAATATTGAAACGACTAAACATGAAATTTATTAACAAATTTAGTGATAACCAAAACATAAATAATTATTCATAATATTTTGGTGATGAGAAATGTCACAGCCAGAGTTGCCATAAACTCTCAGCATAAAGGCAAGTGATTTCTCTTCACTTGTGAAAACATAGTTCCACACCATTTAGCTTCTATCAAGTAAAGGCTCTTTTAAAAATATCTTCTTTATAAGACAAAATTATTAAAAGCTTTATCAGAAAAGAGCTCTCCATCTCCTTTCTCTCTTTCTTCTCTGGTTTTTCTCCAGTCATGACAGCAAAACAGTCTCTTCACCAGACACACATTTCCCTCCCCCCCTCCCCTGCCATAATATAGCAGATTGCTACAATATAATAGTTAAGATAGTTCTAACACAATTTTTTTTCCTGACCTGCTGTCTTCTCCACAAACTCTCTATAAATCTTCACAATTCGGAAGTTAAAAATACATATTCTTGTCTTGACTTCACATGGAAAAACACCTCACAATAAGGCATTTTTTCACCTGTAATTTCCAAATGTCAGTTCAAACTGCTTTTTCCTCAACATTCAATTTGGCTCTTAAAGATACAGGAACAGTATCTATAGTGTTGGTGATAGTACACATATTTTCTCCCATCTATTCCTAGCTTAAGGAAGCTAGGTAGTACAGTGAATAAGACACAAGCCTTGGAATCAGGAGGACATGATTTGAATCTGGTCTCAGACACTGTGTTGCCAGGGGCAAATCACTTAACCCTGTTTGCTTCGGTTTCCTTATCTGTAAAATGAGCTAGAGAAGGAAATGGCAAACAATTCTAGTCTCTTTGTCAAGAAAACCCTGAATGGGATCAGGAAGAGTCAGACACAACTGAAAAAAGTGACTGAACAACAACAAAAACAATCTCTTGTTTATATAAATTCTACTTTGCTTTCAAGGACTACTTTAAATTCTACTTTCTCTTGGAAACTAAAGTGATTTCCTTCTTCTTTGAAATCCAATAGTATGCATATATGTCTTTTTTTTCCCCAGAACATAGCATGAGTTTTTTAAAGGGACATAGATCTAGAGTTGAGTAGGGCCTCTGAGGTCATCCAGTCTATCCCCTTCATTTTACCAATTAAGAAACTGAGGCTCATGGAAGTTAAGTGACTTGCCCAGGTTTATACAGGTAGTAAGAGTTAAAGGCAGGATGCGAACCCAGGTTCTTTGATTTCACAGTTAGCATGCTTTTCATTGTGCTGCCCTGTCTCCTTAATGAGGATATAAATTTTGTCCTATGTATCTTCAGCTTGTCTTGCATATTCTAGGTGTTCAATAAATAGTATAGTGGAAAGAAGGCTGGATTTAGACTAAGAAGACCTGAGTTTGAATCTGAGTTCTGTCCTTTATTAGCTATGCCACAGTGGACAAGTAACTTAACCTTTCTGGGCCTCACCTACCTCATCTGTAAAAGGAGGGAGGTTGGATTTGGTTACATCTGAATTTCCTTCTGCCTCTAAATCTCTTCCCTTACGTTAGATATTTGCTGAATGATTGCGAATTTTGGGAAATACTGAGGCTTTTGATTTTAAAATTTAATCCAAAGAAAATAATTTAATCGAAGCTGGAAATAATGAAGGGTATGTTTTGCATTTGGTTCAAATCATTTTTCCCCATAAAACTTCATCAGGACAATGGTAAACAAATTTTTTGCTTCTCAGTGACATAAGAAGACCTACACCTTGCTTCAGACATGCCCTCCTTTATCTACTTCCAAGGCCATAACTAGGGAGATTTGTCCAAGGGAGAAAACGTAGACAGCATTGAGAATATTGTACCAGAACATGTCTTCTTCTCTTTGACCCTTGCTCCTGCCCTCACGACAGTCAAGTTTCAGGGCATGCTTCTTCTCCTTTCAGTAGCAAATGGTACAACAGTTTGGATTTCTTCCCCCTAGTCACCACACCCCAAAAGTAAGCCCACTACCAATTGCCTCTGATGAAAAGCTAGCTCTGTCAATCTTCCTGTCTTGTTTTTAAAAGAGGTGAAAGCATCACTTGGTTCAGTTGACAATCTCCTGTCATGAGCCCTCACAACTACTTTCTTTCCCGGATTTAAGTTATTCATGAGTTTTCAATGGATATTACTTTGAAAACTATTGTACGCAGCACATTGTGCGATGACCGACTTAGCTCCTCTCAACAATGCAATGATCTAAGACAATTCCAAAAGACTTATGATGCTGTCCACATCCAGAGAAAGAACTATGGAGTCTGAATGCAGATCAAAGCATACTATTTTTCCTTTTTTTCTTTCTTGTGTTTTTTCCCTTTGGTTCTAATTCTTCTTTACAACATGGCTAATGTGGAGATACATTTAATATGATTATACATGTATGGCCTATATCAGATTGTATGTCTTCTTGGGGAATGGGGATGGGAAGGAGGGGGAGAAAATTTAAAACTCAAAATCTCATAAAAGTAAATGCTGAAAACTAAAATTAAATATTTTTTTTAAAAAGAAGAGTATTGTACAACAACCAATATTGTTGAATTACCCATTGAGTCAGAAATAAGACAATGCAGAAAATAAAAACTTTTGCTTTTAAATTAGTGAGATGCCTTTTAGTCATCTTTTGTATAAATCAGGAATCTATTCATAGTTCCCCTCCTCTCGTTCCTTCTTCATGTGATATTTTCTCCCGTTAGAATATAAGCTTCCTGATAGCTGGCTCTCAATGTTTTCTAGGATAAATTACAAACTTTTCAGCTTAGTACTTAAAGCCCTCCACAATCTGACTCCCAACTACCTTTCTGGGTTTATGTCAAATTATTTCCTCCATTTTCAGCTAAACTGGCCCAATAGAGATAACCCCCAAACCTGTCATCCCATCTCCCACTCCTCTGCCTTTGCATAGGTGGTCTCTCTAATGTGGCATGCACTTCTACGTCCCCTCAACCTCTTAAAATCTGCATCTTCTCTTCTCTTCCTTCAAAGCTCAGGTGCATGCCACTTCTACATGAAGCCTTTCTGGCTCTTCCTAATTATTCTATACTAACACTCTCCCCTCTTTTATTGACTTATCCATATAAATGTTATATCTTCATTAGAGAATATAATCTCCTTGAAGGTAAGGAATTTCTATTGTCATATCTCCTTCATTTATTAAAGTGTCTTTTACTACAGTAGATGCTTATTAATAATAATAATAGCTAATATTTATATGCAAAGTGCTTTGCAAAGTGTGTTATCTGACTTGATTCCCACAAAACTCTGGGGTGGGCTCTATTATTATTCCTGTCTTACAAGTGGGGATACTGAGGCTGAGAGAAATTACAAGATTGGCCCAGGGTTATGCAGCCAGTAGGGGAAGCTAGGTGGCACAGTGGATGGAGCACTGGGACTGGAGTCAGGAAGATCTGAGTTTAAATCTGGCTTCAGAGACTTACTAGCTGTGTGACCCTAGGCAAGTCCCTATTGGCCTCAGTTCCTTATTTGTAAAATAGGGACATGTTGCAGAAGGAAATGACAAGTTATTCTGGTTCTTTGACAAGAAGACCCTATGTTTGTCCATTGGATCACGTAAAGTTGGACATTACTGAAGGACTGAAAAGCAACAACAATACATCTAGTAAGCAGGATTTAAACTATGGCACTCCAGGTTGCAATTCCAGTGTTCTATCTACTATACCATCTAGCTGTCTATCTTTTAATCAATATATGTTGAATCAAGAAAGACTTTCACTTTGGAGGTGTTTGGAACTAAATTTAAGAAACCCAGCTTTAATGTGTTTGGATGGACTTATATATGTTCATTTTCACTAAAATATTCTTATAAAATAGAATGATTAAAGTAAAAAAGATGAAGTAAGGAATAAATAAATCATTGAATCTGACTATAAGTACATAAGAAACTAACTGCACATTCTTCCTTTCTTATACCTCTCCCCATAGATAACAGAGGCAAACTGTTCTATAATAGGTTTCTATTTGTGAGTCTAGGCTACCGATCAATTTAGAGTCTTCTTTCTCATCAGCTCTGGCATTTGGGAATATTCTGGCTGCTGCCCTGTGGGGGACTGTTGGTTTTTTTTAAGTGTTTAGCTGATCTCCTGGGCACTGTGCCCATTTGGATTTAATATCTGTTTACTTTTGACTAGCGATTCCAAGATTTTCCTTTGGGGTAGTCATTTATAAGCCACCCAGCCATCTCTCTCAAAGGAAGATTTTATCTTGAAAAACCAGCAAGTCCATTGACAGGACCATTAGTTTTCAGAAGTAACACAATTGAATATTCTTAATACTGGGTTTTTCCAATCTTTCCTTTTAAAAATATTTTATTGAAATTCTTTCTTAAAAAAATATTACTATCACCTCCCAGCGATTCCCTCTATGCCTCAAGTATCCTTCATTGCACTAAATGCAGACAAGCAAAAGAAATCAACACAATGATTTGTGTCATTGACTTGGCTGTGTCTGAGAGTGCACATCCCATTCTGCATCTCTAATCTAATAATGCTTCTCTTCTGAGAGGAGGGAAATGTGCTTCATTCTGAAGTTGACTGGTTACTATACTGGTTAGAGTTTTGAAATTTCTTGATGTTACTTTCCTTTATGGTAGACATCATATAAATATTTCTCCAGGTTCTGCTCATTTTGTTGTCCAATCAGCGCATACAACTCTTCCCAAGTTTCCCTGAGCTTTCCACATTCTTCACAGTGTAACAATTTCTCACTAGATTCATGTGCCCCTGATTTATTCAGCTACTTTCCTTCTTGTTTTTTGCTACTATGAAGTGTGTATGGGATTTTTCTCTCTATTTCTGACTTCCTTTAGGTACATGCCTAGAAGTGTTATACTGAGTCAAAGGGTATTTATAGATTGCTGATTAAAAAACAGCATAATTCTAAAAATTTCACTTTCAGAATAGCTCAACCAATTCACAGCTCCACCAGCAGTTTGTCTCAAACATTTCCATCTTTTGTCAATTTTATGGGTGTGAGGTGAAACCTCAGAATTATTTTAATGTGCATCTCTCTTTCTTATTCGTGATCTGAGCATTTTCTTATGGTTATCAATAGCTTGCGTTTGTTTTTGAAAGCTGCTTGTACAAATCCTCTGAGCGTACATCCACTGGGGAAAGACTCTTACTCTTCTTTAAATTTTTTTATTGCTGTCTGTTGTTTTTACGTTGCCAAAATGTCTTCTATTACCTTTCTCCCTCCCCCTTCCAGAAAGCCATTATCTAGAACAAACATTTTCTAAAGAAAAAGAGAAAAAAGTATGCGAAACTGATCGATATATTGAAAAAGTCTAAAAATACATGTCATGTTCTGTAGCCATGGACCTTCCCTCTCGACAAAGGAATGCAGTGGGGATGTCTTTTCAGAATTTTTTTACTTGGGAGCTTGCTTGTTTTTCATAATTTTGCAGCATCTATTTTTGATTGTTTTGTGGTTGTTCTTTGCATTTACATTGTTGTAGTCATCATATATATTGGTTTTTTTTGGCTCTGCTTATTTTACTTTGCATCAGTTCATATATGGAATGGCTTTTTATTCTTCTATTTTGCAAACCAATTTCTTATGTAACTTGGATATCAGATTTGTAACAGATATAGCGGGTGCTTCCAACCTACAGAACCCAGTTTCCCTGTGCCCATTAGCCTCATGCTTCAGAACTATCTAGGTAATGTGAAGCAAAGGCAAATATAATTTGTTTCTAACTGCACAGGGGCCAGTTTATGATTCCCAGTTCTGCTGTTTCACAGACTCACAGACTATAGGAACAGAATCAAACCCAGAATGGGCCTTAGAGATCAATTCATCCAAAACCCCTCACTTTACAGATGGTAAGGCCCAGAGAATTGAAGTGACTAGTATAAATCATTCAGGTATTAAAGAAACAATGACAGGATTCAAACCCAGGTCCTCTTATTCCACATCCAGCAAGTTTTTCACCATTCCACACTACCTCCCCTCCCAGTAAGCAGAGAAATGACCAAAACTCTATCTACCCCCAATCTGCAGAAGTCAGAAAAGCCTCTAGTTACATGAGCTCTACCTTCCCTTGTTCCTTTTGGAGAGCAGAATAATAGAATATACACTGTGCCGGCTATCAAGTTTTTTTGTTTTTAGAATCCATCTGAGTCAGAGCTCTCCCAGAGGCAGACACTAATGGCCCTCTGATGTCACATTGGCTTTTCTGTCATTTACAAAAATGCTTATTTCTGTTAGCAGCAGCATTAGTCTGGCCTCATCAGCCAACATTAGCCTTGCAGGAATGCTGAGAGGAGTTATCAATAATCTTCCCAGGCTGGAACACTCAGATTTCCCCTTGCAAAACTAATGAATGCTTTATGGCCTGTCTCTTGCCGCATATGTTCAGGGAACATGCGGTACTAACCTCACTTCTTTCCCTCCCAATCATCCTGTCCTTTCCCTCTCTTTAGCATAGTCTTTTCTTTCCTTAAGTAAAACAGGATACATGTTTCACCAGATGGTTAGTTGCTTGTCCCTGCTTGGGCTTATGATTAGATCTGCTTACATGGACAGATTCATTAGAACATCGCTTGACACTATGTAAGAGGATGTTGAAGATTTCTTCACTTTTAGAAAAAAACAAACCTATGAATGTAGTCTAGCTTCATCTTATATACCTATAGATACAGATATAGCTCTAGGGCTGGGAGGAGTTTCAAAGGCCATTTACAATAATCCTCTCATTTTATGGAGAAGGTGAGGAACAGGTTAGTTATTCTTTGTACAGGGTCACAAGGATAATTAAATGGCAGGGTTGGAACCCTCTCCTCTGATTCTAGGCTCCATGTTTGCTCTTCTGTACCAGGCTCACTCTCAAGAGAAGGGAGACAGCTTAGAATGTCTGCCATGGATGCTGTGGTAGACCCTCCCGCCCCACCTTACAAGGACAAAACAACAGGACTGCTGTGCAGCAATGAATAAGGAGCTCAGATTAGATATGATAAATCTGTAGTAGATGCAGCCCACAAAATTGTGTGATTCAGTAGATATATAGGTAGAAAGCTAAATAAAGCATTTATTAAGTACTTGCTTACTATGTGTCAAGAATTATGCCAAGTGTTGGAATAAATACAAGCATGGTCCTTGCCTTCAAAAAGTTTATCTTCTAATGGGGGAAGACCATATATAAAGGGGAACTAGAAAGGAGTGAGGGAGGTGGCATGGTATGAAGACTGCTGGGAAGTGGAGTGGAGACCTGTGCAAGAAAAGTGAAAGCTAACCCAAGAGAGCCAGGGACCCAAAGAAGAAGTCCAAGGTTGAGCAAAGAGGGAGATGAGGCTGATGGGAGGAGTATAGGCAACACAGCAAAGATATGGCTGGGAAGTGGGGCAAGTAGGAATAGAGGAGGTGGTTGGTGAGAGTAACTCACTGTTGGGGCTTGGTTAGGCACAGGAAAGGGAGTTCAAAGGCAGACAATAATGTATTGATTTGATAGATCAGTTATTTATTCCAGAGGTATGTACTTTAATTCCATTTCAAGGTGGCCTAAGTTCTTTAGGATTTCTGGATATGCTAACTCAATTCACTTCATTTCAATTTGACAAATATTTATGGTGCCAATCATTAAAATGCTAATCTTTGAGGAGGATGACTAAAAAGGAGTAAATTCTGAGTAGCCAGAATCAGAGATCTCATTTGAAGTTTGATTATTCCAGCCAAGAGGTTAAATTGGCCCTTTCTTGAGCTGCCATTAAGTTTTTTTGGGTCTTTCTGGGCTGTGATGTTAATTGTCAAGAGCATGAGTTTTCAAGCTTCTGGGTCAAAGATGATGCTTCTACACCTTGAGTATATAAGCTCTTCTCTGCTCTTTAATGTAATCTCTCCTCTTGGATATAGTGCAGTGAATATTTCTAAACCAGTTCAAGAGGCCAGAAAAGATATTAATTGCTTTAAAGAGCAATGTATCTGTGATAGTGCTGCTTTTTTAAGCCACAAAATGCTGGCATGCTTTTCTTTATTCTCCTAATTCTGCTTAGGGATGGAATGTTATTTTTAAGATAGTGAAATTTGCAACTTCTAACAAGGAAAAAAATAACAGCAGTCTCTTTTTAGTATCATTTGATCATTTTAGTCCAAAGCATGGGTTTAATTTTTCTTCTGTTTCTCTAGATAGCATAATTTAATGTTTGAGAAGCTAAATCATCTGCCTATAATAGAGTCTTATGGGACAAATGGCACTTTGAAGTTGATACGCAGTGAGGAAAACAAACTACTCATTGCCAACATTGGTATTTCCAATGAAATGAAATTAAAGTTGCTAATGGAGTCAGCAAGAACTTGGGAGGAACCAATGGTGGTCTCTGACCTAAACAGAGCAAACATTTTCCAAGAGCCTTCAGAATAAAGATGTTTCCTGCCCTTGCCACTAATCCCTAAGGACCATGAGACTTCCATCTGACTTGAAGCTAAACCTTCGATATGTGTAATGCCTATTGAATAACTTTTTTTTTTTTTAAGGCAACCAGGGTTAAGTAACTTGCCCAGAGTCACATAGCTAGTAAGTGTCTGAGGCTGCATTTGAACTCAGGTCCTCCTGACTCCTGAATGTCATTTCCAGTGGCAAGAATTTTCTTTTTCCAGGTGTTCAGTAACTGGGGCAATAGGACCTACAGATTCAAGGTTGTGACTTTACAAGGACTGTTTCCCAGGGTGATAGTTCTTGGCAAGAGCTGGAAGCATCTTTTTTCCCAAGGCTCTTTGTTTCAAGATTCTGGCCATTTCCATTGAAAGCTGAAGGGAAATGGTAGTCAAGGCCGAGGCAGAGGTTTCACTTATGTGGCACATGCTGTGTACTGTCTCTCCAACAGAGCGCTCAGTCCAAATAATTCTCCTTCCATATAGCATCTCGATGACAGAATTCCCAGAGCAAACGCATCTGAGTCAGGCATTTCCTTAACTGCAGTGGTACTTTCACACATTTCAATGAATCTCACATCTATGTGGGTAATCCTCTTAAAACAACAGATCACAAACCAACCATTCTTTTTTCTTTATTAAGTTAATTTATTTATTTTTAGTTTTCAACATTCACTTCCTTGTTTTAAATCCACCCCTCCTCCCCCTCCACCATGGCATGCAATCTGATATAGGCTCTACATATACATTCCTATTAAACATATTTTCACATTAGTCATGTTGTATAGAAGAATTAGAATGAATGGGAGTAACCATGAGAAAGGAAAATATAAAACAAAACAAAACAAAAAGGGAAAACAGTCTCTTTCAATCTGCATTCAGACTCCAAACCAACCATTCTTATCTATCGTTTGTTACTCTTGCCCTGATCTTCCTGTAAAGCCATCAGAGGATGACTACCTTTTTACCTCTTCTGAGACTTGCTCACCCAAAGTCACACATGTAGTAAATATCAGATGTAGGGTTTGAACCTAGGTCCTCTCGACTCTGTAGCCAATGCTCTTGTCACAGTTTCACCAGTTTGGGAAAACCACCATATCATCTTTTCATCTTAAGTAAATGAACTTATGAATAAGAAAACTTTCATCCTTCAGATAGTGGCATCAATTATACACTGGGCTCTCAAACAAAAATGTCAGAAATATCCAAAACAACAATAACGTTTTAGAAGATGACTTCTTTCTGTTTTTACTAATTACAAATTATGCTTTACTCTGAAGTAAAGATCCTCTATGCTATGGTAGGGCTGTTTCGTCAGAATTTGTGCCTTTGCTTTCAGGACATATCAGTTCAGCCCTGATTTGACAAAAAGGTGTAAAATTGAAGTGACCATACTTAGGTATGTTAGGGGCACTGTCTGTCAAATACCAAAGTAATTATAAGCTTTCAACCTCAGAAACCGCTAGAGAAAATAGTATTCAACTGGATTACAACAAAACTCTGCTTTCATCATCGTTTTGTGTGTGTTTCAATTACTACCAAGTAGCAAGCAGGATCATGGGTATTGGAAAACTTTAAGCAGGATTGATTTTTCATGGGCCTGCTACCTTAAAAATGGAGTGGATTGACAGTGGGCTCCTTTAGCATGACCAGAACACTACCAGACTGATTTCAAGCTCTGACTTGAATGATCAGCAAATGCTATGGAAACTGGCTGTCTTTGCTAGAGAGGCTAACAGCTCGATGAACGAGCTCGAGCTCGAGCCTTTAGCAACAGGACAATATGCAGTTTGGAAATGGGTGGATGGAGTGCCCCCAATGCCACTAGCGGCAGAGAAGCCTACAAGTAAAAATCAAGATAAATTTTCTGGATTGTTTGAATGAATTGGGAAATTTCAGGGTTTGTGCTGTTTGCCTCACTAAGCAGATGAATCAGATTTGATTTTTATTTTCGCATCATGTTCATAGGATCCCAGATAGGAACATAGATCTAGAGCTGGAAGGGATGAAAGAAGTCATTTAATAATCTAGCCATCTCATCTGACAAATGAGGAAACTGAGGCCCATTAAGATCAAGTGATTTGCCCAATGTAGGATAAGTAGGAGAGGCAGAGCTGGGATTTGACCACAGATCCTTTGTCTATAAAGCCAATATACCTTCCACTCTATTCCAGGCAGCTGGGTGGTACAGTGGGTGTGGACTCAGTTCAAATACAACCAAAGACATTTGACAGCTGTGTGATCCTGGACAAACCCAAGCACACTGCACGCCTCAGTTTCCTCACCTGTAAAAGAGGAATGATTATGACATCTACCTCCCTGGGCTGTTGTGAGGATAAAATAATATTTGCAAAGCACTTTGCAAACTCCTTCAAGCGCTATATAAATGCATATTATGACTGTTACTACTGCTCTTACCCACATATGTTCTGAACTCAGGGTTAATACGGAGTAGGCATACAAGCATGCCCATAAGCTGTCCCCTCCCCCCCCACCATAAACCTTCTTAAAAAAAATAGAAAGATTTTAAAAGTCAAAGATTATAGTACCTTGACAGTGATGCAGTGTGATATGGGGCTCTTTGATTATGGTAGGTTTAGACAGATAGGTGGCAAACCAGCCTGTTTTTGATAAGAATAAGAAGGAATGCATTACTCATTTCAAAGCGGTGGGCAGAGAGCCCCATCCGCCTCATTTGCTGTAAAATCCCATCAGGACTTTGGAGTGTATATTTAAATGGCCTTTAAGTGTTAGCATTCCGGCTCCACTGACTGAGCCCTTGTCTGGTATTTAGGAACTCTCTGAAGACTGAAGAAGTGACTTTGACCAGACGTGTCTACGTGCCAGACTTTATGGAATTCCACCTTTAAAGGGACATCAAGAAGGACCAATTAATGATTAAACACTTTGGAAAATAGAACAAAATATGTCACATAGGATGGCCAAATTCTACAGTTGTTTCACGCGTCTTGTTATTTCACATGCACAAAAAGGGTAGTAAGAGTTAGCATGGAGTAGCGGATTGAGAGCTGGTCTTGAAGTTAGGAAGTTTTGGGGTTCAAATCCTGCCCTGGACAGATATTGTTTGTGTGATCCTGGGCAAGTCACCTAACCTCTCAAGGTCCCAGGTTACTTTTTGATTGGCCATGCAACTGCAGACCTGCATTTTTAAAGGAAGTTTCTTCATCAAGCGTTCTCTAGACCAATGAAATCACAAGTCTAGTAAAGAAAAAAAAAAGAGATGGGTCATATAGTCCTAGACAAGTGTCTCAGTGTACCATAGAAACGAATCTCTGGTCTTGTAGCTATGTCAGTGGAATGAAAGCCTTGTTACTTCTTACCAAACCAGAAAGCCAAAAAGGCTTTAGGGACTGACCTAGCTCAGTACAGAGATGCTCATCATTAGAATACTGTTTTACTGGGATATAAGAAAAAAAAAAATAACCAGTAGCTTATGAAGACTTATCTGCCTAGGGATCACTGGAAAGATCATAGGATATTAGGACTGTAAAGGACCCTGGAGGCCATTTGGCCCAAACCTGTGATTGTGTAGATAAAGGAAGTGCACCCATATAGAGAGATTAAATTACTTGATGCAAAGTCACATAGGTGTGTGGTGAGCGAAAGGTGAAATGACTGAGGAAACGCAGGTTTGAGATTCTCGGTAGTGCAGTGGATAGAGTGCTGGGTCCAAAGTCTGGAAGACTCTACTTCCTGTGTTCAAATCTGGCCTCAGACACTTACTAGCTGTGTGACCCTGGGCAAGTCATTTAACCCTGTTGTTTGCCTCAGTTTCCTCTTCTGTAAAATGAGCTGCAGAAGGAAATGGGAAACCACTCCAGTATCTTGGCCAAGAAAACCCCAAAGGGAGTCACAAAGAGTCGGACATGACTGAAATGACTGAACAACAAATGCCAATTGCCTAGAATAGGGTCTTCCTCAGTTCCCACCATCACTTGCTGTTTTAATTCCCTCAGCCAAGAGGTAGCAGAGTTGAAAATTGAACCCAAGTCCTCTGGCTTAAATCCAAGGCTTTCCCCACCACAAAAGTGACAGATCATCAAAGTACTGAAAGCATCAAAGGATCATAGAACTAAAGAGTGAAGAGACCTCAGAGGCTACTTAGTCGAGCCCCTTCACTTTACAGATAAGGAAACTACATCAGAGATTGTCACCTGGGAATGGAGTGAGGGCAACTTTCAAGATCTGGCTATAATGTTAAGAGTGTAAACAAACAGCTTAACTGGAGCCACACTTTCCTTATCTCTAAAATGGAGCCAATCATATTTTCACTACTACCTCACATATGAGGAAAGAACTTTGTAAACTGTAAAATGTTATATATATTTGAGCCATTTTTTGTACTTAGAGCAACTTATAAACATCAAAATGGTATTTCAAGGAGAAAAATTCAAGTTGCAGATTCTTTTTACTTATGATACTTATTCCTAGGAAAGGTTAAATTATGAGAACATGGATAACGTGTGTCCTTGGCCCTTGTACAGCCTTTATATCATCTCTCTGTCTCTCTGTCTCTGTCTCTCTCTCTCTCTGTTCCCTGCCCCCCTCGCTCTCTGGCAATCAAGGTTAAGTGATTTGCCCAGGGTCACACAGCTATCCCTGCCCCCCTCGCTCTCTGGCAATCAAGGTTAAGTGACTTGCCCAGGGTCACACAGCTATCCCTGCCCCCCTTGCTCTCTGGCAATCAAGGTTAAGTGACTTGCCCAGGGTCACGCAGCTAGTAAGTGTCTGAGACCAGATTTGAACTCAGGAACTCCTGACTCCAGGGCCAGTGCTCTATCCACTGTGCCCCTTTAACTGCCTATGTAATTTTTTTTTCATGCAGTGTCAAATAGTTTTAGAAGAATTAACGTTTAGATTTTTTTTTTGGTGGAGGGGAGTTTGGACCTGTGGTTTAGTCAGTGTAACTGACTGGTAAGGAACTTCCTCTACCAATGGAGATAAGCATCTTCTCTGAAATTTATAGTCTAAGAAAGCTTCCTAGGGATACAGAGGGGACTTGCCCTAAGTCACAGGGCCAGCATGTGTCAGAAGAGGGAACTGAACAGAGGTATTCATATGCGCTTGAGGCTACTTCCTATACTGTGTCATACGGCTCCCAAAGTTTGGATTACAGCAAAGTATTCATTCAAAGACGACGTGGTACTCAACACCTTTAAGTAGGGTTGGGCTTGGCTATTTTTAGCCTCTGTGCCCCAAGCCTCTCTCCCATTCCAGTTAACTATTTAAAAACACCAAGGCTGGTTTTGTTTAACCGTACCACTAACTTGTGTTCACCCCTCCTCCCAAACCTCTACCCTCCTAATTATACTAGTGGCCAAGACACAGGATTATAGAAGTACCAAATGTGAGAGTTGGAAGGGACCTTTTAATTGAGTATTTGTCACACTCAACATATATCCCTCATTATTTATTAGCATGGATCTTTAAGCAAACATAAATGGCATTTTGATACATGGAAAGACAAAATTAGTTCTTTGTTTTCTTGGCCGAATCTTCCTCTGGGTCATACCCTCTAACTAACTGGAGGTGTCTTTCTGGGTTCTCTCCTGGGCCTCTTTTCTCCCCTTCTCTCCCCCTTCACTTGATGATCGAATCAGCTCCCATAGATTTAATTACTGTCTTTATGTTGATGATTCTCAAATCTACTTTTCTTGCCCCACTTTCTTTTCCAACCTCAAAAATCTCACATCTCCAACTGACAAGGCATCAAAACAGGACTATAGTGGAGGAAAAGGGGGAACCATAAGGAGTTAAATCTTGGTACAATTTTAGCACAGTCTATTCAAGGTGCTGCTTCTGTCAGAATCATTCCTGCTGCTAGCATCACTCTACACAGATAGCTGAAAAAAGGTATATATGCCTCCCCATGCAGCATGCATAGATCAGTAAACAGGAAATGAAATTTAGTTCCTAAGAGATAACAAATCCTGACAAACTGAAGTTAATTATGCACCAGCAAGAGTTTTTAGACATTAGAGTCTTCCTAGGATGTGACTCTTAAAGAAAGCCCTTAAGTAGACAGGGACATAGAAAGGGATGCTTATTTTTCTGATAAACTCCAGAGAAGTGAGAAGCAATAGAAATGAAGAAGAGAAACATGCACGTACACGTGCCAGCTCTCAGGAGGTAAACATGTTTTCCCTTACAAACATGGCTCTACTATATAAAAGACAACCACCCTCCCTCCCTCCCTCTCTCCTATTCCTGTGGTTGTCAGTAATAAAAGTAAGAGATTGGGTGGCTGTTTTTACTTTTGCTCATTCATTACAAAGAGGCACCAGCACCAGATGCCTCAATAAATTATAGAACTCTCATAACATTTTCAGTTTTCTGTTCGTGAGTCATAGAACTTGTCTGCATGTGCTTTTTCTTTCTGGTTCATGTTTCTTTCTCTTCTAGAACTTCCTTCTCCAAGCTGTTTACTGCTTCTCAGTTGACTCCCCTGCCCTGTACATACCAAGTGCTCTACGAATACATTCCAATTTGACAAAATTAGTTCTAGAGGAAGTCATTAGATTGAATTCGATTTTGATTTTTGGTACTTGCATCTGCCTAATGTCATGGCAACACAGCGATGGTACCAACACACTTAGAGATGTGTGGGTGATTCCTTCTTTCCTTCCTTTTTGCCTCCTTCCCTCTCTCTTCCTTTCTCCCTTCCTCTCTCCCTCCCTTCCCCTTCCCCTTCTTCCCATCCTCCTTTTTTTCCCTCTCCATTTCTTCCTCCTTCCCTCCCTCTCTTCCTTCCTCTCCCTTTCCTTTCCTCCCCTCTGTCCCTCCCTCTTTCCTTCCTTCTTTCCTTCCTTTCTCTCTCTTGCTCCCTCTCTTCCTCCTTGCCAAACCTAGTTGACCATTTTTTGGATATGTCAGAGGCAAGAGGCTTCCTCTTAGGTAAAAACACATTACCCTTCCCCTAGCCCAGCCCTAATCCCAACACCCTCAAAGAAATTAAGAAAATGAAAGTCTTGTGAGAGTGGTGGTGATAATAAACTCAAATTTAGTGGCTCACACTTTAGAAGCCCTCTCTTCATGGAGGACTTTGCTTCTTTTTTTCCCCTTATGTTTTAGGAATTAAATGTTATTTTTTTCATTAATAGGAATTTATTTTCTCTCCCTTCTACTTTCCACCTCATTGGGAAAAAAAGAAGAAAAACAAATTATTAGGAAAAATATACATAGCTAAACAAAACAAACTCTTTCATTGGACATGTTTAAAAATACAAGTTTTATTCTGCACTCTGAGCTCATCACCTCTCCGTCACGAAGTGGAGAGTGTGCTTCTTTTATGATTCTCTGGAATAATCGATGGTAACTGTGTTGATCAGAGTTCACAATGGTTAGAGCACCAGGCCTGGAATCAGGAAAATTTGAGTTCAAATCTGGCCTTAGACACTTACTAGCTTTGTGTCAAGTCACTTAAGTCACTTTGTTTGCTTCAGTTTCTTCCTCTTTAAAATGGAGATAATGGCAGCACCTACCTCCAGGGGTTGTTGTGAGATCAAATGAACTAATAGAGCCCAGCACATAATAAATGCTATATAAACGTTAGCTATTTTCCCCTCTTCTCTCACAGAGGGAGAATAGATGAACAAAACCAAGGAGAACATTAGTGTTCATCCATTTCCAAATGGAGGGCAAAAATTCAAGCCTTTTAAAGAACAAATGGAATGGCATTTCTTTTAGTTCTTCCCAAATCCAAATCTTGCCCCAGGGTAATATTGCGCCAACACGGTGATGAGCCAGGAGTTCTATCACAACTATTAATGTTGCTGGAACTCAGGCTAGGTCTGTACAATACCACAACGATGCGGTTAAAAAGTAAAACAATTCAGTTGGCTAACTACCTAGAAACAACACAGTACAGTGAATGGGAAATTGGACTCAGAGTCAAGAAGAGCTGGCTTCAAATCCTGCCTCAGAAACTTACTGACTGTGTGACCCTGGACAAATCACTTAATCGCTCTGTGCCTCAATTATCTCATCTGTTAAATGGGAGAGGTCAGGTTGGATTTGATCACCTTTAGGGTTTCATTCTTGTTCTAAACCTATAATCCTATGATCCTTAAAAAAAAAAAAAACACGTAACACCCAACGAGTGTTTTCCTCCTTTGTAAAATGAAAGGTCTGGACTTGCTGACCCTTAGGTCCCTTCCTGCCCTAGACCCTATGAGCTTTATTACCCGTTGTGGCATTATAGGGACAGTCTCAGCCTCAAACTGAGTTACTACATAGCGCTTACTCAATTAAAAACTCCATAAGATAGCTCTAAAAAATGGGGCTGAAGGAGCTCCATTAACAGATGCTTTTCTGCATTTAATGTACTGTCTACCTCTCCAGAATACTCTCAGCACCTCAGAAACTATGATGCTAGAAATACTTCTGCCCCCAGGGCCTGTAACATGGTTTGAATGAGACAATTTCCTGTAATTTGGCAGGAAAAAAGCCACCACCTATGGTTAACATCAAAGCTTAGGCAAATTTTGTTACCAGGACATACTGAATAAGGACCTAAAAGACTTGGCATGTTTCCCAGACTTGGAAACCTGTAATTAGCCATATCTGTAATTCTGGACAGCACAATGAAAAATTTCAGTGAAAACTCCAGAATTTATAGATCTGCTGGGAGGAGGAGGGTTGGAGGGTACTCCAGAGTATCAGGAGGGAAACTTTTCTTGAAATGAAATGCCTTAAATTTATTATGCCATGGGTTTATTATTACTTTTTTAAAAACAAAAAAAAGGCAAGGAGATATGAAGTAGGAACTGTTATATCTTGGTGAAGATTTATATCCTCTATGGATCTGAGGGAAAAATGGAGGGTAGGAGAAAAATGATGCTAAATGGGAGAATGATGATCTAGCCCTAGTTCTGGTACCACTTAGCTGTGTGACCCTGGGCAAATCCCTTAATCTCTGGCCTCAGTTTCTTCACCTGTAAAACAAAGTGGTTGGATTACATGCTGTATGGGTGCAAATGACTTGCAATTCTAATATTTTAAATCTCAGAACCCTAAACCTGAAGGTCAAATTTAGACTGGCTAGTATCTGCCATAGGATTCCCAATTTTGTTGTTTTTTTTTGGGGGGGTGTTGTGAGCATGGGATGAGACTGGACTGGTGATTTCACTGGTTTAGGGAACCCCAAAGGAAATTCTCTCTATCAATGAAGATAGGCACCTTTTCAGCAGCTTCGTGTGAGAATTGCCTAGAGGTTAAGTGGCTTGCCCAGGGTCACATATAGGAGAAAAGTGCAGCTTGGACTCAATTCACATCTTCGCTGTGAGACCAATCTTCTGTTTACTCTGCCAAGCTGCCTTTTGAGTGAATAAACGCCCTTGACTTAGAAGGCTGTCGAGAGAATGGTGGGAGCTAGATGACAGAGGGGATGGAGAGATTCAGCACTCATTTGCCTTGCATGAAAGGCAGAACACTGGGCTAGGCCTCAGGAGGTAAAGGATTCTAGCACTGATTCTGTACAGCATTAATGAACTGTGGGATTTTACTGAATAGTGCCTGTCAGTACTTGTGAAGTATGGGTAACTGCTCCCCAGTAGGGACAGACAGTATTAAGATGAAAACATCCAAGTCATTTGGAGGAAGGCATGCAGAACACACACACACATACACACACACACACACACACAACGTCATATGACTGTAGATTATATAAACCTCACGCTGCAAAAAAAAAAAAACCATTATCTCAACAGACAGCAGTGAATTTTACCCATTTAAGGCCTATACGCTTAGAACAACCTCTGATAGGAGGTCACTCAATGCACTATTTAGTTTTCTATAGAAGGTAATTTCCCATATGCTACCAGGATGGGAGCCCCTAAAAGGTCCTACCTGCATGAGTAGGGTAAATTGTTTACTTTTACAAAGTCCTATTCATAGGATCAGGCCAATTTCTAAGTGTTTGTCTAAGGCTAGTCATGCAAATTAAATGAATGCAAACTGCATTCATAGGAAATGTTAGCTGTTTCCCCCCCTCCTCCAGGAAGAGATATGCTGATTACTTTTGAGGAAAAAATTTTAAGGTTAAAAAAACACACCAAAACATGAAGAGTATGTATGAAGTCAATTTTAAGGAAATAATAAAGCTTCTCTGTCTTTGGTTAGCATCCCTCTGAGGATGGAAAAAACTAATGCAATATAAAAGTGAACATTTGACTAATGGCAAGTGACAGGTGATAGGCCAACTTATAAATAAGCCATCATATATTTTCTCTGCCTTGCAGAGTTGGAAACACACACCCATCATTTATTCTTTCATTCAAATATCTGGGGAGCTCCTACTACACACACAGCACTATTCTAGGTATTACTGTGAGAAACACAAAGGTGAAAAAAAGATAGGTAATTTGCCCTTGAGGAAGTACCATCTTGGAGAGGAGCTAGGGAATGCATAAAGATAACTATAATGCAGGGTGGAATGTGAAGAAGAGGCAAAGAGGTAAGAAGCATGGGAATTTAGAGAGGGAGAACAAGAAGCATAGGGAGATGACTTTTGACTGGAAGAGAGGGAGGAAATTAGGAAATGTTCGATGCTGCTGGGGCTCAAAGGATTTCAACAGGTGAAGATGGAGAGTGGGTGTGAAATATATGTTACAGACAGGAGAATTATTGGCAAAATCAGGTGGGAAAGGGTAGGGCAAATTCAAGCAACAGTAAGCAGAGGAGTGAAGAGGGGTTCAAATGCCAAGGTTACGCATTTATTAAGCACCTACTATATGCCAGGCACTGTGCTAAGAGCTGAGAATACAAAGAAATGGGAAAAAAAAGTTCCTGTAACAAAAGGAGTTCACAATCCAATGGGAAGGCAGTATGCAAACAACTATGTCTAAATAAGATTATATATATGTATGTATATACACACATACACATACATATATGTTGCAGATAATCTCAACAAGGAAGGCACTAACATTAAAGGGGATCAGGAAAAGCTGCCTGTAGAAGATAGGATTTCAGTTGAGACTTCAAGGACTCCAGAGAAGCCAGGAGAAGGAGATGAGGCGGCAAGGGGGTGGGGTTGGGCAGTCAGTAAAAATGCAAAGAGCAGGGGGCTACAATGTCTTGTGTAAGGGATAACAAGGAATCTAGAGTCCCCAGATTGTAGAGTATGTGGAGTAATGTAAGGTGGAAGAGGCCTGGAAAGGTAGCAAGGGGCCAGGTTATTAAAGGTTTTAAAAGCCAGAGGATTTTATATTTGACTCTAGAGGTGATAGGGAGCCCCTGGAGTTTACTGAGTGGGAGGGGACCTGGTCAGACAGGCTTTAGGAAGATCACTTTGACAGCTGAGTGGAGGACAGACTAGGTTGGGGAGAGTCTTGAAGCAAGGAGACTAAGCAGCAGGTTAACCTGATGTGTCCCTGAAGGCAAGATTTGGGGGCAGTAATATATATGCTCGTGTGTGTGTGTGTGTGTGTGTGTGTGTGTGTGTGTGTGTGTGGATATAATCAAGTTTAAGATACCTCTGGGACATCCAGTTCAAGATTTGCGATTGGCAGTAGGAGATGTGAGACTAGAAGTCAGGAGATATGTATGCGAGAGAGCAATACAATCAGAAATATGGCTTAGGAAGTTGAGCCTGGTAATAGCCCAGGTGAGAGGTAAAGAGGGACTAAGCTAAGATGGTGTTTGTGTGAGTGGAGAGAGGGGAACACATCCAAGAGATGTGGCAAAGTTAGAAATGACAAGATTTGGCAATGGAATGGATATGCTGGGTGAGAGTGAGAGGTTGAGGATGATACTGAGGCTGCAAGTCTGGATGAGTAGGGGGATAGTTGTGTCTTTGGCAGTAATAGGGTGTCTATGTGTGTGTGTGCACACATGTATACATGTACATACACCACACCCACAACATACAAATATATATACATATATATCCCACCCCACCCTGCCCCATCACACCCACATGCTGCTGAGCCATCCCTGCCAGGCTGGTTGGGGGTACTAGGACCCTCCCAATATGATGCCTATATGATGTAGCCTTCCCTCACCCACCAGCTAATAAAGCAGGGATTCCCTCCTTCCTCTTACACATAAATGAAATCTCATTCTCATATTAGAGCAGGGCTGCATTTTGGTCTCCCATCCCTCCTACACCTTGAAAGTGTATTTTGCAGGAAATGAATGTAAAACGCTTTCCATATCAGTGATGATTTCATCACGTTAGGTCACGCTAGATTGTTTTATTATTATTATTATTATTTGTTCTGCAGCTTTTTTTGTTTCTATCTGGTTTCTCTGGGTTTGACAGGCTTGGCTTCTCCCTCTTCCTTTCCCCAGTGGGCAATGGGAGGGGGACCGGGGGGGCCCACAGCTGCCATCTGCCTTCCTTCGGAAGTGTCATGTTTTGCTATAAAATATAGCAGCCTTCCCCCTGTCCCTGGCCTCTAGCAGTTAACCTGATGAGTCCCTGAAGGCAAGAGTTGCGGGCAGTAATATATATGCTCGTGTGTGTGTGTGTGTGAGTGCGTGTGTGTGTGTGTGTGTGTGTGTGTGTGTGTGTGTGTGTGTGTATGTATAGACAGATAGTAGCAGAGGTGGGTTGTGGGAAAAGATAATGAATTCAGTTTTGAATATAATCAAGTTTAAGATACCTCTGGGACATCCAGTTCAAGGTGTGCAACTGGCAGTAGGAGATGTGAGACTGGAAGTCAGGAGAGATGGACGCGAGACAGCAATATAATCAGAAATATGGCTTAGGAAGTTGAGCCTGGTGGTGATATGTGGGATAGCTTGAACGGATGGATAAGTTGAAGGTAGGGAGTTTGATTAGGAGTCTACTATAATTTTCTAGGTGAGAAGGAACTAGAGACTGAACAAAATACTGGCAATGGAAATGGAAATACGGACATGACAGATATTGTGAAGTTAAAATTCATAGGACTTAGGTTGCATAAGAAAAGGGATGGGGAGTAGCTGAAGGTGACTGAGGTTTTAAACCTGGGTGCAACAATACTGCCGTTGACAAAAAAATGGGAAGTCAGCTAGAGGACAAAGTTTGGGGAAAAGTCAAATTCAGTCTTGGGCATGCTGAATTTGAGTTGTTGGCAGGAGATTCAGGTAAAGTGTTATAAGAGACAACTGGGTACAACTGGGCTATAGTTTGGACAGAAAGTCAGGGCTGAACATACAGATTTTAAAGTAATTTCCGTAAGAATAATAACCCAAACTCCTGGAGTAGATGAGATCATCATTGTAGTAGGAGACAAGACAAGAAAGCCAAGGACTAAAGACAAAGCCATGAGGAATTATCTTTAGAAGACTGAAGAATATGGGGCAGCAAAGAAGACTGAGATGATGTGGTCAGAGACAGGAGGAGGAACAGGAGAAAGCTGCGTCACAGAAGTCAGATGAAGAAGGAGGATTAAGAAGTCCAAAGAACTGAAGGAGAGGGACCTAAGCATGAAATCCTACAGAGATAGCAAAGAGGATTAAGCCAAAAAGAAAGCTACTAGATAGGGCCACTAGAAGGCTTTAAAAGAACACCAGCAAATACTCTGCACAATTTTAAAATGTTGATAGCATTAAGAAAACTATATCTTTTTCCATTTCCAAGATGACCAACAGAATCAATGGGTACCTCTGCCATATCATAATATGTAAGACTGTGTTATCCTAATGAATGAGCTGGAGAGATGTAGATTAGATGATATTAAAGTTAGCCGCATTTGGAATTGGATGGATGACTAGATGCAAAATACTATGATTTTTTAAAAAATTAACATTAACCTAGAGGGAAATCTCTAATGGAAGGCTCCAGGACTCTGTTCTTGGTTCTGTGCTAACTGTTTTCAGAAGAAAGCAATCAGAACGGTGAAGGGAGAGGAAGTTATGACACATGAGGACTGTTTAAAGGAATTCAGGACATTTAGTTCAGAAAAGAGAAGCCTTGGGCAGGGGAGTGATGACAGCCACATTCTTTAAAGGGCTACCATGCAGAAGGATTAGACTTGATCTACTTGGCCCCAGAAGAAAGAACTAGGAACAATGGGTAGAAGTTGCAAAGGAGTAAATTTAGGCTTAACATAAGGAAACATTTCCTGATGAAATGATCCAAAAATAGAATGGTCTGCCTCCAGGGTTAGTCATTTCCCCATGGCTGGAGGTCTTCATGTGGGAGTTGGGTGGTCATTCATCAGATATGTCATAGCAAAGATTCCAGCTGTGGTATGGGTCAGAACATGTGACCTCCAAAGCATCTTCCCAAACACTGAAAGAGTCTGTGCTTCTGTAAAGTTTTCTTTGTTACAACCCAAAATGTTGTGGGTAAATGAGGAGCTTGACAATAAAATCTCAAATCATGTGCATTTGGTCCTGTGTGGATCAGGCAAAAATCATGTCAAATTATGGTCTCCAAGCAGCAGTAAGTTCAGTCAATAAGCTCGAAAAGCCTCAGTTATGCTGCAGGACAAACCGTGCCCTTGTGTACACAACAACCTACAGCATATTTCTGTCATGGTGACATAGCCTTGCAAGGTGGGTGTTATTCAGCATCACTATGGCTCTTTGCTGTTTTGTGATTATTGAGCTGTGACTACTGTGGGTATTTCTGTTAAGTTTTATTTTAAAGGAAGAGAAATGTCAACTTTTCTACCACATGATAGCTTCTCTCTTTTGTGAGTGTACTGGAGCACATCATCAAAGGAACATGTGGATTTTCTTCTTCTGAACATTTCTTAGAAAAGAAAGGTAGCTGGTCATTGTGTGGCTTAAGTGTATTCTTACGAGGAAAAGGGGAGCAGGAGTAGGAACAGGAGTCTCTAGTCCCCTGGAAGCTGGGAGCTATTCTCTTCTTCTGAAAACCTAAACCAGAACTTTAGTGGCTCCTGAAATCAAAACCCTAATTCAGAATCGGTTTCTGAACTGAATCTACTTTTCTGAAGTTTTCTACACTAAAGATAGTAGACCAGTTCAGGTCAGAAGTCTGGTAGAGAAAGAGACTGTTTAAGGCAGGGTAGAGGCAGAAGTTATAAAGCAAAGTTTTCTATAACTTCCCCCTTCCTGTTGATATCCTGTAGTCTAAACTTTTCCTCTTAGTCTTTGGTTAGCACCAGAAATAAATGGATCTCTGTTTCTGAAGGAAGGAGATACTGTCATTGGGCTCAAGGTATTCAATGGTACCCTAGGGGGTTCAGGATGTTTTTGTTCAACGTGTCATTTGGCACTTGCCAAAGGTCTGAGTGGCTCATCGAATGTACATAGGATATGGGATTGGAAAAGACCAGCCAACCTACTGCTTTCATTTAATAGAAGAGGAAACTGAAGCTAAGAGAAGTTAAATGACTGGCAGGAGGTCATACAGGCAGTTGGTAGCAGAGTCATCTGACATACATCAAAGCCAATGATCTTCCTGTTACAGAATGCAATTACAGCTTCCTAAGAGGGGCTATGGCTTATGCCTATGTAGTTTGCATGAATCCATACACTTTCTGTGTTGATTTAGGTCACTACCCAAGAAGTAGGAGATAGGGAGAAGACAGGACTGTATATTTTTGTAAGAAGGCTGAAGGCTATTTTCTCCCATACAATTCTCTTCCTTCTACTGCTCAAGTGACCACCTCCTGGTGGCAAGATATCTTTCCATTCAGCTAACGGACAGTGCTTTGAGTGAGAATGGTTTCTGAGTCACATACTCATCCTTTTGTGAGAGTCAGAATCTAAGAGCAATATAACCCCATACTGAGAGGGCGTACATAGTTATCCTAAGTCTGTACAGTATTTACACTTAGTATATACACTATTAATCTATGTTTTTACTTTGAGAGTTGTTAGGATGTTTATCTTCTTTGAATTAATATTTTTACCCTTAGACTTCTTCCCCATTTTAATGGTTCCATAATTATCTCTATGTAAACACTTTTAAAATTGCAGTTAGCTGTAGGGTTAAATGCCAAGCCCTCCTTTGATTCAGGGTGTAACTAAACACACTTAGAGTAAAAAGTGTCTACACTGTACAAAGTTTAAAACAACCAAGGCTTAGTGAAATCTTGACTGCGTCTGAATATGAAAATCATCTCCAAACAAACTGAAGACTTACTGACAAAGGAGGAGGAAGTATCTAAAGATTTCTGTTGGGAAGGAGACATGCTATCGATTTCATTTCTTCTGAAAAGAATGTTAGTCACTCAGAATCTCTGAACAGAAAAAAAAGTAGGAGAGGAGCAGAGTAAGTATATCAATGGTCAAGAATTCAGTAATAGGAGATATATTTTGATCTAAGTATTTTTTTTCCCCTAAGGGATCAGGTCTCTAGTTTTCATTTAATTTGGCTTGAAGAAGTTAGACCCAAAGAAAACCATTGTCAAGGAAGCAGGAAGAGAGGCACCTGAAAATCACCATCAACAAACACTGAACACTGACTAAGGGCATGGCTGTACAAAGAGATCCTTGTCAGCAGTGGGATAGATGGGCAATTTAACCCTAAGATGGACCCTCTGAAAAGAGAAGCAAGTTTGGCAGAAAGATTCTAGGCTGAGTATCTTGGATATCTTCATATAGTAAAGAAAGTATTAATTAAACATGCACACAAATACAAGCCCCAGAATGATAAACTAAATTATATCTGCAAGGAAGTATAATTTTTCATCTTTGTACTCCCAATGTTCAGTACAATTTGACACTTCAGTTTGCTAATTATTTATTTCTAAGATATAGATGATGTCTCCGAATGTTGTTGTATGCTACCTAGACCCTCAATGTGGTAATGCAAACAATCTCTTCCTTAATATTATCCCACTCTCCACAGAGGCTGCTTCAAGTCAAATCACTAAATATTTATTATTTACTCTGTACCAGGCACTGTACTTCCAAATCTTCTCATCTTTTCTCAGGCCTTCCCTAATCCCTCCACTTCCTTCTCCTAACTGCTGATCTTGCCTTATACTTCACTGAAAAAATGAGGCCACTCACCAAGAGCTTCCCCATATTCCGTCCTCTTCAATGAACATCATTCAGACATCCCCTGCTCCCACCTTTTCTCATTCATTACAAATCAGATTAAATACCTCTTACCAAAGCCAAGTCCTTTACGTGGACTCTTTATCACATTCCCTCCCATATTTTCCAGTATATTGTGCCCATTTTTATCTTCACTTTCTCTTATTTTCAGTCTCTCCCCATCAATTAGTTCCTTTCTTGATGCCTATAGGCAGTATCTATGTTTCTTCCCCATCCTTAAAAACTTTTCATTTGATTTAAAGATCTGTAATGGTAAGTAAAGTAGGACTTTTTTTTTTTTTTTACTGTTTTCTCTTTTAGAATGCTAAAGTAATCAAGTGTCTTTGATTAAATCTTGTTAGGTGCAAAGCCCCAGGCCCACACCCTTTTGCTAACTAGGTGTGAGGCCCTGAGTCCCACACCTTTTTGCTAAGTAAGCTCTGAGCCCTCAGGGCCCTGAACAGGGTATATAAATTCAGCGGTTAGCAGTTTGCCTTTGGGGCTCTCACTCACTGTAAGAAAGTTATATGATTTGATCAGATGAGACTCTGGGTAGCCCCTGGAGTCCCCCAGCTTTGAAAACCCAGATGTTGGTGCTTGTCTCTCTGGTAACTATGTAATTCTTTGGTCAGACAGCTAGCAGCCTGTCTGTAGATAACTGTGTGTGTTTGCTCTGTTTATGTTGTCTCTGTAATTTCTGTTTGTATTTGCTCTGAAGTTCAGGGTGCTAGCCTTTCCCTCTGAACTAAGTGAATGATATATGTATGCTTGATTAAAGTGAGATTGTAAACCCCTTAAAGTTGCTTTCCTTAGAAAAGCAGATCAATGAACCTGTGCTGGCAGCCCTCCTGTGTGTTGGTATTATTGGTCTTACACAGCCACGGCAGCTGCAAGCAGCACTGTTATTACAACATCCTTGCTGGCTATCATTCTGTATCTCCCTTCCACTTTATAGCTAAATTCCTTGAAAATGAATGAATGAAACATTTATTAAGAATTTACACATATATCTAAAACAGAACTCATTATTTTCCCCCCTAAACCCTCCCCAGTTCCTATCTTCCCTTTTACAGCATCCTTAAGACTCATATAATAGGAGACATGCTCCACTCCTCTCTCACCTCCTCATATCAGATACGTTGCCAAGGGCTATCAATTTAACCTTCCCCACATTTCTTGAATAAACTCCCTTCTCTCCTCTGACACTACCATCTAATTTGGTGCAGGCCCTCATCACTTAATGCCTGAACTCTTACAATAGTTTGCTGGTGTATCTGTCTGCCTCAAGCCTCTCCCCATTCAAATCCATCCTCCATTCAGCCACCAAAGTTATTATCATAAAGCACAGGGCCTAACAGATTACCTCATCTACTTAATCAACTCCACTGGATCCTGTCACCTCCAGGATCAAACACAAAACCCTTTGTTTGGTATTCAAAGTCCTTTATAACTGAGCCTCCCTCCTACATCTCAAATCTTCTTATACCTTACTCCCTGCTACATATTCTTTAAACCAGGGACACTGGTCTCCTGGATGTTCCACAAACAAGTCCCCCACGCCTGGAACACTTTCCCTCTTCAACTCTGCCTACTGGCTTCCTCCAAGTCTCAACTAAAATCCCATCTTCAACAGAAGGCCTTTCCCAACACCTCTTAATTTCAGCGCTTTCCCTCTGTTAATTATTTCCTATTTATCTTCCATGCAGCTTGTTTTGTGTACACGTGTTTGCATGTTGTCTTTCCCGCGAGATTGTAAGCTCCTTGAAAGGAGGGACGCTTTTTTCCCTCCTTTTGTGCTTAATACGGTGCCTGGCATGCAGTAAATGCTTAATAAATGTTTCTCGATTAATTGACTGACTTACTATATTTACTGAGGATACATCTAGAAAATAAGACAGTCCCTGCTCTCAAGGAGCTCATAGTCTAATGGGGAGTATAGCACATAAGGAAAGTTTTAGCTGTAAGTTAGGAGGAAGAGTCCCATGGTCCTTAGCATATAGCAGCAAAGCAGATGTTAGTGGCTTTTCTTTAGTGTCATTTCCACTGAAAGGGACCTTAGATTCTTTTTAATAAGCAAATTATGGTCTGTAATAAAAGAACCTTCTAGCTGAAGGAACAGAAGCACTTTGAAACTATTCTGCGATTTCAGTTTCCTATTTGGCACCTCAGGATAACTAATTTGTGATAAGATCCGTCAATGATAATAAAACCTACCAGATGTCCCACTGAAGCAAATTTCTAACTAATAAAATATGACTAACCCATGCCTTTTGCTGTGTTTCCTCAATAATGTCTTTAATGCTGTTTTGTTAAAAAAATTTTTTTTTGGAGGCAGGAAGGCAGGGCAATTGGGGTTAAGTGACTTGCCCAAGGTCACACAGCCAGTAAGTGTGTCAAGTGTCTGAGGCTGGATTTGAACTCAGGTCCCCCTGACTCCAGGGCTGGTGCTCTTACCCACTGCGCCACCTAGTGGCCCCAATGCTATTTTTTTGCACACAAGTCACCTTTGGGAGAGAGCATGGTATAGTGGGGAGCTGAAGTTAATATCTGAAGGACTTGGGTTTGAATCCTGCCTCTGACATCAATTAACGATGTCACTCTGACCAAGTCACTTAACTTTGCTATCACTTTGCTCATCTGTAAGACGGGAAAAATAATGACAGCGTCTACCTCACAGGGTCCTTATGAGACTTAAATGAGACAACCTCAAAATACTATATAAATGTTAGTTATTACTGTTGGTAACATATTATTGGTTCTTAGAGACATCGGATGTCTTTTGGGTGCCTTTTGGAGTTGCGATTTTAATTCTTGCAGCGCTATGATATCTCAAGATTTATTTATTTGTCATTCAGAATCTCTGGCATTCAAAGCTTGAGATTTTGTAACAATGAGCGCTCTAGTACAGTTGTAAGCATAGCTGAATTTCCCGTATGGTTCATTATATATACAGAGTGTCCCAAAAGTCAAGGTGCAGTTTTAAGCTATTAAAGCTTAATAAGTTATTATTATAATAGCTTTAACCTATTAAAGCTGTCACACATGGCAGAAAAGACCTCAAAGTCTTTTGTTTTTATTAAAAAAATAAAAGGATATGCATCTGTTATCTTATAGTAACATTTTAGAAGAAATTTCTAGATACTACATACTGAAATGTTCCTGAATAATATAAGAAAGTCAAAAAAAGTTTTATAATTAGAATGACAGTTAGGGCTGTAAACTAAGTATTTCACTTGTAAAAACTGTAATTGTCAAGTTATTAAAAATAAAGATTATACATGACTAGTTGTTACATTCAAGTTAATATTGAGAATAATAAGAACTTAGCTCTATAAAAAGGATCGATCAGTTAATTAATTGCTTTAGATAATAACTGTGCCAGGAATTTCTGATTTAGTCTCTTCATATCAGTAACATCGACATTGTGTGGCAAGATCAGTGACAATTTTCACATGATTAGTGAGTCACAATATATGGAAAAAGTGACAATTTCAAAGGGAAGCAAAGACCCCTTCCCCCTTGGTTGTTTAAATTAATAGGTCTTTATTCAATTATTAAAATCAAGGAATAGAATAAAAACTTTGTAATACAAATCTAGAGAAAATCTCAAGGGGACTTGTGAAGGGCCAAGAAATCTTGAAAGTAGTTTGGATGTTGCTTATATCAGTATAAAGGCCAGTAAGACCATTCTTGTGCAGGCTTAGCACATTAAAATAAAGGCTATCTGTTCTTTAGGTTGTTAATTGTTTCAGTCATGTCTAATTCTTTGTTGGCAGAAATACTAGAGTGGTTTGTCATTTCTTTCTCCAGCTTCATTTCACAGATGAGGAAGCTGAAGCAAACAGGGTCAAATGACTTGCCCTGGGTGACACAGCTAATAAATGTCTGAAGCCAGATTTGAACTCAGGAAGATGAGTCTTCCTGAATCCCGGCCCTGTACTCTATCTACTATGGCACCAAGCTGCCCACACACGTACCTTTACTTTTCAGTTTGCTGTTTTCAGCTCCCTTCTAGATTCCTAACTCTTATTTTGAGGTAGAAAGGTGAATGGTGCTGTGGCAGAATGAGTCTTACTGAGAGACCACAGTGTTGCAATCTTTCAGTCTTTCATTCAGAAATCAGCCAGGTCTCTTATAAATATATACATATACATATATATATATATATATATATAAACACACACACACACATACACACATACATGGCAGAATAGTTAGATTTCCCCAGGCAATGAAGAATTGCATGCCTGCAATTCTAATCTCCCACTTGATTTTAGTGTGACTACAAAGCTAAGGTGGATTCTGATTTTAATCCTAAATATAGGACTGCTGGATGACATAATGGGTCAGGTTATGGAGGACATTGAGTTTATTCCACACTTCTTCTTCTTGGTGAATTATGTTGACAGTTCTTGATTGGAAAAGGACACATTGACATTTGACTCACAAACAGGAATGCTTCCAAATGAAGCATTTCAGAGCATCTTCGTGACTCTACAATACCCATAAATTTCACAGAGGAAGGAAGGGACTCTTATTTGACACCCACAATTCAATTTAGAGGCTAAGTTTTGTGCCAGATTTTGCATGGTTGATGTACTCTTATGTTTATGCACACAAACATCACCTGTAATCATTTACTTTTTATGATTGTAAAATATCTCTGTGTATACTCAAGCAACAAATACGAAAAGTTTTGCATATTTTAGGAGTCATAAAATATTACTTAATCATTTAACAACACCTACTAAAAAGGAATTTTAAAGTACTTTATAAACATTATCAGACAACAAACACCATTAAAATGTGAAGATACATCTAGGCAACAGTATAAATAAACCTCGCAGATTTGCATAGAGTCTTATGCTTCATAAAGCTGTTCTTTCCTTACAACAGCCAGGAAAGGTGGCTGTTGTGTAAATATTGCTGTGGCATTTTTCAGATGAGGGAAATGAGGATCAACATACATTATGAGAATTGTTCGAAGTTAGATAACTAGTAAGTATTTGAGTGGGATTCAAACGCAAATCTATTGGGTCCACATCTAGTCTCTTTCCACCAGATCCATCTGCCTCTAAATAACAGTCTCAGTCAACAACACAGGTGAAAAAAACAACTTCCTTCCTTGCCTACAGTTCTGAAGGACCAGGTGATTATAGAGAGCTAGGTGCCCTCCATCAAAAATATCCTCTGTCCATGTATAATTAATACTTAATAGTGAATAAATAATAGTTTCAACCACTAAATTTTTGTTATTTTGAACTCAAATGTTCCTCAGAGTTCAAATTTGGTGTCTCTAATTCGGAGTGGCTAATTTAGCTCACAAATGTAGCTATATCTGGGAAAGCAAAAGAGATGAATTTTTGAGACCAGTTGCTAACCAGATCTTTTTTTATAGACCCACACCTCACATTGAATTATAATCCAGAGTAATTCAGAAAAATCTGCAACTCCCCCCAAAAATAAGAAAGTTAGCAATTATATAGTGCTCAAAAGTTTGCAAAGTATTTTACAAATACTACCTCATTTTATCCTCACAGCAACCCTGGGAAGTCCATTTTATGGGTGAGAAAACTAAGGCAGACAGAGGTTAAGTGACTTCCTTAGGATCACAGAGCTAGTTAGTGTCTGAGTCTGGATTTGAACTTAGGCCTCCAGGTCCAGGGCTCTGTCCATTGAACCACCTAATTGACTCATGCATTTTAATGTGGATCATGACTGTGCTTGATGTTCTGAGGAATATTATGGACAAGATAAGAAAGGAGAAGCAGCAAACAGATGCCTTTCAGTTTCTGTGCCCAAGTTCTCTCTGTAAACTTCAATTAGTCTTTTAGCTATCTGAAAGTGACTTTAGTCACTTAGCTATCTGAAAGTGTATTTAGTTGATTTATAAGTATTTATGGGACAACTATTATGTCTAAGAACCTGGGCAATATCACAAGAAAAACAGAGAAACAGTTTCTTATCTCTAGAAATTTAAGCTAGTATCAGATCTGGATAGACAAGACAAACATATATGAGAGATATTGCTTCAGTGTGTCTGCAATCTCATTGAGGTGGACACTCCCTCCAATGGTGTTATTGCAAGTCATCCTTTCTTTCTTGATCAGTGCAATCATTTTCTCTGTCCTATGAATATTCAAGAGGTAGTACACACAGTTTGTGCTAGGAAGGGGATGGGAGGGGGGTGTGGAGGCTTCCTCTAGATCCCTTGATACCTGGAACATGAAAGCTGTCCACCAGCTTATCCCTTTCCCTTGTTGCATGACCATTCCACTGTTTTTTCTCATCATAAAGCCTTCTGATGGCTTCCTTTATGTCACTTCTCTTGTGCATGGTTCTATGTTGCACCCTACTCACACCTACTGTGTGTCATTTCCATTGGTCTTTTGGTGACCTGAAATTTTAACTCTTCAGGGACTGTGGTATTCTATGACTTGTAGTAACAGAGCACTGCTAGAAGAATACTCATATTAAAAACGTGGGCCTTTTTTTCAGGGAGAAGGTGAGGGTCATTAAAAGAACTGTGCAATGCCCCTAAAGCAATCCAACATATGTTCATGTGTCCACTCAATTCTGAGTCCAGCTCATTGTCCATTCTCAGTGTCTATCCTAGAAATGTGTTCTGATATGCCAGCTCTATGGACTGTATATTCAACAACATATCACAATTTGGACAATGGCATAACCACACATCACAGATAACAGAAATTTTTCATCCACTTGGTCTTTCAAGTGTGGTTAGTTAGATCAGACTCTTTTCAGTGACTGGTGGTTTCATTTAGTAGATTTTGCAATGTTTCAGGACTTTTGATAGAATCAACAAAATGCTATCTCTACATAGAAACATCTGGAGAACCTAACCATCTATATGGAATATGAGCCATAGTCCTCAATGATAATGGTAACTATCTTTGGTGAGCATTGTGTCTTTGTTCTATGCTTTACTTGATATTAATAATGGAAACAGCAGTGAACAAAGTTATCTCTGTATTAACATTTTTCGGTGAATCTTAAAGAATCTGACATATCCCTGGGCCACATCTTGTTGGAGAAGAGACTTTAAGGAGCTGTTTTGTTCTACCAAACAAAAATATTTTTTCTTTAATAGTTAACAGTAAGCATAGTGAGGTCTTATACTCTATTTTTTCAGGCAACTGTGTGACTGCAAAGGCTATTGTAGAATATCATTTCTTATATTTCAATCAAGGTTGACCTTGGTACATGGGTAATTATTCTCAAACATTTTTTAGGGATAGGAAAGTAGGCATATGGGTCAGTAGTTACTGATATTCTCTCAGGGACTCTTTCTATGAAAAGATATTGACATAAAACCATAAAATACTACATATGTCAAAGAATCAAATTTGAACAGGCATTGAAGGAAGAATCAGAAAGAAAAAAGAAATGTCTACTTGGATTTTGAGAAACTTCTTAAAAAAATCTACCCACTTGCAAAATTTCTCACTAATTTTTGGCTTATCACAGTAAATTTTCTATTCAGGGCTGGATTGTATCCAGAGTTAGCAATAGCATTCGTGATGTCATTTTAGAGGCTTGTGAAGGGCCCAAATAATGTGTTCTACCTCTTAGCTGATGCCTGAAATTCTACATTAGGCTCTAATCCTTTTTGCTCAAGGCTTTGTTCCTTGTTAAAATGCAAAAGCTCTTGTGAAAGGTCCCTCTTTTAAATTGCTCTATTACTTTGTTATTTCAAAAGATGCCTGGTGTCATCCTTAAAGAATCTTGTGACCAACCTTTAGACAACAAGTCTCTCCAAACTAGTAGCTAGACTTGTTCTTGTGAAGAGAGAGAGATATCAGCCACTGTCTACTTCTGCTTAAAAACTTTCCAGCTTAGTAGGACTCACCAGAACTGGGTCATCATTGGCACAATAGAATAGCCTTTGAGAAAGCCAGATTACAACCATAATAGGATGTGCCACTGGAACAGAATTTTGGTAGAGGAAGCTTTTATTAAGCACTTATTAGCTATGTAAAAAGCAACGTACTCTGGGGAGGGAATGTGTAATTAAGATATGGGTCCTACTCTCAAGGAGCTTATGATATAATGGGAGACACCCACCCACCCACACATATAATATATATATATATATATATATATATATATATATATATATATATATATATATATGTATGTATGTATATGAATAACCAGGTCTGTACCAGTTCAGAATAAGGTTTTCCTTCCTAGGAGCCTATTTATTTCTCTGTATTTATATATTCTCTGTGTATATCTCCATATTTGCACTGGACCTCTCAAACATTTGAGCCAAATACAATTTATTTGTAATTTTATTTTTCATCATGAACGTAAATGAACACAGAATTTCAAAATACAGAGAACAAAAAGGAATTCTATATGAACTGGTGAACTTTTGTTAATAGTTTTAAAAAGTGTATTGTAAATCTAACAAGATAGTAAACAAAATTGCTTTGTAAGGCACCTTGTGGGACTATGAAATATAGGCATCAATGTTCCCACTCACAAAAATCATGTCTTTTAGTTCTAAATTCTCCAACAGTTTGTTAAGTTCTATAGTTTTCCTTTTATCCTTTTATTAGACTTATCCAGGTCTGAAAGAGGAATATTAAGCTCTTCCACCATTATAGTCTTATTTTATATGTCTTTTTATGATTCAGTTAACTTTTTATTTACAAATTTATCTGCTATGCCAGTTTGTACATGTATGCTTTGTATTGATATTGCTTTATTCTCTATGGTAGCTTAATGTAGTTTCCCTGTTTATCTCTATTGACCCTTACTCTCACATTCAAATTCACTTTTTGTTCTTATTTGATCTTCTAAGTTTATTTTCAAAATTTTATTACACCCACTTCTTGTTCTGTTTTTTATTTATCTTTTGCCAAAAGCAACACAATTATAATGCTTCTGGAAGGCTGGCCTGGATTGAGAAAGAACAGGAACATTATAGTGACTCTGGGATTGATGCACTAAGAGGTCAATATCCCAGTAGAGCTTATCCTGGAGCTTAGAGACAAGCTGAAGGTTTAGGAATTAGGAAAACAAAATCAGGAACTACAGAATCACTGGCTTACCATATTCAGAAACAAGCTGAAGTCTTGAGAGCTATAAGGTTAATAAGAAAAACAAGGCATCAGGGCAAAGAAGGGCCCAGAATTTAAGAAGTCCAGGTAGACCAGATATGGCAACATCTATAAGGACACAGAAGCAAGACTTATTCTAGGACAGAGACTGTCTGATTTCTGACCTCCTTAATTTGTATTTCCCATACGATGTGAGAAGCACTGTAACTGCACAGGTACAGGAGGCAACTGCACCTAGGAAAGCAATGGTTGTGGATGACCTTTGATCCTGGTTGACATAGGAGTAAGCGTCCAGAGTTTAAAGGATATCATTAATAACCAATTTTTCCCTTTCAACAGGTCAGTCAAACTGCAGGAAAGGCACTTTTTTGTCTTAAGTAGAAAAGCATGAGGGTAAGGATTCTGTGAATCAAAAATAAAATATCCAACAAAAATCTTCCCCAGGTAAGTAGGTCAGTA
Source organism: Trichosurus vulpecula (assembly GCF_011100635.1). Classification (NCBI taxonomy): domain Eukaryota; kingdom Metazoa; phylum Chordata; class Mammalia; order Diprotodontia; family Phalangeridae; genus Trichosurus; species Trichosurus vulpecula. Next base: position 36,569,492 of record NC_050581.1, read on the forward strand.
TTCACATTCTACTTAGGAAGCTGGTATTTAAAATTTAATACCTTTTTTTTTGGTAGACAAGATATAGTCATTTTCCAGTTTTTCTGTACAGACAAATTAGTTAGATATATTCCAACAGCTTCTGAATGTCCTTAAAAAGGGTCATGTTCAGTCAAACAGGGACTATTGACTTTGAGTAACCACATGGTATCTGACAATTTTATTAGGTGCTTCACTGTCCTATATAAGTTCTTAATTGATTGCTCTGATGACAACGAACCAGTCTTACAAGCCATTCTGTGTGAGAGAGGACAGTATACTTGCTGATGTTCTGCGTCAGTGCCTATTATTGTCATGATTCACTTGCTTAATGGGAACCCCCCCCAACTCTTCTAACATGATTATAGCTACTCCCATCTAAAAGAAATCTTATTCAAAATCACATGTGAAAAGAAAGACTGAACAGATAAAGATTCATGAATAAAACTCAAAAAAATTATGTAAGAAAAGTGACTATACTGCTCGTATCCTTTGTCCTGTTATTGGGTTCATACCCCAATGATGTCATTGACAAGAAAGACAAGCTACATTTGCTTACCTACTTAATCTAGAGAAAATTTCTATTAGACATTTTATTTTTTGATTCAGAGAATCCTTTCCCTTCTGCTTCTCTACTTATAACTAATAAGTGTCTTTCCTACTGTGTGACTGACTATTGGAAGGGGAAAAGTGGTTATTCAGGATATCTGTGAAACTTTGGTCTCTTAACCCCTGTCTCAACCAGGATGAAAGTTCATTGATGACCATAATTATTATATTAATGGCAGTTTTAGCTGTAATAACAAAAAGTTGAAACAAAAACGCATGCAATGATTTGGGAATGACTGAGCAAATGGTGGTGGTACCTGACTGAAATGGATGTGAGGCAAATCAGTAAGTGAAAGATCTTTCCTGCACATTCATTAGGGCTCAGGTGGGGCCAAAGAAGGGAGGCTTGATTAGAGGCAGGCCCATACCTTTGTGATGCCAATCAATGATTAAAGACTTTCCTACCCAATCAATAGACCTCAGGTGGGGCCAAATTAAGGGAAGCTTGACTAGAGGTTTGTTTGTAGGCAGGCCTACTCCCTTTACTTATTAGGCACTAAGCCTCAGGCCCACACACTTTTGCTGATTGGCATGAAGCTCTTTAGCCCTAAAAAGAGTATATACACCCAGAAGGTAGCCACTGAGAACTAGAATTCAGAAGTCAGAAGAGAAGCCAGAATTCAGACCAAGGAGAAGGAGCACGAATTCCGAGTTGACAGAGCTGCAGAAGAGAGTGCTGAGTGGAGAGTGGAAACCAGGGAGCTTTGGAGACCGGAGAACTGAGGGGGGAGAGAGCGCAGGCAAGCAGACAGTTAGGATTCATGAGTGATTGTTTACAGGAAGGCCCTAGCAGGGAGGAAGGTTACTGGATGACTTGGTTCCTTGCTATAATTCTGTGTTATAATTTGCTTGTTGCTATATTGAGGTGGGCTCACTGGTTTTGTAGTATAATTACTGCTATATTAAAATGGAGTCGTTGGTCTTGGGACTGGATCCTCTGGTGTCTAAATAAATATTATACTTCCTCTGCCTTCTACCTAGAGAGTTTTTCATACTTTGCAATTCCAAACCATTCAGGTATGTTCATGGTCATCCTTGAGGTCATGAATCTTGCCTTACTGATACAATGGAATATTATTGACAAATATGGAGAATTCAGAGAAACGCAGAAGCAATAATGACTGAGACTTCAATAGTGCTTCAAAGTCTCCAGAGTGCTCTATGTATGTTATCTCATTTCCTCCTCAGAAACAACACTGTGAGGGACATGTACTACAATGCATTATTATTCTCCACTTTACAGATGAAGAAACTGAGGCCAAGAAAGGTTAAGTGACTTGCCTAGGGTCACACAATTAGTGTTAGAGGCAAGCTTTGAACCTAGGACATCTTGATTCCAAGTCTAGCACTCTATTTATGACCCCACACATTTCCTAAGACTTATATGAAATGATTTAGAATTTTAGAGTGAAGCAAGCAGAATTGAAAGACTCAAATGCACAACTGCAACAACGTCTAGGTCTATGATACAATAGTAATTCCTAGGCTACCTCTTAAATTACATTAAAATATCACCCAAATTATGCTTTATTCTAAATGAAGCAAATATATGAAAAGATAGGTCAGGATAGTTTCTGAAGAAGATGATAAGGGAATATCACATTTTCCAAGTCTATAATTTGACTGTAGGTATGGTATGATCTAGGTATGAGGGGAGAGTTGTTTCATCAGTGGATATTAGTTTTAATCAAAGTGAATGAATGATATCTACCTTATTCTGATTATCAAATGTCTTAACCATTGCTCTTAAGGGCCTAGTGGAGTACAACTGATATAAAGCTATAATCTGTCTTGATCGACTAGTCTAATGTTTCATAAAGCTCTATTTATGGGGCAGCTAGGTGGTACAGAGGATAGGGCACCAGGCTTGGAGTCAGGAAGACCTGAGTTCAAATTTGGCCCCATACTTACTAGCTGTGTGACCCTGGGCAAGTCACTTAACCTCTATTCACCTCAGTTTCCTCATTTCTAAAATGGGCATAATAATAGTACTTACCTCCCAGGGTTGTTGTGAGGATCAAACGAGATAATATTTGTAAAGCATTTAGCACAGCACCTGGCACACAGTAAGTACTATGTGAATGTTAGCTATTATTATTTACAGTTAAATACTATATGGGTCCATTTTTTGTCTGGAATAATTCTGAAAACTACACCATCTAAAATCTAGAAGCATGGAATTGGGAAGGATTTGTATACCAGTGACTAAGAAAACAAAGGGGAAAAAAATAGCTGAACTAGTGCCCATCATGGTCATGATTCAATTTTCATGCAAATTCTGATTTGAAAGCATTTACTAAAGACTGCATTAAGTTTTTGTTAAATTTACCCTTTTTCTTTCCTCTTTCTTAACAGTTCCGAGAAATAAGTATCATCCTTTCTCATTTAAAAACAAATAATGGTGCAGGCATAGGACGAGACTCTTCTAAAATTCAAATTAGGAAAAAAATTCTCTATGTAATTAATACTCATCAGCAAGGCTGAGACATTGGAATAGAGAGGCAAGAGAGGGACTAAGATGCCCTTCCTTCTCTTGACCATTTTATATCCCTATTCAGTATACTCCAGTAGTGCTAGTTACCTCTAGAGAACATAGAAATCACTCTGTTTAGCTTTTTAAGCTTTTTACTACCTGGAACCGACCTGACTTTACAGACTTACTATGCATTACTCCCTATCTCTCACTCTACAATTCAGCCAACCTGGTATTTCCTTTTTTCTTTACACACAGCACTCCATCTCCAATTTGCATCCCTTTGTATTGGCCATGCCTCTAATGCACTCTTTCCTCTCATTTGCTTCATAGACTCTTCTCCCTTGAAGATGTGGTGTAAGCGTCACCTTCTACAGATAAAGCCTTTCTTGACATCCTCCCCAGTGTTTGTATTCTCTCTTTTTAACCAGTTGGTATTTAATCTTGTTATATTTATTCTGTATATACTCATAAATGTAAAAGTTGTCCCCTCCATTAGGATGTGAGGCCCTTGAAGGTAGGGATTGTTTCATTCTTTGTCTTCATATTCTTAGTGCGTAGCACGGTGCCAGGCCCAAAGTAGCCACTCAATAAATGCTTGTGGATTAATTGATTCTTCATGCTCACCAGATCAAGGCATGTTTACCGGGATGATGGCTATTGGAACTCTTAGCCCCAATATGGGCAGTGCAAAAATCTACCTTGCTCAGAGTGTGATGAAAGGATGCAGATAGAGAAAGCTTTGAAGGGAGAAATACTGAAGAATAAATAATGGAACGATGAAAATTGTCCCTTTCTGTATGGCTTTGCAGGTAGTCACAGAATGGATATTAATGTTGTCAGCTTAAAAAAAATCTATTTCTATTAAAAGGATATTGTTTTATTTCTTCTCCCAGGCCTTGCATTACAGAGAAAATAGTGAAAATGTAGGTAAAATGGGGCTAATTAAACTTGGAAAGTGTCTCAGAGTCTAAACGTTAAGACTGTAGGTCGTAATATTAAGTACTAGGGCCTTAGTCATCTAGTCCAAACTCCTCATTTTAAAGATGTGACTTGCCCAATGTCACACAGGTAGTACGCTACAGAACTAAAATTTGAACCCAGATCCTCTGACTCCAAACCTTTCTAGATTACAGCATTATAAGCATTATCTATAATGGGGATACACTAGAAGCCTTCCCAATAAGATCAGGGGTGAAGCAAGGATGTCTACTATCACCATTATTATTCAATATTGTACTAGAAATGCTAGCTGTAGCAATAAGACAAGAAAAAGAAATTGAAGGGATGAGAAGAGCCAATGAAGTAACAAAACTACCTTTTTTTCTTCTTTTTTGCAGATGATAGGATGGTATAATGAAGAACCCTAGAGAATAAACTATAAAACTAGCTGAAATAATTGACACCTTTGACATAAAACAAACCCATACAAATCATCAGCATTTCTATATATTACCATCAAAACTCAGAAGGAAGTGATAGAAAGAGAAATTCCATTTAACATAACTGCAGACATGAAATATTTTGGAGTTTACCTAACTGCAATTACAAAGCATTTCTTTACAGAAGTAAAAAATAGACAAATATTAATTTCATAGGCAGGCTGAACTAGTATAATAAAAAATGACAAGACTATCTCAATTAATTTACTTATTCAATGCCATGCTAGTCAAACTACCAAGGAATTATTTTATAGAGCTAGAAAAAAGAACAAAATTCATGTAGAGGAACAAAAGGTTAAGAATATCAAGGAAATCAATGAAAAAAAAGTATGAATGAAGGTAGTCTAGCAGTATCAGATCTCAAACTATACTACATAGCAGTAATCATAAAAACATATAGTCCTGGAGAAGAAATAGAGTGGTCAATCAACGGAATAGATAACATGCAGAAATAAATGACCACAGTAACTTAGTAAACTCAAAGATCCCAGCTATTGGGACAAGAACTCACTGGAAATCAGTCTGGCAGAAACTAGGCATAGATCAGCATTTCATACACATAAGCTGAAAATGGGTATATGATTTAGACATAAAGGGTGATATAAATAAATTAGAGGAGCATGAGAAAATTACCTCTCAGGTCTTTGGGAAAGGGAAGAGTTCATGACTGAATAGGAGATATAGAGTATTATGGGAGGGAAAACAGATAATTTTGGTTACATTAAATTAAAAAGGTTTTACACAAACCAATGCAGCCAACATTAGAAGGAAAGCAGGAAACTGGGAAAACATTTCGTAGCAAATTTCTCTGATAAAGGTTTTATTTCTCAAATATATAGGACACTAATCCAAACTTATAAAAATAAGAACCATTCCTCAATTGGTAAATGGTCAAAGGCAATGAACAGGCTGTTTTCAGAAGAAGAAATCAAGGCTATCGTATGAAAAAGATGCTCTGAATCACTAATAGAGAAATGCAAATTAAAACAACAACTCTGAGATACCACTTCATATCCATCAGATTGGCTAACATGACAGGGAGAGATGTAAGGGGATGTGGAAAAATAGATACATTAATGTACTGTGATGGAGCTATGAACTGGTTCAACCATTCTGGAGAATAATTTGGAGCTATGCACAAGGGACTGTAAAACTCTGCATACCCTTCGAGCACTAGGTCTATACTCCAAAGAGAGCAAAGAAAAAGAGAAGGGCTCATATGTATAAAAATATTTATAGCAGTTCTTTTCATTGTGGCAAAGAACTGGAAACTGCCCATAAATTGGGGTATGGCTAAACAAGTTGTGGTTTATGATTGTGATGGAATACTATTATGCTGTTAGAAGTGGTGAAAGGGATAGTTTCAGAAAAATCTGGGAAGGCTTATATCAACTAATACAAAACAAAGTGAGCAGAATTAGGAGAAAATTGTTCATAGTAAGGGCAATATTGTAATGATGATCAACTGTGAAAGACTTAGCTACTCTGATTAATGCAATGATCCATGACAGTTCCAACGGGCTTATGATGAAAAATGCTATCTACTTCCAGGGAGAGAACTTATGCACTCCAAGTGCAAATGAAACATATTCCTTTTTTTCCTTCCTTCCTTTCTTCCCTTTTTTCTTAATGTGGCTAAGGTGCATGACTTCATATGCATAATAGGTAGCCTATTTCTTACTTTCTTAATGGTTGGGGGAGGGATGGAGAGAGGGAAAGAATTTGGAACTGAAAATTAAAATTGAAAATTAGAAAAAAATAAAACCATTAGTCAAGAAAAAAGTACTTTCTTTAATGATTCCAGTGGTAAACATATTTGTGCCTTCCCATCCTATATCACTCGTGTCCCTATTTTCCTGTAAATCTGCTCCCAGTATGCTAGGGAGCTTCCTCCAGATATTTCAATGATATATGGTCTATCTATCAGTAATGTCTCACTGTGGCTACTGGATTGGCCCACGCTCTTCCTTCCCCAATCCCTCCTAGGATGATAAGATCATAGATCTACATCTAGCAGGGGCTCTGGAGGCCATCTAGTTCAACCTCCTTCATTTTTCCAATGAGGAAGCTGAGGGAGGTTAATCAACTTTGCCCAAAGTCAGAAAGAAATAAGAATAAAGATGGAATTGGAACTTAGGTTCTCTGACTCCAAGGATCGCTTTCTTTTCCCTGTACCATGCTGTCTTAACTGATCACAATTTCCTAACTGAGACATTTAACTTATCTATCTAGCCATCAAAGCGGTTTTTTTTGGCCTTATAGACATTCCGAAAACGTTCAAAAGTATAAAAAGGTTGTCAGAACAACCACTGCTTGTTATGTTAGCTGGAGAGCATTTGAGGGTGTGTACATATAACGTGAAGTCAAAGTGCCATGACAAAAATACTTCTTTTCAATAGGAAAATGACTCATAACAAATAAAAGGCAGAAAAATCTCTTATATGAATGACAAAATCTGCATTCGACCTTTTTTATTTCAAAGTCTCATTAAGATTAGCTTCCAGAACTCAGAATGTCAGAACAGATGATGCCTGAAGGTCTTCTTTCTTAAATGAAAGCACTATCCAGCAGGGCTCAGGTGGCAAAAATGATGATAATAAAAATGGTGATAATCCTTTCTCCTTTTTTCAGTTTATTGATAATAATTCTTTGACAATAACCTGAGCCAGGACTAGGGGGTTGGAAGTATATGCATGGAGTGCTACTTGTCCTTCAGTTATTATTCACTTACTGTTTCTCTCCTCTCCCCATGTTAACTAAAGGGATAATGGCAAAGATCAGAGACATCACATACTTCTCCAAATTCTGGTAGCCTTTTGTAGTCTGTGTCCACAACTTTTGTACTTAATTTGAGAACAATAAAAGACAATGTATAATTGTTTTGTGCAGCTAAGTCTCATCTTCCCAAATCAATCCCAAGCTCCTATAGAGCAGGGATCATGTTATATCCTTCCCTCACCCTTTCTCCTTGCCCCAATTCCATCACTTCTTTCCTTTGCCACTTTTTTATTTCAATCATTTTATGGTACGGGAAATCCAAACTGCAATAGTATTTTGCAGAAGAACCCAAATTATAAGCTCAAGCAGAGTGGAACATTAATAGAAAATAAGTGCCATTAATAACTTGGAAACATTCATTTTTAAATAGGGAGCTTTGGGGACATATTTTTAGCAATGTGACATTTTAAACTAATGGTGTCATTTTAAAATTCAGTCTGTAACAAATTTAAAATCATTTTAATGGTAGGTAGTTTATGTAAAAAATCAATAGCTACAGGATAAATACCATTATAGCAAATACCATTACTGTGGAAATCCCTAAATAACAAAAGATCCACACATTTTGACCAAAAGCTCAATTATTTAAATCAATATTTGATTTAATTCAACTCAGTAGATACTTATTAAATTCTTGCTGTGTGCAAGGTAGTCTCGTAAGTGATTATGGTGGGGAAAGAAGTTACAAAGATGAAGAAGACAGAACTCCTACCTTTGAGGAAGTTGAGAAGAATCCAGCATAACAAAAGATTTGGAGTTCTGGGGATTTCATTTCCATAGAATTTAGCCCACACGCACTTGTGAATTTTCCATGTAGCAAGATTTTTAGAATAATAAAAAAGTCCTAGATCTTAGATATCATTTACTACCAACCCCTCATGTTACAGATGAGACGAGAATAGTTAACTGTCACCTTGGAAAATACGGAGAACCCAGACTTCCGAGGATAATAAATTGCTATGAGAGGAAAACATGGCATCAACAAATTTCTGAATGTTTATGGAGCAACATATGGGTACTGACATTAGATTGTGAACTCCTTGAGAGCATAGGGTGTCTTTTACCTTTCTTTGTATCCTCGGGGTTTAGCACAGTGCCTGGCACATAGCAGGCATTTAATAAATGCTTATTGACTGACTGACTGAGAGAGCACTTGGGGAGAGCAAGCCCAGGGTTGTCACAATAACTGGAGTCCCTAGGTGACAGGATATTTCGAATGGGTTCAAAAGACAACATTGATCAGCCTTTACTTTTGATATTTTGGGGGTACCAAAATAGCACTTAGGGCAGCTAGGTGGAGCAGTGGATAGAGTGCTGGGCCTGGAGTCAGGAAGACTCATCCTACTGAGTTCAAATCTGGCCTCAGACACTTACTAGTTGTGTGACCCTGAGTATGTCACATAACCCTGTTTGCCTCAATTTTCTCATCTGTAAAATGAATGAGAGAAGGAAATTGTAAACCACTCCAGTGTCTCTGCCAAGGAAACTCCAAATGGGGTCACAACGAGTCGGACATGACTGAAAAATGACTAAACAACAAAAACAAAAGTATAGCCCTTAAGTTTCCCTTCTTTTGACCCTTACTCACACATTTACCTCTAACTTGAAAAGCACCATTACAAGGATAGGACCTGGACCTGTGAATTCATTGATACCTAGGGATCTACTACTTTTTGAGATGTAAAAATTTCTACATAACCAATTTCTGTCTACTCAAAATGTACGATATAAAGAAATTGCTATTTATCTGAGGGTGGGGCAGAAATAAACATTTTTATATCACCTACTTTGTGCCAGGCACTGTTCTAAGAGCTTTACAGATATTACCCCATTTGATCCTCACAACCTTGTGAGGTGGGTGCCGTTGTTGGTCTCTTTTTACAGTTGAGGAATTTGAAGCAAATTGAGGTTAAGTGAATTGCCCAAGGTCACATAGCTAGTAATTGTCGCAGTTGGGCCTTCCTGACTCTTGGCCCAGAATGCTACCTAGCTGCCTCTAATTTTACCTGCTAAATTAAGAGAGTCACAGCACAACTGAATATCATGCATGTAATTTCAAATCTCTAATCTGAGAGACTAACTTAGTCAAATACTTTTTGCAGTTCTGAAGAAGTAAATCACTTAAGATTTTAGAGCAATAATTTCTAAACTGTGACACCATCAAGATTTTGGCACAGAGCATATGAAAGCCCGTTTATTTATGTGTGTTCATTACAGATACGAAAACAAAACCCCTACATAGCTTGGCAGAGCAAAGTGAAATCTCAAAGTACTCTCCTCCAACAAGGTGCTTCCCATTCACACATGCATCTCTCTTCCTTCTCCGTGTCATAAAATAAATAGCCATATCTTTGTGGTCTTTCATCTCAAGTTTCTACAAAGATACCACTATCTATCATCAGAAGTCACATATTAATATTTTATCTGAAAAGGGAAAAAAACACAACAAAGGTATCCTTTAACTTAGCTAATGCTAACAAGCCATTCAAAATATGAAAACCACATTAAATGTTTATGAAAATCACTAAGCTCATTGACATGAAGTAAATGTTAAAATACCTTAGCAGTGGGCCATGTAATATTAATGAATCACTTGCTTAGGGAAAAAAAAATCTGTTTGCAGAAAATTACAGACCAAAGACTTGGCTCCTTTCACACAGCCACATTGCTAATCTCCAAATAGAGCTATCATAAAAGAGAAACATGTGCCCTGTTCCTACTGATGAATTTTTCAGATCCATGACAACAGAGTATGACAATCTTTCCAACTTTTACTTCCAAGAAGGGGCAATTGGAATAAAATGGCGTTTTGATCAAACAAACCATCAGGCAGAGACATTGTCCTAGGCATGCTATCACCGCGGTAACACTGTTTGATGAGTAACTAGGACGTTAACTTGAAAGGTAACTGTTACCTGTTTGAATAAAGTGTAGTTCCATCATTTGGGTATTGCTCATTGACATACAGAGAAGAAGAAGAAATTGTTGTTGCTAAGGAAGCCGCTTCAAACAGAGAGGGCGTGCTCGGCACAAGGTCTGGTCGGTGTCTGGATCCCAGTGCTGTGAAAAATGTAGACAGCAACAACAATTATGAATCGTAGTTAATACAGTATTACTTTAGACTTGATTGTCATTTCAATGTGGTAAAAGCACAAGGTAGACGTGTTTGACAGCAAATTAAATTGTGAGTTAACTTCATTTTTGTACTTCTATAGAAAGGTAAAAGGCTTCCTAAAAATAGACTAAATAGTAATGGAATAGAATTAATTTGAAAATAGTTTATAGAAATTACATTAGGAATGTTCTTTTGAAGTTGCGAGTTTTGTTTCAGCTCTAAGAATTCTGAATTAGCAGGATCTGTAGGGGATAAAAATGATAGGCTAACGGCTAATAGCAACTGAAGCCTGCTCGAGGTAATGGATATTTTACTAACATTACCCAAGGATATTCCTGTGATTAGACCCTAAGAGTAAGATTCAACTCAATATTTAAATGGACCTATAATTTCATTTGGATGATGTGGATGTTCATTTTAGCAGCACCAATCACAACCCGGCCACCCTTGCCTATCCTGTGACTCTAGTCCATGTTCTAGAAATTCACCACAAGGGGGCCACTCAACATTCTGGAGGTCATCTTTGCTTTCTCCTAACATCAGAGGAATGCCGTTAAAACAGTCTGGCTGTCCACCGGTCATCCCTCACCTTCTTCACATGATACCCCACCTTCTTTTTTTTTCTTCTTTCAAACATTCCCCCATGCCACCTTTTAGTCTTATTCTTTAAAATTTATCATTTGTTATGTTTTTGCCTGCTCATACAGACCATGTGCTTCTCCATCGCTCTTTATGGGATATATATTTAAACATTTTCAGAGATTACTGTGTATCTGGAATGATTTTGATCCTTGGTAAGAGATGCATTGTTGGGAGATACTAATGTTTCAAAAATCAGGCAAATGTGTTTATTTCTGTCTTACAATTTATGTCACTGTAGAATGAACCTTGCAGGTTCTATTTAGCATAGACATGAAAGGAAGATCATGCTGACCTATCTGTAATCTCTATTTACCACCCACTTTCGCTGTCTCTGAAGTCAGCGTGGACTCCTTTTAATCACCTTCATACACCCCTTCTAAAGAAAAATCTCAACTTAAATAGGAGTGATAGTACCAATATGCCTAATGTTCATGTATGCAAGAAGAGGCAGAAGGAGTACCATCCAGGAAATCTGTGGTACAGTAGATAGAGGACTGTACTTGGAGTCAGGAATATCCAGGTTTAAATGATACTTCAGACTCTTACTAGTTGTGTTAACCTGGAGAAGACACTTAAGATTTCTGAGCTTCACTTTCCATTTGTAAAATAGGGAGTGTTCACAAGAACAAACCCCCAAATCTGAAGAAGTTTTAGAAAGAAATTTATTAGTTCATTTGGTAGAGAGAGCAAGAGCCAGAAAGAAGAAGTAGGTTCCTCTAATGAATGATAAATAAAAATCTACATGATAAGAGCAATATGTATCTTACAGGATTATAGTGAAGACCAAATGAGATAATATATATATAAATAGTTTTGTAAATCTTAAAGCACTCTATAAATGTAAGCTATGTTGATGTATTGAGTGCTGGAAAGTAGATGGATAGCTTGACTGGTATTCATCCTGGCAGCTCACAAAATGTAGAGACCTAAAGCAAAGGTTCTTAACTTGGGATCCAAATGTGTGTTTTTTTAAGTTTTGCTAATCATATGATGATATAATTGAATTCCTTTGTAACCTTATATGTTTTTTTATGCTTTAAAAACATTATTCTGAAAAGGAGTCCATAGGCTTCATCAGACTGCAAAAGGGGTCCATGACATAAAAAGAGGTCAATACTCTCCAACCTAGAGGAAGGTCTCCATTAGGTAGAGATCTTATATGGAGAATCTCAGGGAGAACATGTTTAAGAATAGAATATGAAAAAAAAAGAAAAAAAGCATGTCTGTGAAATATTTAAAAATACACAGAAGAAAATGGAAGTTCACAAAGGGGCAGAGACAGGCAGGGCAAGATTGATGGATAAATTTAACATATACTTCCAATCATACATGTATAGCCTATATTATGCTGTCTTGGAGAAGGGGAAGTGGAGGAAGGGGGGAAAATTTAGAACTCAAAATCTTATAAAAGTGAATCTTGAAAACTAAAAATAGATTAATTTAAAAAATTTAATATATACTTCGAAACAAGCTGCACATAATAGAGATTCATGGTTCCTGCGCAATCCGCTTTTTTTTCTGTCCTTTGTAGAGGGAAATGTTTGTGTTAATTTTTTCAAGTTCATTAAAAATTAGAAAACTAAGAAAAATTGTGTGGAAGGCATGGATGGGTGATGATATGTATGTCATATCCATGGATGTCATATCCATGAGATCACAGACCCACTGAAATTCAAGTGTTTGAGTATTGAATAGACTCTCCAAGGTATTCCTCCAAGAAATACATATTGAAGACAACCAGAATATTAAAAGTACAACACATGGAACTGGTACGGATTTTTGAAGAGGGTAGGTTACAGCGGGGAGGGAAAGAAGGTGGACAGGCAGAGAATCATTCTAGTTTGGTAGGCCTAGTTTGGTAGGCCTAGTGCGGTGGACTAGGATTTGCAGAATTGTAGAGGTTTTGCTTCCAGTTTCTTCTAATTAGCCTGTATCAAAGATGAATGTCATGAGGTGTAATATATGAAGACTACACAAAAACAGCAACAATCTAGCACTAAAAACCCTTACAGGTGTGAATGAGCATGTTTCCATAGCAACAAGATCTGAAGTTGGCCTCTATTACCTTCTTCATCAAGGCTGCTATAGCTCTGCCCTTCGGTAAGCAAATCACGCTTTTCATCCTTCCACTCCTGGCTCACGGAAGATACAATTTCCTGTGATGTAGCCTTTAAGGCAGCAATGGAATTACACCTTCTCTTAGAAGGGGAGGACTTCAAAGCTAGAAGAGAGAAAAAAAGAAACAAAATGCTTTTATTTATTTCGTAGTTTAACATTTTAGTCACTTCTGGGAAATATCTAATCAAGACATTATTCATATATTACAGTGATGAAAAGAGCATGGTCAAGACGAAGTAATTTTGACTTTGGAGTCAGAGGACCTGGGTTCAAATCTCAGCTCTGCTATTTACTGCATGAAAGAGCTTAGATAAGGTAGTTAAACTCTCTGGTCCTCAGTTTCCTCGTCTATAAAACGAGGGGGTTGGAAGAGATGCTTTTAAGGTTTTTTTGCAGTTCTGATTCTGTAAGCCATGAAGAGAGACAGTGATCTTCTGAAATGCATATTTAATCAAAGCCATTAATCAACAAACTTTTATCAGCTTACCCATTTGGAGCCAGTATTGTGCTGGACAAAAGCTAGACAGTTATTTCTCTTAAGGAGCTTACATTTTATCAGCACAAACCAAGCATATATAGGAATATATGAGATATGGGTCAATTTTTGAGAGGAATGTACCGATGGCTGAGGGGAACAATAAAGGTCTCGTGAGGAAGGTGGCACTTGAGTTGGATCTCCAAGGAAACTAAGAATTTTAAGAGTTAGGGAATAAATTCTAGATATGGGAGACAGCCAGCACAAAGGCTGGGAGGTGTAGTGTCATGTATGAAGAAGAGTAAGAAGGCCAGTATAGTTAGAACACAGAATGTACAAAGAAGGTGTACTGGTAATTACAGTGGGACTTTTTTACTGTTTTCTTTTTTGGAACACTTAGGTAATCAAGTGCCTTTGATGAGTCTGGCCTTTGTTTCTTTGATTAAATCGGGAGTCTTTGATGACCTGCTTATGTCAACAGACAGCCTAGTTCACATAGGTTTGAGTCACATGGCTGTGATGCCTGAAGAAGTATCACATGGTTTTGAGTTGCATGGTTGTGACACCCTTTGACTCTGAACAGGGTATATAAACTTAGAGGTTAGCATTTTGCTTGGGTGCTGTCACTCACTGGAGGAGGGTCGTGTGATTTGACCAGAGGAGACTCTAGGTAGCCGGAGTTCCCCAGCTTGAAAACCCAGATGTTGGTGCTTCCCTGTTAACTATATACTGAGATCTTGGACAGGCAGCTAAAAGCCTGTCTGCTGATTTGTGTTATTTGCTCTGTTTGTATTTGCTCTGAAGTTCAGGGTGCTCACTTTTCCCCCTGAACTAAGTGAATGATATATGTATATTTAACTAAAGTGAGACTGTAAACCTCTTAAAGTTGCTTTTCTTAGAAAAGCAGATCAAAGAACCCGTGCGAGCAGCCCTCCTATGTGCTGGTGTTGTTGGTGGTCCTACATTTCCACAGCAGCTGCTAGAAAAATTGTTGTTATAGAGGGGTAATTGGTTACATGATTGGAAAGGTAAGTTGAGGACCTGGGAACTCATCAAAGCCTTCATTCACTATTAGCATACCCAAATGCTCTGTATTTATCTTCAGAAAAAATTTATCATTTTTGTTTTTACATTATGTTCATGTCCCGATAGATTCTCCCTCTGCACTTCCCTTGTAACGAAGAAAAACAGTTAAGCAAAACTGACTGATCAAATACTGATATCTGAGAGAACATGTAAAACACTGCATACGTCATCTCCCATCTCAGTACTGACATCATAGGATCATATATCCAGGGCTGGAATGGACCTCAGGGCTTTGCTTGTCCAACTTCCCTCATTTTATAGATGAGGGGACTGATACCCTAGGGAAGTGACTTTAACAAGGTAATATAGGTAATCATCAGAGGAAGGACGGAAATATGTTTCATCATTGCTCTTGAGAGCCACGATTGGTCATTGTTAACTACATTGAGTTTGTCTGCCTTTCAGTAAATGAGAGTTTTTTGGGTTATGTTATTGTAGTCATCATTTCTACTCTTCTGATTCTATGGACTTTGTTCTGTGTCGTTTTACAAAAATGTTCCCATGTTTCTGTGAAATCCTCATATTTGCCATTTCTTAAGGTATAATAATATAGTTTTATTCACAGATCATAATTTTCATAGCCAGTCCCCCAGTGATAGGCACCCTCTTTGCTTCCAGTTCTGTGGTACTACAAAATGTGCTACTCCAGACATTGCGGCTTATATGGGGTCTTCATTTCTCCCTCTAACCTCTTTGAGGTTTGTGCTCAGTAGTGGGATCATTGGGTCAAAGGGTATAAAGTTTCATCATCTCCAGATATGATTGAAATTTTAATTCTACATAACTTTTTAAAGAACTGTTTTTTCGGGTAGATCACTGTTAACTGTTGTTGCCATAAATGTTTGTCTAATGGGTTGGTAAGTTCAGACGGTGAAGAATGTCAAGTTCTCATGACCCCGGTCATATTAACTTAGGCTCAGGAATTTTCAGAACATGTCAGTACCCAATCTGACAGTAATACTATTTAACTTAAGCCAAGTCACTTCAAGCTCCTGCTCCCCTTCAGTGACTTCCCACAGAAATGGACTCTCTTTGGTCTATGCTGGGTCAATTTTGTGTGAAACATAATTCAGTTCTGATCTTTGTCTCCTCAATACTGCAGAACTTCATAAATGTGTTGAAGAAATGAAATGACACAAAAGTATTCAAACCACCAGTGTGAACTCCACCGAATTCTATGAATTCACTTGCAAAAACTCCTGTGGAAATTACTTTTGAGTCCCGGCTGGATCACACTCCATTACACAGTAACTCGTCATTTTGACGTGATTTTGTCTAGTACTTAATATTTTAAGATAATTTCCCTGGAGGAGAGGAGCAAAGAAGGGAGACTGAAGCTTCTTTAAGCTTTGTCTATGTTACTCTTCTGTGGAGGTTTTCGCAAAGAAGACCCTGACAATGACTTCATTTAGGACAATCGTACTCGGTCTTGTGACTCTCATGACTCAGATTATGCTGCCAAATGGGTCTCTTCAAAAAGTCAATTTGCAAGAGCTTAAATGGGGGAGTACCCTGGGGTATACAAGGTGAGAAGGAAAAAGAGAGCGGTTTTCTAGTTTAGAGAAGGTAAAAAAAAAAGCTGTTAAGTCCCTTTAAGTAGTCTTAGATCCATAATCCTTACTGCAAAATACAGAGATGTACACACACACCACGGATATGGAATACATGGTGACCAACTGAGCATCATTTTTTCCTTCCTCATTAAGTCAACTTTAGGTTAACAGGGCTCACCTTCCAATTTGTCTTCTCTAAAAAAATAGTATAACTCACATTTATATGTTGCTTTATGTTTATAAGTCCATATCTTTACTGGTATAGCTGAGTAAGGAATCGTGGTTGCTTCTGACTACATTGGTGCAGGGTAGGGAGCCAATAATAATAACGATAAGAATAATGAAAATAGCTTTTATATCGTGTTTTGAGGTTTGCATAGGACTTTACAGATATTTTCTCATTGTGTCCTTACCACAACCCTGGGAGGTAAGGACTATTAACTCCATTTTACAGATGAGTAAACCAAGGCAGAGAGTGGTTAAGTGACTTGCTTAGGGTCATACAGCTAGTAAGTGTCATAGGCTGGATTTAAACTCAGATCTTTCTGGCTCTAGGTTTAGCACTCTGTCCTCAAAATATAAGAATTTTGGGGAGACAGGCTGAGCTAGGCAAATGATCAAGTTCTCTGACTTTTTGGTCTCTGATTAATTAATCTCCCCATCTGACTCTTTGCCTGTGTACTGGGTTTTCCTGCTTATTTCATCCTGTTGGGATTTTGGTGTTGCTGATATCAACCCAGTCTGGTTTACATTTGAACCCTACCTCCATGCCACCAGGCAGGGATTTTCCTAACCACTTAAATGAGTTTGCTCACTTGGGTGGTATATGGCTTTAAGGTTAAACATTATTTGCAAATATTATTATTCTTATTTTAGAGATACAGAAAGCTGAGGCTTAAAGAAATTATGGCTTGCCCAAGGTGATAATGTTATTAATTGTTATAGCCTGTCTTCTTAGAGGCTATATATATATATACATATATATATAAAATATATGTATAAGGAATCTATAATCTAAATATATACATATGCATATGTATATATTTAGATTACAGATTTCTTATACAATCACCTCCTGGCTCTGCTTCTGACTTCCTGGACTTTGCCTCCATGCCTTAGTTACTTTCTTGCCCTAAACTTTGCTCAATGCCTGGGGCCTCCTCACCCTGGAACATTCCTCCTCCATGCTAGCCCCTTTCTTCTACTGATGAGCTCCTCCCTACCTATTTTGGGTAGGGGTCCAAGCTGACTAACCTTCAGTCTCCTTCTGGCACTGCTTCTGACTTTCTGAACTTTGATATCATGCCCTCACATGGATATGAATACATTGTCCATCTCCTACCCCACCGTTTTCAGTTTCTTTTGTTAGAATATAAGCCCAATGAGGGCAAGGATTGTCTTGGTTAGCCCAGTGCCTGGCACATAAAAAAGTTTTTGATAAATGCCTGTTACCCATCTTCCTACTCTGTGTTCTGTATACAAATGTTCTACTTGTTTGCACGTTTTTACACTCCTGGCCCATCTTCCATGCCTGGAATGCTCCTTCTCCTTATCTCAGTTTCTTGGAATTCCTTTCCTTCAAGACAAAGCTCAAGAGCCACCTTACTTTCTACATGAAGCTTTTCCTTATCTTGCCTTCCCCTCCTGCCAGATGCCAGTGGTCTTCCTACCAGAACCACCCTGTAATCATTTTGTCTCCATCATATATCTACTTACACGTATTTGTGTTATCTTTCCCATTAGAATGTAAGCTGCTTCAAGGCAGGGACTGTATGACTCTTGTCTTTGTATCCTGAGACTTAGCACAGACACACAGTGCGTAATAAAGATTTATTGATTGTCTGGCTGTCCATTTCTTTGCTCACTAATACAAAAGATGATAAAACTGGAACTTTGCATTACTTTTTCTTGGTGGGGGAGGGGAGAAAATTGGAACTGGTAAAGGGGATTTTGAAAGAATTCTTTAAAACTGACTCAACAACATTCAATAATAGATAAGTAGATTTCAATAATCTATGATTGTCTTTGAGAGGCATTTTGACATAATAGAGTACAAGTCTTGCCTCTGACAATCTTTCTCAGGGTTCTAGGAAACTCTCCAAGGCTATCATTACAGAAAAGGTACTTATCTTACTATGACTGGGAGAGGAAGTTTCTCACCTAATAAGTTCTCCATACCAATGAAATCTTAGGTCGGTCTCTAACATCATCCTTTTGCCTGCCCTAGTCTTCCTCTATCCCAGTTTCTCAAATAAAGAAAAATCCTCTGATTTGACTTACACATGTAGTATATTGACTCCTTTCCTGATCATCTCATGCTTAAAAACCCTTCTCTGCTAATTTGTGCAAATTCTCAACTCTTCATCTTCCAATACAGCACTTTTCAAGGTTTTAAAATCTCATTGCTAGCTGGGATTATACCAGCTTTCTAGAAAAGGGAGACAATAAGGAAGTAGCTGCAGAAAAAAGTGACGTCAATAGAAAGGATATAAAGAAGGATCAATTAGTGAGTAGGTTGGGGAACAAGGAAAAAATTGGTAGCTTGTTCTGCTGGTTATGATGTAGGGAAAGGCAAGGGAAGGGATTTAAAAAGGAAAAAAGACAAATGGCTTCTTGGTAATAGTCCTTATTATCAACATGAGTAATGAGGCAAGAGAATGAATTAATAGGGAAACGTCATAGTGTGGAGAAGCAGACTGTACTCTTATCTACCTGTGTGGCCTTAAGTCATTTAACCTCTCTTTCCTCATCTGAAAACTGGGACAACAGTACGTGGCACTTTCTCACAAGACTGCCAAGAGGACAGCTCTTTGTCAACCAGGAAGTGCTTTTAAAATGTGACAAATCACGTTATTTTCTTTAAAGCCTTAAGAAGATTCCGGGTGTGACATAGAAACTTTAATGGCACACTAATTATTGACTGGCTGGCCCTACACATCAGGCCATTTATCAGGGGCCTCGGATTGCATAGCTTCCTTTCCCTGTCCCAGGACAAAACTCCCTTCTCCCTTTATGTGTGTCTTCCCCTATTAGAATGTAATAATAAACTCCTTGAATTCAGGGACTCTTCTCTTTAAATTGTGACATCTTTAGTGTTTAGGAAAGTGCCTGGTGTACAGTTAGCACTTAATAAATGCTTTTCCCATTAATTAATTAATTAATTCATTCATTCATAACAAAGGCTGCACACAAGGCCCTAAAGATGTCTCCTTCGACTTTTTTTTTTACAGTAATGCTAATAAAAATTATAAAATACTAATAAAATGCTTACCTTGGATTTTTTTGAAAACTCTGGAATTCATGAACTTTAAAAACCTATCTGCATAAAAACTTGGTCTATGAACTGAAACGGTATCCTGGAAAGACAATATAGATATCACAGAATTACTTCTCAGGTTATTCAATTTCATTCTAAAGATAATCTAAGAATAGAAATATACAAAAAACAAAGGAAGAGTCTTGAGAAAATTGTGATAACTCTTTTTTTCCATGACCCATGTTTTTATCCCCAAGGCTTGTCTGGGAAGTTAAGGAAAACAATAAATCAGACGTTGCCCTTAATAGTTTACAGTATTCTTGGATTTTCTTTGAACACACATCCTACACATTCTGCCAAAGGATAGAAAGAGGAAATAAATGTCCCTGCACAAGAAGTCTTCTACTGCTTAATAGAGAGCAAACTTAATTGTTACTCATAATGGAAAACACTAACAGGGTGGATGTTATCCTTTAGGGGGAGGATCCCATTAATGTATAAAAAAACATAATATGATAAGCAAGCAGTATATATGAAAGACAATTCTAGTTAGAAACCAACTAGATTTGAAATTGGGGGGTGTATAGAATACAATGTTACACAACAAAAATCCTAATGCCATAGTTACACGACATCATTTGCATTTATAGCTATATGTACAACTCATCTGAGATAAGGGAAGATGGGTTCATAAGTCACCCTAGTCAATGATTAAACATTTCATTGTAATGAAAGTTGACTTTGCCTTGCATTTATCTGTTTCCAGTGTGATAAGACATGGTTAAAGTGTCTTCTCTTGCAGTTATGGTGTGGCGAGCTCTTTTGTGGTAGAAAAATCATAATCAGATTAAATTAAATCAGATTAAAACATTAAATCAGATTAAAATTTGTCTTTTGTCACACTGAGACAATCTGTGTGGTAGAGGGAAAGGATCTTGTCCTGGGGGTCTGAATCACAGCCCTGCCACCAGACTAGCTGTGACACCTTGGGGAAGGATTTTCATTTCTCTGGCCTTCAGTTTTCTCACCTGTTAAATAAGGAAATTTGGATAGACAACATCCAAGGCTCTTTTCAGCTCTGATATGCTGTAAGTCTACAGTTATCCCAAGATTCTTTACTACTGATAACTGTTAAAGAATAAGAAAAAGGTGGAGGAGGGGGAGGCAGCTAGATGGCACAGAAGTTGGAGCACCAGCTCTGAAGGTCAGGAGGACCTGAGTACAAATCTGGCTTCAGACACTTACTAGCTGTGTGTCACTGGGCAAGTCACTTAATACTGATTGGCCCCTACTCCCCCCAAGAAAAAAGAATTAAAAAAAGAGCCAGATGCTCAATTTACATGACCCATTTTCCCTTTCAAACTCAAGATTGTGCTTGGTATTGATACTTCTGTCTTCTTTCTGTGGAGACCAGCAGTTCATTGTTCTAGTCATCAGATTTTCATGATATAAAGTAAATTGGGAACACAGAGTAATCAAAATTTTAACAATTCGTATAGAAGTAAGTAGCTTACCCCATCATAAACTAGTGCTTTCCAGGAATGTT
The DNA here is from genome assembly GCF_011100635.1 of Trichosurus vulpecula. Classification (NCBI taxonomy): domain Eukaryota; kingdom Metazoa; phylum Chordata; class Mammalia; order Diprotodontia; family Phalangeridae; genus Trichosurus; species Trichosurus vulpecula. The sequence goes on from NC_050581.1 coordinate 36,590,603, forward strand.
CTAACTTCTTCATTAACCTAAACATGCACAAATTTAAAAAAAATTGGAAATAGTGATATTTCAGGAGAGCATACTGATTGAGAAATATTGCAAAGCTTTTAAAAAAACACTTCTCCTTACCTATATGATTGCAGAATATCAATAATGCCCATAAATAAAAGGAGCTTTTCTCCTTTATGGCTTTTAGCTGGAATGCCTCCCATTCTGTTGATAGACCAAGGAGAAAATATTTCATTATGTACTATAGGCTAAAATATTTTTAAAAATATCATTATTAATAAGTGACCTACAACTGTTGAAAGTATAATAAATTTGGTAACCAGGTTTAACATTGCCAATAGTCTGCTTTTCTCTCTGCTTCCAGTCTTTCCCCAGTTTTCTCCCCCATCAGAGAAATCCACCTAAATGGATAGATCAGGTCACATCATTCATGTATTATCTACTAAATTAAGTCAAAATTCCTTCCTTTCCTATTCTAGATCTTTTGTAATCTGGTTCCAACCAACATTGCATGGTATCCCCTCTTCCATATGCCATTCTCCATCTGAATGATGGATAAAAATGTTCTTCTTCTTTCTTTTGCCCTTATACCTTTGTTTATATAATTCTCCCAAATGTAAAACATTGTCCTCTCATCTTTATCAGATCAAATTCTGCCTATTCTTCCAAGCCCATTGGAAATAATTCATCTTCCACAAAGTTTTCTCTGATTTTCCTAGCCAGAAGTGACCCCTCATATTTTTGAAATCCTGTAGTACAACATAACCCTTTTATATGTTTTAACTTTTTTAAAATCATATATGTGTACCTGCATTTTCACTTTCTTCCCCTTAAGAGATTATAAGCAACTTAAAGGAAAGGGACTTTATCTTACTCACTTTTGTATCTGGTTGAAGGTAGATCACATTTCTTTGCTTTGGGATTTTTTTTTTGGAGGGGGGAAGGCAGAGCAATTGGGTTTAAGTGACTTGCCCGAGGTCGCACAGCTAGTAAGTGTGTCAAGCGTCTGAGGCTGGATTTGAACTCATGTTCTCCTGACTCCTGCACCACCTAGCTGCCCCCTAGCTCACATTTCTTTACTCATTGAATGGTGCATGATGAATTTTTGTTAAATAGAATTTCACAACCAATCTTTCAAAGTAATGAAGCATAGAGATGATACGATAGCCCCCCCCCCCCCCACCTCTTTTAAAAGATGTCTTGAAATCTAAGGCTGCTCCATGGGTGATCCTGAATGAAGTACCTCTGAAACCACAGAGGCTGATTCCAGCATAAATGATATGGTCAACTGTAAAGGGCTGGCTGGGAATCATAAGTCAGATTTGTAGAATTTGTCTCCTTTCATCATCCTTCATGCTCTTTAAGTTCTCGGTAGGCTCTGACACTGCTAGTTACTACCCAACCCTTCCTGTATACTACTGCCTCCCTCTGTGGCAGTGATCTCTTCTCATTCTCTCACTTGTCTGACCACTTCTTTTCAGCAAAGCAGACTGAATCCTTATCTATCTCCTACCTCTGGCTGCATTGCTTCATCCCTCCCCCCATGGCTCCCCTTTCTCATCCTCCATTCTCTTCTACCTTTAGACTCTCTCCCTTAGTAATAGCACATCTGCTCCCATGGGTTTAATTATCATTTCTACACAGAACACTCTCAAATGTACATATCAGCCTTGATTTCTCTCTAGTGCTTTGAATATAGTAGATTTTGTTCAAGTGAATCACATTTAAAATAAGTACAAAGGCTAGGAAAAATGATTTGGAATGTGGTAGATTTATCCATAATAGCCCAAAATGCCAATGATCTGGTCAACAATCAAGAAATCTAGAAGCTATATAATTGAGGCCAGAGGAGACTGGTTTTTAAAATTGTGAGCCCCCATGCTCAGATCACATATGTGCATGAGGGTACGCAACTCATTTCAGTTCTTTGCTTTGTTTCTGCTAGCAAATCCCCCGTTTATAGATGCAAAGAAATACCAAAGTTACTGTCACATCTGGCTGAGGCCAGAGACTACATCTGCTATCTTTATACTACCAAAGAAAATTCCCTGAATGTAGAAAAGAGGCTCTGAATTACAACTATAATGACTGTCATGCATTTAGGTGATAGCTAACAAATCAAAGTTATCATTTCCTGTTCTCAAGTGATCCTCTCTGACGGAAGCTTTGAATACTCAGTACTAAAGCACAACAACCATAACAAAGCCCTTCAAAGGCTTTGAGTTAATTCTTAGAAATTGTGCTCTTTCAAACAAAAAACTAAAACGGAGTTGAGAGGATGATAACTATAACCAGGAAAGCTGCAACTCACTTGTCCATTGTTAAGTAGAAAAGAATTATGAGCATATTAATTTTATTTCCATGATAGAGATTAGGCAGGTGAGTAAATTTAAAATATTTATTTATATAATCAAAATCACAACGAATCTGCCATAAGACTAAGAATAATAAGTAGCTTTTATGTAGTGCTTTTTGGTTTAAAAGAAGTTAACACACAACCTCAGACACTCGACACACTAGCTGTGTGACCCTGGGCAAGTCATTTAACCCCAATTGCCCTGCCTTACTCCCTCCAAAAACAAGAAGTCAAATGCAGATTATCTCATTTTAGCCTTATAACAACCCTGGGAGGTAGGTGCTGCTATCATGCCCATTTTACAGATAAGAAAAGGAAGACAGAGGTTAAATGACTTGCTCAAGGTCATGCAGCTTGTAAACGTCTGAGGTCACATTCGAACTGAGGTCTTCCTGACTCTAGGTCCAGCACTCTACCCACTATGCTCGCTAGTCTAGGAGGGATAGCTGGGGTAATACTTCCTTCCTTATTCTTTAAGTTTGTGAAATGTGACTTTGTGGGAAATGAATTAAACTTGTTCTCCCTGGCCCCAGAGGGCACTGCTAGCAGCCATGAGTAGAAGTTGTAAAAGAAGAAACTCAAAGCTTGATGAGGAAAATTTCCTTGTGATTAGAGCTGTTCAAAAGGGTAGAGCCTGCCCAGGGAGCTAGTGGGTTCCTTTACTAGAGGGCATCAAAGCAAAAGCTGGATGGCTTCCCATTGGGTGTCTTACAGGGATTTTTTTTCCAGATATGGGATGGACTTTCAACCCAAACTATGACTCTTAATATTCAAGGATTAATGCTTAAATACTAATGCTTACGTATCAGTACTCTCGGTGATGACAGAATCTCCAGATTTCCCTGGGCCTTGGATAGATTCCATTGCTGTTGAGTAGAGGACTTTCTGGATCCCAGAACGCTTAGCATCAGGTGCAGAGTTCTGTGAGCTCTCGCCTTCTTTTTCTTTTAGTGAATGGTCCAAAATGTGGATTCCCAGCAAAAGACTATAGTCCATTATTTTGAAACTTTCCAACACCTAGGAACAAAAGAGTCAAATACACAGTTATTTCTTCATCATCATGACTTTTCCCGAAGCAGTTTCAACATATTGCAGGTTGGCTGTGTGTCTAAGAATACTGTCTCAGACGGCCGTCAGTCAGTTGAAAGAGATGAAATTAAAGATAAATGGAAAAAAATAAGGGCACATCAAGATCATCAAGATATCATTGGTTCACACATGCTAAAAATGTGCTTTATCAAACAATGCAAACTGCAAGTTGGCAATTTATGCAAACTAAAATGAATTACTACAAAATTTGTAGGGACTTTGAGCTGGAAAGGACCTTAGAGATTAGCTAGTCGCAGCCTGGAGGCTTCACAGAACATAGAACTTCACAGAACAAATCCCCTTAATAAAAGGATTTGTTCTGTAAAACTTGGACTCAGTCAAAAGGCCACACCCAAGGACCTAGAAGGCCACATGTGTGAGGCTGCAGGTTCCCACCCTGAGCTAGTCCAACTCCACCATTTCGTAGATTAGGAAACTGAGGCTCAGAATGGTGAGCTGACTTGCCTGGGGTCACATACCTTTAAAAAGGCCAGGTCCTTGGCCCCAAATTCAGCAAGCTTTCCAGTACACCTAAGAGCAGAATCTGTCATTTCTTTTTTTCTTTGTCTCCCCATCACTGAGCACAAAGTAGTGGATGCTTAATAAATGAACCAAAATGAGTGGATCTCACTTGTTTCTTAAGGGCAAAGACTGAAGCTACCCAACAGCGCCTTCAGGAAAAAGCTCATTTTAATCTGGATTCTGCTAGAATCAACTCACACCCTAGGTTGGAGAGGTCTTCAGGTCATTTTTCAATGTTTATTCTCAAAACTTGCTTCTCTCCCACCAAAAGGATTGCAGCTTAAAACTACATTATATACTCAAGTCAGTAAGAGAGAGGATTAAATGTAGCTGGTCTGTGCTGGACAAAGGTAGATATAGCTGGATGAAACAGATGCTTGATAGGTAGAAAGAATTCCAGTGTCAGCTAAAGGGGTCACTCTTTGCAACAGAATTAAGACATAAATCGTTTCCAGTGAATGCATCCTAAGTGCATATGGAATATTTCCATGCTCATTATTCCTCCCAGGCAAACTGGTCCAAAATACATTCTTTTATTGCCAACCACCCTGAAGATTTTTTTTTCATTTTTACATCTTTTTCATTTAAAAAATACTTCATCCTTCCTCACTTGCCCTGTGTCCTTGAAAGTTATTTTCTGTAACAAAATATGAAAAAAAATTAAAAGGACAGATGGGCAAAACTAACCGACAGAGCAACAAAGCCTCAGAGTATATGCAACATTCTATAACCCACTGCCCTACACCTCTGCAAAGAAGTGAGGTGAGTTTTCTCATCTCCACTTTGGGAAGCTGGCCCCAAGATTACATTTCTTTCTCTAGAGTAGGGAGCTTTAGTTTACTGATATGCATGCTGGTCTCCTCTAAAATGAACTGCTAAAATATCTTACACCATCATTTTTTTTATTCAAAGCTGCTCAGGAAATGAAAAGTGTTCAGAAAGCAATAGAATCTCTTCTTAGGAGAGCAGACAGTCTAATGTCTTTTTTTTTAAAAGAAGGTTTTTACTTTATTTTTCTCAATTACAAATCTGAAAGCAATTTTAGCATGTTTTTTAAAATAATTTTTGAGTACCAAATTCCTTCTTTCCATCTCTCCCTCCCCTTGTCCCTTCCTTTGTCATAATGTCTTGTTAATTTGCTACTATACACTAGTTAGTTCCCACATTGGCTCCATAGAGAAGTCTCAATTATTTAGTGACTGATTACCTAGTTCATTTACAATCTAGAACTCCTACATACTCCCTGTTCTTCCTTGTGCTACTCAAACTTTATATTCCTAACATCAATATACTATTTATTAGCACCTCTATTAAAGTTCTAGTAAAGAATAAAAAGGAGATTTTCTTGCCACAAGCCTCTCTGTACTCCAGTCCATCCTCCCCTCAGCTGTCAAAGAGATCTTCTTTACCATGTCCTTCTTCCTACTCAATAAATTTCAGTGACTCCCAATCCCTTCGAGGATCAAATATATAATCCTTTGTTTTGTACTCAAAGCCCTTTGTAACTTGTCCCTCCGTTTCTTTTTCCAGTCTTTTTATTTTTTAAAAATTTATTTTATTTTTAATTTTTGGAATAAAAAACATTTTCATAACATAGTATAATAAAAAAAGATGATTTCACATGAAGCTGCAAATCTATTATGTACAAGTTGCTATTCCATTTAAATATACAACAGAACTGATGTGCAAATTTCTTTTTTTCCTTTTCTCCCTCCTCCTACCCTGTCCTAGAGATGACCGCCATTAGACACAAATAGGTATATATTTGTAAAATTATTCTCCACATACTTCTATTTATCATTTCTATCTCTGGATGTAAAAAACTCCATCCTCCATGCCTGGTATGCTCCCCTTCCTCTCTGCTTTCTGTTTTCCCTGGCTTCCCTAAAATCCCAGCTTCTTTGGGAAACTTTCTTTGATCCCCCTTAATTTATGTACCTTCCCTCTGAGATGATCTCCAATTTATCTCATATATAAGGTTTTTTTGGGGGGCGGTATGTGGTCATCATTGACACCCCTGTTGTACTGTGAGGCAGACACAGAATGAATGGGAAATGGTCAGGTGCGCTCGACATGGAGTCAAAGGATCTGTGTTCAAATTACAGCATTAACACTTACTACCTGTGTAACATGAGTCAAGCTCCTGCACCTCTCTGGTCTTCATGTCCTTCAAATGAAGAAGTTGGATTTACAGTCTCTCTGAGTTTTCTTTCAGCTCTAAATATTAAAACTATGAAATAATCAGTTTCACTATGTGTTAGTGCTCTAGAGCAGCAGTCTGCAAACATTTTTTATCGAATATCTACCAGCAAGAAGTTTCTGGGCATGCACCCTCCATATGTATATGTATATATGTATGTATATATATATATATATGTTTAAAAATTATGTATATGCACTATTCTACTAATATGCATTGTAAAACATACAAAAAGAGACATTTTTTCCAACTAAAAAAGTAGAGATGATTTATTATACAAGTACTATACTTAGCCACAAAGAAATCATTCCATAATGTCAAGAGGTTTCCATGGCACACAGCTAAGAGAACAGGCAATATAGACTTTGCATTAAAAAAGAAGGAAAGTTCTTTGTCAGGGGACAAGATATGGAAATTTTAAAAGGATGCCATGAAGATGAAATAAATAATATAAATTTTTTATTTTACTTGTTAATGATACAAAAAACCATTTTTGCTTTTGCTGAAAATATTATTAAGCACTGTCCACTACCTTGCAGTGCACAGTCTGCTCTCTAAAGGGGAGTCATGAACTGACGAGATGAGGAGTATGATGTCAGCGGGCTGGGGATGGGAATTTTGCCAACTGTAATTGTACAGCAGCTGTTGAAGCTGTTCAGGTCCCTGTTAGGTTATAACTTCTAAGAGTCAAATACTAAACTCAAACAGGAACAGGATCAAAGATTCCCCAGCAGCAAGAGGAATCAGAATAAGAGGGAACTGGGACATAATGGTTCTTTTGGAGCTAAACCCCATAACTAGCTAATGCGGCCAGAGTGGAAAGAAGGCTCAGTTTCTCCACTGGTCATGTTTCAGTCCCCCCACTCCTTTGGAAACCACTGTTTTGCGTCCAGGAGCATAGCAAGGGAGAAAGTTGAAACTTTTTGAGAAAGTGAACTTTTAAAAACTATCACCAGTGATTTCCAAGATGTTTCTTTATCAGCATGGGAAAGTCAAGAGTGTTCCTGACGAGGTACCAATTAATTCCAAGGCTCTTTACTCTAAGCACATCAACTAAAAGAGTAAGAGGGTAACAATAGGGTGATTTGAAAAAAGAAAGCTATAAGGTATTCCTTGATGATAACATGACATAAACATAACACAGGCTAGATTTATGTGCTGCTCATGATGGTTTAAGGAGAAATTTAACAGAGACCAAAGTTCCATTATATACACAAGGTTTTATAAACAACAACATCAAATTCAAATGACTGTGGGTGAAGACAAATTATGGGATTTATGGTCCAGGGTATTGGACCTTCACATCTCAGTGAAAGCACTACCAGAGCTGAAGTATTTTGCTGTTTCAAGAAACAATGAGACAGGCAACAAATACTCTTTGCTTCTAAGTCATCCATCCCATCACTGGGGCCAGCCCCAGAAGTCTATCTAGCTTGGTAGAACCTGCTAAATCTTGAACCTGCTTGAGGCTCAGGCCTCAAGACTCCAGAGTCACCTCCAAACCATGCTTGAGTGTGATGCACGAGCAACCTCGAAGAAATGGTAAAACAACTCATCAGGCTGGTCAAAGATGTCACTAGTCCATGAGATCTGTATTAATCCCACTTACCATTGACTGAGGCAGGTAGGTGACACAGTGGATAGAGCCCTGGGTCTGGAGTCAGGAAGACCTGAGTTCAAATCCAGTGAATGCTAGACATTCACTAGACCCTGGGCAAGTCACTTAAACTCTATTTACCTTAATTCATTGGGGAAGGAGATGGTGAACCACTCTAGTATCTTTGCCAAGAAAACCTCACAGACTATATTGGTGTGCTATGGTCCACAGGATTATGAAGAGCTGGTCTCAACTGAATGACTGAACAGCAGCAACCATTAACTGATTCTTTCAAAATGACTCTCCCCTACCCCGTCACTGGGCTAAGACAACTCAGGTGTGTGCCTGAAGCAAACATACTCAGAATTCCATCCCCCTTCACTCCAGCAAATCCCTGCCAAACATAATAAAAATCACTACGGGAGAGTCTGAACTCACTCTAAATTCATTTTCAGTTACTGATGCCCAGTAGGCCTGTCATTATTTCTTTAAATGTCCTGGGCTTATGGACACATATTAATTTTGCACAGTTGCTTAAAAAACAAGACTGATAATACAGTTACAGTATTCTTGCCAATGCACTGTAAATTACTATATCTAACAAGCTGGATGAACAATGGTTTGATTTTCTACTGACCAATACACACTATACAATAATTCTGGTGAAGTGGCACAGTAGGTAAGGGACTGGACCTGGAGTCAGGAAGTTGTTGCTGTCCAGCTGTTTTTCAGTCATATATAGCTCTTCCTGACCTCACTGGGGGTTTTCTTGGCAAAGACATTGGAGTGGTTTGCCCTTTCCTTCTCCAGCTCATTTACAGATGAGGAAACTGAGGCAAACAACAACAACAAAATGTCAGCTATTATTTTTCTAAGGTGTTATAAGGATGTGTGTTATTCTGAATTAGAGCTATGCTGGGATCAGAGAAGGGCTCAGAATCACTTAATGTAGTGAGGAACTCTACTGGCAGAAAGACACATCTTAATGTTTCCATTAAATTAATTTTCTTATTCATCCTCTAAGCACCCACAAATTAACTCAACTCTTAGAAAATGGATCTAACATCTCTCATACCAACCTAAATGGTTTAACTTCAGAGATAGCTTATGATGGTAAGAAGAGTGTAGGATTTGGATTTGAAAAGCCTGGAAGCTAGTTCTGACTCCACTACTTACTAGTTGTGGGACCCTGGGGAAGCCAATGTCTATTAGCCACAGCATCCTCACTTATAAAGCGAATATTATGATAATACTCATTCTGCTTATCTCACAGAACTGTCACAAGAATCAAAGGGAGTTAATTTCTCTCAAATTCCTTTGTAAGTAGTAGCGCACTAAACAAACTGAAGGTAAGTTGATACTGAATGGCTGCTTTTACTACCTAAGGTAGAGGTGGAAAAAAGAAAGAAAGGAGGAAAGGAGGAAAGAAAGGAAGCAAGGGAGAAAGAAAAAAAGAAAGAAATAAAGAAAAAAAGAAAGAGAAAGAAAGGAAAGGTAAGAAAGAAAGAATGCCTGGTACCTGATGCTCTAACTGATGATTCACTGACCAGAGGAAAAGACACTGAGTGCCTCAATAGAGAAATCTGGTTGGCAATTTTAGAACAAAGGCTGATGTGATTAGGAAGTAAGGAGAGATAAGAGAAAGAGAAACAGTTTATTTCCTCTGTCCTTTTGGAATTCTTCTAGCATCTTTGAAAAAAGCCAGAAATCTTCCATTGGAGGCTGAGCTCATGCTTTCACTGTGAAAGGTCATAACAAAGAAAAATCTAAAGCACCACATTCTCACCAGCTTTTTTGGAGTGCATTTCAAGGAGAAATTTACAGAAAATAGTATTAAGGATCAAAAATATGATCACACCAATATTTTAAAACGCACTCATAAATACCATCACTGACAAAAGTGGGGCAGATTTTGGCCACATATACCTAAGCATTTAATAAATTAGTGGCTGAAACAGTTTTGTTATTTGTATCCTCTTGTGATTTTAAATAAGGAACACAATAAATAATCTACAAGCCAACTTGAGGGCTCTCAAAGATTCCCAACATTCTGTAGTACAATAGATGGCAGTCAGCTCAGTCATTCAGGCCTCACAATTCCTTCTTGAATATCAGCATGAGGCTGACATTTCTGGTTGTTTTGGGAACTCTGAATTTCCTATTCAAAACAGCAGGCCATCATGCAAATAGATGCCTTTTCACCTAGCTCAGGCAGGATTCGACTTTCTGAATCACAGAGAAAGGAGAAAGTTATTAAAATAGTCAATGAGCATTCATTAAGTATCTACTATGTGCCAGGCCACTGTGGTAAGCACTGGGGATACAAGGAGAGGCAAAGATATGAAGGCTGATCTCATGGAGCACACATTCTAATGGGAGAGACAATATACAAATAATTGTATAGATATAAAATATATAAGGGGGCAGCTAAGTGGCACAGTGATAGAATGCCTGGCCTGGAGTCAGGAAGACTCATCTTCATGAGTTCAAATCTGACTTCAGATACTTATTAGCTGTGTCACCCTAGGTGAGTCGCTTAACCATGTTTGCCTCAGTTTCCTCATCTGTAAAATGAGCTGGAGAAGGAAGTGGCAAGCCACTCCAGTATCCTTGCCAACCCCAAATAGGGTCACAAAGAGTCAGACATGACTAAAACAAAGGAATAAAAATATAAACAGTGTAAGGCACTAGCAGTCGGGGATCCCAATCAGGAAAGTTCTCCCTGCAGAAAGTTTGAAATCATATTCTTTTTTAATGTTGCTGGGATATAGGGTGTGTGTGTGTGTGTGTGTGTGTGTGTGTGTGTGTGTGTGCGTGAGAGAGAGAGAGAGAGAGAGAGAGACAGAGAGACAGAGAGAGAGAGAGAGACAGAGAGAGAAAGAGGAAAGGAGAAACAGAGGGAGAAGGAAAGTGTTTTACATGGTCGTTTTACAATTTAACAAAAACTTCAAGCAAACTGGAAAGGATTTTTTTTGGCACCAGAAACCATTTTTTTGTCCTAAAAAAGGACTACCATATGTGAGTAATGTCTGAATATCTGGGAACACGTGAACTCTATTGTGCATTTTATAAAGTAAGTTCCCGATAAAAATTCCTTATTGTCTGAGAGTCAAGTGATGGCATGAGACCATTGATTTTTGTACGGACAAAGATTTTGGAATAAAGATCTGGGTGATGGCTTAGGATGCTGATGATACTAATAACTACTACTCACATACAAAGCTCTTTCCTCATAAAACCCTGTGGAATTTTTAAGGCCTTATTATCTTTATTTTAGAGATGACGAATCAGGGCTCAATGACATTAGACGGTTTTCCCGAGGATTCACAGCTAGTGTCAACGTGGGACTTGAATCCAGATTTCCTGACTTCAATTCCAGAATTCTTTCTATTCCACTTAGGCAGCTAGGTGGCACAGTGGATAGAGAGTTGGACCTGCCATGGACCTGAGTTCAAATCTAGCTTTAGACATTTACTAGCTGTGTAACCCTGGGCATGTCAGTTAGCCTCAATTTCCTCAGGAATATGGAGATCATAGTAGCATCTATCTCCTGGGGTTGTTGTTAGGCTCTAATGAGATGATATTTGTAAAGTACTTAGCCCAATGACTGGCACATGATAGGCATTTAATAAATGTATATTCCATTCCATTCTATAACTATTCACTGAAATAAGGATAGCTCTCAGTCCATGTACGAAAATAAAAAAGAGGATGCACCAAGAATAAAGCACATAGCTCTACAACCTATCTGAAGAATGATTACAATATTTATGAAATATAGGAAGAACTTTCACTCCCAGAAACTATTTGCCATGTACGTGGGTCTCATTTTGGTAGAAAAAGACAGATGAAACCCAGTCAATGTTGGCTTTCGATTCCCCCACACTTCAAGATTTCTTCTGTGCGTTGCTGCAGTAACAAAGACAACTGTTGTTTACAGAGATTCTCTGAATTTATTGCTTGTTAGAGACACAAACAAACCCTGGCTAAAGGGCAGAGCTGTTTGTGACAAATTAGTCTGAGCTCCAAATATGGTAGAGACAAAAAAATCACAGCAGTTGTTGCCTCTAGGAAACCTTTGCTGGTACTGTTCATGTTATCCCAGGTGTTACTGTGTTTGGTTGTTTTGAGTCGTGTCTAACTCGTCATGATTCCATTTGGGATTTTCTTGGCAGAGATATTGGAGTGGATTGTCATTTCCTTCCCCAGCTCATTTTACAGATGAGGAAATGGACTTGCCCAGGGAAACACAGCTAATAAGTGTCTGAGGCCAGATTTGAATTCAGGAAGATGAGTCTTTCTGATTCTAAGCCTAGTGCTCCATCCACTGTGCCAACTAGCTGCCTCAGTAGGTTCTTACTGTTTATTAAATTGAATTAAAATGGGTCTCCATTCATCCTAAATGACCTTATAGACGAAGTGGATTAGTTACTTCTGAATAACCCAATTTTATATAACTCATTTAATTAAAAAGGAAACAATCATGTATAATTTTTTAAATGTAGTAAGCCTCAAGTGATATATATAGCCTATTAAAAGACATATTCTATATTGTGCACAATTTTTAAAAATATAGTAAACCTCAAGTGACTATTAAAAGATATATATTCTATATAAATATGTAAGACAATTTATTTATATATTATAAATAAAATATAATACAACATGCATAAATATGTCATTACATATATTGACACCTCCTGGCATTGTAATGACATGCCACATGTCAACACATTACACATTGTATATCTTATATGTCAGTATATTATATACATGTTGTATGTTATCTAATATGATATATTACATGTTAAATATAATATATGACATGCCTTTTAATGGAAGTCTTTTGTGCACTGAAGAAAAAATCACTTTAAAGCCCTTTGTGACCTGGCCCCAATCTCTCTTGTACCACTATACATTATTCCTTTTTCCTTACTCTATGCTTCAGTCAAACTGGCCTTCTCTCTGTTCCTCACACGGAGGACTTTATCTCCTGTCTCTTTCTTTGTCTTTATATTGGCCATCCTTTGTACCTGTAATATGAATCAATCAGTCAATAGACATTTATTATTATTATTTAGTCAATTCGTCATGTCTGACCCTTTGTGACCCCATTTGGAGTTTTCTTGGCAAAGATACTGGAGTGGTTTGCCATTTCCTTCTCCAACTCATTTGACAAATGAGGATGTTGAGGCAAACAGGGTTAAGTGACTTTCCAAGGGTCACACAGCTGGTAAGTGTCTGAGGTCAAATTCAAACTCAGGTCCTGTGACTCCAGGGACAGTTCTCTTTCCACAGCACCACCCAGCTACCAGAATATTTATTAAGTGCATACTATGCGCCAGGCAATGACCTAAGTGCTATGATGTATCTCTACCTCATGAAATCCTTCTATTCCTTCAAACTAAAGCTCAAAACCAACATTCCACAGCGAACCTTCCCTAATCCTCCAGCTATTAGTGCCCTTTCCTCCTCCCAAAGCAACTTGTATTTATTCCCTCTATATTTATTTTGTCTAAATTTATGAATGTCCTTCCTGTTTCCTCCCATTAGAATGTCAACTTTTTTAAAATAGAGGTTATTTTATTGATTGTATTTGTATTTCCATTGCTAAGCACAGTGCCTGGCATACAGACGGCGCTTAATAAAACTTTGAGTGATGCTTTTCTGCAGAGTAGAAAGTAGGAAAAATTGGAGAAACAATTCAGATCAGTAAGTAGTTCAAGGTTTGATTCTGATAGTTTGGGTTACAGAATTGGGGATACAGTGATAGGACTAAGCAGCAGAAATTTAGCAAATAACTCAAAGTAGTTTGTTCAAAAAAGGTTGGATTGGAGTTCTTGTAATTAAACTGTGTTATTTTTGCATCTTTATCCTTCCTTTTAATGTGGTATTAAATTCAACCTTTGTTCTAATCAGTTGATAATCTGAATGCACACAGACAGTTGATTTCGAAATGGCTCCTAGTAACTAGTTGTTTTCTGTGTATTAAAAATAATTGCTTATATTAAGATATGGTCAATTTCATTTTAGTGATTTTTTTTGTTCACCGTATAATACAGCATGTTTCCACTGTTTATAAGAAGCATACATTTTTCATTTTATGTTTCTTGCTTTTGTTTTTTTTTTCATAACATGGCTGATATGGAAATGTTTTGCATAAAAAGGAAGGCATAAGGCTTTTAAGTAATCTATAACCCTTTAGTGACTTTCATTACTTAATGCCAAACCATATTTTCCACTATATTTTTAACCGTCCTCTCCTTAGCCCATCTTCAGAAATGAAGCCACCGAGTATCAAAGTATATGTTAATTTTTATTTGGAGGATCACTATAAAGACTTTCTCTGCTTTTCTGCTCAGCCACAAATGTTGGGATGTCAACTTCAACTGTCTTCATGATGATCCCTTTATATCACTAGCAATACAAGATGAGATGATTAAGTTCTAAGAAATAATGTTTCTAGATGCCCTCGGGTACAGTTGGAATGAACTCTGTAAGTTCTTTATTCACCTGCTGAGGTAACCTTCTGTCCAACAGAAACTTGACATTTTCTGCTTTTATTTACAATAAAAATGACAATATGGGTGAAGTCTGGTTCTTCCAAGGGGTATATTAATTCATCGGTCATTTAGAATGCCAACAGCTAAATTAATATCTGTAGATCACAACTGCAGAATTTTAGATTTGTAGCAGGCTTCGGGGGCCCTCTTGTCCAAGCCAAACCCCCAAGAAATCCCTATTACAATATACTTGACTAGTAGTCACCCACATGTGCATGAAGTCTTTCAATGAAGGGGAGCCCACTACCTCCTGAAGCAGACGATTCCACTTATGAATAACTCTATTAAGAAGTTTTCCCAGGGCAGGTAGGTGATACAATGGATTCAGCACCAGCCCTGTACTCAGGAGGACTTGACTAAATATGGCCTCAGACACTTACTGGCTGTGTGACCCTGGACAAGTCATTTAACTGATTGCCTCAAAAAAAAAGTTTGAATTCACAAAAATTTTTACAAAATTTACCAAAAAATTTAAATTTACCAAAAAAGCTTAAATTTACAACTTTGGCAACTTCTACCCTTTGTTTGTGATTTTACCCTAGAGGGTCCACACAGAACAAGATTAATCCCTCTTTTACATGATAGTCATTTAAATATATGGAGTCTCCTCTCACTATATCCTCATATCTTCTTGTTTTCTAAACTAAATATCTCTAGTTCCTTCAAACAATATTCTTGTTATGATACAGACTTAAGGAAATTCCCCATCATGGTTCTCTTTCTCAGGATACCCTATAGCTTATCAATTAGAAAGTGAGAAGTCAAAGATGATACCTACATTGTAACCTGGGGGGAGTATACATCCTTCTGGAAGGTGGTACCTTCAATAGTATAAGAAAGTGAGGAAGAGGAGACAGTTTTAGAGGAAGGATAATGAGTTCAGTGGACATATTGGCTGGAAGTACCCTCTACCATAGATATTTTACAAATCACATAAGATTCCTTGATAGATATAACCATAGAGATGACCTTGTTCAATGATCTCCTGATTACCAATACAAAAAGGTTAGGGATTTTAATCTTAATATATAATTTCAAATACTGTATTTCTCAGAGTCAAGGCTTCAGGTTTTATATGACGGATATCAGTTCTATCATTCAAATCCCTTTAAAAAATTTACTTACAATGAGAGATCTGTAGAAATTATTGACACCAAAGACAGAAGAGAAATAAAAGTGTGTATATGTACATATACATACATATACACATATGTATATGTACATATATACACACATGTGTATGTATATATACATATTATATATAATTATATATATTTACATTTATAATATGTCTCTGTATTTAAAGTACAAGCAGAGCTGAAATGAGCCTTAGAAGTCATTTAAATGGTTTAGTTTAAAATGATGCATAAAATCTAAATGTGAATTCTGTTCTATCTCAGCAGTATTTCCTTTAGGCAGAAAAAGATAGGGTTGGGGATGAGGAGTTTTCAGTCCACTATTTGCATTCTTCTTGGAGAAATCTTTTGGTAATACCTCATTTATTTTTGAAGTAAGGGTCAAAAGTGACTGGATGAATATTTTTCTCTTTTCTGTAGCTAATGAGAATTTGTAAAAGCTGCTTACACTTGACCAAGCTTCATGAAAGCATTTTCTCCTTCCCCTCTAAAATGACAAGATTTCAAAGTAATCACTGTCCTGTAATAATCAACTTTCTCAAAAGGAAAGTTTTTGCTTTCTTGCTAATAGGATTTTGTCTGCAAACAAGTTATTAACAGTTGGCAGGCGCCAATGGGCTAGATTATACTTTTGATTAGATTTTTCAAATTAAATATTTGGATTATATTTCATCTTCTGTTGCTTAGTTATTTGGTAGAGCTTTTCACCCTCCTCTTTCTTCCCCCCCTCCCTCTCCCATCCTATTTCCCTTTCCTCTGGTGCTGTGGGGGAAATGAAGGCTGAAATTTAACCGCACTTCAGTGTTACATGGTGGAAAACAAACTGAATACCTTCCTCGCTCTATCCCTGCTCTACTCCTCTACTCTGCTTTTCCTTCAAGATCCAACTTCTCTGTGAAGTCTTCCATGCCCTTCTAATCCTCAGTGAAGTCCTGTGGGACCGTCTACATCACCTGTTTGACATTTAACCTCAGGATGGCTCATACAATTTTTTTCATGGCTTCATACATCTTATCTCCCCCAAACAGAGTATACAGATTACTCCTTGAGGCAGAAGGTATGCCCTATGCTTCATGATATTCACTTAATCTTAGAGCCAGGGCAAAAGGTCATTGCTTTTGTGTTGTTATGTGTTGCTTTTGTGGCATCACTGAAATGCTTGACTTGGTTTGTAGTAAAATAAATACCTACCTCACCACAGAGAACAGGAATTTTCAGGGTTTAAAAATGTCCATATACAAAAAGTAATATTAAAGAACTATTCCCTTGGTGTCCCCATGGTGTATTTTGCTTATCCTGTCAACCTCTGGTTGTAGATCTCCTTAGCACATAGGTTCTCAATAAATATTTTTTATTGCATTCATCTAATCCCAAGTTTATTCCACAAAAGCTTACTCCTCTAATTTGTGAGTCCTAAGTCACTATCTTGTAGCAACCACCTCATCTCTTTTATTACAGGCACCTGCAAAGATTGGCTGCCCTGTCTGTCTTACAGATAAATTGGAGTCACTGGCACATATCTCAGGATGATCAGCACTTTGTCCTGATTAGTGAACATAGTTTTACTAAGGGAATGAACCAGTCATAAGCTAAACCATTAGATGGGAATCAAATCTGGACTCAGACAATTACTAACTGCGTGACCCTGGGCAAGTCAACCCCATTTGCCTCAGTATCCTCATCTGTAAAATAAGGTAAAGAAGGAAGTGGCAAACCACTCCAATATCTCCAACAAGAAAATCCCAAGTGGGGTCACAGAGAATCAGACACAACTAAAAAACAACCAAAAATAGGTTGGGAAATGGTCAATATACCAAGGATGCCTTTACTAGTCCACCTTCTCCTCAATTCCTGGCAATCTGGTTTCCACTTTACGGAAACTTCTCTCTTGTTGTTCTTGTCCCCGTTGTTCTTAACCTCTCCATAGCATCTAACATTTCACTTCCTTTTCTATTTACCTGATACTTCTTTCCTTTGGGTTCAGAGACACTGAACCCTCTGTTCGTTCTTCTTTCATCTATCTTTTCCTTTCTCTGACTCTTTGTCCCTTTTCTCACCCCATAAAGTGAGGTTCTGTTGTTAATTGAGCTTCAAATACCACCTCTACACAGATGATTCCCTTAAACATATCCCACCAATATCTCGAATTCGAAATGTCCAAAATCGTGCTTGCTATCTTTTCCCTAAAATTTCTCCTTTTAGAATCAATTAAAGATTCAGCTATATTCTGAAATTTTTTGTGTTGACTCATTCCCTTATAATGGCTGTTTTTCCATTTTTCCTTTTTTTCCCCTCAAAAAAGCATTGATGCAGGGTGAGAAACCTTTTCTTGAAAAACTATTCAACGAAAAGATGAAGCTATCTTTTTCTAAGAGAAATGAGACCCAGAAGTCAAGTTGTTTACTTCCATTCTCTAAAATCACCTCTCTTCCATTTATTAGTTATTCTTTGACCTTTTATCATTCAAAATAACTTCAATATTTCAAAAATTTGTGATTTCACCTGTGTGTGTACTCTTTGAGTCATTTCAGGTTGCTTTGCCCCATTGTTAAATAGTCTTTTGTGTGCTGCCATGGCCCTCCCAAATTATCATCTGGTGGACAGCCTTCTGGTAATGAACCTCTCTCAAGTCAGGCACAGTGGTTCTCAGAGGATAGAAATAGTCCGTCATCAAGCCCACATGTGAAAACTTTTCCAGATTTATTCTAACACTCCTCCTTGCCCAAACTTGAGTTCTCTTGAATTAGCCTTGAAGAACTCAGGTTCATGGTCATACCACAATGAAGTACTGGGGTATAACTTTAATGCAGGAGAATTCAAAACATTCTTTTATTTCTGTTAGATAACAGACCATTTCTATCTCCTTGTTGGCTTCTATATACTCTCCTATTTATTGTTTGTTTGCAATATAAAGAAGAGTAACCATCATTTCAAGAATCAGTGATAGTGTATTATTCTTAAACCATCAATTTTATTTTAATTTAATGGCAACCACTTTTGCAAACACTAGGCCCTGATTTTCTCCCAATTCCTCTTTAATATTTCACTCTCTACAGAATTTTTGGCTCATTCAGCATTCAAGATCACATCTTTTGTCATAAAAAGATTGAAAGTCTTGTACCATGCCTGTGTGATGGGTCAGCTTTCTCATGAAATCTTTTTTTTAACAATGTTTAAAATTTTCATCCACTGTTTGAATGAAGTAACACAAGTAGGCATGAAAATGATAAAATAATAATGCCTTGTGCCGTGAGCTCAGCTGCTAAAGTTCTTCTATTGCTAGGAACGAATGCATCTAAACCAATGTATTGAAAATGCTCTTGTCCTGTGTGTTTACACATATAAAAGAATTAATCAGAAAAGTAGACTGGAAGAGTGTTGAAAGCAGGGACTATTTCATTTCTATCCTTGTATCTCCAGCACTTAACACAGAGCCTCACACATGGTAAATGCTTCATAAATTTTTGTTAAATGAATGAAATATTCTTTTTTCTATTAACATATTACCTTGTGCTTTGGGAAAAACAGGCAAGTGTATCTGAATGTTTTAGAGACATTTATTTCAATTACCAAAGGCTCTATTAAAAAAATAAACATGGCATAACACTGTACATGATGATACTCTTACTTCGTTAATACTTCAAAGATCTGTAGCAGATTATAGGCTTTCCATTACTTAATAGATGCTTTTATAAATTGCTGTGGCAAAAAAGAAAGAAAAACTGCCACTTAATGGTCTATCTTCTGGGGGTGAGTGTCTTTGAACATAGCTAGGCTGACATCCCACAATTCATCTCCCAGCCTGTATTCAAAGCCTTTCCTTAGCATAGTATCATCACCTCATAGACCATAGATTTAGAGCTGGGAGTTAAAGGCTATCTAATTCAATCTCCTAATTTTACAGTTGAGGGACTGGGGCGCATAGGGGCTAATCAATTTACTGAAGGTCAAATAGGAAAGGAGGAGGGGGAAGGGAAGGAAAGGAGCAATTATATAGTACTTACTATATGCCAGGAACTGTGCTAAGCCCTTTACAAAGATTATCTCATTTTAATCCTCATGACCCTGCAAGATAGGTGCTCTTTCCAGTTGAGGAAACTGAGGCAAACAAGGGTGAAGTGACTTTCTCAGAGTCACACAGCTAGTAAGCATCTGAGGCTAGATTTGAACTCAGGTCTTCCTGACTTCAGTCCCAATGCTCTATCCACTATGCCATGCAAGATCTGAACCCAGGTCCTCTGATTCCAAATGCAGCACTCTTTCTGCTGTACTATAACACCTCCATACCACGAGGAATCACCAGGAGGAGAACTTTGAGAATCAACCCAGCCTTGTTCTTCTTGAACCCAGGGACATTCAATGCATTATCATTTGGTGGGGCAGGATAGGATTTGCAAACATCACCAAAATGGACCAATTTTATCAGCATCACAAAATTTTTCACTTGGCAGACCACATTCAGCCATCTAAAATTTCTAAGACTTTTACAAGACGATTTTAAAGATTTATGGTTGGCTATTTATTCTTCAGTAGATAAAATCCAAGGGTCTGGATGTCCTTCAGGCAGGAACGTAGACAAACCATTTAATAATGATCAGAATCTATTCTTTTTAAAGACTAAAAGAAGAGTACACAGTGTTTTTTTATGGCGAAGTTGCTTTCAAGAAATTCTTACATCTAATTTATGCCTTCATTATTGAATATTAAGCGCATTCCTTCATATTTTATAGTCAGTGGAGATAGAGTCCAGTAGTCAACACCATGAACAATGGAAATAGTACTGAATTGAGAGCTGGAGTCTTGAGTTTGAATCATGACTCTGCCTGTGTGTCAATGGGCAAATTATTTAAACTCTTCCGGCCTCATCTCTAAAAAGGGGTGAAGGGACTATGTCCCCTTTCATCCCTAAATTGATGATCCAGCTTACCCATGACATCTCTAGCTTTAAGTCTCCACCAGAAAATACTCATGGCTCAGTAAGTTGGCTTTGTAGATGCTAATGTTTAATGTTTGCAATGTGGATTAGGGCAAAGATGGGGTATCTTTTATTGAGAACATACCATATGAAACATGGTCAAAAGCCACTAAGGGCATATGCATTGTTCCACATTGTTTGACTGTCTTATTAGAATCAGAACAAAGATTCTGAACACTTGTTATTTCTTTTGTTTTTCATAAGAAAAAATGTTTTATTTAATATTTTAATTTTTCAACATTGATATCTACAAGATTTTGAGTTACAAATTTTCTCCCCATTTCTACCCTCCCCCCCCGCCCTAAGATGGCATACATTTTGATTGCCTCCTTCCCCAGTCTGCCTTCCCTTCTATCACCCCAGTACCCTCCCCTTTCCCCATCCCCTTTCTCCTTACTTTCTTATAGGGCAAGATAGATTTCTATATACCATTGCCTATATATCTTATTTCCCAGATGCATGTAAAAACAATTTAAAAAAAAAACATTTGTTTTGTAGAATTTTGAGTTCCGAATTCTCTCCCTTCCTCCTTCCCCACTCACCCTCCTTGAGAAGGCAAGCAATTCAACATAGACCACACGTGTATCATTATGCAAAACACTTCCATAATAGTCATGTTGTGAAAGACTAGTATATTTCCCTCCATTCTATCCTGTCCCCCTTCATTGACTTTTCTCCCTTGACCCTGTCCCTTTTCAAAAGTGTTTGCTTCTGACTATCCCCTCCCCCAATCTGTTCTCCCTTCTATCATCCCCCTGCATCCCTTTCCCCCTTACTTTCATATAGGGTAAGATGCCCACTTGAGTGTGTGTGTTATTTTCTCCTTAAGCCAAAACTGATGAGAGCAAGATTCACTCATTCCCTTTGACCTACCACCTCTTCCCTTCCATTACAATAGCTTTTTCTTGCCACTTTTATGTGAGATAATTTACCCCATTCTATCTCTCCCTTTCTCCTTCTCCCAATATATTCCTCTCTCACACCTTAATTTTATTTTTTAGATATCATCCTTTTATATTCAACTCACCCTGGGCCATCTGTCTGTATATGAGTTACAAGTATCATCTTTCCATGTAGGAATGTAAACAAAACAGTTCAACTTTAGTAAGTCCCTTATGATTTCTCTTTCTCATTTACCTTTTCATGCTTCTCTTGATTCTTGTTTTTGAAAGTCAGATTTTCTGTTCAGCTCTAGTCTTTTCATTGAGAATGCTTGAAAGTCCTCTATTTTATTGAAAATCCATATTTTGCCCTGGAGTGTTATATTCAGTTTTGCTGGGTAGGTGATTCTTGGTTTTAATTCTAGTTTCTTTGACCTCCAGAATATCATATTCCAAGCCCTTCTATACCTTAATGTAGAAGCTGCTAGATCTTGTGTTATCCTGATAGTGTTTCCACAATACTCAAATTGTTTCTTTCTGGCTGCTTACAATGTTTTCTCCTTGATCTGGGAACTCTGGAATTTGGCAACAATATTCCCAGGAGTTTTCTTTTGGGGATTTTTTGAAGAGGTGATCAGCGAATTCTTTCAATTTCTATTTTACCCTCTGGTTCTAGGATACCAGGGAAGTTTTCCTTGATAATTTCTTGAAAGATGATGTCTAGGCTCTTTTTTTGATCGTGGATTTCAGGTAGTCCAATAATTTTAAAATTATCTCTCCTGGATCTATTTTCCAGGTCAGTGGTTTTTCCAAAGAGATATTTCACATTGTCTTCCCTTTTTTCATTCTTTTGGTTCTGTTTTATAATTTATAGTTTTCTCATAAAGTCAATAGCTTCCATGTGCTTCATTCTAATTTTTAAGGTAGTATTTTCTTCAGTGGTCTTTTGGACCTCCTTTTCCATTTGGCTAATCCTGCCTTTCAAGGCATTCTTCTCCTCATTGGTTTTTTGGAGCTCTTTTGGTATTTGAGTTAGTCTATTTTTAAGGTGTTATTTTCTTCAGTATTTTTTGGGTCTCCTTTAGCAAGTCATTGACTTGTTTTTCATGATTTTCTTGCATCACTCTCATTTCTCTTCCCAATTTTTCCTCTACTTCTCTAACTTGCTTTTCCAAATCCTTTTTGAGTTCTTCCATGACCTGAGACAAATTCATATTTTTCTTGGAGGCTTTTGATGTAGCCTCTTTGACTTTGTTGACTTCTTCTGGCTGTATGTTTTGATATTCTTTGTCACCAAAGAAAGATTCTATAGTCTGAGTATTTTTATGCTGCTTGCTCACGTTCCCAAGCCAATTACTTGACTTTTGAGCTTTTCATCAGGGTATGACTGCTTGTAGAGTATAGAGTGCTTTGTCCCAAGCTTCAGGGTCTTTGCACTGCTGTTTTCAGAGGTACTTCTATTCTGAGGTGGTAAGATGCTCCTCTCTTGGCCTGTGGTCTGGTCTGTGAAAGCAGGCACTCCTTTCTGCCATGTAACTACGAGGAGAACTCCCTCTCCACAGACAACACAAAGGTCTGCCATACCAGTGCTCCTCTTCCCCCAAGAACTGCCAACCAGGACCATAACCCAGATCCAAGCAGGGGAAAGCAAGAGAACCTTGCCTTGGTGCCAGCAAAGTGCTCCCTGCACTCCCACTCTGATCTGCCACTTGATTCCTTTCACTGTGTGGGCCAGGGGCTCCAGAAGCAGCTGCTCTTGCTGCCCTGGGGCTGTGGCTGGACTGTGCACTTCCCTCACCCAGATCCAGCAGTTTTCTCACTGACCTGCTACATTGTCTTTGGCATTTGTGGGTTGAGAAATCTGGTAATGGCCACAGTTCAGTGATTTAGGGCCCTTAGGCCTTCTCCGCCCATTCTACTCTGTGCCTGGTCTGTCCCGGCGCAGCCCACGTTGGGCTGTGCTCTGCTCCCAGCATGGTGCGATGGACTCTTCCCAGTGACCATCCAGGCCGTCTTGGGCTGGAGACTTGTTTCCCTCTGTTATTTTGTGAGTAGTATAGCTCTAGAATTCATTTAGAGTCATTTTTACAGGTGTTTGCAGGGATTTGAGGAAGAGCTTAAGAGAGTCGCTGTTTTCAAGCTGCCATCTTGGCTCTGCCCCACACTTGTTATTTCTAAGGCTTGACATTCTATAATGTGAACCAGCCAGTATTGTATTCTTCCAAGTAACTTTGCTGTTATCTTTTTCAAGAGGCATAGAGTTTTCTCTTTTAAGATTAGGAGAGCATCTTTTTATGGTGGCTAAGAATTGAAAATTGAAGGCATGCCCATCAATTGGGGAATGCCTAAACAAGCTTTCGTATATGATTGTGATAGAATATTATTGTGCTATAAGAAATGATGAGCAGGATGGTTTCAGAATAACCTGGAAAAACTTATATTAGCTGATGCTGAGTAAAGTGAGTAGAACCAGGAAATTGTACACAGCAGTAGCAATATTGCATGACTAAGAATTGTGAATGACTTAGCTATTCTCAGCAAAACAATGATCCAAGACAATCTTGGCTTTTCACTGTAGGTAGTATAGACTGCCTTGTATACACAGTAAAGTACTGGATTGACCCTTCTTTTTCCTCTGCACTTTCATTTTTATGGATGGTTAATGGTTTATGGATGGTTTTTCCCTTGTTGCTGTCCTTCTCATCACTTCTTTCATTTTCCTTTTTCTTCTCACCTTAGTTTCTTTGCTCTCAAACATCCCAGTGCTCTCAAAGACTTGTCTTTGAGATTTGGTTAATAGGTTGCTATTTAACTTCAAGTCTTTTGCTTTTTGGAACTTCATTTAAATAGTGGATTTTTGATACAAGCTCACCTTGACATCTGTCTGTGAAAACATGCTGGGTACTTTAAGATTGAGGGAAACTAAGATTTTACTATGTATTTTCATCCTGTAGTGGGTATTTGGGGTAACAAAGGCCATAAACTTTCTTACTATATAAAATGTTACGTCCATTTATTTGTCCTAAATTAAGTAGTTATAGGCATTAATGTCCGATACAATTTTATACACTTTTATCTATGCTCCCCTCTCCCAGGAATATTTTTTTTAGGTTGAATATTTTTGCTAGTCTATTTGTAACTCTTGAACATTTTTTAAAATTGATCTTTAATTCTCTAATATGTTTTTGGGGGGCAGGGCAATTAGGGTTAAGGGACTTGCCCAAGGTCACACAGCTGGAACAGGTGTCAAGTGCCTGAGGCTAGATTTGAACTCAGGTCCTCCTGACTCCAGGGCTCACTGTACCACCTAACTGCCCCTCTCTAATATGTTCTTAATAGCAATCAAATATGTTGAATTGAACTGGATTCTAGTACTCAATATAGCATAATAATATTCCATCATAATCATATACTTGTTGGCTTATTTAGCCATTTCCCAATTGATGGACATCCCTTCAATTTCCAATTCTTAGCCACCACAAAAACCATACCTATACGCCTCTTGAAAAAGATAAAAGCTAGACTTGGGATTTCATTGGAATAACGAATTCTTAGATAAGGAAACTCTACCAATGCAGTGGGCACATTATCTGCAATTGAGAACTGTCTAGAGAACTGAGAAATTAATGTCACACAGCAAGTGGGTGAAAAATGGTGGAACTTGAACCCAGATTCTCTTGGTTCTGACCACACTGTCACTTAAAATAATATTACAGATTATTTAGCCCAGAATTAAGCTTAATACCACAAAGCAATTCAATGATATCAATAGATCATAAGGTTACCAAAATGTATTTTTGAAAAATAATGTTTTTTCTTCTACCTTTCCTTATCTGTAAAATGAATAAAGTTGAACTTGATAACCTTGATAACCTCTAAGCGATAACCTCATCCAGATTTGAGGCCTTATTAATATTTTTCCTGTACGACAGAGCTGACTTTCATACTAAAGTATTAGTGGTAAGGAATAAAGGATGACTATTAAGCTTCCCAATTTGATTGAAGTCCATCAGCAACAACTCCAAATTTGCTAACAATCATGGGAAAAGATTAATTTAAAGAGAATTAGCAGAACAATATCTTTTCAATTAGTTCTGAAGGGTTGTTTTATTCCCACTGTTATAGCCCCTGGGATGATAACCAATAAGATGAAGAAAATGTATTGCTTAAATAAAATGGCATCTTTTTTTTTTGGCTAAAAACCATGTTTTGACTGAGGTTTCACATGCCAGTCACAAAGTTAAATTTTATACTGTAAGAAGCATGGTTTAATTTACGCTTAAACCAGTAGTGGGAGTCAAATAAATTAACAACTGTTTCTCCATGGAACTGAACTGAGGTACTGCTTACACAGTGGGCAACTGGTTCACAGGCCCTGCCCCTGCTAACATCTGGTTCATGGAACTCAAAGCTAAATTAGGTATGGGCAGAACCGGTAGAACTCGCAGAAACCCACCACTGACTTAAATCAAAGAAATCTGGTGTTCAATCCCATGTGAATCTATATAATAGCACATTTTATGGTAGCAAAAATTTGGAAATCAAATAGGTACCCTCCCCAGATGGAGAACAGGAATAGGAAATGGACCTGTGATTTCATTGGAATAAAGAACTCCTGGGTAAGGAAATTTCCTCTACCAATGCAGGTCAGCACTTTTTTCTGCAACTCATAGTCTTGAAGAATTGCCTAGAGCACTGAGAGATGGAATTTCCCAGGTTCGTACAGTTAGAATCCAGGTCATCCTGACTTTATGGTCCCCTCTCTATCTGCTCTGCCACACAGTGACTCATGGTTATTGGGGGATAGTTGAACAAATTGCAGTATATGAATGTAATTGAATATGAGTATGAGATAAGAAAAAATGAACATGAAGAATTCAGAGAAACTTGGGAAGATTTGGAAGTACCTTGAATAGTCTGCAGTGTATGAACTGATGCAGAGTAAGGATGATGTGGAATGAAGAGAACAATTTATGTTATGACCTAATGTAAAGGAAAGTAACACTGAAAGACATCAGAACTCTAACCAATCTTGACTTTAGAGGACTGATGGCGAAGCCTACCATCATCCTCTTGGCAGAAGCAAGACTGTAAGTGTGAAATAAGGCAGATGTCACACACGGTCAACACATCCATTCACTTTGCTTAATAATGTTTTGTTATAAGGAAGGATTCTTTGTAAGGTAGGTGTCATTGGAAAAAGACAGCAATGTAAAAAAAATACATTACAGCGTTGTAAAAAAATTCACAAAACATTAATTTTTTTAAAAATAAAACATCTGGTGCTTACAGTGAGAGCTTTTTGTGTTCACTACTAAGACCCTTAGTTAAGATGCTCAAAGAGCTTCTGCATTCTTCAGACTATTCTCTTATAGATCTGAGTGCTTATTAATATTTATGGTGACAGCGTATTTCTCTGACAAGCAAAAACCGATTTTACATGATTTAAAATTAATAAATTTAACTGCAGCACAACAAAATTATAATTAAATGCAAAAGAAGTAATTTTGGCCATTTAATTATTAAGCCCATCTCCAGCAATGTTTCCACTTGAGTGAACAAGAAAAATTGGGTTATAAACATGAGTTCTTGCTAATGTATTTGTCATAATGTGGTTCCCCTAAATGATCTTAGGGGAGTATCAACAAATAATTCAGAAAGTGTAATTTAGCAAACTAATTAAAATAGTGAGAAATTTCATATTTCTTCTCAGCTACATTGTCATGGATATTAAAAGACACACCAAGACAAAGTAAGGTATAATACAGTGAGTCACTAACTTATGGATGCTCAACTTAGCAATGATTTATACATAGGAACTTGATTCCAGGTTGTTCATAGCCCTCATTTGTGTTCCTAAGGGGATAGTTGCTCTTTGTTCCCCAATCCAGAACATCTGAGGAATGAATAACCTAGAATGATCCTTTCCAGGGGTTCTTAACCTTTTGTTTGTCATCAATCTTTTTGATAGTCTGGTAAAACTCCTTCCTAGAATAATGTTTTTAAATGTATAAAATATATAGGATTAAAAGCAAATGAATTATATTGAAATACAGTTTGCTCTCCCCACACATACATACACATATACATATGTGTGTGTTCAAGTTCAGAGGTCCCAGGCTAAGAATCCCTCTCCTATAAAGAGGCTTAGGCTGCCGATGTAGAAAGTTAAGTCACAGGTATTCAGCAATGTATACCCTGAGTCCAATAACGCTGGAGAGAGGGTGGGAAAGATGGGGTTTGGAGGTATGGAGCCTGGATGGATTATATATTCCTGGCATCTTTACCTCTGGGATACCGCTGGGGTGGATTGATTATGATTACCCTCCTTAAAAGATAATTTTATTTTCAAGGAACTTGGTTTCCAAGACCTTGATTTTATCATTGCATATATATGTTTATATGTTTTGCAAGGTATGTGTTGGGAACAGAATGAGACCCAAGTAGCTATTGTATCTTGAGTTGAGATCAAACAACACCTGAAGTTTAAGGATTTCTTTTTGGGAACTTATTAAGGTCAAAATTTGATTAACCAAAACTATCTCCCGAATGACTTCAGGTTCTTGGTGGAATAGGACTACAAAAATTTGATAATGATCAAGGTTCGCATCAATGTATACTCTTGTGTTTTTCCATCCTTGTGAATGTAGGTGAGAAGTGACCCAGCTTCAGGTCATAATAGCAGCCCTTCCAGTTTGGGATTTGTTTTCTTCTTGGTTTTATGTAATTTTTACTTTATTTCTTGCCTTCCCAATGTGAACAGCCACCTTTTTTCTTTATGATCTCATAAAAGTCATATGTTTAAGTGCCAGAAAAAAGTCAAGGTCAAAAATAAAGGAACCTTTGCACAGGAACTGTTTCTGTCTATTCATGTTTCCTGTGGTCACTGCTAAGAGAATGAGGTCAAATACTACATTTCACCAGAGATCAGACATTAGGGATTTGCTGTTTTGAAGTTTGTTATTCTAAGGAACAGTCTGTAAAAGGTCAACTGGAATAGGTTTCACATGGCCAACCCCCTGTCTCTCCCACTTAGAACTTGTATGGAACACAATTCACATGACTATACTTTTACATTCATCTTGTTTGCCTCCTGGAAAGGCTTTCCTCGGGGTCACACTCAAGTTTAGACATAAGATCAGTGAATGTGATCACCTGTTGAAAAGGTCAGGAATAGTATTGAATCACCACTTTAGTGAAATAACCTTAAGAATAAAATCTCTTTCATATTCTTCTTAAACTTCTGCAAGCTCTGGTGGGTAAAGGATGTCTTAGTTCTTCAAGAAAGGTAGCGGGGTGGTACGGTGGATAGAAGGCTGGACCTAGTGTTAGGAACACTTGCCATGTGCTAGCTATGTAACCCTGGGCAAGTCACTTAACCTCTGTCTGCCTCAGCATCTTCATCTGTTTAATGGGGTTAATAAGGGCATCTACTTTCCAGGGTTATTGTCAGGATAAAATGAAATATTTGTAAAGTGCTTTGGAAACCTTAAAATGCTATATAAATACTAGCTATTATTCAACAAAGCATCGAAAATAGTGCCTCTCATAAAGTAGGTGCTTGATGAATATTTATTCAATGAATAAATGAACTGGGGTTAACTAATGCTACAAAGAAGTACCATGGCATAGCAGATAGAACCAATCAAGAAGGCAGGAAGTCTGAGGTTTGAATCTTGCCTCTGACACATATTGGCTGTATGACCCTGGCGGGCAAGTTACTCAACCTCTTCGTGCTCTAGGCCTTCAGTTCTCAAAATATGCTCTGGGGACCTCTGGGTGTTCCAGAGACCCTTCCAGGGGTATGTGAGATCAAAACTATTTTCATAAATATACTAAGACATTTTAATTTTTAACATGGTAAATATCAATGGTATAACCCATATAAATAAAAGCTCTCTAGGGTTCTCAATAATTTTTAACAGTGTAAAGGGGTCCTGATATCAAATAAAGTTTGAAAACTGCTGCTGTAGGCAGCTTAGATGCAATACTGCAAGGTGTCAACCTACACTGGTGAAGGGAATATCCTCACCTGGGAGCTCCCTATATCAATGAAATCACAAGTTCAGTCCTTAACCTTAATGCTACCTTGTTTAGTTCTCCAGTTCTTTTGTTGTACTTCTTTCTTCAAATATCTCTTGGCAATAAGGGATTGTCCTTTTAGTCCTTTGTATCTGTAGAAACTAGCATGTAGTAGATGATGGTAGGTACTTTCCAGGTCTTCTAATCCAAATCCCTCCTTTCACAGATTCAGAAGAGGTTTAAATGACTTGCCCTCTGTCACACAGGTGGCAAAGAGCAGGGTTAGAATTTGAATCCATGTCTTCTGGATCCAAATCTAGAACTTTTCTCATTGTACGCATCCTACCTCTTATCAACAGATCTATACTATTGGTTTATGTCAGTGTTTAGGTTTCCATGTCAGTCTCCCCAAAATCTATTTAATCTATAATATATTCAGAATATAAATTAATTTTCATTAAATTACTAAATTGAATTTTTGGCCAAACCTGTGATTTCATCATTATAGGGAACTCCCAGTGAGGAAACACCCTCCACCAATGCATATTGGTGACTGCCATATAGTTTTAGTTGCCTAGGGCACTGAAAATTGATGAAGGTCATTCAGCCAACATTTGGGTCAGAAGCAGGACTTTTCCTGAGCCCAGGTCTTCAAGGGCCTTAGGTTGCTTCTCTATCCACTATGCCACTTTTAAACTATACTTTACAAGAATATAGGATCTTCAATTTCATAAGCAAAGAGAACTCCCTATATGGAATTCTCTCTACCATCCTCTGTCTGTAACACAATACAGTGGTCTCAAACTCTAGTAGAATCTTAAATGGTCACTAAATCATACACGGGGCTCCATGAGAGCTGACTATGGACCTAGAAAACCACATATTAACATCATCTATGTTCTATTATATTTTCATTTATTTTGTTAAATATTTCCCAAATACATTTCATTCTGGTTTGGGCCAGCAGATTATGGTCACAGCAGATAGGTTCTAGAGAGTTCTCTGAGACTCTCAGAGTTTAGGAAACTTGCCCAGATTCACATGATAACTGTCAGAGGCAGGATCTGAATCCAGGGTCTTCCTGATGCTAAGTCTAGCACTCATTGGATCATCGAGAGCTGAAAAGGTCTTTAGAATACAACTACATCATCTGTTTCATTTTACAGATGAGGAAACTGAGGTCCATAGAGGTAAAGTAACTTGTAGGACCACTCAGCTAATAAGTGACCGAGGTGGTATTTGCAATCAGGTCTTTCTGACTCCAAGTCTAGCATTCTATGCCCTCTGTCATATTGCTCTTACTCAAGTGTAAGCACTCATTTATGAAGTTGTTTCTATGGCAAAGTATATTCCTGAGAATCACATTTGTTCTCTAGTTCTTTCACTTATGCAGCTTCTCTCCCCAACGAGCTGGTAAGTTTCTTAGCAATAAGGGACTGTGCTCCTACTAAACTATACTCATCCCCCATTCATGAAGTTGTTTCTATGGGAAAGTGCATCCCTGACACTTGTAAGGTCTAGTGGATTCCATGGGAGGCCTATTTTATACCTACTGACTTAAATGCTGCTTCTCATGCTTATGCTTCATCTTTCTCAGGTATAAAACCACTGTAACTCTTAACCTCTTTCTTCCTCCAGCCCAGTGTGGCCAAGCTATATCACACACTGTGACATTTATTTGGCCTGCTCCACTTCTTGCCATGTTTTCAAAGCTTCCATGATAGACAGAAAACATTTTGACAACAGCCCCAAAGCAATAGGAATTCCTGTATTTCCATCCAGAGACAACACACTCTCTTGACATCATCAGGACTGGCTGGAAACCAAGAGCCTCTGATTTAACAAGGGCTGATAGGAAGGAGTAAAATAGAAACAATGCCCTTTTTGAACACATTAGCTTCAACCCAGGCATGCAGCTGATAGTTACATCACTGGAAGCTCATAGAAATTACAAACCTCTTCTGTTTATAAAACAATAGATGGCATTCACTTCCAAAAACTACTTAAAAGACGCTGGGCCAGGAGTGCTGACTGACAAGTTCAGGCCCTTTTCCCTAGCTGACATCAAAAACACACCCCCTTTTTACAATACTCCCGTCTCCCTGAAATCATATAGTGGAGTATTGTTTCATTTTTTTTTTTTTAGTCTCTCCCCATCTCCACGTCTCTATGTTCTTTTCTCACATACTGTATATGTGTGTGTGCGCGCGCATGTATGTGTGTATATGTGTGTGTATAGATAAACATATATAAATAGATTTTTTTTGAGGCAATAGAGGTTAAGTGATTTGCCCAGGGTCACAGAGCTAGTAAACATCTGAGACCAGATTTGAACTCAAATCTTTCTGACTCTAGGGCCACTGTGCCACATAGCTGCACCTTATTTTAATCAAGCTAGTTTATCTGTCATCCCTTAAACATCCTGTCTCTGTGCTTTTCTTTGCTTAAGAAGTTACCTATACTTGGGGTAACATTCTTCACCTCTACTGTTCCTCCTTCCCCCAAGTTTGAATGTCATCCCTTCCTTATTATGACCTCCACAAGCACCTGGTGTCTCTCACGTGTTTATGCCAAACTCTAAACTGCTGAATAACAAGGAACTCATAAATAACTCGCATTTATATAGCATTCAGACATTTACAAAGTGTTTTCCTCACCATGCCGCAGTGGATTCAATAACGCAGCATCAGCCCCATTTTATAAAGGAAGAAATTGACACATGAAGAAGTTTTAGTGACTTGTGCAGGGTCACAGAACTAGTAAGCGGCAGAATCAGGATTCACATCTAGGTCTTCAGTCCCAAAGACCAGCCCTCTTTGTACTAAACCACATTGTCTCACAATAGTAGGCACTAACTACATGTTCAATAAATGAATGAATAGATGCACAATATTCCTTCAGCAGTAACCAACAACTTTTCAGATGAATCCTAAACCTGATTCCTACTCTCCTACATTCATTCGTGACTTCATCATTGTTCCCAATCCCCAATAGAGAGCATAAAAACTGCAGAATCTCAAGACTGGAGGCCATCTAGTCCAACTCATACATCGAGGATCCCTTTGCAACATATATGGCTGTCCAACTTTTAAGAGATTTCCACAGAGGGGAATCCACTATTTTTTTTAAATAACCCATACAAATTAATAGGAAGTTTTTCCTTACTAATCCTAAATTTATCTCTTTGTAGCTTCAACCCTCTGAGATTAAGCAAAACAATTGTACCCTCTCTTTGATATGATAGCTCTTCAGATAATTGAAGACAGTTACCATGGATCTCCCTTGTCTGTCCCCTCCCCTCCCCTAAGTCTTTTGCATTCTAGGCTAAATATGAAATTCTTTCAACTAGTTTTCATGTGGTGTGATCTTGAAGATCTTTACTAGTTTTCCCTTTGTAGCTCTAGCTAGAGCTACCACTCAGGTGGGGTGATGAGGCTTTGCCCAAAGGTGCTGAAATTTAGAGAGATCTGATAGCACTTTTATACCCTTATCAGGTAGAAACAACTGATCTTTTCACTTAACTTGGCAAGAATAATTAGTCAAAATGAGAAGATACCAGATGGGATATTCCTCTTCATCCTGGAGTGGTTGCACACCACTTCAAGGCCAATTCCTCCGCAGCCTGGCCTCATTTCATTTCCTCTTCAGCAAGATTCAAAAGGTGTCTGGGAATCTGTGTTCACTCTCCACTATCCACCCACCAGGTGCTTTCTTCCCCAGTGGGACTTTGTGTTCTGAAATCTTTCACCAAGTATTCCTGAGCAAGCAAACTTGTTTTAATGCTTGCATTAAAAATATTTTGTAGTGTTTACCTTGAGAACAAAACTGCTGGTTATATAGCTCTATGTCTAGCTGGCAATATTCTTCTTAAAATGTAGCACCCAGAACTGAATACAATGCCACACATATTAACTGACCAGGGTACAGTACGGCATGCTTCTATTAAACACAGGCTTGGGTTTGCATTAGCTTTCTTGGCTGCCAATATCATACTTTTGTTTTCTACTGAGCTTGTAGCATATTAAAACTCTCAGGGCTTAGTGACCATTCCTCTAATCTTATTCTGAAGTTGATTTCTTTCGAACTCACGTATATGACTTTATGTTTATCTCTGTTGAGTTTAATCGTATTAGATTCAGCCCATTGCTTTTGGTCTCTTAGTCTTATCATCTAATGGATTAGCTATCCCTTCCAGCTTGGTGTCACCTGCAAATTTGATATGTATGCAATCTATTCCTTTCCCCAAATCATTGATTAAAAAACCAAATGTTAAATACCGTCAGGCCAGAACAGATGCCTGGGACATAACTCTACAGACTTCCTTCCAAGATAATACTGAACAATTAATTAACTCTTGGTTCTGGTCATTCAACCAGTTTGGAAATCTACCTAATTGTATCATCATCTAGCCCACATTTTGCATCATTTGCACAAGAACAGGACGGGAAGATTTGTCAAAACCTAATTATATCAATAGCATTCTCCTTATATACCAGTCTAGTTAGCATGTCAAAATAAAAAAAGAAGTGAGTCTGTCATGTCTTCTTCTTGATGAAGCCATGTTGGCTCTTTGTAATCACCTCTTCCTTCTGTAGAGGTTTACTAATCATCCTCTTAAAAATAACTTCCCTCCTTTTTTCCCCTGTAGACTTCACAAATTTTATATCATTTGATGCCACCTAAATATTTTGGGGAAGAAAAGCCTATAGAATTATACCTCTATTAAATGAAAAGGATGCATCCCAAAGAACACACTTCACTGTTAGAAGCATTGGTACTCACAGTAGACAGGCCGAGGGCCTAGACATGATTTCCCTTCTTACTCTATCATAAACATGGAAGGAGCAACTCCATCCCTTCCAGCCAAACAAGATGGACTCCTCCCAATCTTTATGAATTGTTCTGGAGGAGACATAATCACCTCTTCTCAGGACTTCCCAACCATAGGTGGTCCCAGCCGATATTGAATATTCATTTAAAGGCCTTCACCATTTGTCTCTAGCCTGTTTTCCCCCCAGACTTACTGAATATTACTTTCCTTCATATGTTCCCACCAAACTGGCCTACTGCTGCTTCCTGGCAAATAATGGTAACAATAATTATGACCAACATCCATATGGTGTCCTACTATATGACAGCTACTGTGCTAAGTGCTTTAATCCTCACAAACAACCCTGGGAGGAAGGCGTGATTACGATCTCCATTTTACAATTGAGGAAAATGAAGCAAACAGAAGTCAAGTGACGTGCCCAGGGTCACACAGCTAGAAAATGTCTGAGCCCACATTTGAATTCAGGTCTTCCTGACTCCAGGCCCAGAGCTTGATTCACTTTGCTACTCAGCTGCCTCTAAAAAAAGTACATTTTCTCTTTTGTCTTTGCTGGGGGGGAAATGTACTCTCATCTCCCCTCCATCTCTCATCCCTCTTACCTCTCCTTGAGGCTGAGGTCAAGGGCCATCTCTCACGTGAGGCCTATTTCGATAAGCCCAGTTACTAATTCCTTCCCAGTTTCCCTTGAAATTATTTTCTATAAAACTTTGTATTTACTTTTCTGTGTTCATATTATTTCCTCTCAATAGATGATAAACTCCTTAGGGCATATGGACATGGCCCAGGGAACTCCTCTCATATTCACATGTGACTGGACTGTGCATGTTCAGCAAATAGAGCCCTCCCTTGGCCTGTTCCTAATAGTACCACAGACTTTCTCAGCTAACAACCACCATAGTTAGTGACCCAGCAGTAAGAAGTCTGGAACTTTTCCCAATCCACTCTGTGCTCAGGCTGACTTTGTTAAGAGGCTCTCTTCCCAGAGGATTTGTTCATCCAAATATCATTAAACTAGCAAAAGCCAACGTTTTCTAGACATAGGCCCCAATATACATTTTGTGCAATTCCACCATGTAAAAATCTCCCCTGAGCATCACTTGGCCTTAGTTTTGGGTAGTTACATAGGCCAAGTTTGCACATAATAAGCTTTTGTACTTGAAGCCCTTGTGTCTCAGCTCTTGATTGCTTCTCATCCAGATAACAGAAAGCAATTTCAGCAAATGCTTTCCATAATTGGTTTGTGTCCACACACGGACCTCCTGGGATCCACTTATTTACATTATCATGCAATCTGCCTCCAAAACTCTCTCCCCGTTAGGAATCCCTCTTCCCCCAAGAATTGCATATAGCTTATCTGCTTAATCACTATATTAGTCCCAAATATCTATTCTCTGTTAGTTTGACTAATTTCCCTACAGCAAAGGTAGAAGGAAAACAAAATTTCTGCCATTGTTTTTTCTGTAGGGAGACAAGGGTACTGAGATAGTATTCCTTCAGCACCAATTAATTACATTAGCACCATATGGGTCTGTTTTAACACATTCTGGAACCATGATTAAATCATCTCTTTCATTTCTCCTGCAAGGGGTGTGTCAATCTACTTTTCTATGGCCCTTTTCACCATTCTTGTAAAATTTCTGGACCAAAATACTCTCTTTCCTGGCCACCACTACACAATGTGTGTAGTTCCTCTTGTTAGAATGTAAGCTCCATGAGGGAAAAAGCTATCTTTGCTTTGTTTTCATATCCCCACCTCTTAGAGCAAAGAGTTTGGTACATAAGAAGCCCCTGCCTTAGTATATGCCTTATCCTTTATTAACTCATTCCAGACTGAAAAGCTCTATGTTTATTCATTTAGAACAAAGGTCTTATTACTACTAATGTACCAGAACAAGAAATAGTAGTCAGAAGGATGCTCTCCATGCACATGAGAGAGTTATAGGCTCTCCTTACCCGACAGTCTCGCTGGAGTGTCTTCATCAATGCATTGTATGTTTCTGTATCAAAATATAATCCTTCATGCATGTCTTGCAAGAAATCCAAGTCCTTGAATGTAGGGTTTAATTTTTCTCTCTCTTTTCTAGATGCTCGTCGCTTGTACGTAGAACCTTTCAAATCATAGGTAAAGTGCATTTTCATTGAGCGAGGCAAAATGTTGTTCATCACCACAATCCTTATGTTAATGCCCCCTGACTGCACACAGTAGAGTCCATAAAACTTTGGTAAAAGAGTCCTAGGATTCTGGTTTAAATTCTAGAACAAAAAAGAGAGAAAGGAAAATCAGAATAATCTTTTGAAATACTGTGCCAATAAATCAAAGGGGTTCTTTCCGCTAAAGTTTTTTTTTAAATTAAGAGATATCTATTTTCTCTCCTATTCTCCACTCAGTCAAAAAAAGAAAAACAAATTTCTTGTAACAAACATGCATTGTCAAGGAAAACAAATTCTCTCATTGGCTGTGTTTGAAACATATGTCCAATTCTCAATCCCAAACCAACGAGGTGGTGCAGTGGTGCTGGACCTGGAATCAACAAAACTTGAGCTCAAATCTGGTTGCAGACACTCATTAGCTGGGTGACACTGGACAAATCATTTAACCTGTCTACCTCAGTTTCCTCACATGTAAAATGAAAGTAATAATGATGACAGCATTTAGCTCTCAGGGTTTTCATGAGGACAAAATGAGATAATATCTGTAAAGCACTTTGCAAAAACTGCAAAGTGTTATATAAATGCTAGCTGTCATCATCATTGCCACCACCATGTCTATCAAGAGGAGGATAAGAGGCATCATCGTTGGTCTTCTGGAGTCAAGAATATTATTGTACTGATCAAAATTCTTACAGTTCTCAGTTCTGTTTGCTTTTACAATGTTATTAGTACATAAGTTGTTCTTCTAGTGCTGCTCATTTCATTCGTCATCAGTTTTTTCATCAGCCTCCAAAACTATTCATTTTTGTAACATGTAGAATTAATGTTATGTTAGTAATATAAGTGATATTATAAATTGTTTTCTGATTTTGCTTATTTCATTTTGCATTAGTTTGTACAACTCTTTCCATGTCTCCTTGAAAGCATCTATTTCCTTATTTCTTATGAACCAATAGTACTCTTTCATAATTGTATATGATAATTTGCTCAGCCATTCCCCAACTGATTTGTATCCCCTTATTTTCCAACTTTTTGATACCACAAAAGAGCTGCTGTAAATATTTTTATACATATAGAACTATATAGAACTTTTTCCTCTGATTTCTTTTTGGGTATAGATCTAGCAATTCTATAGCTCCATTAAAGGATATGCACTGTTTAGTGTGTGTGTGTGTGTGTGTGATTCCAAATTGTTTTCCAGAATGGTTGTACCAATGAACAATTCCACTAACAGTTCATTAAAGGATCCATTTTCCCCCGCAGCTCCTCCATTATTTGCCAGTTTTTCATCCTCCTCTTCCTCTTTCTTCTTTCAATCTTTGCCAATCTGATGGGTGTGAGATGGAATACCAGAACTGCTTTAATTTGTACTTTTCCAGCTATTAATGGTTTGGAGCATTTAAGAAGATAGGATATGGATAGCCATAAGGGTTTCTTCTCTTTAGCATGGCTTGTTCATACCCTTAGACCATTTATCAACTGGGGAATGGTTCTTATTCTTATAAATTTTAATCAGTTCTTAATATATCTTGGAAATGAGGCCTTTTATCAGGAAAATTTCCTGCACAGATTTCCCCCCTGGTTGTTTCCCTTTTAATCTTGTTTTAATTTCATTTGTTTCTGCAAAATATTGATTTTATGTAACCAAAATGATCCACTTTATGGTCTGCGATCCTCTCTCTTCTTTGTTTGTTCAAAGTGGTGTTTTCATGATAGAATTAGGAAAGAATGTCAAATGCAATCATCCTCATGAATTATCTTTGCTCTTTATCTTTGTTTTAGATTCTAATTTCGCTTAATGCTGTATCATTTTCATCCTAAATTCAGAACATGAAAACTGAATGAAGTGGAGGGGATCATGAAGAGAGGCGGCATGGTCCAGGAGAAAGAACACTGGAATGGCTCTTACATAGTAAGTGCCTAATAAATGCTTATTAACATGTCTTGTGGGGCAGCTAGGAGGTGCAGTGCAGTCAGGAAGCCTCTTCCTGAGTTTGTCTGTGTTTTTTTTTTTTAAGAGGACCAATGATATCACACATCTGGCCTCAGACACTTCCTAGCTGTGTGACCCTGGGCAAGTCACTTAACTCTGTTTGCCTCAGTCTTCTCATCTGTAAAATGAGTTGGAGAAGGAAATGGTGAACCGCTTCAGTATCTCTGCCAACAAAACTCCAAAAGAGCTGGACATGACTGAAATGACTAGAATACAATTTACCTTGGACTGGGAGTCAGAAGATTTGCAAGTTCTCCCACGGACTAATTATATGATCTTACACAAGTCACTTAGAATGGTCTGAATCTTTGTTTCTTCTTCTGTAAAAATGGAATTAGACTAAACGCCTTCTAAGGGTTCTTCTAGCTCTAAATAATTTCATGAAATTGATTCTATGTTAAACAAAAACTAGATTTGTGATTAAGGGAATCTTCTATTTAAAAATTATGCATTTAATAGTTTGAGGCAGGAAATGATGACTAGAAAGAAAAAATTATGCATTAATAGGCATGACATGTATGTATCACCTATACGGAAACTACGTTCTTTCTTTTGGAAATCCTACAGTAGAAGGAATTAGCTTGTAAAAAGCCATATTTATTTAAATAAACAGGGGCTATATTGAGCTCACAACCTTCAACATAGATAAATCCCTTTAAACAAGCCCAACAAAGAAGAAACACCAGATTTTAAACAGGTTACCTTAAAGTTTATAACTATCATTAGGAAATTTTTCCCACCAGTTTTTTTTTCATGATGCTAATAGAGTTTTTGTACAGAAGTTCATAGTTACGTTTGTCTGTTACCTTAATGACTGTAATGCAAGGCAATGGAACTATAGGGAGATATTATAATAAAGGTATTAGTGGCAATAGTTGGGCCCAGGCAAATCCTAAAATCTCGCTAAGGCACAATTTCCTCATCTGTGAAATGGAGCCCAATAATACCTGTATTATCTGATTGATAGGGTTGTTGTGAAGCTCGGTTGAGACAATTCATATAACATACACTTTGCAAACCTTAAGAATTACATAAGTGAGTTATTGTTTCTGCAATAATCATGACTGACATTTATATAATAATAATAATAGCATTTATAGAGCACTTTGAGTTTTGCAAAGCCTTTTGCAAATACCTCGTTCTATCTTCACAACAACTCTGGGAATTAAGTGCTATTATTACCCCCATTTCAGAGATGAGGAAACTGAGGCAGACAAATTAAATTACTTGCCCAGCACCACAAAGCCAGTCTTGCTGAATCGAGGTCCAGCACTCTGTATTCCTGGTGCCACCTAGTTGCAAAGCTTTAAGCTTTGTAAGGGGCCTTAATGGACAACAACACAAACAATTATGATGATGGCAATCGTTTATATAGTGCTTTAAAGTTTGCAAAGTAAAATACATGCATTACCCAATTTAACTTCATAACCTGTAAAGTGGAAACTATAGGCATTACTATTTCTATTTTCTTTTTTTTTATTATTTCTATTTTCTAAATGAGGAAACCAGAGTTCAGGGAATTTAAGTGACTCACCCATAGTGACTGGGCTATTAAGCATTGAAGGCAAGATTTGATGTCATTTTTTTCTGACTCCTAATCTACCACTTGGTCGGCTATAACATGTACTCTATCCACTGGTTCTCAAGTTTTTGCTCTTAGGACCCTTTTACATGCCTAAAAATTATTGAGGATCCTAAAGAGCTTTTTGTTTATGTGGATTATATTTATCGATATTAGCCATGTTAGAAATAAAAAAAATCTTAATATTATTATTAAAATAATTTTGAATGCTTAGGTTCCCTGAAAGGATCTTCGGGACCCCCAGGGTCCCCATATTACACTTTGAGACTCACTGAACTATATCATCATCTCATGTCAAAGAAAATGAGAAAAATGCTATTGAAAATGGCAGAAATGTCTGTGCATAGTGGCACATACCTATAATCCCAGCTGCCTACAAAGCAGTAGATCTGTTAAACTTGGAAGTTCTGAGCTGCAGTGGGCTATGCCATTTGGGTGTCTGTATCCCAGTTTGGCAGTAATATGATGAGCCCCATGGAGTGGGGACTCCCAAAATAATTTAAGGACAGGTAAACTGGCTCAAGTGAGAAATGGAGCTCCTGTTCTGAACAGAATGGATCAGGGTCATAAGTGGGCTCTGCACTTTCGGTCTGATAGACCTAGTCTTAAAAAAAGAGAGGCAGGGAGAAAAAAGCAGAAAAAGAAAATGGTAGCAATGCAGAAGTATTGGGGAATATCGAAGAAAAATTATCAAAATTTTAAAAATCAGCAAAATATGTAGTAAAAATTATAGCTCTAGTTAAATGATAAATATGTTCCTTAAACACTGTAAATAGTGCAGATCAATTTTTTTAATAAACAAAATTGTATTTTAAAAACAATGAGAAACACTATAGTAGTATTCCATTTTAATGAATTAAGTGAATACTGGCCTCGCTTCCCAAACTATCTTATATATAATTGCTTTTCATATATTTGCACTTAGTCAATTGATAATTATGCTGTCTATGTACTTCTGTATGTAATTGCTGTCTCCCCTATTAGAATGTGGAGCAGCCAGATGGTGTGGTGGATAGAGCGATGGGCCTGGAATCAGGAAGACCTAAGTTCAAATCCAGCCTCAGACACTTAGTAGCTTATGATCCTGGACAAGTCATTTAACCCCATTTGCCCCAGTTTCTTCATCTGCAAAATGGGCTGGAGAAGGAAATGACAAACTCAGCATCTTTGCCAAGAAAACCCCAAATGGTGTTACAAGGAGTTGGATGCAATTGAAACAACTGAACAACTATTAGATTATAAACCCATTGACTAAAGACTTATTCTTTGTACTAGTATTCTGAGTATCTGGCATATTGCCTGGTACCTAACAGGTGCTTAGTAATTGTTGATTAATTAAAGAAATATTTACTAATGGCCTACTATGTTCTAGTCAGGGGTGAGGAACCTGTGGTCTCAAGGCCTAGGTCCTAAAATAGAGCCCTTTGACTAAATCCAAACTTCATAGAACAAATCCCCTTAATAAAAGGACTTGTTAGGCCACACCCAAGGACCTAGAAGGCCACAGGTTCCCCACCCCTGTTTCTAGATGCTGGACGTTTTATCAAGTAAATCCAGAGTTTTATATGTGTTTACTTAAAGCAAGGAATACCACTACTACTTTAGATTCCTAGAAATATAGATCTTCTGGCTAATTTCCTAGGTTATATCTTTGTGGTTTTTAAAATGTTAATATATTTGTTCTCAGCTCTTTAGTCATCAAAATCCTGAACCATGAATACAAG
This sequence comes from Trichosurus vulpecula, assembly GCF_011100635.1. Taxonomy (NCBI): domain Eukaryota; kingdom Metazoa; phylum Chordata; class Mammalia; order Diprotodontia; family Phalangeridae; genus Trichosurus; species Trichosurus vulpecula. Next base: position 36,632,225 of record NC_050581.1, read on the forward strand.
CTCTCCTCGTAGGTCTTTTGTTTTCTTAAAAAAAAAATCAAAATCGAGGGTCAAAAATCCCAGATTTTTTTTTTTGGAGTCAGCCAAAGTAAACCAGCAGAAAGCAAAATGATTCAGAAAAGTCATATGACTAAGACGGGGCATCTCTTCCCAGGTTTCTGTACTTACCATGTAGTAACCTGGCAGCAGCTTCTGAAGGAATTCAGCTTCTTTATGTTGAACTGTTTTGATGATAAATTCATCGTCACTAGTTACAAAAAACAAGGATCCACTGGCCCCAGGGTTGGATAATTCTATTAAAGGCTCACTGCAGATGGAATACTAAAGGAAAGACAATAACATTATCACATAAAACCATGCTGCTTCCAAGAAAGAACTTGAAAAATTGTTGAAGGTGCCTTTCTTGAGCTTAAATAAGTATTCTCCCAAGGTAGTGAGAAGGATATTTATATAATTTCTGAGTTTTTTTCTCTTAACCTTCGTAATCATTGTGGGGAGGGGGAGAGTATTGATAGGCAGGATGGAAATACTTTCTACCTGAGTCTGTATACTTGTTACCGTCAATAAAGAAGGGACAGCTTACCCTTTAACTGCCTTTATAGTGAAGAACAAAGGACTTTCAATGACACAGCCAGAAGCACTAGAAAATTCAGGAACTAAACAGTATACCAACTAGCATGATAGGCAAGGTTCCATCTCCTAAGAATTAGTCAATACATGTTAGCTAGCGACCGAATACAGTATATGTTCAACATATGTCAGCTAATGCTGACAGAATCAACCACTGAAAACCACTTTATTTTAATCATTAGGTTTAAGCTTTAAAAACTATTTAATTTATCCTGTCTACAACTTGTTTGCACATAGCTATTTGTGTGTTGTCTCCTTTGTTAGACTGTGAGCTCCTTCAAAGCAGGAACTATCATTTGCCTTTCTATGTAGGTGCTGTCTGCTTAAGACCATGCCTGGCACATAGTAGGCCCTTAAGAAATGTTTATTGATTAGTTAGTTTAGTCAGTTGACTAAAAATAGCATGTACAAAAATCATAGATCTTAGACTCAGAGCTGGAAGGAGGCATAGAGGTCATCTAGTCCAATCTATCATTTTAAAGATAGAGAAACAAACTGAAACCCAGAAAGACTTCAATTACTTGCCCAAGGTCATACAGACAGTAATTATGGGAGCCAGAATTCAAACCCAGGTCATTTAACTCCAAATTCAATACTGTTCCCCCTGTATCATGTTTTCAAGTGTAATGGTTTCTTTCACTGAATTAACTGTTTCAAATGTGTTATATCAATGGACAAATATAGTCAGAGCAAGTATTGACCAAACACTACAATGTGCAAGGTACCAAGCTAGATGCTGCAGGAGACTGAAATGGGTGTAGATGTATTATGAGCTTGTTCTGGGGAAAAAAAGGATGAAAGAAAACATAAAAATTCATTAAGAATATAAGGCACCAGGGGCAGCTAGGTGGCACAGTGAGTAGAGGCCCTGGAGTCAGGAGGACCTGAATTCAAATCTGGCCTCAGATACGTGACACATTTACTAGCTGTGTAACCATGGGCAAGTCACTTAACTTCAGTTGCCCTGACTTCTACCCTCCAAAAACAAACAAAAAAAAACAAACAAAAAACTCCCAAAACCCAAGAATATAAGGCACTATGTGATAAACATCCAAAGAGGATAATTTTACACATATATATGTGTGTGTACATTATATATATAATATATATGCATATCATACATATAGGTATGTGTGTGTGTGTGTGTGTGTGTGTGTGTATATACACACACATGTATATTTGTGGCTATTGGTAGCCATTTCTTGGTCCGTGGGGTGGGAAAGGAAGAAAAAAGAGGGGAAAAAAAAGTTACATAACTTTGTTGTATATTTGGAGGGAACAGCAAGTTGTACATATTTTCACGGGCAATCATCTTTTTTTTATTGTACTATATTATGGAAATGCTTGTTTTATTCCATGAGTTGAAAATTAAATAAATTTGTAATACAAAAAAATGAACATAGAGACAATCAATGTTATATATAAAAAAGGGCAGTTCCAATTTGAGGGGTAGTCAGGGAAGGTTTTATTTAAAAGGTAGAATTTACAGATGGGGTATGGAGAGAGGTAATCTTCCTAAAATATCATTTGCCACACATCAGCCTTCTATTGGTAAATTTTCAATGACTCTCTAATATCTTCAGAATTTAGCCCAAATTCCTTACTTTTGAGGCCCTTCCAAAGCAGGCAGCTAAGTAACTCTTCAACCTTATTTCTGTCCAATAAGAATTTATTGAGGGCTTACTATGTGTAAAGCCCTGTACCAGGTGATGGGACTACACAAAGGAATGTATAATTAGAGGGTAAAGAATAGCAAAAAGTTCAACTGGTTATGAAAAGGATCAAGAAGAAAAGTAATGCTGGAGCAGAAAAACAGAACTGGGAAATCAAGGCAGGTGGTAGAATGACTGGAGGTAAGAATGCAGAGGTTTAGGAGTAGAGAGACCCTGGGAGAAACTGAAGGATAAGAAGTTATGGTTAGGAGATTTTTAGAGTTCTAGATTAGTAAAGTGGAATACTTGGGCATGATGGTGAGATTAAGGGGCAGGGGAGAGGGGAGTGAAGGTCTTGGGATTTTTTCCTTTATATCCATGGAATTTCGAGATTGAAAACTGCTGTGATAACTTTCCCCCACCAACACCCCCCCCCATCCCTCCCACCCCCCAAGCAAACTACCAACTTAAACACACATCCATTATTCAAAACCTAAAAAAGGTGGTTGTTAAACTCTTGAAAAGAATCAATGTACTCATCTCTCCACCTTTTCTCCCCTGACCAGTCTACTGCCCATTCACATGGTTGACAGCCAGGCTAAGAAATAAAAGTGAAACGACAAAGGAAACAAAATGGATTCTGTAAAACCTTAGAAGGGAATCCAGGGAAATCATAGGAAATGTTAAAGAAACATGCCAGGTGTTGATCCTGTATGATTAGCTAGGTAATAAAGTTGAAAGATGGCCTCTGGTGCATACAGATCATCTAAAATATGGACAAGCAGGGAAAAGATAACTGACTATACATGGGACGAAGTGTAAAGAAAACTCAGCAAATATAGGAGGATAGCTATCTCCCTTTTAGTTTAAAAAGGAACAAAACCACGATTGAAAGATCCTGGTTGAGGTGAGAGCAAATCTTGATTCCTTCATAGAGTTATCAAGCAGCCGGTTGAAAAAGATGGGGAAAATTAAACTGATTGGTTCAGAACTGGGACCTTAGAAATCCTGATGGTTATTTTTATGTAATCTTACAAGGAGCTAGTTCTTTCTGATATAATGAAAAAGATATACAAGGACAAAGTTTTGAATGTAGAAATAAAAGGCTATTAATAAAGAAATTGGGGTGGACAAAGAAGGAGTGTTTAGAAAACAGTACTCAAACCTGCATTTTTAAAAAGTCAACTTATTCTTCAATCAGCAGCGATGTGATTTGTCAATTATTCCCCTACTTTCTCAATATAATTAGTACGTTAAGATAATAAAAGCAAAAAAAATACAAAATATTTTAATGACTTTTAAAATGAATATTTAGCATAGTGTGTGCTCCATAAATTTATATTTATAGGCATGTGGTTATTACTCTCTAGAATTCCCTGTCTTCTCAGCCCACATCTCTTTGGAACAACTGTCTGAAAACTGGTTCTTGGGAATCTTATCTTTTAAGATCAAGTGCAAATGGTAGAAGAGAGTTCTGGCCATCATCCACCAGCTCCTATGCAGCACATGTGGGCATGTCTGTACATCTTCCAGGCACTTCCACTCGAGCAAGCTGTTCAGATTTATTAATTGTCTTGCTCCTGTTTCCTGCAGTGCCTCCCTATTTTATCCACTGGAGAAAGCAAAGCTACAACACAGCTGTGTCCCGCCAATGCAAATTAACAGTGTAAAGTTGCCCGGCGTTGCTGAGATACTTTGCCTGCCTGCCTTTCTTCCCTTAAACAGCGTGGAACGTAAAACAGCCACCCTACTGTTTCAAGCAGGCACTTCCTGAGACTGAAAAGCCATCATTTACCGTATACTAGATTCTGGCATCACAGCACTCATGTTGGAGATGGAAGGAAACTAATAGCTTGCTGCCTAAGGAAAGATGGATATTAATTCGGTTTGGTTCCTTTTCTCTCTTTGGTGTGCGTTCATTTACAAATGAATGAGAAAAAAGGGGGCATTTGAATGGTTGCATTTCTCAGAGACACCTTCTTCCCTGACTGCCTCACAGTCTAGTAGTTGCATGTTTCAACATGAAACTTATAATCAGTGTGCACAGGGTGAATGTTAATGTGCTTTAGGAACCTAATGGAAGAATTCAGAGAAGTTGAAATGGAGATGCAAAAACCTAAAGCTAAATATGATGTCTATCTATATGCAGATAGGAGAGGCAACCTGGTGTAGTGGAGAAGAGAGCTGGCTTTGGAGTTAGGGAGTCTTGGGTTCAAATCTCACCTCTGATACATGCTGGCTATGTGACCCTAGGTAAGTCTCTGAGCCAGCCTCTTAATGCACCATGAAACTCTTAAGATTATAAGTTGAAGAGCAATTGTCAATCTGCATTGGCAGAGGGAGTTATCCTCCGTGGGAATTCCCTACAATGATGAAATCATGAGTTTGGACCAAAAAAATTTAAAGTGGTTTAATTAAAACTATTCTTCGAGTATATTGTAGGTTAAATAAATTTATAGGAACCTAGCCATTATTATCACCAATGTTATCACCAATGTTATCAGCCTTGTCATTAAGACACATGCACACATTCACACATGTGTATGCACACACACATATGACAGTGTGGCCTAGTTTATAAAGAGCTGGCCTCAGAATCAAGAAAGCCTAAGTTCAAGTCCCATGTCTGACATAGGCTGGCTGTGTGACCCAGGAGAAATCATTTAAATTCTCAGTGTACCAAGTAATTCTCTCAGACTCTAACTTTCGGAGCAGTTGGTGATGAGCCATATTGGTAGGGGGAATTTTCTCATTAGGAGTTCCTTATGCCACTGAAATCAGAGGTCTGGTCTGAACATTTCTGCTCAATGTCTAAAACACACACACACACACACACACACACACACACACACACACACCAATCACCATACACATATCAATCATCTACTGGCACTTGATCCCACGTTGAAGCAACCACAGGGCATGTGTAGCTTAGCAAGTCATCACAAACTATTTTTTAATGGCTTGAATTTGGCAGGAAGCAGAATGTATGCATTAAGTTGGGAGTGTATTTTCCTTTAGTCCTCCCTTCCACATACATGTCAAAGAGAAATTTAGCTTCAATATTTCTGCTCCATTTAGAACCCCCTCATTCAAGTGTCACTTTTTAAGCTCAGGAGCCCTTGTTCCTTTGAAACAGATGGTCCATTGTGATTGGTTAGATAAGGAGGAGTTGCCTTGAAAAGCATATCAAATGGGAAATTTGTGACTCAAAATCGGTTAAAAAATGAGACCTTCAGGACATAAGGAAGCACATCGATTTTTCAGCCTTTCAATAAGAGCCTCTTCAGTTCCCACACTTCTAAATCATTAGGAAGTGCCCTAGAGTCCCACAGCCTTAACGATGAGCTGTGGGCATGCCTGAGACTCACCAAAGCAAGTCCTCAGGGCTTTGGATTTTGAAGAGTTCAGAGATGTCATGCTTAGGAAGGACTCCTTAGGACTCTTGGGATCAGTCAGGTCAGCCACATGCAGTCAAGGTACGCAGCAATTATTCCTCTATTTCCAGGCACAAACATTTGGATAAATATAACACAACCACGTATACAGGTCAACCCTCACATATTACTTCTCTTTGACTATAACACCCATTAAGGCAAGGGCCATATTTTATCTAAACTTTTTATTTTTTTTGTTTCCTGTTACAATGCCCTCAACACAGCAGAGCATGTTGATAGGGTAATTAAACAAACACAGTAACTGAAAAAAGGTACTTTCCCACTTTCAGCCTTATCTCCTAGTATCCCTTCTATACAACTTTCTGATCTAACCAAATTGGTCTAGACACCTTCCCTTGAAAGTGTCTTGAGCTTTCTCACTTCTGCTCACATGGTTCTCTTCCAGAGCTGGAATATCTTTTTCTTCCTCTCTGCCCATCAGAGTTGTACACATGCTTCACGATAGCTCACATTCTACCTACTCTGTGAAACCTTCCTTGACACAGTACAATTTCCTGGACTTATTTAGGTATTTAGTAAATGCTTGTTGACTTGTTGATTTAACTTAACAACACTGCCTGGAAGTGATTACTTTCTTCTTACTCTCTGTAATACTAATTTGATTCTTGTATCAAATCCACTGTTTTATTCTTCTTCCTTTCTCAAGAAGACTTCCTCTACAACTCAACTCTTGCTTTTTACAAATGGATCCCCCAAATCTTACTCCTTTCCTAACTTCCCTAATATTGTGAGGGTACCAGTATCAAGACAGTCACTCAGGCTTACAACCTAGGTGTCATCCCTAACTGCACTTTCTCTCACTCCCTATATTCAATCTGTTGTCAAGGTCTGTCAACTTTACCTTTGTAAGAGCTCTATCATAGGTCCCCTTCTTTCCTGTGACACCAGTACCCCCTGATGCAGGCCCTCATTAATAACCTGCTGGTTGGTCTGCCTGCCGTAAGTCTCTCCCCATTCTAGTCCATCCTCCATTCAGCTACCAAAGTGATCTTCCTAAAGCACAGGTCTGACCATGTCACTATACTACTCAATAAATTCCAGTGGCTCTCTATAACCTCCGAGATCAAATACAAAACCCTGTGTTTGGTGTTTAAAGTATTTCATAACCTGCTCCTTCCTTTCCAGCCTTCTTACATCTTGAACACTGCCATGATCCAGCCTCTCTGTTGTTCCTTGCACAAGACACTTCCTCTCTCAACTCTGGGCACTTTCACTGGCTGTCTTCCATATCTGTAATGCTCACCCTCCTCATTCTGCATACTGGCTTCCCAGCTTTCCTTCAGGTCCCAGCTAGCTAACAATCCCACCTTCTTTAGGAAGCCTTTCTTGATCCTCTTTAATTCTCTTAGCTCTTTGGATTATTTCAAATTTGTTGTTGTTTTTCAGTCATGTTCGACTCTCTATGACCCCATTTGGGGTTTTCTTTGCAGAGCTACCTGAGTATGTTGCCATTTCCTTCTCCAGCTCATTTTACAGATGAGGAAACTGAGGCAAACAGGGTTAAGTGACTTGCTCAGGGACACACAGCTAGGGAGTATCTGAGGCTGGATTTGAACTTATAAAGATGAGTCATCCTCATTCCAAGCCCAGGGCTCTATCCACCTAGCTGCCCCCATTTCCAATTTATCATATATATATTTATATATACACACATATAATCTTTTTTGTGCATAGGTGTGTGCAAGTTGTCTCTCCTATCAGACTGTGAGCTCCTTGAAAGTAGGAATTGTCTTTTACTTTTCTTTATATCCCCAGAATTTAGCATAGTGCCTGTCACACAGTAGGTACTAATTAACTGTTTATTCACAAACTAATTGACTGACATGCTGATGTCCCTCAGAAATCTGGCTTCCCGGTTCACAAGCCTCAATTCCCTTGATCTTCACCTTGACTCTACCTCATGCACACAAAGTGATAGTCACAGTCCTGATCTTACCATCCTTGATGATCCACTTCCATAATCAGGAACTCTGAAATTCTTATATCTGATCATAATCCCTTATCCTTCTATCATCTCCTCCCAACCCTGTTGTTTGCCTCACTTTGACCATGGTCCATCCATTCTTTAGTGCTCTCCAAGGCTATCACCTTTGCTCTGATTTGACTTTACTCTTATACAAATATTAACCCTATTTTCTAGATTTGAATTCCTTGCCTCTCTTGTCCTCTTGACACTCATGCCTTTTAAAACCTTAACTCTGGATTATCCCCACCATCTGCATTTTCTGTTCTTACATGATATTAAACAGTGCTAGAGGAAATCATAAAACTGCTTACCATAATTTTTATTATTTAATTTCATCTTGAGCTTCAGATAAGCAAGGGAACCCTTCTACCCTTCCTTCTCTATCAAAAATTCCCCACAGAAGCTATTTCAAACTATTTCTTCTTTCCCCCATACCAGCACCTGCTCCCTATGAGAGAATCATGCCTCGTACTTAACTGAGAATATAGAGACCATTTGCTGTGAGCTTCCTCTTCTTCCCACTGGTATAGCTTAAAAATCCTTGATTTCAACCTGGCTTCCTCCAACCTCACTTCATATCCTCCTGTCCTCTCCCATTCTTTCTGAGGTCGATCCTTCTACATGGGCCTTTGATTCCATTCTTCCTCATCAACTCCTACATCTTGTCCCCACAATCATCTCTTTTCTTTCTCCAAGTTCCAATCTTTTCCTATCTACTGGCTTCTTGCCTTCTGCCTACAAGTATTACTAAGTCATTCTTGTTATTTTTTAAAGCCTTCTCTGGATTTTAATACACCCTCAAGTTATCTCCCTCCTCTCCTCCACAGCCAGAGTCATAGAAAAAGCTTTCTACATTCACTGCCTGAAGTTTCCTTTCCTCACATTTATTCCCCAACTCTTTGCAATCTGGCTTCCAAACTTGTTCAATTCTTTCCAAGGTTATCCATGATCTCATAATTGTCAAATTTGATGAATTCTTCTCAGGCTTCATTCTTAAAACTTTTTTATAATATTTTTTCAATTTAATAAGCATTTTTCTTCCTCCTATTTCCTACTTTTCAATGAGAAAAAGAGAAAAGAAAACCAAAATGTTTGTAACAAGTATACAGCATTTTATAGTGTTGGATGCCCCCTCCTCTTGGCTATTTTTCTTCTCTGGGTTTCCAAAATATTACTCTCTTCCTTGATTTATTATGACCTGTCTAACTGACCCATGTCAGTCTGATTTCCTGAACTCATCATTTGTGACCTGCTCTCTATGGGTGGTTGTATCCTAGGGCTTTGTCCTGAGGCCTTTCTTCTCTATTTTGGTGATTTTAGCAGCTCTCATGAGCTCACTTATCAGCTCTTATAGATGACTTTCAGATCTATATATACAACCCAGTTTTCTCTCATCAGCTCTAGTCCCACATGGCCAACCACTTATTAAATATTTTGGCCTGGATGCCCTGTAGACATCTTAAATTCTACTTGTCCAAAATAGAATCCATCATCTATCTTCTCAGATCTTCACACCTTCCCTGTTTCAGTTGAAAGTACCAACATCCTTCCAGCAACCCAAGTTCACAACTTCAGAGTCACCTTCAACTTTCATATCTAGTCAGTTTTTCAGATCTTGTCAATTATACCTCCACAGCATCTCTAGAATCTGTTCCCATCTTTCCAATCATTTAGTCACCACCCTGGTTCAGGACTTCATTTCTCACCTGCAGTCTTTTGATAACTTCCTAACTGGCATGGAGGATAAAATACAAGCTCCTCTTTTTGGGTATTTAAAATCCTTCAACTCCACCTCCAGGTCTATTCTTCAGGCTTACTGCACAGTACTCACCTTCCTGGGAATCTGACTTTCCACCAAACTGGTCTACCTGCTGTTCTGTGGCTAGGAAATTCCGTCTCCTGTCTCTGTGTTTTCACTTGGCCAATTCTCCATGCATGAAATTCACTCCCTTCTTACTTCCATCTCCAGGCACTCTAAGCTTCTCCTTTAAGGCTCAGCTCATGTGCTACCTTTTACAGGGTCCTATTCTGATAACTGATAACTCAGGTTGCCAGTGTCTTCCTAGAAAATATTTTGTATTTATTTTGTGTTTAAGTATCTGTGCTCATGTTGTTTTCTCTCAATATGATACAAATTCCTTAGGGCACGAGCTGCTTGTTTTTGTATCTCTAATGTCTCCTTCACAGTGGGTGCTTAAACATTTGTTATATGAATGAATGAGTTTCTGTTTATGTGTAACCTATTAAATGCAAGGCTGCTTTCACGTTGTCAAGTTTATCACCGTACAAAAAACTAGTACCTCCTAAAGAATGCACTTGAGAAGGTACTAAGATGTCCAAAATATGGCAAAAAATGACAAGATCCTGGTCTAACACTAGAATCTTTCAACTATTATCAGGTTAACAAGAATATTCTAACTCTGTTCATATATCTTAGAAACTCTGAATTCCTGTGGGATGGCCAAGGAGCCTATAGTTCCTTCCACATACTGGGGAGCCTTAGGTTTCCTGACTTCAAGCTTAGTGCTTTTCTCACTGTACTGTGTCAGAGCAGTGTTGTGTGTCAAATATAATGTCAGTGCTAGGGTATACTGGAATTCAGTAAAGGCTTTTTTTTTTGAGAGTGACTTGGTAGGCAGCAGGTAAGGAGCCAATAGATAGGAAGAGATTGAGAACTGGACAAAGAAGAGATGAGTTGTGAGGACAACCTATAGAAGGAGACAAGGGAGTATGGGATCAAGGGTCCAAGTGGAAGAGTTGAGCTTGGTGAGAATGGAAATAGACTGGAGCATATGAAGACAGGATGGGAAGATGTGGTAAGGTCTTGATCTCTTGTTCAACAGGTCATTACTCTAATCTCCTTTTTCCTCCCCTTCCAATTGTAAGGGCCACATGGGTGATTCTGTTCTTTCTCCAAAATACATTCTATTCAAGAACTCCCTTTCCATCTCTACAAGGACAAGTCCATGAACTTCCGAGCTTGGGATTCTCATGAGGTAACCCCCAAGCTTATGTTAAGCTTTTCAATCTCCTTTAATTTTAGTGCCTTCCCCCTTTATAATTTTAAATTCGTCCTATATGTAACTTGTTTGTACAAAGTTGTTTCTATGTTGTCTCCTTAATTAGACTGTGAACTCCTTGAGAGCAAGGACTATCTTTTGACTCTCTTTGTATCTCTAGCATTTGGCACAGCATCTGGCACAGAGTAGGTACTTAATAATATTTATTGACTGACCAACTAAAAAAGTTAGACTCTAAGACCGTGCCATGTAAGAAATCTTTGTTTCTTTGAGAGGCAGGAGTTTAGGAATGATATTGTCTTTGGACTCCCTTTATATTTTCATTATGATCTTCAAAGTTGGCCACTTGAGCTCCAAATCCAATAGACATTTTTAAAAAAACTTAATCTATTCTCCTTACGCCTCTTTGGCATTTGGCACTATTTCATCCTTCTTTAAATATTCTTTTCACTTGGCTTTCATGACACTATACTCCTTCGATCTATTATCACTGCTTCTCCATCTCCTCTCACTTCTTCCTTCTGCCTTTTATACGTCAATGAATCTTGAGGCTTGGTCCTTGGCCCTCTACCCATCATTCTACATATTCTTCCCAAAGAGCGCGAGAGTAGATTCACTCTTATGACCTCAGCTTTCATGCCATCCCCCATGCCTAGGATAACCTTGTCTCTTACCTTAGTCCCAACTAAGGGTCTTCCTTGATTTGTCCTTCATGCTTCCTTTTCCAATATTACCGTTTCCTGCCCCAATGTAAAAATGGACTCTTCTTTATTTTCTCACAGCACTTTGCACTTCTCCTTGGTATTTATTTCACTCTCCTTTTTATCACGGGTATTTGTGTATGTCTTTCTCCTCATTTAGATTGTAATCTCTTTGAAAGCCCAGGCTGGGTTGTATCTTTTTATTCCCGGTGGGTAGGAAACTTTAGACAAACTAGGTTGTTAAATTGAACTGAATGATACTCCCTTGCTCCTGGATGGCTACCTAGTTTTGCTGATGAAGGGAACAGAACACCTTAGGATCACAGTAGAAAGAGCACTGGATTTATAGGCAGAGTCCCTGGGTTTGAATCCAGGGTAACCTTGGGTACCACTGGGTAAGCCATTTAACTTTCCTGGGCTTCAATTTCTCTTTCTATAGATTGAGGGAGTAGATAAACTTCTGAGGTTCCTTTCAGCTCAGTATCTATGACTATGGGATCTGCTCTGTTCTGAGCAGGATTACTTTAGGATTGAGGAATTAGACATTGACGGTATCCTCTAATCAACCAACTCCAGGCAGATATTGGGAATTAAGTAACAGTTAGACCATTTACTTAAGAGTCCCTACTATAAACAGGCCCAGTCCCCAAGTTTTTTATATTCCCAAGGCCTAGCACAATCTAAGCCTTCAGTAAATGTTTGTTGATTGAATGAATACAAAGTGGAACTCTGATTTCATGAGGTAATAGTTCAGTTCTTTACATGATAACTAATAATAAAAACAGTAGCTAGCACTTATATAGCCTTTAAGACTTACAATGTTTTTTACATACATCATCTCATTTTATCCCTAAGGGAGCCTGTGTTTTGTTCCCATTTTACACATAGGAAAACTGAGGCTGTGAGTTTAAATGACTTACCCAGGGTCACCCAACTAGCAAACATCTGAGACAGGATTCAGATTCAGGTCTTCATGACTTCAAGTCCAACACTATCCCCTGTGCCACCTAGCTCCCAACTGTATGTGCATTTATTTCAAACCTTCATCTCATTTGAAATTAACAAATACCACAGTACTCTGAAAAATAGATTTTTTTGGAATACCTTCTGTATTATTAAATTGATCCCAAATGAAATGACTATTAAGAATTTGACTGCCTTTATGAAACAACCTTTTAGGTTTAGATACCATAATAAATTTTCTTCCTTTTGAAATATACCTGGAACAAGGTCCTCTGCTCTTTGACCTGTTGAATCAGTTTAAAAAAAAAAAGTTGGAGGAGCCATAGTGAGGCTACAGACAGTGTGAAAAAGATACATGGACTTTAGGGGATGGAAAGTCCAATATAAATCCATAGCATGACAAGGAAAGGTAAATTATAAGCTTTGTCTATATTATGAGAAGCATGGTGCCCAGCAGAAGGAGTGGACAAGAACACTATATTTTGCCCTAATCAGACCATTTCTGAACTATTGTTCCTCAGCTCTGGGCAATATTTTAGGAAATACATTGATAAGCTGTCCAAAAGTGGACAGCCAGAGAGGGGAGAGGACTAAAAAGGCAATGTAATATAAAGATAGGCCAAAACAATGGTTCTCAAACCTTTTGATCGCAGTACCCCTTTACATTCTTTAAAATTATTGAGGACCCCAAAGAGCCTTTGCTTAAGCAGGTTATATCTATTGACATTTGCTGCATTAGAAATTAAAATTGATAAATTTTAAAATATTTGTTTAGTGATGCATTTAAAACGATAATCTTATTACATGCTAACAATGCATTTTTTTGGGGGGGAAATAAGCATATTTTCTAAATCAAAAAAATTAATTAGAAGAGTGGCATTGTTTTACATATATTTGCAAATCTTTTTACTGGCTGAATAGAAGAAAGCTGGAATGTTATATCTGTTTTTGCATTCATTCCATTGCAATATGTTGTTTTGGTTGAAATATATGAAGAAAATTTGGCCTCAGACAAATATGTAGTTGGAAAAGGGAAGAGCATTTGAAAAAACAAATAATGTCTTAATATTACTATGAAAATAGTTTTATCTTTGAAGACTCCATGAAAGGGTCTGAGGACCCCTCAAGGATCCTTGGACTATATTTTGAGAACCACTGTATTAAAGGAACTAAGAACGTTCAGCTTGAAGAAAAGACGTCTTCGTGGGCACATAATAGCTATGTTCAAGTAAAGGAAGGGTTGTCACATGAAACAGGAATTATACCTTGTTTAGATTGGCTCCAGAGGACAAAACTAGGAAAAATAAATGGAAGTTGTAAAGACGTAAATTTCAGTTCAACACACAGAAAAACATCCAAATGGTTAGTCCGAAAGTAGAATGGTCTCTTGTTTAAGGCAAGCCTGGATGACTACTTATTAGGGATGTGGTTGAGGTTGATTCATGTTCAAATACAGCTTAGAGTAAATGGCCCATTCCAACTCTAGATTCTTTGATTTTATGTGGTTAGAATTCTCAATTATCCTTCAGAAATCAAATCTTCCCTGATACCCATGTTAACAAGATCTTCCCTCTTCGTATTCATGACGCTTTTTATCACAATGCTCTGAGGTACTCAACTTGAAGTAGTGAATATGGATGACAACTTACATTTATATAGTATGTGTGCAATATGTATCATAGCTTTCTGTGTATGTATCTCATCCTTCTATTAGATCATAAACCCTATGAAGACAAGAACTATGTCCCATGTCAACTTCATGTCTCTCCTACCCAGTGCCTAACTCAGACTCTTCATAGAACAGTGGCTTAATAAGTTTGTTGAATGAATAAAATGAAATTCATGGTCTCTTGAAGCTTAAATGTCATGAACTTGGAAGCTAAACCAGACCTCCCCAATCAAGTTTTGATTTTTTGTTTCCTGCACTCATGAAGCATATGGAGTAAGGGTGGAATGTAAAAAAAACATTTTCTGACTACAACATTCAGGTTATAAAATAGAGTTGTAGTTACATGAAGTCTACATTATCAGAATTAGTCAAGAATATAGTGTTTTAGCAAACATTATGCAAATTTCAGGTCAAGGTGAAAATTATTGTGGGCCAAGGCAAGTTTGAGATGAACTGCATAAGTAAGGCAATTAAGACAAGAAGATTTTCAAAAAGAATCCCAACAGCTAAATTCACAGGAGTATTTACATCTAATTATAATATATCTCTTAGAATAATTATCTGAAGTAGCAACCAATACCACACACAGTTACTTAAATACCAATTAGTATAGCAATTTTTGTGGATATCTGTTAAAAGCTGCAGAATTTAAGACTATTTTCTAGAACTAAATTTATAGAAATTTAATCATTTAGTTTTTTTTTTGAAGAGGGGGAGCGCCCACTGCTTCCAGAGGCACTCCATTTCATCTCGGGGCATAAATATGTATTTGTTACAAAACTTGGAACTTAAAACTTTTCTCTGAGTCTTGGAAAACAATAGTCATGAGTTGCCAGTGAGACAAATGAGACATAGTTACATCACACATATTTCAGTAGGAGGGAGGAAAATTACAAACTCTTACCAAGTAATCATCGGGCTTGATACCAAAAAGTTCTCTGAAATACCGAAATGCTATTGGAGCATATGTCTTAAATCTGAAGTCTGGGTAGTGATGAGCTGGGGTCAGATTGCTCCCTTCGCTACAATCAAAATTAAAAAAGAAAAGAAAAAATGCACAGATGAGAAATGTTGATTTTAATGTTAAATTATAGGAAGTTTTCTTTTTTCTTCAGGCCAATTTCTCCTCTAGAAAATTTTAGTGGTTTGTATAAAGCCTCTCGATGCACATGCAACCAACACCACATGTCCATCGATTGAGAACAGAACAGATGCCATCTCAGCTAGAGCCTCCTCTAAGCAAGCTTCCCTGCCAATCCACAGCATGTAGTCAGCTGTATGAGGGTACCACTGATGTAACATTCTGTGTGGCCCTCCTAAGGAATGGCATTTCATCAACCCCAGTGATATTGAATACATGATGAGAAGTTAAAATTTGGGCTACTTTAAACATAAGGGCACTGCCCTGTCATCTAGCATCTACAAGAGCTGAGCTATCACAAACATGGCTAGTTTGACATGACTGTTTTAGACACATGTCCAAAATAAACTATGAAGAAAAATAATAATAATAATAATAAAAATAATAATAGTGTCTATGAAAACTTGAAATAAGGAATGCATATGCTTTTTAGAATATTTAAAAACAAGTAAAATTGTTAAAAGAAACAAACAAATAAAAGCAGCTAATTTCAGTGATGATAATAGTGACATCTGCACGTCTTCTTTATAACTTATTTTGGGTTAGAAGAATGTGCCTTGTGTGGGTGTCCTGGGCTTGCTCAACAAAGGAGTCAGACCAATGAAACTACTGTCCATGGTAGGAAGGTAGGCAGCATTTGGTAAATTTGGTATAGGGTGTCAGTAAATATAGAATATTGTTGTTTTAGGGCATTCGACATAGAGGCTAAATAGAGGTTCTAATCAGAAGCTACATTCTTCTAATTTGCCTTATGCAATGAACAAAATTAACAGCTTATGGGCATATTCATCAAGTTTCTTTCACGGTGTTTCATCTTGATTTCTCATTTCTTGCATCCGTTCTCCTTACCTTATACTATTTAAAAATCCAGTCTCCATTTAAGCAAGAAACCAGTAAGAGGAAGAACAAAGTATAATTGAATGAATAAAGTGAAATAAGTTATGGCCTTGTGATCCCATCAGAGACTGGAGGAGTTACCAGTTATGACTACATAAGATGGATGGTGTACAATGCTTCCTGTTTTTCAGTAGAGAGTGGTAGACTACAATTGCGGAATGAGGCATATATTCTCAGCCATGGCCAATGTGTTGATTTGTTTTCCATGACTTTACTTATTTGTTATTTGTTAAAAAGGAGGGATCTCTTGAGGGAAAGAGACACAATGAGGAATGACAATAATGTTTTAGAAAAAAAGTGTCAATAAAAGAATTTTAAGGAGGGAAAGGGAATAAACATTTATTAAGCACCTACTATGTGCCATATGCTAAGTGCTTTACCAATAGTATCTCATTTGATCTCCAAACACCACTGCAAGATAGCTTTTGTTATTATTCTCATTTTGCAATTGGGGAAACTGAGGCACTGGGTTATGTGATTTACCTTAGGGTCACAGAAGATAGTTAAGTGTCTGAGGCTGGATTTGAACTCAGGTCTTCCTGCCCCCTGACCTGGCACTCTATCCCTTGTACCAGCTAGCTGTCTAAAAAAAGGATGATCAGAGGCAATACTGTTCAGTTTTTTAGTTGCTGGTTACTTAGAACATGTTGCAATGTTCTTTCTTCCCTGTTGGTTCCATGAATTACAATGGTTTTCCTCTGCTTTGCTGCCTAATGTTTCTCTTCATTGACTGCTGAGACGAGTTCAGCTAATGTTACAGAACAAAGTGTTAGGTTTCCTTGGTGATCATACACACACAGACGGCATCTCCGGGTGTGTGTCCTTCCTTTAGGCACACACCCTGCCAGCTGGTGGAAGAACTGGCAGAATATGGTTAAAAACGAAGCAAGCCTTTGATCAGGTCTCATTGCTAAATATGCAGTATTGTAAGAAGAGTTATAAAAGAACCTGATGCAGTTGCTCAATGCCTTGCCTGGAATAGGCATTCAATAAATATTTCTTGAATGAATAAATGAAAGAATGAATGAAGGGAAAAGAGACTTTTAGGGACAGAGTGTTAAGAAATTAGATACGACAGACACCTCTGGGTTGGTAAATACTTTAACAACAATCTAATAAAAACAAAACAAAAGTGCTCAATGCTTACCGGTGGCCTTAATCAAAAGCCTTATTTTTCTCATGGCATGGCAGGGGCCAAACCTCATGGTTTTCACAGGCTATATGCTAGTGGAACACACGCTTTGGTATGCCTTATCAGTCTAGAAAGATTTCCTGCATAGGCTGGGCAGCAGGCTGAGTCAGCCATCCTAGAATCAGCTTAGCTAAGTTTGGAGAGATTCAACTCCAGAAGGCCAACCATCAGGTGGTAAAACTTATCGGTCATGGCAATTCATGAAGACAATCTAAAAAGGTATAGAAGAGGGTGTGATTTTTGTTATGGGAGGGATCTTTATATTGATGAAATTAGAGATCTCTAAACCTATGGTGAGTTACATCTGGTGTCATAAGTGTTGACTAGCAATTACGGTGTTGGAACCCTCAAAGTCTGAATTAATGAAGATAAGTAGCCCAATTCACATATAATCCAAGAGTAATTTCTTTGTAATGCACTGTGCTGCACCATGCCCAGAAGAATTTCTTTCCTTATTGGATCTTACTTGTACTGACATTAAGACTAAATGGTAATTCCTGCAGATATACTGACCAATCTATATTATGATGGCGGGGAAGTGGGGAAGAAAAAAAGTAATAACTGATTAAACATGTCAAATGCCTAATATTTTTTAAAAAATACTATCATTTAAGGCATGTACACGTTCATGTTTGCATTTATACACATAGCTTGACATTATATCAAAAAGTAACTGCATGAAAACATTTATTTAGTGGTTCTCGAGAGGAACAAATCTATCCTCAAGTAAAATGAAGTCCTCTGAGATGATATGCAAATTACTGAGAAGATCAGGTATGGCTAGTGCTCAGGACAGCTAGATGACTCATCTTTGTGAGTTCAAATCCAGCCTCAGACACTGACTAGCTTAACTCTGTTGCTTGACCCTGTTTGCCTCAGTTCCTCCTCTGTAAAATGAGTTGGAGAAGGAAATGGAAAACTACTCCAATATCTTGCTGAGAAAACACCAAATGGGGACACAGAGAGTCAGACATGACTGAACAACAAGAAGAAGTGCTCAGGGGCTGTACCACATGGCAGATTGAACACACATCAAGCCACCTGACACAAACCTAGGGCATCTTGCTGGAGGTATTGTGATTGAGATTCACATATATATGCTATCTTACTGATGCCCAGAATGGAGTCTCTCTCCTGACATGCTTACAGACATTACAAAATGCCTCCACCAACTGCATAGCTGCTAATGATGGAGAATGACTTTAATGGGTATTAGTCTGACAGTAGGAAGAAAGTCTCCCTTGGTCGTCTCAGATAAATATGCCTGTTGTCATGGCCTATCTGATCCTAGGTCTTGCTTTGTCAAGTGACAGAATTACATGCAGCCTTTTTTCAAAACACAGCCAGTTATGAAATGCATAATTGGTAACCTTAAGGGATATTATATTCTCTCACTCTCCAAATGACTTTCATTCATTCATTCCCTCATTCATTCATTTATTATCATATACTGTTTTCTCCTCACACTCTGTATATCTTTAGCCTATTAAGTATCTGTGTGTCAGGTATTGCATATAATAATAATAATAACAATACTGATATAGTGCTAGGTGCCAGGCATTGTGCCATGTACATTTTACAGTTTTTATGTTATTTGATCCTACAATCACCCTGGGAGGTAAGTGTTGTTATTATCCACACTTTATAGATGAGAAAACTAAGGCAACTTGGCCAAGGTCACACAGCTAGTCAGTATTTGTAATAGTAATTAAGGTGGGACTTTTTGCTGTTGACCTTTAGTGATTCTGGCCTTTGTCTGAATGGGGCAGATAAAGTGGGATGTTTTTGTATTTCTCAGCACTGAGACAATTGGGAGCCACTGATTTGTATCTGATGTGATATTGGGGGTGGGGAACTTCTCTACCTCCCAGCCTGGGTGAGGTCTTGGCCCTGAACAGGATATATAAGCACAGAGGTTAGCATTCTGCCTCAGAGCTCTGAGCCACAGCAGGAGTGGCCTGTGACTCTGGGCCAGCCGTTCTAATGAGCTCCCTGGCTGTACACCCAGACGTTGAAAACTTTGAATTGTATTTGGTCTGTAATTCAGGGTGCTGGCTGGCTTTTCCCCCTGAACTAGGTGGGTGCTATTTGTATGCTGGATTAAAGTAAGATTGTTAACCCCTTAATGTTGCTTTCCTTAAGTAAAGCAGATCAAAAGGACCTGTGTTGGTAGCTTTCTGGGTGCTGATTGTTGGTGGATCTTACACCCCCACAGAAGCTGCTAGCTGGATACAGTATTTGAGGTAGAATTTGAACCTGGGGTTCTTTATATATAAATAACAAAGAACCCGGATGATCTTAATGGCTTCCAAGAAGACTTGGTAGATTTATTTTTCTTTTTGGAGGGCAGAAGGTAGGGTAGTTGGGGTTAGGTGACTTGCCCAAGATCATACAGCTAGTAAGTGTGTCAAGTGCCTGAGGCCAGATTTGAACTCAGGTCCTCCTGATTCCAGGGCCGGTGCTCTACTCACTGTGCCACCTAGCTGCCCCAACTCGGCAGATTTGAAGCCTATAATTTACATTGATACAAGCTTTTCTACATGTTTGATTATTTCTGTGTTTTCTATTTCTCCTCACTTTGTTCTAACTGGAGCATCATAAAGAAGAAAATGTATTTTGTGATTGTAAGAGAGACTTTTTAGAAAATAAAATTACTTGAACTTAAAAAACAAAAACAAAAACTTGAAGATTTTATCATCTACAAGATTATCCTTCAAATCATAAAAGCTTAAAATTCCACCAAGACTGTGTATTAAAAGGGAAAGACATGAATAAAAGTAATTATGACATAAGAGAGAATAAAGTAAGTATGAAAGATATGTAAAAGTAAAGTGTTCCAAGAAGTCTGAGAAAGAAGAATACTTTTACTTGGGTTAAAATAGAAAATAATTTGATATCATAGATAGGTATGAAATCAAGCTTTGGAAAGCATCTTAGCTGTAATATTTGTGGTGGGGGTAGCAGCATGCATTTCTAAAGAGACCTGAATTCATAATGTCCTGGGCTGGTACCAGAACTATACATAGTTTTTAATTCATGGGGAAGTGAGAGTGTGAGGACAAGACCTTCTTTTGTGTGGCCCCTACAATGGAGGAGCAAGTTGGGTGATATTTAGGCCTAAGGTAGGTTTGAAAAATAGTTTGTAAATTTTAACTTTAAAGCCTTTGCCTTGTCAATTTTTGGATTTTGATAATGGAATAATTTTCAACAACAGAAAGCTGAGCAATATGGCACTAATCCCTAGAGAAAAATCTATTTTAGCCTCCCAGGGAAATTCATAGGATTCAATTTGGAAGCTTAGACACCACAAAGCCTTCAGCAGGAGTGTATTTATATTTTTCGTGATGGTGCTTCTTTTTTTTTTTTAATAAATTGTACAAGTCAGTGGAGCATATGTTACTTGCTTACAATCCTACTGGGTCAGCTACTATGATATCCTGAGAGGGTTACTTTGCTACAGAATTTCTAAAACCTTTTTGAGCTCTTTTCTTGAGCAAGCACAAGAATATTCCTTTCAAGTAGGGTAAGAGGTCAGCATTAACTGTTAAATGACAGGTTTAGCTGTGGACACACAAAAAAGGTTGAGTTGTGATGGTCAAACAATAACTTAGTGTCAGAATCAGAAAAAGAAATTGAGGCCTGTGGAATTCAAGAAAAGCATAATCTTTATTATCCAACCCTCTCAGAGGTACTCCTTAATATTACTACTAATTTGCATGTAGCAGAGATTCTGCTGGGTCCTGGCCTATCAGCTGTTTTAGCAGCTCTCAACTTCAGAAATGGTAGTTATTATAGAGGAAGCTAGGTGATTCAGTGAACTGGCCCTGAAGTCAGGAGGACCTGAATTTAAATCCAGTCTCAGACACTTACTAGCTGTGTGACCCTGGGCAAGTCACTTAACCCCATTGCCTACAAAACAAAACAAAAAACAACTCCCCACTCACCGCAAAATGGTAGTTATGGAGATTTTGGAAGAAGGGAGGTCTGGATCTTAGATCTCTGAGAACAACAGAGGAAGATTTAGGGCTAGTGACTAGGGATCTAGTCATTCAGAAAATTATCCCTAGTCACGTGACTTTTTTGGATACAGCTTTCATGCAACATCAAAAGACCTTCTATAAGTTGAACATAAAATATATTAGACAGCCTCTTTCACCATTCTGCTGATGCACAATATACCAGCCCAGGCATCAACAGATCCAGGTACAGCCTTGGCCCTCTTCAGGAACTTGCCACATAAATCTGGGTGCATCTTGGAATCATGTAGTTGAAAAAGATTTTAGGACTTCATTTAACCCTTCAATTCCCAAACCTCGATTTTTGCATGCATATAACCCTCCACTGATGTCCTAGATCTGTACCATGTTATGGAATTGAGGTAATCTTGGATTCCCGAGGCCGAGAGCAAAGTCTGATAGCCAAGCTCTACCAAGTTCGAAAGTCTTCATTATGGTCTCCCTAATGTACTTTATATGTGCGATTGGCTTAACTAAATTTGACTCATCATCACAGGGTTGACTAGTAGTGATGGACTTTTTTTTTCCCTAGCCAGGAAACTTATGAAGATGATCTATCAGGGGCTGTGATGTTCAGTAGAGGTGCAGATGAAATTGTGAACCCCCTAGTGAAATATTGGTTCTTTGAAATATTGGAAGAGATATGAAAGAACATTAACCCTACAGGAAAATTCAATATCCACAAGTAATACTGAGACTACCAGAATAAAATATCCTAAAAATAGTGTTTTCTTGTTATGAGAAAGAAAATTTGCAACTGAACCCCAAAAAGCAACTAAAGCATCTTAAGGCAAAAAGGAAATGATTTCTCTTAGGACTTGATTTTAGAGCCAGGAGGATTCTGGGAGATAATCTAGTCAAATCTCATCATTTTATGGATGGGGGAACTGAAACCCAGAGAGACTGAGACAGGGATAACATAAATTTCTATTGTCACGTTCCACTGTCTAGGGTTTTATTTAAAAGATTCAGAAATTCATACTATTTTTATATGCAAAAAATCTTCTTATCAAAAGAAAAAAAACTTCTTTGGGGGCCCAAATCAAGTATTTAGAATATATACACAGCTTAGTAGCTGGAAAAAATATTTTTATTAGGATGCAAAGATTTAATACCTGAACATTTTTGTCATGTGATTTGACTTGGGAAAATAAGTTATTTCGCCAAGGTCACATGGGTAGTTAAGTGTTAGATTAAATCTCAAGTCCTCTATCTTTAACCTGAGCTTCTTTCCACTCTCCTACAGAAGTGAGTAGCAGAGTCACTTTTGACCAAATCTTGTATGATTTCCACTACATTTCAGCTGGTCTAATTTTAAACAAGGCCAAGTTATCTTTGGCCAAGTTGTTTGACTGACCAGCTTTTATATGTCATTGTGACTATCTAAAGAATCATTATATTCATGGGTATGGTTAATTTCTGTGGAATCTACACTTCTGAGTCATGTAATGAGAGCAATGGTTGACTAATGTGCACTCCACAGATATCCACAAAAATGTGGAAATAGCACTGGTTTTGGAGTCATAGGAACTGAATTCAAACATCGACCTCGACACTTACTACCTATGTGATCTTAAACAAGTTACTAAGCCTCCTTGGTCCTCGGTTTTCTCACCTGTAAGATGGAGGGATTGAATTAAATGAGTTATAAGTCTAAATCTATGATGCTATGATTCACGAAGGTCTTAGAAAAGGATTCCAGTATACTGGGTGGCCACCCTATGGAACATTTACTGGAGAATACAAACAAAAGTTACATGTGACAAAAATGTGTGGATGGGTTGCAATCTACACTATCCAAATGGGTACAGTCACAGATCCACAAAAGGGTAGCATGTGATTTACCCAGCTTTTCCTTTGGGAAGGATCTTCTGAATATTATGAATAAGACAAAAGAAGATATTGGTTGGATCCATCAAAATAGCCATTTAATCATTTAGCCAACTAATCGATCAACTGAAATGGCATGTTAAGAGACATGATTTGATGATGAAAAAGATGCTGTTTGTATAAACCAAAAGTCAACCAATTTATTAATATCTCTATTTTCATTTTAATAAATTATTTGGAAGACGAGTAAGCTTTGACAGGCTTGCCAATGTCTCCAATTTAATGATTACTTCTGGATTAACTAACAAAAGCTTTTTATAATTGATGCTCTCCACCCCCAAGTAAGATAGAAAGAAAATGCCATATTCTTTTGCAATTTTTATAACTTTGTTAGTTAGAGATGGATGTCATGATGGATAAGGTGTCTTTTATAAATACAGCTCATTGGGATAGAAACTAAGAAGGAAAAAGGATAAGTTGTCACAAAAAGAAATAAAGGTTGGTTGATTGATTCTGATGTGTGAACCATAACTTCACACCAAACCATTCTACTTCCCAGACCATTTTACTTCCTTCTGATATAATAAAAATTCTTATCATTTAGCCTGCTTTTGGCAGTGCCAAGAGCCTAACACATACTGTGGATTAGGCTACACAGGTCACGAAGTAGAATGAGCAAAGGCTTTTAGCAGGGTTGTTACACATGTATATTTTGTTTCCCCTGACAGAATGTAAGCTCCTTGAGGGCAGAGATGGTTTCTTTTTTTTCTTTTGTATCTCCAAAACCTGCCACAGTGTACAAATACATACTAGGTGCTTAATAAAAGCCTGTTGAGTGTTATGAAGATCAAATGAGATAATGTATATGAAATTCTTTGCTTAAAGCATGTGTATATTGAATATATATTTATATTTAAGTCAGATTATATATTATATAACACCATACATTATATGACATATAATTTAATTTGTTATATTTAATACAATTATAATATAATTATAAGAATATAATTATTATAACAATGATGAAGCCCCTATTATTACTACTACTACTATTAGCATGAAGATTATTACAAATAACTTAGAATAATATGCTTACCTTGGTAGAAACACACTCTCCACTACATAAAAATCTTGCATAAGGACATCTCTGTCTGGCTTGGAAGTGAGGTTACCCACTGTGTATCCTATTCCCAGCTGAATAGCACCCTTAATGGCAGATGATGCAGTCTGTAAGGAAAACAATAGTTTTGGCATTAGTTCCAATAGCCAAGGTCCTTTTCAGGATTACATGCCAAAGATGGGCTTATACTCAGCTTTGTTGCCCTGTTTCTAGACAACAACAACAAAAGCCAAGGTTTGAGAAAATCTTGAGTTATTTTTTTGGTAGAGAATCATCTCAACAAATTAAAGATCAAATTCTTAAATCTTTTCATGAATTTACTCTTTCTGACACAAATTGCTAAAAGAAACATTGTCTGGACGTGTGATGAGAAACAAAGAGTCGAAGTGGATAGTTGGTGATACTTGGAGTCAGGAATCCCTGGGTCCAAGTCCTTGAAGTATATGTAAAAAGATATACAATACTAATATAAACTCAATAAATACAAATGTATACAAAGTAGTTGAGAATAGCAGTTGGGAGAGAGTGCTCCTGGTTGTGGGATGATAAGTTACAATTGAGTTGCTTATCTGAATGGGTGAAAGAACATTCCACCTGGAATTCCTCATATCAGTGAAATCACAGATCCTAGCAAAATCCCAAAATGGGTTATAGGCTAATACATGGGGAATTTCTCCTTTTAAAAGCAAGATCATAACTTCAGAAGGTAGGATAAAAGTTTCATCATGTAAAGCTTCTATCCAAATATAACTAGAACAGATATTTTAAAAATCAGATTTATTACAACATGCTTAAGGAACAAAAGCAATTTATTTACCATAAAAATATAAGACACAAAATCTTGATTTTCTCTCTGGAGTACAAAAGTAGTTTAATTCTGGAACTCTTTGGTATTATCTCTGTATGGTACAATAGCTGATTTCTCTTTTTACAGATCTACATTAAACTGAGATCAAAACGGCCAATAAAATCTCTTGAAGATCGGTGCATTTTACACAAAAAACAAATTTGCAGTTCTGGGACAAGAAAAATTCTAGGAATTTACTCCTCTAATATTGTCTACAATCAAGTAAACATTCTCTGTTAATCTAGAGAAAATCATCTGTACCTATTTTTTTCCTAGCACATGAAAAAGCACAGAGAAAGGAATAATTTCAAACATAAGCATTAAGGGCAAGGAAGATGGTTTTATATTTCTTTGTAGCTCCACAGTACCCAACACCATTCTCTACAGAAAATGGAGGTTATACTCACTGAACAAAAGAATGAACAAATTAATCACACAATGGTTAAAAATGTCAACTTGATGAGGGCACAGTCTCTGGGAACCCCCTTGAACCTGGAGTACAGTCTCTGGGAGCCCCCTTGTACTCTCCTTGAATCTTCCCACTTGATCTGGTCTTGGCCTGAGGCTATAACCTTACATTATCTTTAGGCCCAAATCTCTACCTAGCCTTGTCCTTCATTGTCCAGCTACTTCCCACCCTTAATCCTGATCAAAAGATCTATACCCTAGCGCAGTTAGCCTTCTGTTGTCTTTCATCTCCAGGTAGCCTTCAGCTATTTCCCACCCTGGAGTCTGACCTCATCCAGGTCCCATCAAGCTCCTCCTCAAGCTCCTCCTCAAGCCCCTCCCTAAACCTCTCCTCTAGTCTCCCCAGACTACCCCTCAATCCCTCCCACATATATATATAAGTCTCATCTTGCCTCCATGGAGGCACTCAGATCCAATCTAGCTCAGCTCGGATTGATCTGGCCCGCTTGTCACAAAGGGTGGGATTTCTTAAGATGACCCATTATGGCAAACCCTTAATAAACTTTGTCTTTTCCCTTGGCTGAGAAGGCTTGGGTTGAATTCATTGAGCAGGACTCAGTGAGTCGGTACTCTGGGATGTCGAGCACCTCTCAGCCCCAAACCTCTTCAAACTCACAGATTATAGCATTTTAAACACATTTAGCAAGTTATGCTATTATACATTTTACAGGTGAGGAGACTGAATTTCAGAAAAAGTAAGTAACTTGTCCAGGGTCACGTAGACAGGATCAGAGTTAGGGTTTGAATTCAGGTTGTATGGGATGAAAGACCCTCACCAATTAAAGGTTAAGGAGCCATCTCAGGATGGGAACAGAAATAAATTTTATTCAATTCTCCAGAATTGGGCATCCCCACTAGAATGAATCCAGCAAGGGAGGTGCTTTACAAGGGGGCTAGGCACCCATAATTATACCTAACACAAGAGAATTCCTGCCCACCTCTAACCCTTGTCACCATTGGCTGGGAGGTGGGCTTCCAATCTGAGCACAAAAGCTAGACAAAGAACCGGGAAATCAAGGCACAGAAACTCCAATTCCCACTCCCTTAGTTAATGATTACAGGTGAGGTGACATCTATAAATCTGAGAAAGGAGAATAGAATAAGGGGAGGGAGAACCCTCTCCATTCTTTACAGTAGAGAAAAACAGGTCATTATGAGCCTGTTCTTACTGAGCAAATCTTTAAACCAGAACCAGAAGAAAGAACAAAAAGTTTCAGGGTAAACTTTCCCAGAGGCTGAGCCATCAGACTCTCATGGCCTCAGAATTTTTTTTTCCACTTTCCTATTTCTTGATTTTTAAACACTCCTGTATATAGATATGAATAGATATGAATATTATACACATCCTCCCCTGTGAAGTCTTCACATTTCATTTATTTACCTCACACAAGGTCACCTGACTCCAAATGCAATGCTTTTTTGACAATGCTATGTTATCTTTGCAAGGCTGATTATTTACTGGAAATTCAGCTGCAGCAACAGCACAGTGCCTGGCACACAGTAGGCATTTAATAAACATTCATTGATCCACCACCACCACCACCACTATCACCATTGTCATCATCATCATCACCATCATCACCATCACCATCATCATCATCATCATCATCATCACCATCATCATCACCATCATCATCACCATCACTATCATCATCATCATCACCATCATCATCACTATCATCATCACCATCACCATCATCATCGTCATCACCATCATCACCATCATCAACATCACTATCACCATCACCACCGTCATCAACATCACTATCACCATCACCACCGTCATCACCATCATCATCATCATCATCGGTTCATATTATCCATGTTGTCCTTGCTGCTACTGGAATCACACCAAGGTTACTCTTAGTGAAGCTACAGAAGATCAGCTTGCATCCAAAGACTTTCACTCAACTGCAAAAGCAGTTAATTTATCTATCTCTGTAACAGTGCAAAGAACATTAAACAGAAGAGAATAATAACAAGATAGTGAATTGTCCTAGGACTGTTTCTATCTGAATTCTATTGAACAAGAAGAAAAAAACAAGATAAAAACAATAATAGTTTTAAGGTGTACAAAACATTTTTCCTTTGATCATCAAAATACTTTGTAAGGTAGGTTCTATGAGTATTAAGATCTACATTTAATATGAGATAACTGAAGCTCAGTCAAAGAGGTTAAGTGGCTTGGCCATGATCTTGCAATGCTTGAGTATCAGAGGTGAGATCCAAACTGAGGCCTCTCCTGACCCCAAGGCCTGGGCTCTTCCCACTACACCACGTGACCTCCTAATGCAACATCTGCTCATATTCTTTCCCCCTTGATTCCTTCCAAATCCATAGGCTTTATTTTTCCTTGAGTTCTTTGTAACATTTGACCCTAGTGACCAACTTGAATCTCATTCTTCCATTGTCTTTCCAGATATTCTTTTTATGCTTCCGTTGTTCATTTCTTTCTTCCTGCCTTGTAACTATGAGTTCTTCATGGTTCAGTCATTGGCTCCTGGTTCTCCTCCTCTACATTTTTTCTCAATGAACCACACCCTGTCTGGCCTTCAACTATCACCTCTCTGCTGTGAACTCTCAAATCCATATTTTCAGTCTCAGGCTCCTGATCCATATCTTCATCTGCAAACTAGATACATGGGTGCGAGCTCACACACACACACACACACACACACACACACATCCTCTTAGAACTGAACTACTCTTTCTTCAAGTTGACCTTCTCATCCCTCTGCCACTTTCACATTTCCTTTAGTAGCATTGCTACTTTTCCAGTAATTCAGATTAGGGGCACTTTCCTATTCTCCTTGTGAGTTCAGTTAAAGCCCATCTTCTTTATGGAGACTGCCTTAATATTCCTGCCTTTATTATCCTCTCCTTTCTTCAATCCTGCATCGTACTTGCTGTCTGTACCACTCAATACTGATGCATGGCATTGTTATTTAATTACTTTCACGAGTATATGACTCCCATCAACATTTAGATTGGAAATAATAATAGTTTGCATTTGCACATTAAGTAAACCCTTATAGTGCAGGGACTCTGTTCTATTTCCTTGGTTTTCTCAACATCATCAAGCAGAATGCCAGCATTTGAGAGACTCTTTTTTTTTAAATTAAATTTTATTATATTTTTAAACAAAAGTCAGTCCTTTCTCTCTCTCTGTCTCTGTCTCTCTCTCTCTCACTCTCTCTCTCTCTCCCCTACTTCCCTTCCCCTCACTTTGAAAATGCAAGAAAAACAAAATCCATGTTACAATCTTGTCAGGAGATGTTTCACTATGAGCCCTCAGGGATTGTGGTTGGTCATCGAATTGATCAGGGGTGTGTGTGTGTGTGTGTGTACCTGCCTGTGAGTCTGTATTTTTTGGTTGCTTGTTTTAATTAGCCAAGACCTGCCTTCTCACCCTTCCACCCCAACCTCCTCTCCATGTTGGGAACACACACACAAAAAAAACCAAAACCCATTTCATACATGCATAGTCAATCAAAACAAATTTCCATATTGGCTATATCCTAAAAATATTTGTCTCTTTGATGGGGTTTAGACTGTGGAAACACTCCCCTCCCCCATCTTCCTACTTGATCTGGTTTTTCATGCCCAAATAGCCTAGCCTAGCCTTCCACTGTCTGGCTATCTCTGAATTGCCTTCTAGCTGTTTCCCACCCTTGATCCTGATCAAAATATCTATACCCTAGCTCTGTTAACCTAGCTCTCTTATTGTCTGTCATCTCCAGGTAGCCTTCAGCTATTTCCCACCCTGGTATCTGACCTCACCCCAGTCACCTCTAAACCCCTCCTCTAGTCATCCCAGACTACTCAAGACCACCCCTCAATCCCTCCCACAATCTTCGCGTATATAAGTCTCATCTTGCCTCTATGATTGAATCTGGCCCGCTTGTGAAAAGAAGCGTCACAAATGGTGAGGTTTCTTAAGACAACCCAATATGGCAAAATCTTAAATGAACTTTGTCTTTTTCCTTGACTGAGTAGGCTTGGGTTGAATTCATTCGGCAGGACCCGGCATGTCAGTATTTTGGGGTCTCGAGCACCCCTCAACCCCAAACCTCATCATCATTGGTGCATTCTGAGGTCTTCCCCTTTCTGTCAGGGAGGTGAGTAGCATTTATCACCCTTAGTGCTCTGAAATCCTGGTTGGTCATTACACTAATAAAAATTCAGTCCAGCTGTATTCCATCACATCATTTAATTTGTTTGCTTCATTGCAGAAATGATATTATGCATCTTAATGTCAAATTTCTCCTAAGGTTTGAACATGCCTTGGTATTCTTCATTTTCTAAATGTCCTTTTGTTTAGGGGCCTAGGTAAGGAAGATCACAGAATATCTAGCTTCAGACCTAATCTTCAGCTGTTCCTTTGATTTTACCCTCTTCTGTTTGTTATTTATTTTTTACTTTCCACTCTCATTGACTCCATTACTGTAATGTCACTGATAGGCCCCAGTGACTTTTTGTACCGATAACTCTAATTTCTGAGGATTGAAATTTATGTTCTTTCTTTTAACCTCATGTAAAAACTCAGGAGGGATATTCTACTCAGTTACCTATCACCAGGAGTCGAAGAACTTCTAGAACTGGATGAAAATTCGGAGACAATCTACTTCAACCCACCCCCACTGCCATTCTACTGAAGAAGTATTCGAGACCAAAGGATGAAAAATGACTTGTGTGTGGTCTAAGGTGGGATTTGAATGCAGAGGGTTTACTATTTCTGTTGTACACTGATGCCTCATCAGGCTTTTTTGTATTCATATCCCCATCTCACTACCATTTGTATCCTGAAACTAACTGGTGGTTAATTTAGTTAGTAGGGTCATAATTAGTTAAGACTTTTTTAATGGTAACCACTTGCCTAAAGTAGGAATACAGAATGAGATGTGGGTCCTTACAGCTAAGTACAAAGGGGTTAGAGCAGAATGGACTTGGAATCAGGGAGAACTGAGTTTTACTATCTACAGGAATATTTTCCTTATCCCTCCAGCCATTGGTGCTCTCTCACCATAACCCCCTTCTAACCATGTAATGTCCTTGATGTTTTGCATTCTTCTATGGATCCCCAGTCTCTGGCACAGCATCTAGCATGTAATAGGTACTTTATAAAAGTTAGAGCTGGAAGGATCCTTACAGATCATCTTGTTTAATCTTCATATTTTTTTTTACAGACTTTACCTCAGCCCAGAGAGATTCGCATTTGCTTCTAATTATATGTAGTGAATGAAAACAGACAGTGGTTTAAAAACTCATTGAGACATAGAAGTATAGTATATTGGGTAACTTTTTTTTTTAAATGGCAACCAGAACATTTAGGTTTTATGGTAGCAAAAAGGCCTTAGGTTTAAAAATATATATAATTTATAATGTGGAGATAAGTACATCCATATATTCATGCACATCTGTTCCCTACCCCTCCAAAAAAGAGTCTCTTCTTTTGTGCAAGTTTCTCTTTTACTGAGACAGGCTGTTTTCTCCCTCAATAGTCAATACCAAAGGCTTAATATACAAACTATTTCCACATGGAATATTTAGCATAGCATTCAAAGTTTTGCTGAACTGTGATGTTTTCTAACACAATAGTCTTTGAACAAGATGTGTCCTTAAACTGTGAAAACACTTTGAAATATTACACTGCGCATCTTTGATTAGTACATTAGTGAGTAATGACAATGACAATGAAGCTACTGTGTGAAAGGATGTTGGGTGTTTTTCTAGAACCATCAGTTCTTTGAAAGCAGTGTTACTTCATCCTGGATGGGCACCAACAAATCATTTAATTTGTAGAGACAGTTCAGGATGCTACACACACTGGGATCATCCATTTTCTTTCATTAGCAGTTATCTGTGGCTTTACAATCTCATCCATGTATGTGAACATTTTCCCCCTCAATCTATAGAAGGGACCCTTGGCTTTGTGAATGTATTACAGGATTGGAATTTTGGATCCCAGAGAAATAAATTATGTATCTTTAATGTAGGACTCTATATTATCAGGGCTTAGAACAGGACATTTGTTGCTTGGATACAAGAAATGCTTCTATTGTGGCCCTGATATTTATTTATGTTAATTTATTTAATATTTTTAGTTTTCAGCATTGATTTTCACAAGAGTTTGAATTACGAATTTTCTCCCCATCCCTACCCTCCCCCCCTACTCCAAGATGGCGTATATTCTGGTTGCTCCATTCCCCAGTCAGCCCTCCTTTCTGTCACCCCACTCCCCCCCCGTCCCTTTTTCCCTTACTTTCTTGTAGGGCAAGATAGATTTCTATGCTCCATTGCCTGTATATTTTATTTCCTAATTGCATACAAAAACTTTTTTTTTTGAAGATCTGCTTTTAAAACTTTGAGTTTCAAATTCTCTCCCCTCTTCCCTCCCCACCCACTCTCCCTAAGAAGGCAAGCAATTCAACATAGGCCACATGTGTATCATTACGTAAAACCCTTCCACAATACTCATGTTGTGAAAGACTAAATATATTTTGCTCCTTCCTATCTTGTCCCCCTTTCAGTTTTCTCCCTTGACCCTGTCCCTTTTCAAAAGTGTTTGCTTTTGATTACCTCCTCCCCCTATCTGCCCTCCCTTCTATCGTCCCCCCTTTTTATCTCCTTCCTCCTTCTTTCCTGTGGGGTAAGATACCCAATTGAGTGTGTATGCTATGCCCTCCTCAGGTCAATTCCAATGAGAGCAAGATTCACTCATTCCCCCTCACCTGCCCTCTCTTCCCTTCCCACAGAATTGCTTTTTCTTGCCACTTTTAGGTGAGATAATTTACCCCATTCTATCTCTCCCTTTCTTCCTCTCTCAAGCCTTAATGTGATTTTATTTTTTTAGATACCATCCCTTCATATTCAACTCACCCTGTGCCCTCTGTCTATATATATATATATGTGTGTGTGTGTATATATATATATACACACACACACACACGTATGTATGTATGTATGTATGTATGTATGTATGTATGTATATTCCCTTCAGCTACCCTAATACTGAGGTCTTATGAATTATACACATCATCTTTCCATGTAGGGATGTAAACAAAACAGTTCAACTTTAGTAAATCCCTTATGATGTCTCTTTCTTGTTTACCTTTTCATGCTTCTCTTGATTCTTGTGTTTAAAATCAAATTTTCTATTCAGCTCTGGTCTTTTCACTAAGAAAGCTTGAAAGTCCTCTATTTTATTGAAAATCCATATTTTGCCTTGGAGCATGATACTCAGTTTTGCTGGGTAGGTGATTCTTGGTTTTAATCCTAGCTCCATTGACCTCTGGAATATCATATTCCAAGCCCTTCGATCCTCTAATGTAGAAGCTGCTAGATCTTGTGTTATCCTGATTGTGTTTCCACACGCTCAAATTGTTTCTTTCTGGCTGCCTGCGGTATTTTCTCCTTGATCTGGGAGCTCTGGGATTTGGCCAAAATATTCCTAGGAGTTTTCTTTTTGGGATCTTTTTCAGGAGGTGATCAGTGGATTCTTTCAATTTCTATATTACCCTCTGGCTCTAGAACATCAGGGCAGTTATCCTTGATAATTTCTTGAAAGATGATATCTAGGCTCTTTTTTTGATCATGGTTTTCAGGTAGTCCAATAATTTTTAAATGATCTCTCCTGGATCTATTTTCCAGATCAGTGGTTTTTCTAATGAGATATTTGACATTGTCTTCCAGTTTTTCATTCCTTTGGTTCTGTTTTATAGTATCTTGATTTCTCATCAAGTCACTAGCTTCCATTTGCTCCAATCTAATTTTTAAGGTAGTATTTTCTTCAGTGGTCTTTTGGACCTCCTTTTTCATTTGGCTAATTCTGCCTTTCAAGGCATTCTTCTCCTCATTGGCTTTTTGGAGCTCTTTTGCCATTTGAGTTAGTCTATTTTTTAAGGTGATATTTTCTTCAATATTTTTTTGGGTGTCCTTTAGCAAGTCGTTGACTTGTTTTTCATGATTTTCTTGAATCACTCTCATTTCTCTTCTCAATTTTTCCTCTACTTCTCTAACTTGCTTTTCCAAATCCTTTTTGCATTCTTCCATGGCCTGAGACCAGTTCATGTTTTTCTTGGAAGCTTTTGTTGTAGGCTCTTTGACTTTGTTGTCTTCTTTTAGCTGTATGTTTTGATCTTCTTTGTCACCAAAGAAAGATTCCAAAGTCTGAGTCTGAATATGAGTCTGTTTTCGCTTCCAGGCCATGTTCCCAGCCAACTACTTGACCCTTGAGTTTTTTGTCAGGGTATGACTGCTTGTACAGTATAGAGTACTTTGTCCCAAGCTTGAGGGGCTGCACTGCTGTTTTCAGAGCTATTTCTACACAGCAAGCTCTGCCACATCAACGGTCCTCCTCCCCCAAGAACTGCCAAGCCAGACCACAACTCAGATCTAAGCAGGTTATGTACGTCTGTTCTGATCCGCCACTTAATTCTTCCCACCAGGTGGGCCTGGGGCCTGAAGCAACTGCAGCTGTAGTTCTGCAGCTGCACCACCTCCGCTGTCTCCAGGGTGGTGGTCGAACTGTGAGCTCCTTTCACTGTGTCCCTGAAGTTTTTTCCCACTAACCTTCTCTGTTGTCTTTGGTGTTTTTAAGTTGAGATGTCTGGTAACTGCCACGGCTCACTGATTCAGCGTGCTAGGGCCTGTTTCACCTGGCTCCGGCTCTGGTTGGTCCTGGTGCAGCCCATACTCTGTGCGATAGACCTTACCCAGTGACCATCCAGGCTGTCCTGGGCTAGAGCCCTGCTTCCCTCTGCTATTTTGTGGGTTATACAGTTCTAGAATTTGTTCAGAGCCAGGGTCTTGGGGGAGAGCTTTAGTGAAGTCCCTGCTTTCCAGCTGCCATCTTGGCTCCACCCTGGCCCTGATATTTAGAGGAGAATTTCATCAACAGATTACACATGCAACCTTTGTTAGTAAGGCTTTCTGGTATAGTGGAGAGAGAGTTGGCATCAGCGTCAAGAAGAGAGAGGCTCAAATCCCAGTATCTTACTGACATATATTAGCTGTAGGATTTGGGGGCAAATCACTCAATTTCTCAATGACTCCAGGCAAATGTCCAAGGCTAAGTTGCAGTCAGTCCACATTTTCATTGGTAGAAGTTTATTTATTAGTGATTTCCTACACCAGTAAAACAATAGGTCCAATTGAGAAAAAAACATAACCCTCTACAAATGCTTTCATATTTTTTGTGTAAATAATAACAATAATAATAACTAAAGTAATACATTATAAGCTCATCAACTTTGTGTTTTCCCTATTCTGATGGGTCTACCTTTTTTCACAATCTTTAGGATAGAATGCTAAGATTTCACTGAATTTTTAAAAAGTTCTCTGTTTCCTAAATTCTCTGGCTAATAATAAAAAAAGGACAACGCTGAAATGGAATGTGCTTCACCTTCAGTTTTCAAAGCACTTTTGTACAAACTACCATATCCAAGAACCCTTGTGGTATTTACCTTCCTCATTATTACTATTACTTTAAATCTGGACCCATGATTTCATTGGCTTAAGGAACCAGTAGAGAAGATAAAGGCCTGGTTCTGATCAAGAGAAGAGCAAAATATACTTATCACTATCACACACTGCTTTTTTTTTTTTTTGCCTGAAGAGAACCCTGCTGGATCTGTTTTGTCTGCCAGAGATATAATTTTCTAACAAGCCGTCTGAATAAGAGGACGATGATAATAAGAAAGCTTTGAAATCTTTAGCAAACTTGGCATTAAGCTAGAATACAAATCTGGTTATAAGATTTTAATGACATCACACTGGTTACAGAAAAAGGCTTTCTAAAGCAGGCTGTCTGTGAAATTGGATCACTAAACAAGTTGTCTAACACTATAGGCTTTAAAAGGAACCATTTTTTTTTTCATTTTAACTGCATTCCCCACCTCCATCCAGGTGATATAATCAACTAGTTTCAGAAGTATAGCTAAGAAAAAAAGAAAAAAAAAGATTAGTTCAATAATCAGCAGAAGATGAAATAAATTATTGTGTTATGATTGAGGCAATGGCAAAACCATTAAATATTAGGAATAAATGCTGGGAAAGAAGATGTTCCTTCTGGCCACGAATAAGCAACTAACATGATTGCAGGAGAGGTTGTGGCCTCAAGAAATAAAGAAAAATCAAGATAAAAAGACAAATAAAAATTAGTTCAAGAACTGATATTGCCCCAGCTAGCACTTTTTCCAATGGATGTTCCCCAGGAGATAAACTAGTTTCTATCTATTCCTTTGGAGTTCAACATTCAGCTTCTGTCAAAGTTATTATTTAGAAGAAAATATAACTGCCTTGAAGGTAAGGATGGTTTTGTTATTGTCTTTGTATCCATAGTACCTTGCTAACTTCTTTGTTTTGTGCTGAACCTGTGATTCCATTGGTAGGAGAACTCCTGAAGAGGGAACTCCATCTACCAATAAAGATCTCCCAACTTGTCTTCAATGTATATCCTTAGAGAGCTGCCCAGGGGTATTGAGAAGTGAAGTGATGACCTGCTCAAAGTCACAGAGGCAGGCAGGATTGGAATACAGGTCTTCCTGATCCTGGGAAGCTAGTTCTTTATCCTCAGCATCAGCGGTGTCAAACTCAAGTAGAAACATGAGCCACTAATCCATACATAAGGATTCCTGCTGGCTGAATGTTGACTAAGTTTTAAGATACAATATTACCCAGGTTTTATTGTATTTTAATATATTCTGTTAAATATTTCCCAATTACATTTCATTCTGGTTTGGGCAGCATTCGGGACTGTTGGGGGCTGTGTGTTTGAGACTGCACATGGTTGGGATTTAATAAATGTTTGCTGAATGGAATTCTAAGCTCCCTGCCTATTGAGTCCTGTAACTTTTTTTCCTTTTTACACATTTTTTCACACGGTCAATCTGAATTTGTGGTCCAAAAGAGTTCAGGAGATTATGGATTAAGATTTAATTAAAGTAACACCATGAGAAAATCATGCTATGTAGTCCCAAGATAACATGATGATTTGTTTATATTTATACATTTGTTTTTAAAAAATAAGCTTTTATTGCTCTTTTTTTTAAACCTCACTACATTTTCTTCTAGTATCCCTCTCCTTCCCCACTATGAGAACAAATATTAAAAAAGAAAAGAAAAAGAGGGGGAAAATCAGCATAACTGGTTGCATCAGAAAAGTTTGAAAGTATATACAATGAATTTTAAGAATTATCTTAATTTTGTCTAGGATTAGCAATAGCTTCTTGCATTTATTTATTTTTTATTTGGAAAATGGATGCTAAAACCACTCTCATTTATTTGAAGGTGCCTTGCTCTGTTAAGCCTCCCAGCTTCCATCCTTCTAAGCTTAAACTCCCTTACATCCAGATCTATTTAATATTTCTGGGCATAGCACAAGGTTTTACTCAGTTAGCAACAGTTATTGAATACTCAGTATATACTGAACACTTATGTTAATTGTTTTGATCAAATCCATCTTACATACCATCGTTAAGTTAATCTTCCTAAAACATTGCCTTGACCATGCCACGCTCTTGCTTAATCATTTTTTAATCATTCCCCGTTGCTTTATATGGGGATAAGGTTCACATTCCTTAGCCTGGCATGCAAGGACCATAACAGCCTGGTTCAAACCTACCTTTCCAGTTATATCTCACTCTATGACCCTACACATATCCTCTGCTCTAGTCAATATAGTATACTCACTGTTCCCTGGAAACACTTTTACCTTCCATCCTTTATATCCACCATTCCTCCTACCTGGAATGCCCTCAAGGCCACCTATCATAATTACATCCATCCTTAAAGGCCAAGCTTAAACAATATGTCAACCATGAAATCTATGGTCTACCCAACCTGAAGTGATCCCTTCCTTGCTTGGTGTTGAATACAAATGACTTTTAAAAAATGATTTTAAAAAACAAATTACACCATTATTCAGTCCCCAAGAAGGGAATGGGAAAAGAGACAGGTTTCATTTTCTCCAAAATGGCCTCCAAGTAGTTATGAGGACATGGCATCTAAAGCATATGTTCTACTTGGGCTCTAAAGGAAACTCCCATTGAAGAATCTCAAGGATTTCTAAGCCAGAGGGTGGGAACCTGCGGCCTCGAAGCCACATGTGGCCCTCTAGGTCCTCAAGGGTGGCCCTTTGACTGAATCCACACATACAGAATAAATCACCTTAATAGAAAGATTTGTTCTACAAAACTTAGACTGAATCCAAACTTCATAGAACTAATCACTTTAATAAAGGGATTTGTTCTATAAAACTTAGACTTAGTCAAAAGGCCACACTCAAGGACCTAGAAGGCCACATGTGGCTTTGAGGACACAGGTTCCCCCCTCCTGTTCTAAGCCATAGTGAAATGGTTATAATAATTACATAATTTCCCAGAGAGACTTATTGGAATGTTGCAACACTCTTGTGGATGCGATAGCTATTTCTTATAGATCCCAGACATGCTGCTCACGTCATTCCCAGGTCAATTAATTTTCCAGACTGCTTCACCTCCCTGCCAGATGCCCTCCTTGGTAGCCATTTTAGCTTGATAGAACCTGTCAGCTGCCATATAGTTCAAGAACTCAGACTCACTTATATACCACCTTGAGGCATCGGAATAAAGTGTTGGGACAGAATCCTTTTTAATGCCATGAATAACTGAGAGTTCACTGTATGTAATTTCATTTGGTGGCAACCAGCTTTTTTCTACTACGATTTTGTAGCACATTGACAATTATTGCAACGTTATGGGGGTCTCATTAAAATGTTGGCCTCTAAGTTCTAACCATAAGAACACTTCAGCAGTAAAGCTTCCTTTTAAAAATAATCCTTTTATCATTTCACTATCTACATTCTTTTGGATGAAGTCCAAGTCAGACCCAAATTTTATTAAAATTTCCTCTACTAACAGACTTTGTTCTATTGAAACATTAGTATATTTACTTATTTGATTGAAAGTGTGCTTCTCAGAAATTTGGTAGGAAAAGGGTTCAAGAAGATGTTTCACAGTTCCACCTAATGTAAATTGTCTGTGCCCTACTTATATGACTGGCTAATGAAGCTAGATTCTTTCATCATGGTGACAAGCTGCTTTAAGCAAATACTTTTTATCAGTAGGATAATAATATATTCTTAAAACATTCATTAAACAATCTGGCAGCAATAAATTAGTATACTTAATGGTCTTTACCAAAACTATGCTATCAACTGCAGATGAAAATCATGATTTAGAATAGTAACATCTTAAACAGCATTTATTCATTTTAAATTATCATGATTTGTGTAGAAAATAATTCTAGAGTTTCTAAAACATATCCCAATATAAAACAGTTTTTCTTAGGTGACAAATACAACTTGATTTCATTCAACAAATATTTATTACACAGCTATTATGTGAAGAATACTGTGCTAGGTTCTGAATGAGATAGAAGGTTTATATATGATATGGTTCTATCTTCTAGTGGAGTTTACATTCTAATGGGGAAGGAGCATATATATTATTCAAATAATTAAAATAAAAACAAAGAAGTATATTAGAGAGGTGAAACTAAAGTATTATGCCCAAGGAGGAAAAAGCTATTACCAACTTGGGGAGGGATTCAACTCCAATAGTTTCCTATTCCCTCTAGAATAAAATGATAAACTCCTTGGTTTAGCTTTTCCAAGCCTCCACAACATGGCTCCAACATGTCTTTTCAGTCTCACTGGACATTATTCCCTTTCTCACACTCCAACCAAACTGGCATCCTTTTTGTTCTTCACCCATGTTCCTCATCCATCTCCATCTCTGTCTTTGCACTGGCCATCCCTCGTGCTTCCTTAACACCACTTCATAGAGTCTCTTTCTTCCTTTACAATGCAGCTGAAGTACCATCTTGTGCATGAAGCCTTTTCTAATCCTCCTATTGCTGTGGTGTGCCCTTACAAACCACCTTGTATTTAACTACTTTGTATATTTTTTTATATATTCACTTTATATTTATGCTGTATATATTTACATATGTACTTGCTTTCTCACCCATTATGCAAGAATGTAAGTTCCTGGGAGCCAAGATGGCAGCTGGAAAGCAGGGACTAGCGTGAGCTCCCCGCCGAGTCCCTCCAAAAACCTATAAAAAATGGCTCTGAACCAATTCTAGAACTGCAGAACCCACAAAACAGTAGAAGGAAGCAGGGCTCCAGCCCAGGACAGCCTGGATGGTCTCTGGGTGAGGTCTATCCCACACAGAGCTGGGAGCAGAGTGGAGCGGAGCAGAGCAGAGCCCAGCATGAGCGGCATGGACCAACCAGACCAGGAGCCGGGCGGAGTGTGCCCTAGTGCCCTGAATCAGTGAGCTGTGGCAGTTACCAGACTTCTCAACCCACAAACACCAAAGACAGCAGAGGAGGTTAGTGGGAAAAGCTGTGGGAGTGGAAGGAGTTCCCGGTTCTGCCATCACCCCCGGGGCAGTGGAGGTGGGGCAGCTACAGAACTAGAGCTGCAGTTGCTTCCAGCCCCAGGCCCACCTGGTGGGAGGAATTAAGTGGCAGATCAGAGCAGGAGTGAAGAGCCTGCTGAAGATCTAAGTCCAGTCCAGGTTGGGGGTTCTTGGGGAAGGAGGAGTGCTGGTGTGGCAGAGCTGGCACATCCCCCCAGGCATGAAACATAGTTCTCTAAACTTTACAAGCAGTCATACTCCACTGAAAAACTCAAGGGTCAAGTTAGTTGGCTAAGAATATGGCCAGGCAGCGAAAATGCACCCAGATTCAGTCTCAGACTTTGGATTCTTTCTTTGGTGACAAAGAAGACCAAAACATACAGACAGAAGAAGTTAACAAAGTCAAAGAGCCTACAACAAAAGCCTCCAAGAAAAACATGAACTGGTCCCAGGCCATGGAAGAGCTCAAAAAGGATTTGGAAAAGCAAGCCAGAGAAGTAGAGGAAAAATTGGGAAGAGAAATGAGAAGGATGCAAGAAAACTATGAAAAACAAGTCAATGACTTGCTGAAGGAGACCCCCCCAAAAAAATACTGAAAAATACACTGAAGAAAACAACACCTTAAAAAATAGACTAACTCAAATGGCAAAAGAGCTCCAAAAAGCCAATGAGGAGAAGAATGCCTTGAAAGGTAGAATTAGCCAAATGGAAAAGGAGGTTCAAAAGACCACTGAAGAAAATAACACCTTAAAAATGAGATTGGAGCAAGTGGAAGCTAGTGACTTGATGAGAAATCAAGATATTATAAAACAGAACCAAAGGAATGAAAAAATGGAAGACAATGTGAAATATCTCATTGGAAAAACCACTGACATGGAAAATAGATCCAGGAGAGATAATTTAAAAATTATTGGACTACCTGAAAGCCATGATCAAAAAAAGAGCCTAGATATCATCTTTCAAGAAATTATCAAGGAGAACTGCCCTGACATTCTAGAGCCACAGGGCAAAATAGAAATTGGAAGAATCCATCGATCACCACCTCAAATAGATCCCAAAAAGAAATCTCCTAGGAATATTGTCATCAAATTCCAGAGCTCCCAGATCAAGGAGAAAATACTGCAAGTAGCCAGAAAGAAACAATTTGAGTATTGTGGAAACCCAATCAGAATAACCCAAGATCTGGCAACTTCTACATTAAGAGATCAAAGGATGTGGAATATGATATTCCGGAGGTCAATGGAGCTAGGATTAAAACCTAGAATCTCCTACCCAGCAAAACTGAGTATGATGCTCCAAGGCAAAATATGGACTTTCAATAAAATAGAGGACTTTCAAGCTTTCTCAGTGAAAAGACCAGAGCTGAATAGAAAATTTGACTTTCAAACACAAGAATCAAGAGAAGCATGAAAACGTAATCAAGAAAAAGAACAAGAAAAAGAAATTGCAAGGGACTTATTAAAGGTGAACTGTTTTGTTGACATTCCTACATGGAAAGATGATGTGTATGATTCATGAGACCTCAGTATTAGGGTAGCTGAAGGGAATATGCATGTGTGTGTGTGTGTGTATATATATATGTGTGTGTGTGTATATATATATGTTTATGTATATATAGAAGTGAATGTGTATGTATGTATATATCTATGTGTATATGTATGTATGTGTATGTATGTATGTATATATATGTGTGTGTGTGTGTGTGTATGTGTGTGTGTGTGTGTAAAAGAGAGAGAGCAGACACAGGGTGAGTTGAAGATGAAGGGAAGATATCGAAAAGAAATAAAATGAAATTAAGGGATGAGAGAGCAACATACTGAGAGAGGGAGATAGGGAGAGATAGAATGGGGTGGATTATCTCGCATAAAGGTGGCAAGAGGAAGAAGTTCTGTGGGAGGAGGGGAGAGGGCAGGTGAGGGGGGAATGAGTGAACCTTGCTCTCATCAGATTTGGCCTGAGGAGGGAATACCATACATACTCAGTTGGGTATTTTACCCCACAGGAAAGAAGAGGGAGGAAGATAAAAAAAAATAAAAGAGGGAGGGATGATGGAGGGGAGGGCAGATGGGGGTGGAGGTAATCACAACAAACACTTTGGAAAGGGGACAGTGTCAAGGGAGAAAATTCAATAAAGCGGGATGGGTTGGGAAGGAGCAAAATGTAGTTAGCCTTTCACAACATGAATATTGTGGAAGGGTTATACATAATAATACATGTGTGGCCTAGGTTGAATTGCTTGCCTTCTTAGGGAGGGTGGGTGGGAAGGGAAGAGGGAACAGAATTTGGAACTCAAAGTTTTAAAAACACATGTTCAAAAACAAAAAAAAAAGTTTTTGCATGCAACTAGAAAATAAGATACACAGGCAATGGGGCATAGAAATTTATCTTGCCCTACAAGAAAGGAAGGGAAAAGGGCATAGGAGGGGAGTGGCATGACAGAAGGGAGGGCTGACTGGGGAACAGGGCAACCAGAATATACCCCATCTTGGGGTGGGGTGGGGAGGGTAGAAATGGGGAGAAAAATTGTAATTCAAACTCTTGTGAAAATCAATGCTGAAAACTAAATATATTAAATAAATAAATAAATAAAAATGCAAAAAAAAAAAAGAATCCATATACCAACTAGAGGTACCTACATACCCTCTCAGGTCTAAGATACTAGACTCCAAATGGAAGGGGTGGAAATAGCCTGCAATAAAAATATCTGCAAATCAAAAAAAAAAAAAAGAATGTAAGTTCCTTGTGAGTAGGTATAGTTCTATTCTCTGCACTTGTGTCTCTAGTGACTTGCACAGTGCCTGGCACAGAGTAGGTGCTTAATGAATACTTCGTTACAAAATGATAGGAAGAGTAGTTTAAAGCATCATATTCTGCAAAAGAGGTC
Source organism: Trichosurus vulpecula (assembly GCF_011100635.1). Classification (NCBI taxonomy): domain Eukaryota; kingdom Metazoa; phylum Chordata; class Mammalia; order Diprotodontia; family Phalangeridae; genus Trichosurus; species Trichosurus vulpecula. The sequence goes on from NC_050581.1 coordinate 36,675,088, forward strand.
AAAGAGGTGAAGACCAAAAAAAGGCATGATTTAGGTTAGATGATTAAAGTATCATTGATTATCTTGGGGAAATCAGTTTCCAGAATAGTGGAAGTGTGAGAAATCAGACTATACAATATTAAATAGAGAGTGGGCGTTGAGAAAGTGGAGGCACCAGGTACCGATAACTTTAAGAACTTTGACCATAAAGGAGAAGGTAGCTAGATGTAAAGAGAAGTCAAGGACAGGATTTTTTTTACAAGAGTAGGAAGACCTGAATGTGTTTTTAAGCCAAAAGAGATCAGGGGGAAGGAAGGCAATAAAGACTCTTCATTGAAGGGATGATTGGAGAGCAAGGCTCTAGAAGAACAAGGGGATGCAATCAAAGATTCATTAGAGAAATTAGCCTTAGCATATGTTTTTGTGTATTTATATGTGTGTGCATATATACATATATGTGTGTGTATATACATGTGTGTGTGTGTATGTATGAAGAGATGAAGAGAGTATCAATAAGGATGATGGATATTTTAAAATATGAGGACCAAAGGAATTTCTGTAAAATGACTCTGATCTTCTCAGTAAATTAAGAGGCTAAGCAATTTGCTAGAAATGTGTAGAGGTTTGGGAGTGGGTAGAAGTAAAGGAGCAGTTTGAGTTTTGAGGAAACAGAAAAAAGTGTGGAGCAGTAACTCTAAGGAATAAAGTAAGGACTCAATATGAGTACAGAAAAATCACTAGATGACTTTATGTACCATAGTGTATCTGTCCATATCTTCCAGCAGTGCTCAGCATCTTGGAAATAGCAAGGGGACTATATGTCTGATTTTACCCAGGGTTGAGGATTATCAGGTCAAGAATGGTAGAAGGATCTAGGAGGGAATAAAAGAATCACTGAGTGTAGTTAGAGAATGATTCACTCAAGCCTTGTGATCAAGGTAGAGTAGAAAAGTGTAATTACAATGGTGAAGGTAGTCTTGGATAATAGAAAAGGAGACAAGGGCTACCTATGAGACCTTGGACAGGTAATTTAACTTCCATGGACCTCAGTTTCCTCATCTATAACATGAGGGATTTAGAATAAATTACCTCTCATGTCTCTTCCAGCTCCAAATCTGTGAGCTCATGTTAAAGAATATGTTAATTTTTTTGGTGGCAAGGAGGTAGAAATAAAGTCATCTATTGGGAAATAGCTAAAAAAGATGGCATATGAGTGCAATATCATGGAATAGTATTGTGCTTTAAGAAATGATGAGAGGAATGATTTGGAGAAACCTGGGAACACTTGTATGAATGGAAGCACAGCAAAGTGACCTAAGAACAACATATGTAGTAACAATTACATTAAAGAAAAATGATTTTGACAGAAAAAAATTGATGAATCAATAATCATCGATTAAGTGGCTACTATGTGCTGGGCACTGTACTAATTTCTGGGGATACAGATACAAAAAAGGCAGTCCCTATTCTCAATAAGTTTACGGTCTAATGGAGGAAGACAACACACAAGAGGAAGCTAAAAAGGGGAAAGGGAAGAAAAGGTACCTGGTATGGGGTCAGGATGAAGTCAAAAGGAGTGAAGGTGGTAAAAAAATAAGTAACCACCACTCGCAAGGACCAATGAAGAAGTATGGCACCTACCTCCTGACAAAGAGGAGATGCAGAATGCAACATAATATTTTTGGACGTGAACAACATGAGAATTTGTTTGTTTAACTATGCATGTTTATTATAAGGCTTTTTTCTTTTATTTTTTCTCAATGCAGGAAGAAAGAAAGGAAGAGAGATTAAGATAAGATTTGCCCCTGTAAAAATAATTTTTAAAGAGAACAGAAGGAAGACTGAACAGAATCAAAGACAAGGAGCACAGCTTTGAAAGTTACACGATGAATTTATTATATACATAAAAAGAAAAGTAAGTGCTATGTAATGGAGATTCAGTTTCATGTACAATTCTCTCCTTCTGTTCCACAATCTATATGGAAATGTTTATTTTATTTGGTGCTAAGTTCAGAAAAAATAAATTAAGTTTTAGAAAAGAGCAGGAGTAAGTGTGAGAGGTAGAAGGACAGTAAATTATATTTAGAAATATGAATTTCCAACTCTATTGTCTTAGGAGTGATGTAGTTTCTCTTATAAGACAGTCAAGTCTAAGCTATAAATGTGGTCCCATGAAGGTTAAATCCAAGAGAAGAGGAAATTTGAATTACTTGATGTGGGCATTGGAGATGTAACTGACATCTCCCAGGATGAAGATAGGGGATGCATAAAGAAGAGGGTTGCAACCTTATTGCTAAAATTACTGAGGGAGTTGACATAATGAATTGAAGGTTCAAAAATGAAGCCAAAATGGATGCCTTCAATAGGGTGGGAAGGAGAGAAAATTAATTTAATTTTTAAAAAAATAGAGATGGGTAAGGCTATAGACGTAAAATGTCGTCTGGACTTTCAATTGAGGTCATCACATTATTAATTTTATTTAACTGTTTTTATTTATTACTTTGTTATAGGAGACCTCTCATAAAATAGGAATAATCTGTAAATGTCTTTAATATAAAATAAACCATATCAATAAAACTAAAACATAACAAAACCCAAGAATGAGGGTGAAGGTAGTATAAATAGATTTCACGGGCTTTCATAAATCTCTAGGTTAAACAGATAAAAATCAGTATGTTTACTTTTTCCAAGTTTAATTTTTCTAAGTATACTAAACTGAGGCTTTGAGGGTAAGGTCTTATGATACTGAAAGCATGAGGAATGGAAGGATAGGCTGGTGACTCAGACTGTTCACCTAAAAAATTATGTGGACACTTAAACACCCAGAGTCAAAACAAAAATGCTCATAATGATACTACTGCTCAATCTGACTTTGTAACCGCATTTTCTGTGGCTAGGACTTAACTCATGATTACATAATAATCCTTCATATAATTTCAATTTAACTATGCCTTAAACTGAAAATAACTCCATAGGTTTTATTGTTTAACTTTCAGGATCTTAACTCTATTCTTTAATACCTCTCTTTCTACTCCATAGTCAGGTACATATCAGGAGCATTCCCTAGATATTTACCAAGTAATTTAAAACATAACACCTTTGTGCAAATAATAATAGCTAGAGTTTAGATAGCCACTAAGGCTTGCAAAGCTCTTTCTGTATACTATCTCATCTGATCCTCACAATAACCCCGTGAGGAACGTTCTACTATTACCTCCTTACCCCCATTTTACAGATGAGGAAAGAAAGCTAAGAGAAACAAAGTAATTTTCCAAGGCTCATACGGCTGATAAATGTGAGGAAGGATTTAAACCCAAGTTTTCCTGACTCCAAATTATAATTCTGGTCACTGTGCCACTTGGATGCCACCTCAATTTTTTCAGAAAATATATATTTTATGTACCTTTTTTTAAAAAAATGTTATCTCCCCCATTAGAATGGAAGGTCCTTGAAGACAGGACTATTTCTTTACTTTTTTTTTAATTAAAAAAACACCTTAGTACTTAAGGCATTGCCTTGTACATGGTAAATACTTAACTAAATGTTTGTTGACTTCCTGACTAATTTTAAACCGAGTTTATATGACTTCCTCATAGTTATAAGTGTCTGAAGTAGGATTTGAACTCACCTATTCCTGACTCCAAGTCCAAGACTTTACTATCCACTTTGCTAGACAATGTTTCTTAACATACATGTATAAGCAGAAAGATCATGTGCCAGACTATTTACGTGCAGTGCTGACAGGTTGAACTTATTTTTTTCCTCTGACCAACAATTATGAATAGATAAATGAACTGGAACCAAATCACTTGTCCCCGTTCCCACAGTTTACTAAGAAGCTTTCGGTAACCTTATGTCAATTAAATTCACAAAGACATGTGCTCCTAATTGGTAGTCCAGATGACGCTGAGAAGGTTTCCTTGTAAATACCTTCGAGAAGGTGTTTAAATGTAGCTTTGACTATTAGATGAATACCCTATATGATAAAAATTTGGCAGACTAGTCATGGTTCTCAAACTGTTACTTTCTGGTCTTATGGTGACCATACCTTTTTCTCAAAAGTTAATTATTTTTTTTTCTTTTTGAAGACTAATGTCAAAAAAAAAACCATTTCAGTTGATTTTGTTTTGGAAAAAGTAAAGAAATCAGGAGGGTAATAAACTTCTTCAGGGAAGCTGGGGCCAATGGACAACTTAACATACCTCAGGAAATCCAACTGGCTTCCATGTTCCCCTGCTATCTCTCAATCTCCTCCATTAAGTGACCCTTGCGTTCTTTCTCCTTTATACAAGGTATGTTAATTTGAAACAATCCCATTAAGCTAGGCAGTAGGCAAAAACTCATAGCTTCTTGACTTTCTGGAAATGTTGGCAGGACATTTGGTTCTTATTCTGCAAGTCAATTAATACAAGAGGTAAATTCTGACTTTCTGAAACAAGACTGCAAAAATCACTAAGTCAGTTCAACAAGATCAAATTTGGAAATGAAATAGAAACAGAACCTTCAGACCCGTCCCACTTAAAAATTCACACATAGCTTTATGCTATCAGCTGAATCTTTTGAGGTCAACTCCAAATGAGGGGGGTCATTCTTCTAATATCAGCTCCACAGGGTCCCTTTAAACAAGCTATTTGTGAAGTTATAACACTGGAGATAATTACTCAATGCTACAGCTCATACAAAAGTTACCCAAAAATGCATTTCATATCACAAATAGAAAATGCTGACATTCAAAAATCAAATACTTTAATGTTGGGAAAAATGTTTTTGGAGAGGATGTTATAACCAGGAAATGATCCCTGGATACATGACTTGAATAAAAACCAAAGACTATATGCTAGATCATAACATAATGCATGAACCAAGAGATTTGGGTTCTAGTTTCTCCTTCTTTAGTAACTTGAGTAAGCTTTGAGTAAATCACCCAAGCTCACTATTACTAGCTTCATGCATCAAGTATGCGTGTATTTCATTTGGTGATCTCATTGGCTCACGTGAGTTCAATCTCTGTGCAGAGGGTTCCCAGGTCTGTATATCTATCTATTCCTCTCTATCCTGAGTACCCATCTAGCATCACCAACTGCCTTTTGGACATCTTGGATTGGAAGTTCTGTAGGTCTGTCAAACTCAACAAGTTCAAAACAGAACTTTATCTTTATTCCCAAACTTTCCCCTCTTCCTAACTTTCCTATTATTGCCGAAGTCACCTTCATTCTCCCAGTCACAACCTTGGTGTCACCTTCAACTCCTCACTCACACAAACTCCATATATCTGATTTGTTGTCAAGTTTTATCACGTCTACTTTTACAGCATTATTCTAACTTGTCTCCACCTCGCTACACACACAGCTACCATTCTGGAGTAGGCCACATCACTTTACCCCTGGACTATTATAATAGCCTCCTAATTGGTTTCTCTGACTCTTTCCTTTCCAATCTGTCCTCCAGTCAGCTGCCAAAATGATTTTCCTAAGTGCAGGACTGATCATGTCACCTCCCTTCAGAATTCAGGTGGCTATTATCTCCAGGATCAGCTATAAAAGCCTCTGTTTGATATTTAAGTCCTTCATATCCCAGCCCCTCTCTATCTTCTGGTCTTACACTTTAGTTCTGTTCACAAACTCCACAATCCAGCTACCTTTTGGCTTCCTTCAAAACTCAGCTTAAACGTAGCATTTTTCTTCCCCCTTTATTTTCCACTCATTCCTTCTTCAAATAAGATCTGCCCCTACAAGTCTAGAAAGTACTTTGAATTTTGGAAATGAAGGAAAGTGTAAGAGACAGCATGGAGTAGTGGAAAGAACACTGGATTTAAAGTCAAAAGATGTTAATTACATTCTTGGCTCTCTGACTCTTAACCAGCCAAATGCCTTTGGACAAGCCTCCATTTTTTATCTCTATATTGAAGAGGGCTGAGGGCTAATGGTGTCTGAGGCCCCTTCCAGCACCTTCCTTCAAGTTCTACCACACTCCCTCATTTTGGCCTTTATTCTCAGTGAGCGTGCCAAAAGTACCCAGACTCTCATAAGTCTTACCTAAGCTGGGAAGTTGAGTACGTTCCAGGTAATAACACTATCTGTCTGAGGAACTACACAGGTAAGGGCAAAGAGGCCATCACCCAGAGCATATTTTTTTTTTGGCTATAGAAACTCATGAAATTATCTACTAAGACAAAGAGGGGCTATGATCTATGTCTATGGAGGAAGTGCCCACACCCACAAAGTCATGGATCTTTGAAGTATTAAGGAAAAAAATACTCAAACATTTATACCTACTTCTATTGTAGGATGTAAATAAAAATAATATTTAAAATTAGTACCTTTTGATCACCTTCCCTACAAGAACACTATTAAATGGGCCAGGAAATAGCATCATAAAGCATATTTTAACTAGAAAGGGCCTGACCTAAGGATTTGTAGAAATGGCTAAAATACATAATCTTTTTAGTAAATTTAAAAGAGTACAGTTTATTATTCAGAAATGGAAACTGTAAAAGTTTCTAGCTGTTTTTTTCCTCCTAAGTATAACCGAAAGGCTGTCACCCTGGGCAAGTCACTTAATCTCTCAGAATCCCAGGCAATTCTCCAAAATTAAGTTAGAGATAAGTTGCTGATGGCCAATAGGGAAGGGAATTTTCACAATGAGAGCTTCTTATACTGACAAAATCAGATTTCAACCCCCCAAAATTACATAGTGAAAGAACAGGCTTCTTAAATTAAAAAATAAAATAAGAAAAGAAAAATCACAGTTAACTTGGTGAACTCAACATTATTCTTTATAATGAGGTGATCAAATGGAGCTCCTTAAGAAAACTTGTAATGCTGGCTGGTATATCACACAGGCTATTTCCATAACAAGAATGTCTAGGTTCCAGGATACATTTTTGGTATTTTTGGCCTATGGTAGTTCAAAACATTATCAAGCCTATTTTTAAAGTCAAATTAGGCATGCTAAACTCATCTAACATTTTTAAAATTGTAGGGTTTTAATAAAATCCAAGATGCATTTTTTTTTCACTCAAAGTTTTGCTTTCTTATGTAGAATAACAGCACCTAATTAAAAAAATACTTCTGTTTTGGAGCCATGCATGTTTGAAACACCAAAGTGTTATTTTTAAGAAATCTAGGGGCAGTGGAAATCTAGATGAAGCAGAGGATAGAGCACTGGCCCTGAAGTCAGGAGGACCTGAGTTCAAATATGGCCTCAGAAACTTACTAGCTGTGTGACCCTGGGCAAGTCACTTACTCCCAACTGCCAGGAAGGAAGGAAGAAAGGAAGGAAGGAAGGAAGGAAGGAAGGAAGAAAGAAAGAAAGAAAGAAAGAAAGAAAGAAAGAAAGAAAGAAAGAAAGAAAGAAAGAAAGAAAGAAAGAAAGGAAGGAAGGAAGGAAGAGAAAGTGAAAAGAGAAAGAAAGAAGAAGGAAGGAAGGAAAAAAGAAGGAAGGAAGGAAGAGAAAGTGAAAAGAGAAAGAAAGAAGAAGGAAGGAAGGAAAAAAGAAGGTAGGAAGGAAGAAAGAAATCTAGAATCTGTCCCTATGTTCTCATCCTCTCAATTCTGTTGATCCTTGGCTCCTTTCTCCCTAACCCCTCTCTTTTCCATCCGTGTTCTCCTCCTTCCTTAGAAATCAAACTGTATCTCCTCATAATTATACGCTTACTCAAAGTCTAGAAAATGCTTTGAGCTTTCAGAAAAAGGGAATGGCTCTGGTTTTCTGCCTCCTCCCCTAGAGGTACGCAAAGCAGTAACTGAAGAGAGCAGGAAATTGTTCAAAGGTACTTGTAACGACTTCAGGACCCGTTAACTAGAGGGGGTGCTAGTAGCTGAACTTTCTTGCTCCTGTGGCAAAGGTTACTTACTGTCTAGCTATTCCATGAGCCCTCACAGGATGAGTGCCCGATCCTAGTTGTTGGGAGCTGAAACAGGCTGTGGGAGATGTCCTCTTTCATTGAGTACCAACGCAGGACATCGTAGGGCTCCGGACATGAATTGGATGCAGACCTTAAAAGGAGAATGGGGCCAGTTCCTAGAAATTTTCCCTCCTCTAGGGAAGGAGGCTGACAAGTTAGCCTTGGAATGAGGCAAGAAGGGTAATAAAGGACTCATGGTTCCTGGTTCCCAGAACATGGAACGTTCATGCCTCATCTCTTGAACATGAGCAAGAGAAAGAAGGTGTATATGCTGAGATCTTCATGCTTATAGGACTTTGGAAAGCCCTTTTGTTCTGTTCGATTCCCCTTCTTGTTTCTCCTTATGATGCTGGGAGTGACCCTAGAGTAATGATTCTCAAAGAACAATTTTTAAGACCATTTATGCTACAAGGATTCTTCAGGGTGTCTCATGGGCCCTTGAACTTGGCTTAAAAAAAACTGATAACTGAATTTTAATATGACTGCTTTCCTTTGTAATCATATGTATTTTGTACATTTAAAAATAATACTCTGAGAAAGGGTTTATAACTTAAGCAGCCTATCAAAATAAGTTAAAATTTTTCTTCAAGGTTGTTAATGGACTAATCTAAAATTCAAAGAAATGGCCTATGCTGAGCTTTTTTTTGGTTGAAGAAGCATCCATTACCTCATTCCTAAAAATAAGTGCTTGGTTTGGTCACGTAAAAATAAGAGTAAATTATGTTATTTATGAGTTACCATTTGTTTTTTCTAATTGTGACAGTATAATGACAGCTATGAATATCATTAGATAGGGGCCATCTTAACATTGTTGCAAGTTTTATTACTCATATGACCAACCTATGTTAATACGTGTTCAGCCTTTATAGTGTTGTCTTTTGCTCATAACTTACAAAAAACAGAGGGAATGTTAATACCTTTATTTTGGTTAGATTGATTCAGTCTCAACATTTACCTTAACTACATGTCTACACATTTTCAAAAACATATGTACATAGAGAAGAGGATTCACACCAAGGCAATGAATGCTATCCAGGAGCATGAGAGCTTATGTTTTGTTATTGTTGTTTGGTTGTTTCAGTCATATCTGAGTCTTTCTGACCCCATTTGGGGTTTTCTTGGCAAAGACTCTGGAGTAGTTTGCCATTTCCTACTTCAGCTCATTTTACAGATGAGGAAACTGAGGTAACTGGGTTAAGTGACTTGCCCAGGGTCATAAGTATCTGAGGCTGGATTTGAACTCATGAGGATGAGCCTTCTTGATTCCAAGCTCTGTGCTCTATTCACTGCGTGATATACTTGTTCTCAAAGACCACTGGTGGCCTATGTGGATCCTATAGATGGTTGATAGGCTGGTTCAAAATTCGAGATGTGACATGTGCTAAGTTTACATTGGTTGATCACTGTAGCTACAGTTTATCTTTCTAGGAACAGTGGAGCTTTCTCCTGTGTCCTCTCATCCTCTTATCAAGAAAATGTTTTAAAAAACAGGTAGAGTTAGAGAATAAGAGTATATCTAAGAGTTTCATTCCTAAAAAGAAGGAATAGGTAGCACTATCAACTTTTTGTATTCCCCTGGTTATGACCTGGCTCCCTTTTCTCTAGCTTGCTATCCACTAGGCAGTACTGCCTCCTAACTTCCACTGTGATGTTTAGAGAAACTACTTTTGATGGTAAATCATGCATCAAGTCAAGTGAACAAACATTAATTAAGTACTTACGTGCCAGACACTGTGCTAAGTTCTGGGGATGTAATATAAGCAAAGCAAAAATAAATACAAGCAAAAAGATGGTTTTAATCTTCAAAGAGCATAAATTCTAGTAGGGAAGACAATACATACAAGAGGACCTGAAAAGTGAGGAGACAGAGAGAAGGTGGCAAATTCTGGAGAATGAAGGATAGTTGGTCTAGGCCCTTCTTCAAAATGAAGGTTCCTGGAGGTATCCACCAATGGGAGAAGGCAGTTGAAAGAATGGAGGAAGACAGCGGCTAGAGCACGGTGAGGAAGAAGGAAAGGAAAGTTTCCTGGGAATCCGCCAATGGGAGAAGGAGAGGTGAAGGAGGGGAAGAAGATGGCAACTACAGCATGATAAGGAAGAAGGAAAGGATACATGAAAAATAGACTTTGGTTTGCAACAGGTTGCCTTTTGACCCTCATACCTGGGCACAGTTTCCCATCCTGTCTCAACCATTCATTGTCCCACAAAAAGGGGATGGATATCTATTATCCCAGCTTGGCGGCTTTAGCGCCACTGCTTCCTCCAAAGAAGAATTATGTAGTAATGTGTAGGAAGCTAGGGGATAGGATGGGGACCCAAATGGTGCAAATCTTTTTATAATCCTTTTCTGTACTTATTAAAGTCATCTAAAGTGAAGGCCATTCATCATCTCTATTTCCTAGGCCATGCTACTTCATTTATATTTTCTCTTTTAACTCTTGAAAATGCTCTCATATTTGCAACTGCTTCAGTGACCCTCCCAACAACCCTGTTAGGTAGAAAGGGCAAGTAACATAACATCTCCACTTAGCATTAGGAAACAAAATTTGTTGGTATCCTAAAAAAAAAAAAAGATGCCAACAGCTTCCGATGAAATTTAGCTCAAAAGGAGGAAAAAAGCTTACAAAGAATTTGGAAATTATCTTGAAGGTTAAAAAAGAGGAAAAAGGAAGTAAATTGCACTCCCCACGCCTTATATATTGCATATGAATGCAGCAATGCTGTTTCCTTCTCTGTTGGCTACTAACATGAGAAATAGCAACTTTGTTCTCCTTTCTGTCTCAATTTTACTGTTGAGGTTATGTTACAAAGAGGGCAAACATAATTTCTCTTCATTTTGTGGTTTTGTTGTTGTCTTAAACATGAGTTGACTATTACTAACTTTTCACCCAACTCAACAGTTTTTACGGGGCTTTTATTGTTTCTTTATTGGACCAAACCTATGATTTCAGTGATATAGGAAACTCTTTGTATCAGTGCTGATCAGGACCAGCTCTGCAACTTAGGATCTTTGAAAATTGTCTGGGGGCACTGAGCTTAAATGATTGGTTTTATATGTTATATACAATATTTTATAATAAATGTTTTGCCTGACTGACTTGCCCAGGTTCATCTAGTTAGTTAGTATGTGTCCTAGGCAGGTCATGAACCCCAACTGAATTTGAAATTCTGAAGCCGGCTCACTACCCAACACACCACACTGCCTTTCAATTCCTCTGCTAGTATTTACAGAAGCTAAGTTTGTCTGTAAAGTATGTAGAGGAGAGGGAAAGTACACACAGAATATGTAAACGTGTAAGAGAATCCACAGCTTCATAACTATGTTACTGTTTTTCGGTCATTTTAGTCGTGTCTAACTCTGTGTGACCTTATTTGGGATTTTCTTGGCAAAGATACTGTAGTGGTTTGTCATTTCCTTCCCCAGCTCGTTTTACAGATGTGGAAACTGAGGCAAACAGGGTTAAGTGACTTTCAGGGCCACACAGCTAATAAGTGATTCTGGTTGGATCTGAACTGAGGTTTTCCTGACTCTGGGCCCCATGCTCTATCTGTTATGCCGCCTAGTTGCCATAATAATTGTATTTAATAATTTCTTATTTCACAGTAGTATCCCATTAAACATCGCATACAGTAACAGCAATTTTGTTTTAAGAACAACTTTGAGAGACTAAGCTATTTTGATTATTGTAAATATCCAAATTAACTACAAAGAACAAGGGAAGGAAGATGCTATCTGCATCCAGAGAAAGAACTGATAAATAGAAGCGATGGAATTCTAATAAAGCTGCCCCCATCCCCAATATTCTAACTTCCTTATAGGCCCCACTGAACAGCAGGCCCACTGCACCTAACTTCTTCATATATGCCTCACTGATCACTAGAACAACAGGTGTGTCCATGAACTCCTATTTCTCACAGAAACAGCAGGCATGTCCATGTGATGGGATCCCAGCCACGACCTCTAGCTAGCCACTGACCCCAGACCCATTCCTCATATTTCCCACAGAAACAGAAGGTATGTCCATGTAGTCTACCACAACCACATCCATCTAGTCTCAGACAGGACCACAATACTCAGCCAATCAGAAAGCAGCACCACCAGGATGTCTGAGCAGGATGTGAACCCCAAAACAATAGAAGGGACTTTCCCTAAGTAGGTACCTGTGCAGTAATAGTAAAGAACTGACCTCAAGTGACCTTATGGCACAGAGAGGCTCATTATAATATCATTATCATACATATATACCCACCAAAGTGGATTTTTCTGTATGCATTGTGGGTAATCGCATGCACAGTCCCACTGTGGCTGAGACCCCTCCCCTATTACCTAATCCCTTAAAGAACATAATTTCTGATATATAATTGCATCTTTACCCTATAAAGTTCCATTTTGCTTTCTCCAAAGCTGATGGTTCCTCTTGGAACTTAGCCTGCTTCATGAGGGGCATCAATCTCAATAAATGCCTATTCTTGGATTAGAGGTAGTCTGACTCTGAATTCTTTGAGATGGTTCCACCACAACATATCTCAAAACCACAAAAGTTCTTGGCATCCCTGGGTGGGCAGAGCCTAAACCCCAATAGTTTTTGGCATTCCAGGGTGGGCAAAGTTGAAACTGCAACAGTCTCTGGGTAGGCAGAAGTATCTCCGATTAAGATATCGAAGGGACTGTAGTCTAACTCTTTCATTTTCCAGGCGATCCCATCTTTTCATTGGTCTCCCTGTCATAAGCCTCTCTCAATCTCAATCCATCCTCCATTCAGCTGCTAAAATGATTTTTCTAGAGCATAGGTATGGCTATGACATCCCACTACTCAATAAACTCCAGTGGTCCTCTATTGTCTCCAAGATCAAATAGCATTTAAAGCATTTGAAGCTCTTCACAGTCTAGTTCCTTCCTGTCTTTCCAGAAGTCATGCCTGTTATTCCCCTTCTAGCAATCCATAATCCAGTTACACTGGCCTTTCACATGACATTTCATTGTCCTATCTCCATACCTTTTTGTACTAGCTATCACTCATGCCTATAATTCTAGCCTTCTTCACCTCCACTTTGACTTTTGAGACTCAGCTCAAATCTCATCTTCCGCAGAAGGGTTTTCTGGGTAGTCCTACCTTTTAGCACTTTTCTGTCTCAGCTCATCTTCATCTACTCTATCTGTATCTTTTATGTGCCCAGTTATTTTCATGTTGTCTCTCCCACTAGAGAAAAGCAGGGACTGTTTTTGCCATTCTTTGTAAATCCAGCACTTAGCACAATGTCTGGAATGATTTTTGTCATTCAGTTGTTTTTAGTCATGTCTTACTCTTTGTGACCCCATTTGGGGTTTTCCTTGGCAGAGATACTGGAGTGTTTTGCCATTTCCTTCTCCACCTCATTTTACAGATGAGGAAACTGAGGCAGAGTTAGGTGATTTGCCCAGGGTCACACAGCTAGTAAGTGTCTGAGGCCAGATTATAAGTCAGGAAGATGAATCTTCCTGACTCCAGGACCTGTCCTCTATACACTGTACCACCTAGCTGCCCAGAAATTATGTCTGGCACATAATAAGCATTTAATAAATGTTTGCTGAATTAATAATTTATTAGTGCCTATCATATGTAAAGCACTATCAAAGCTGTTACTGTGTACACTGTTTTCCTAGTTCTGCTTATTTCGCTCAACATCAGTTCATGTAAGTCTTTCCAGGTTTTTCTGAAATATGCCTGATTGTCATTTCTTATGGAACATTCATACACCACAACTTGTTCAGCCATTCCCCAATTGATGGGCATCCCCTCAACTTCTAATTCTTTGCCCCCACAAAATATACTATAAATATTTTTGTGCATGTGAGTCCTTTCCCCCTTTTTATGATCTCTCTCATAGACCTAGTAGTGGTTTTGCTGGATCAAAGGTATGCACAATTTTATAGCCCTTTGGGCATAGCTCCAAATTGCTCTCCAGAATAGTTAGATCAATTCACAACTCCACCAACAATGCATTTGTGCTCCAATTTTCCCACCTCTTCTCCGACATTTATCATTTTCCTGTTTTGTCATGTTAGCCAATCTGATAGATATGATACCTTAGAGTCATTTTAATTTGCATTTCTCTAATCACTACTGATTTAGAGCATTTTTATATGACTATAGATAGCTTTAATTTCATCATCTGAAAAGTTCCTGTTCATATCCTTTGACCATTTATCAATTGGGGAATGACTTGTATTCTTATATTTTTGACTCAGTTCTCTGCATAAGACTAACACAAAATAGTTCCCTTCCTCAAGAAGTTTATAGTCTACTGGGGAGATGCAACATGTCCAGGGGTAAATTAATGCACAGTGTATACAAAGAAATGCAAATTTACTTCAATCAATTAGCAATTATTTACTGTTTACTATGTGCCAGGCAGGTACTGTGCTAAGTGCTGGGGACACAAAAGAAAAAATAACAACATTCATCACTCCTAGGAGCTTACATTCTAATGGGAGAAACAACACGTATATATGTATATATAGATGTATATATGCATGTTTGTATGTACATATGCATATGAACGCACATATAAATATGTGTGTGGATATACGTGTGTGTATGTATGTACCCATGTGTTTAGGCAGCTAGGTGGCACAGTAGATAGAGAAATGGGACTAGAGTCAGGAAGACTCACTTCCCTGAGTACGAATCCAGCTTCAGACACTTAATAGCTGTATGACCTTGGTCACGTCATTTAACCCTATTTGCCTCAGTTTCCTTATCTGTAAAATGAAGTGGAGAAGGAAATGGCAAATTACTTCAGTATCTTTGCCAAGAAACCCCAAATGGGGTCACGAAGAGCCACATATGTTTGAATAACAAAAACAATATAGAATATGTATTTTAAAGATAGAGGGTATGTACAATCTAACTTTAGAGGAGGCAGTAGCAGCCAGGGGAACTGGGTCCTTAACAGAAGGTGGTGCTTGAGTTGAGTCTTAAAGGAAAAGCCAAGGACTTTAATACATGGAGGTAAGGAGGGAGACATTCCAGACACGGTGGGGCAGCCAGTTCAAAGGCATGGAATCAGGATAACTGTGTGAGAAATATAGCAATTAGGCCAATATGACTGTAGAGTTTGTGGAGGGAGATAACGAGCATGAAAATTGGAAATACAGAAAGGGGCCAGACTGTGAAGAACTATAAATGCCAAACAGAAGAGTTTATATATATGATCAAAGAGGTAATAGGGAACCACTAGAGCTTACTGAGTAGGGGGTGACATGTTTATAGCCACACTACAGGAAAATCACTTTTGCAGCTATTTGGAGGATAAAGTGGACTGTAATAGTCTAGACAAAAGATAAAGGGAAGAGTTGTGCCAGGAGTGTATGTAATTAGGCTATTATGCTGATTCAAAGTGAAGTAAACACAACTAGGAAAACAATATGCACATTAAGTACAATGTAGATGGAAAGAACAACAAAACAATCAAAAATGAATGCTGCAAAATTATAACGGCCAAGTTTAGGCCCAAAGAAGATTATATATGTGTGTGTGTGTGTGTGTGTGTGTGTGTGTGTGTGTGTGTGTATGTATATATCTATCTATGAATAAGGTTTTCCTCCCACTTTTTTTGTAGAGACATAGGATTATCGATGCATAATATCGCATACGGTGTCAGACTTTTTCAATATTCGGTTTAGTCTTGCTGAACTGTTTCTCTCCTTTTAAAATTCTTTTAAAAAAGTGTTAACTATAAAAATTAAGCAGGATTCTAAAGAAGAGATATGAGAAGACACTCTCAATATACCCTTTCATGGATGTGGGAAGTGTATAGGTGTTACACTTTGCACCTACTTTCAGAGTTTTTCAATGTATGATTAGGGTTGTTCATTTTTTTCCCTCTCTAAAAATACTATTTGTCAAATGGGATGGCTCTCTGGGAGTAGGAAGGGTACTTGGAATAACTTTGTTATGTAAGAAACAATAAATACCCATTAAAACTTATTTTAAAAAAATTTTTTGTTGATATGGCTGGGTTCCCTGGGAGAAGTCAAGGAAAGGGATATTTTGGGTGAAGCAAAAATAAAAGAATGATTAAAAAGTTCAAACAAAGAAGGGTATTATAATAGTCTAGAGACAAAGGGCAATTATGATGTAAAATAGAGAAAATGCTGTTGAATGGAGAAAAGAAGATACATATGAGAGAGGTGGAAAAAGAAGCAACAAGATTTAGCAATTGACTGGATATGTTAGAAGAGTAAGAGTGAGGAGTCAAGACTCTCAGCCATGAGTGACTGGAAGAATGGTAATGTCCTAGACAGTAATAGGAAAGTTTGGATATGGGGTGGGATGGGGGGGGGGGCGCAGATGATATAATAAATTCTCTTCTGTACATGTTGAATTTGAGATACCTATGGGACCATCTAGTTTGAAAAATCCAAAAAGGATTTGGTGATGTAGGACTGGAGAGCTGGATGGAAACTAGGGCTAGATGGAAAGATCTGGGAGCCATCTGCAACAAGATAATTGAACCCATGGGATGAGACCACTAAGTGAGATGGTATAGAGCAAAAAGCCCAAGATGGAGTCCTTGAGGGATATCCACAGTTAGTGATTCTTACTTGACTGAAAATCCCAAAAAGAAGATTGAGAACAATCAGTGTCATGAAAACCCAGGGAGAAGTCAATGGTGTCAAATAGCACAGAGGGGTCAAGAAAGGTAAGGAATGGACAAAGGCCATTAGACTTCGCAATTAGATTTTTTTTCTCATTTTATTTATCAAATAGTATTGATTAGGCTACATGCACCCATAATAGATAAGCAAATTAATTTTTTTTATTTTTAGTTTACAACACTCAGTTCCACAAGCTTTTGAGTTTCAAATTTTCTCTCCATCCCTCTCCTACCACCTCCCCCCCACCAGATGGCATGTAGTCCAATATAGGTTCTACATATACCTTCACATTGAACTTATTTACATGATAGTCCAGTTGTAAAGAATTATAATCAATGGAATGAATCACAAGAAAGAAGAAACAAAACCAAAAACAGATAAGCAATTTTTATCCCAGTTTCTGTAGGGGAAAAGGGCAGAACTAGTAGGTGACTCCAGAGACAACTGGTACTAAGGAGTAGGTGCTGAGGAGGAGGAGAGGGTAGTCAGAGTAAGTATGATGACCTAGGAAAGAACTGAAGGGTAGAGGGACTAGAGGAAGTCAACAGGGAAAGAGCATTCATAATTAGTGACAGAGAGAAAAATGAAGAAAGGTTTTAAGTGGGAGGGGCTACGATGATATAGAAGAGCAACTATTCAAATGCATGCTTCTTGATCCATTACTTTCCAGAGCATTTTGAGCCCTCAGACTCCTGTATCTTGACCTCTGGTTCCTTTTTGTTTTACAGAGGCAATCAGGATTAAGTGACTTGCCCAGGGTCATATAGCTAATAGGTGTCTGAGGCCAAATTTGGATTTAGTTCCTCTGACTCCAGGGCCTGTGCTCTATCCACAGTGCCACTTAGCTGGCCCTCTGGTTCCTTTTTGAATACTGGCTTCTGGACACTTCCTGCTTCTGTCCTATGTTTTACTACCAGCGATGCCTTGGTTCTTCACATCTTGGCTTCCCAACCTGTCTCGACCCTCCATCACCATAACATCAGGACTGCCAAGAAAATATTCAGAAGGTATCTCTAATGAGAAATGCTCACTCCTGCTTGCTTAAGGTAGTAAAATGGCCACCCATTATGGTTGTATGGCATCACTATTCCATCATCTCCCTAAAAACAAAGTGGCAGCCAGAAGAGTCTCTCTTCCTTTGTCTCTCACTGTCTAGAATTTGCTAGACTATAGGTGGGAAAAAATTCTACAAATGATATGGAATTTTTTTCTCAAAGGTTAAATAAAGAAAAAGGAAGTAAATAACCACTTCCCAGTCATCTGGCATCTATGCTAAATGCTGAACACAATTGTTTTTGTTTTTTTTTTTTTGCAAAATCTTGAAGTAGATCCTACGACCTTAAGGCTGGAAAAGATTTTAATGGATGAATTACCAAGTCCAACTTCTTTATTTAACAGGGAAAAAACCCATAGACCAGGAGGGTTGTGATCTACTTCAAAGTGAAACAGTTAAATAATTTTCTCCCTACAAATAACATCTGTGGTTTTTTTTTTGATCCTCTACTGCCAAATTTCTTTGTCACCAATCACTTTTCATCGGGCAGTTGTCTCCTTCCTCATAATCTTTTTATATAAATTTGCTTCGCTTTTCATGTGGAATAGGTGTAAGACCCTCACCATCTGTTTTTACCTTCTTTGGGGGTGGGGGAGAGAGAGATTGGGCCTTCCTATCTTGCCCAGGCAGGAAACACAGCAGCACCCATGGGCTCAATCCCATTACTGATCAACACAAAAGCTTTCACTGGCTGCATTTCTGACATGAGCCAGTTCACTCCTTCTTAAGTAGCCTGGTGGTCCTGGGCTCATCATTTTGATACAGGATTTAGTGCAGAATCTGTTGAGCTTTAGAGCTACCTCAGAATTTCTGAGCTCAAAAGAGCTGCAATTCTCAGTCTCCCCGTCACAGCAGAGATTATAAATGTGCCATACCCAGTTACTTTTATCTTTTAACAGGCCACTATAGATTACATCATTTCTTTCCACTCCTCTGTGCTCTTCTTAGATAAACTTGATGCTATATTCAATCTTATATTCTCTTATATTCAATCATTCTCCCTCTGAACTCTTTTATAGATCCCATGCTGCTCCCGGAATATTTTTCACCTTGCTTTGCAAACCAAGCATTTTAAAAGTAACTCAAGTCCTTAGACAAACTTCCATGACTAACTAACCCAAAGTCATAGTATCTTTTAAACAAACTTCATCTAAGTACATAATTTCCAAAACTTTCCCTCACTCTCTACTCCAAAATATATAAATCTTCTCCCTGTGTATCATTAAGATCACAAACTTTGATTTTGAAGGGACCTCAGAGGCCATTTAGTCCAACAGCCTCATTTCAAGATGAGGAAACTAAGTCCCAAGGAAGTATTAAGTGATTTGCTCAAGATCATCTAAGTGTCAGTAGAAGGATTTTAACCCAAGACCTCTGACTTGAGAGCACCACTCTTTCCGTTGGACCATGCTCCTCACCAATGTAATATAAAATTTAAATTTTTGTTCAATATTTCATGTTTTCTTAGCTATCTTTCTATATTTTATATCTGTCAATACAAATTTGGTCTGTCAAGTTTTAATAGTCCAAGAACTACATTTTAAAATATAGGAAATGAATTTTAGTTCACTTTTAGTATCTGGTCCTTGGTTATCTTTTACTGTTGGCATTAGGACTAATTTCTAAATGGCTTCTAAAAAGTCTAGCTGTGGTCATGGAGGGTGGAGATAGTCTGGGCAACCAGGCTCTCAAGGGCAAAGTGATACAAAGAGCAAAATAATACATATTTCTGAATAATTCTTTTGATGATGATGATGATAAGAAGCCTCTGTTGAACTGGCTAGAATGGGAAGAGAAACATACTCTGGGGTCTCACTCTCCTGACTGGTGACAGCCTCTTCAATACCAGTACTTCGGGGAAGCTCCTGCCATGCTTAACTTCACCCTGACTTTCTGGCCAGCTTTTCCATAGCCACATCACCTGTCCTGCTAGTGCTCTATTCTCACACTCTCCCCTCACCTCAAATGCTGGAACCACGAATCATCATTAAATCAATCCTGCCATTGTCCCTGGATGGGATAGGCCCCATTCACCATTCCTGTAACTTTCTAGACCAAAGTACTCCTCCCTAGCCACAATTTTCCTTTCTAATGGTCTTTCTCAATAGCAAGTGAGCTCCTTGAGGGCAGGGACAGCCTTTTCTTTTCTTGTTTTCTGAATTGTCAAATAAACTTAATATGTTACAATTTAACCTGATTAAAAGTAACTCTTGCTCTTCTCATGCCACCAAGCTTATGTAGGTCTTTCTCACCACCACTATGCAAGAATAAATCATATAGCCTATGTTGGCAAGTCCCAACCTTTTTCTCCTTCAGTTGGTTTTGGATTATTTTACTATTTATTAGTATTAATATTAGTTTGGTGATATAGGAAAAGAAAATACTAAAATTCAAATTATCACTTTCTATTATTGCTTCCTAATTCTCCTATGAGTCAGAAAGTCATGATAACTCATTTATATCATTTTTAGAATTACTGAAAATATATTTTTAGTACACAGTACTTATGCTATTTTATATTATAATAAAGTCTTAAAATTATTTCAGTTAATTAAAATTATGTATTTCCAAATAAGCCTGTGCATAGAGAATATATTTTAAATGAATGTTTTGAAATATTAACATCATATATTGATTATCTGTCATTTGAAATTATACATCTCACACTTTGTTTATAATTTTCCTCTTTTTTGGTCATATTAGCCAATCTGATAGGTGTGAGGTGGTACTTTAGAGTTGTTCTAATTTTTATTTCTCTAATCAAATGTTGTTTAGAGCACCTCTTCATATGCCTATTGATAGTTTCACTTTCTTCATCTGAAAAGAGCCTGTTAATATCCTTTGACCATTTATCATTTGGGCAATGGCTTGTATTCTTATAAATTTGACTCAGTTCTCCATATGTTTGAGAAATGAAGCCTTTATCAGAGACACTCTTTGCTGTAAAGATTGTTGCCCAGCTTCCTACTTTCCTTCTAACTTTGGTGGCATTGGTTTTATTTGCATAAAGTCCCCAATTTAATATAATAAAAATGATCTATTTTACATTTCATAATGCTCTCTATCTCTTGTTTGGTAATTAATTCTTTCCTTCTCCATAGATCTGACAGGTAGACTATTTTAGTATTGATATTATTTCATTGTCTATGGTACCTTTCCTCCTTTATCTCTTCTAATTAGGTCTGTCTTTCTTTTGCTTTGTCTGAGATCAGGATTGCTACTCCCTGCTGTATCATTTTTTTTTTTACTTTAGCTGAAGCATAATAGATTCTGCTCCAATATTTTACCTTTACTCTGTGTGTGTGTCTCTGCTTCAAGTGTGTTTCTTGTAAATAACATATTGTAGGATTCTGGTTTTTTTGGTATCTGTTTGCATTTTATGAGAGGGTACATTCCATTTACAATTATGATTATTAACTATGGATTTCCCTCTATCCTATTTTTCCTCCTCACTCTCCTTTCACCCTTTCCCTCCTCGACAGTGTTTTACTTATGTCTACCACCTCTCCTAGTCTGCTTTCTCTTCTGTCAGTTCTCCCCACCCCTTTACTTAATTTCTTCCCCTATTATTTTCTTGTTGGATAAGATAGATTTCTATATTCAACTTATTGTGTATGTTATCCTCTCTTTGAGCCAATACTGTTGTGAGTAAAGTTCAAGCGATACCCATGACCCAGCCTCCCATCTTTCCCTCTGCTATAATAGCTTTTTCATGGTTCTTCATATAAAATAATTTACCCCATTCTATCTCTCTCTCTTCCTTCTGCACCCAGTATACTCCTCTTTCTCTTCCCTTAGTTATTTTTATGCCATTCCTTCAAAGTCACTATATAGATGTACCCTCTGCTTACGTATATTATTTCTAGCTGTACTATTAGAGGTAAAATTTAAAGAATTACAAGTATCATTTCTTTCTGGCCACTTGCAGTATTTTTTTCCTTGACCTGATAGTTCTGAAATTTGGCTATAATGTTCCTTGCAGTTCTTATTTTGGGATCTCTTTTCTGAGGTGATCAGTGGATTCTTTCGATGCCTATTTTGCCCTCTGGTTCCAGGATATCAGGGCAATTTTCCTTGACAATTTCTTGAAAGATGCTGTGTAGGTCCTCCTTTAGATTATGGCTTTCAGATAGTCCAATGATTCTGACATTTTCTCTCCTGGATTTATTTTCCAGGTCAGTTGTTTTTCTAATCAGGTATTTTGCATTTTTTTCCTATTTTTTCATTCTTTTGAATTTGTTTCATTGATTCTTGATGTTTCATGGAGTTATTAGCTTCCACTTGCCCAATTCTAACTTTTGGAGTTGTTTTCCTCAATTAGCTTTGCTGAGGAACATGGGTGGGTCCTGGTGTTGGCATCTGCCTGCTCCACTGCACTGGGGCTCAGGATCTCCCATTGGTTTGCTGAGGTGAGGCTTGGTGGGATGCTTCCTGTCCTGGACTGCACTCCCTTTTTGTCTGAGTGAAACAGACCTTTCCCACTGAGCTTCCAAGTTTCTTGGGCTAAAAAATTGTTTCACCCCATCTTTTTGCTGGTTCTGCTATTCCAGGATTTGTTTTGAGGTTTTATTTTATGGTTGTTTGGAGGTGAACATAGGTGAGTTATGGCAACTTACTGCTTACTTTGCTATCTTGGTTCCCAGAAGTGGTCATCTGTCTTTACTTTTGGTATTTATATTCCCAGAGTTTAGCACAGTGCTTGGTACATAGTAAATGCTTTATCATTGTTTTCATGCTTTGCATTTGTTCACTCATTCCTTTCACTTTTGCCTTGATCTTTATTCCTCTAAAAACATAGTGTATTCTCTTATCCCTCAAATTATTTTTAGCAATATAACTCTCTGTGTTGCTATCATTTATTTATTTTAGGATCCCAATCATACCATATCATGCAATACAAATTCAGGATTAATAGTTTATCTTTAACCATTTGTTTCTGATTTTCTTCTCTGTCACATGCAGAGTCTCTGTCTCCCTCTCTTCTCCCCCTTGCTTTCTCTCTATATATTTATAAACTCCTTCCTCATCCTTCCTTCATAAACACAGGTCATTCTAATAGCATGAGATAAGGCAGACAGTTAAAAAAAAAAACCTCATAAAGGATAATACAGCCATGTCCATGAATGAAAAATTTCCTAGTAAAAAATGCAAATGACATCTTAGGGGAAGCTCCCTTACCCTCCTAACCTTCTCAAAAGAAGCACCCTAAATAATTCCTTTTTAAGTGTAAGAAGACTTCTGTTGGTGGGAATAGTTAAGAAGGTTTGGGAATCAGGAGACCTGGGACCTATTTCCAGTTCTTTGACTCTTACTACATGATCGTGGGTAAAGTGACTTCCCCTCTTGAGACCCTGAAGTCCTTTTAATGAAAGCTACTTTATGAAGTTTATTTTTGAAAACTGGTAGTTTTATCTCACATAGATTGAGCAACTGTTCTTGCAGGGAGAGGTGAGGAAGGCATTTATGAATACACATACTGAAGGAATCTCAGGATTTGCATCTGATAAATGAGAAGCGAGGACTATATGATCTTTAAGGTCCCTCCCTGCTCTAAAATGCTATGATGGCCCAACTGTAAGAATTGATACAGAAGCCATCTCCACTCACATCCAAAAATCTTCTCCTTTCTTTTTTAAAGTTGCATCACTTCTACCCTCTCTATGTGAAGTGGGGATGAATTTTTACCCTCAATTCAATGAAAACCACCAGAGAGCTGCATGACTCTCAAGAAGAAAAAAAGATTAGTCAACATTGAAGGCAAGGAACACTTGCATGATAAAAACTCTACAGATACTTTAGGTTTTTTTTTGTTTTCAAGCAAATATTAAAGCAAAACACTGAAATCTTCAATAATAACCAAGTCATGATCCAAAATGGTGAAAAATATCAGTGAATTCCATGGGATGAATGAACTCAGTTGGTCTGAACTTGTGAATACCCTGATTCTGTTCTATGTGTCATTTCCCATTCATCCTATCTATCATCCATATATCCTTTGTAAAGCAGACTAGCTTCTATAAAAGGTGAATTACTATATGGTAGGTGTTGCTTTGAAGGACACAGAAGATGCCATGCTGAGAATTAGACAGCTATTAGAACTGCTATCCCCACATGCAACACCTTGAAAATACAGGTATATAATTGTCCCCTGGAGCAACAGATTTCTTTCCAACCACATGTTTTTCTGTGATCAGACTAATGAGGTTTGGCTAACGGCCATTTTTGCCTTCTTTTCAAAATGCTTGCCACTGTGAGCATGGAAGAAGTCCAAGAATTCTGCACATTCCAAGTAAGGCAGAAGATGTATGACTGGGAGCAAATACCTATTTCCTTAAATTGGATATATAAAGAAAACTTGTCCACAGGTATAGGTAGTATCTATGAGAAGACAGTTCACTAGAATTAAACTGAGATCATGTAGAATATAGTAGCAGCAGCAGCAGCAGTAGTAGTAGTAGTAGTAGTAATGGTGGTGGTGGTAGTGGTGGTGGCAGAAGATGTAGTTGCTGCTGCTGTTGTGGTGGTGGGGGTGGTGGTGGTGGTGGTGGTGGGGGGGGTGGTAATAGTAGTAGTAGCAGCTGGTATTTATAGAACTTTAAGTTTTGCAAAACACTTTAGAAATATGAGCTCATTTTATCCTTATAACAACCCTGGGAGTGAGATGTTATTTTATCCCCATTGTACTGAGGAGGTAACCAAGGTTAAGTGGTTTGCCCAGAGTCACACAGTATCTAAGGCTGTATTTGAACTCAGGTCTTCCTGACTGAAAGTCCTGTGCCATCTAGTTGCTTGCCATATCATACTTCAATTCCAGATACATGGTATGAGGCTTAACATAGCCAATAATGGATCTAACCTCTTAGATTGGAGCTGGCCCTAACTTAGACTGAGAAGGAATTCTCTGTTCTAGGCCAGACTTGGGATTACACCAAATTGGAATAGAATATCTCTCCCTACCAGCAAGACCAGATTGTGTTAGTGAAACAAAGGATCATGCATTGAATATGGGTGTATTTTCATTCACATCAGTTTTATGATACAGAATGTTTGTTCATCTTCCCAACCTCATTAAATGAGGGAGACAAAAGCTCCTAACAACTTCCTTCTTTTAATAAAGGATTATTTTTTATAAATTAAGACTCCATTTTCTTATCTACAAATGAAAGTGGTGGACTAAAAAAGAGAGTTCAAGCTGTTGTCTATGGCTTTAAAATAAGTATATTTTAATAACTTGAACATAATTGGTTTCCTTTGCAATACTATGTATTTTATCTAAGGTACTGAAAAACATTATTTTGAGAAGGGGTCCATGTGTTTCACAAGACTGCCAAAGTGGTTCATGACACAAAAAGAAGTTAAGAATCCCTGGACTAAAGAAGGCTATTGAGAGTTCCTTTCAGCTTTAACATTTTATGTTTTAAGATCTTTTCTAGGCCTAGAATATTACAATTTAATGTCCCTTTCAACTTCCATAGTCTATGACTATGAATTTGTTGGTATGTTAATTACAAGATCTTAAGGAAGAGAAGCAAAGTTTCATACTCAATTTATCTCACTATAAATTTATTGATTGCATACAAACTGATTTAGGGGGACATACTCACATAAGAAGGGTACAAAAAGACATATGCATCTGTACTATCACCTGGCTTTCTATCCTTGTTTGACTCAGTGAAATGAAGTTATTTGTGAAATCACTTCCAGTATGTAAAGTCTATCAAGATGAAACCAAACTACCATAAGGTCCATGGATATAAGGGGATAGGGAATTTTATACTGAGATACAAAAAGAGAGATGGAGTCTTTTGCCCATCTACAGTAAGCAGACTTCAAAAACGTCTGAATAAACCAATCATGTGGAAGTCAGATAAGGCTAAAGCACAGCTGTTGGCAGAATTCTTTTGGAGTCAGAGGCTATATTCTTGGGTGTTCATCAGTTACCCTATCTCTATCTGCATCTTTTATCTCTTCCTCTGGGCAAAGGGGCTGATCTAGCCAGCTGGCTTCACCTAGGGAATTGTGCTTCGCCAAAAAAAAAATCACTATTGCACTAAAAATAAACTTTCAAAGCTTATATCAAAGCAGAAGAGAAAGCAAAGTTCTCTGTGCAACGCCTTTCCTTCCTCTCACTTTTACACTTAATAAACTAATAAATTTACTGTGAATAAACTGATTTGACGATGAGACAAACCTATTGGAGGATACAGATAAAAGACATAGGCAGGATAGGCTTACATAGGTTAATGCTGTCTGTATCATTAGAGGGAAAATCCATATTGATGAGATCACAGAAGTAATTAAACATTTGATTTAAATCCAGGGAAACAATTTTAATATATTTAGCCAAAGTAAACTAAGGTGAGGACATGAACACAGAATTTTAGGGAGATCCTTCACTTTCTGAAAGCAACATATATTTTCCAAAGAAAGTAAGTATAATTTGCCTATCTTTTTAAATTTTATTTTCCTCCAATTACATGTAAAAACAATTTTTAATATTTTTGGCTTTTTTCTTTTTAAAGTTTTGAGTTTCAAGTTCTATACCTCCCTCTCTCCTTGAGATGGTAAGCAATTTGATATAGGTTATACACGTGCAATCATGTAAACATTTCCACATTAGTCATTTTGTGCAAGAAGGTAAAGAAAGGGAAAAAAAGGAAGGAAGGAAGGAAGAGAAAGAAAGGAAAGAAGGAAGGAAGGAAAAAAGAAAAAGGAAGAAAGAAAGAGTATGCTTCAGTTTGTATCCGGACAACATTAATTCTTTCTCTGGAGGCAGAAAGCATTTTTAAAAATGAGTCTTTTGGGATTGTCTTGGATCACTGTATTGATCACTTCACTTTGTATCAGTTCACATAAGTCTTTGCAGTTTTTTCTGAAATCATCCTGCTTATCATTTCTTATAGCACAGTAATGTCCCATTACAATCACATACCACAACTTGTTCAGTCATTCCACAATTGATGGGCATCCCCTCAATTTCCCATACTTAGCCACCACAAAAAGAGTTGCTATAAATATTTTTATACAAATGGGTTCTCTGTGCACACCACCCCCCCCCCTTTTAAATCTCTTTGGGATACAGACCTAGCAGTGGCATTGCTGGATCAAAGGGGATGCACAGTTTTACAGCCCTTTGGGCATAGTTCCAAATTGTCCTCCAGAATGGTTGGATCAGTTCATAACTCCACCAACAACGCATTAGTGTCCCAGTAATCCCATATCCCCTCCAACATTTATCATTTTCCTTTTTTGTCATACTAGCCAATCTGATAGGTATGAGGTGATACCTCAAAGTTGTTTTTAATAATTTGCCTGTCTTACAAAGGTATGACATTATAGAATAACTGCCACACAAGGTCCAAACACAAACACTGTCAAACAGAGACCAGGCCTCTAAAATGACATCTCTTTGAAAGTTAAAAATGCGCTCTCTCTCTCTCTCTCTCTCTCTCTCTCTCTCTCTCTCTCTCTCTCTCTCTCTCTCTCTCTCTCGTCTCTGTGTACACACGTGAAGATAATTGAGGACAATTATCAGGTGCAAGCATATTTGCTAGAAAAGGTATTTTAACAAAGAAAAT
Organism: Trichosurus vulpecula; assembly: GCF_011100635.1. Lineage (NCBI taxonomy): Eukaryota > Metazoa > Chordata > Mammalia > Diprotodontia > Phalangeridae > Trichosurus > Trichosurus vulpecula. Next base: position 36,702,246 of record NC_050581.1, read on the forward strand.
CACTGCTCTCTTACTTTTAAAATTTTATTTCTCCTCTTTGCCTCTCACTCCTCAATAATCCTTAGAGTTTATGTTTGATTTTAGAGGCAATAGGGAACCACTGCAGATTATTGATGGGAGTGAGGGATGGAGACCAGCCAATATTCTGTAGAGATTAGACCAGAGGAAAGACTACATGCAGGGAGAACAATTAGCAGGCTATTGAAATAGTTCAGATAAGAGGGGGCTTGGACTATGATATAAAAATATAAGCTGCAATCATTACGTTTCTTTTAGATAGTCTCTATTTCAGTCTTTTCACTATTCACATTAGCTTTAGTACTCTGTAAATATTCGTACTACCAGTAGTATGCTATACTAGTAATGCTACATTATATAAATATGAGCTGCAATTAATAATGTGTCATCACGAGTAACATTGATGACATTTAAAAAGCAGCATTTTTGAAGATATGGGCAATATTCGGGAGACTTTTTTTCACATAGTTAAGATTCATTTGCAGAATAGATTGACTAAAGATTTCTTAATTTTTCTACCTTTGGAAGTTATCTGTGACAGACTGGAATTTTAAGCATAGATAAAAACTTCCTTTAAAATTCCTGTCATAGATGCATGTGAATCCTCAACTCACAGATATTCCCATTTCCCTCTGATGCAGCCACCCACTTTTTTATGATTTGAAAACTGTGTGTCACCTTTAGACTTTTTTTACAATGGATAACTGTCAGGGAAGCCAGTATAATCTGTTTAAAAAGGCAAGGTTTTACAAAAAGTATCAAATTATATCAAACTTCATATATCTCTGTTTATCAATACATCCATCCATCTATATTTGTTGTGGTCATTGTTGAGTCATTTTTCAGTAGTGTCCAACTCTTTGTGATCTCTTTGGGGTTTTCTTGGCAGAGATACTGGAGTGGTTTGCCATTTCCTTCTCCAGCTCGTTTTACAGATGAGGAAATTGAGGCAAACAGACTTGCCCAGGGTCACATAGCTGGCAAGTATCTGAGGCCAGATTTGAACTCAGGAAGATGAGTCTTCCTGACTCCAGGCCCATCACTCCATCCACTGAGCCACCTAACAGCTATAAATACACACAGACACATGAAAATATTCAGTTAAACATCTGAACTAATATACTTCCAAGTTAAAGGAACTGTTACATAAAGCAAAAAAAAAAAAAAAATAGAAAAGGTTGAGTCTTGTTTCCTCTTAACTTTCCACGAATTTTAAAAGAAACTGTGAGACACTTAAAGTTGGACATCTTCCCCACTTTTCTCCAACATGCTCTCTGCAGGTGTGATTTACCTTCAGAAAATCATGAAATCTTTTTTAGAGAGATGAAATGTCATCTGCCCCAGGGGAATTTCTTTGAACAAGGAAGAACTGCTGTAAGTAGCAAAGAGGAAGAAAGATGAGGAAAAAATATCCTGAAATCCTGAAGTATTTTTAGTATTAATTTAAATCAATTATTGGCAGATATCCCATCTACAACAGTCTCAGAGATATCTTTGAGTCTTCCCTCTCCCTTAGCTAAGCCCTTTTGGCTTTACTTTGGCATTGCCTCCATACATCCCCCTTTCTCCACATACTGTAACCACACTAGTTCATGCCCTTCTTACCTCTCACCTGGAGTGCTATAATAATTCCTAAATGATTCAATTGTTATCAGTTTTTCCTCTCTGCAATCTAACCTTCGAAGAACTGCTAAAATAATTTTCCAGCACCAGAAATAATCAAATGCAATAAGTCTAAGAATCTAAATTACTTGGTGAAGAATTCCCTAATTAATAAGAACTGCTGGGAAAACTGGAAGGCAGTTTTACAGAAATGAAGTTCAGACCACCAACTCACATCATCCCACAGTAAGCTCAAAGTGAGTATGTGACCTGAATATCATAAAAGAAAATGAGAGGAGAAGGAGATCGAGTATGGCTAGTGGGAGAGTTTTTAATCAAACAAGGGGTAGATCATCTCTTATTACAAAAGATGAAATAGGTCATTTCAATTATATGAAATTAAAAAGCTTCTACATGTACAAAAATCAATGCAGCCAGGATAAAAAGAGAAGCTGTTGACTGCGCTGGGGGTGGGGGAGAGGGAGAGCACAGAAATCTTTGTGTCAAATATTTCTAATAAGGTCCAAGATATAGAGAGTGTCCCAGAAACCTTAGTTCAGTTTTAAGCTTAAAGCTGCACTAAGACTTTCAGGACAGCTGGCACAAGAAACTGACACGAATATATAAGACCAAGAACCATTCTGCAATGAGTAAGTAGTCAAAGGTTCTGAACAAATAGTTCTTACAAGAAATGCTACGAAATATTAACAACCATAGGAAAAATTGCTCCAAATCACCAATAACAGGAAAAAATGCAAATAAAAACAATTCGGAATTTTTGTCTCATACCCAGCAAATTTGCAAAGATGACAAAATGTGGGAACAGTCAGTGCTGGAGGGGCTTCATAAAAGCACATTTAGATGCTTTTGGTGAAGTTAAGAATAACTTAAATTATTAAATATTATTTATTAAAATTGTATTATTTAATTTTATTATTCATTATTAAATTATATTATTATTTATTATCAAAGTTTTATTATTGATTATTAAATATTATTGAATTAATGAAAGAATTAAATATTCTGAAAAGCAATTTGGAAGCATGCTCTAAACGTGACTAAAAAGTTCATAATTTTTGACCTAGAGATCCCACTGCTAGGCAAATACCCTAAAGGCAGCAAAACCAGAAAGAAATGTGCCATCTACATGACAATATCCATAGTAGGACCTTCGGTGGTAGCAAAGAAATGGAACCAAAGCAGAATTCAATTCTAATTGATTGGGTACTGGTTAAACAAGTTGAGTTATATGAATGTAACAAAATAGTACCACAATATTTCTGAACTGCTACCTCGAGAAATGGTGAATATGAAAAATTCAGAAGCATGGGAACATTTTTGTGAACTGATGCAGACTGTAGTAGGCAGAACCAGCGAAATGATATACCCAATGACTACAACAATGTGAAAGGAAAGAAAGAAACACAAAATTGAATGCTATCTAAATAAAGTGATCAGGTTTGGCTTGAAAAAAGAGATGAGAAAATGCATCTACCTTCTTGTTTGCAGAAATTCCTTTTTAGAAATGCTTTGCATTATGGGTATGGGAAGAACATTGCATATATTGTTGGACTGAGTTGATTTTTTGATTAGTTTTACTGATTTGCTTTTACTCCCCTCTTTTAAAAAAAAACTGTCAGAAAGGATAGCTCCGTAGGCAGGTGAGGTGGAGGATATATTGGGAAACAAAGGTAGCATAAAAACAAAAGATATAAATAAATTTTTGAAAATCTTCAAAATGCACATTTCTGACCATGTCATTCCCCGCTCAAAAGGCATCAGTAGCTCCCTGTTTCTAATGTAGTTCATTTTACCCCCAATCCTGAATTAACCATCTCCTTGGCTAGCACTGCTTATAAGTGGTGAAGGTACTTTGATCTCACTAAGTGTTAGGACTAGGAGGCAATTTAAAAAAAATTTTTAAACAAAATTATTGCTAATAACATGCACTCTACATAACATAAAAGCAAAAAGATGAGTTAGGAGCCCTGCATTCCTGTACAAGCAAACACAGTTAATTCAGTTTCCCAGGAGAGTAGTAAGTAGGAATGGCAAAGTGCAAAACACCAGATAATCAGCATGCACTGCTTTGCTATTGGAAAAAATGAGCTTACATTTCAAAGCTCTTTTGATAAAATAACAAAGCCGTAATTTGAAGAATAGGAAAGCTAGGTGGCTAGTGGATAAAATGCCAATCCTAGAGTAAGGAAGACTCTCCTTCCTGAATTAAAATCTGGCCTCAGACACTAGGCAAGTCACTTAACTGTTTGCCTCAGTTTCCCAATCTATAAAAAGAGCTGGAAAAGGAAATGGCAAACCATTTCAGTATCTTTGCCAAGAAAACCCTCAACGGGGTCACAAAGAGTCAGACATGACAAATGACTGAACAGAACAACAAAAAATAGGAAGACCGAACTTGGGAAGAGTTCATTATGTAGCTTGCTTAGTTCCTTAAGGCTCTTCATTTCATGCTTGAAGATAGACAGCAGCACCTCTCAGAATTATGTAATACAACCATCACTAGTAGGATTGTTTTCTTTTTCTAAGCACATTCTAAGTAAGGGGGTGGATGAATTGGACAGGACCTAGGAGATAATTAAGAAGTTTCATATAAAAGGTCTTTCCTTGTAGCTGAGCCAGTATGAAGGTGAGACATTTCCATTTGGCTGTCTTCAATACAGAGCTTAACCACCTCCCTTCTGGCTTCTCTCTAATGGGGTGCCAAGAATATCAAAGGAGAATATTGGAAAACAAATAGGAGTTGAGTAACCCCACCTCCTCATGGACAGGGGACAGTCATTTATGCCAGAACAACAATATATGGGAAACATAAAATTAAATTCTAAGAAAACAGAAACTTATCTTTTGTGGTACCTTAATTACTAATAGATGAAATAAATTCTAAACTGTTTCTACTCTTATACAATACTGAATATGTCTCAAGTTATCTGATCCTTTTAGCTTTTATGTGTCCAGTAGATCAGATTAAAAATGAGGCATTTCTCCAACTGCATGCCTAAGGATGGTCAAGTAGCCAAGATTTAAAAAACCAAACAAAAGAAACCCCTTATTCTTCTTGTAATTTCAATGTTGAAAATGCAAACCCCTGTATATCTACCAAAATTACAGATCCTACCCTGTAGTCTCAGGAATAGCTTTTCCTATTAACACTATCAACCCTATTATGAGGATTTAGAATGGCTCCACCTGGCCCTCCTTGCTAGAGCCTAACCCAGAAGATTCTAGAAATTTCACCTGTGTTTCACATGTAACTACTTCACCTCCTCTTTGAGAATCTCCCTTGTGAATTCCACAACTCAGCTGTACAGGACTGTCAGCTCCTCCGTGGGAGGCAGAGGTGGATACGGCACCTGCTTTAGAACAAATATAGTCTTCATGGTCAGGATTGAAATGTGTTGGCAGAACTGTGCAATGAAGCCTGCATAGTTCCTGCTTGTATTATGCTTTTATTAGCAATAAACGACATCGTGCCAAAGCAGCAATGAGAAGAGATCAAATACTTCAGCAGAGCTCTGAAATGTTTTGGAAAATGTGGAAGGCAGCAGAGGGAGACGGAAGGAGCCAGAGGAGATGGACTCGAGTCCTACCTCTTTTATACTTTAATACCTGTGTGACCAAAGGCAAGTCATTTTATTTCTCTCGTCCTTTCCTCATCTGTGAATGTGGTCAGACTAAATTATCTCTTTGGTAGATGGCTCAGGGGATAGAGCATTGGACATAGAATCAGGAAGCCCTAAGTTCAAATTTGGTCTCAGACATTTACTAGCTATATGAATCTGGCCAAAACACTTAACCTCTGCCTGCCTCAATTTTCTCATCTTCACCTCCCTCCTAGGACAGCTATGAGGATAAAATGAGATATTTTTAAACTGCTTCGAAAATCTTCAAGTAAATAAATAAATGCTATTGTTATTATTAATCTTCCAGGCTCTAAGATCCTACGAAATATTAGCTATGTCACCTGTGGTCATTATCGCCAGTGGTCAACTGAGTGTAACTCACCAAAACATCTGCTAGGCAGCATACTTTTTTCCCTTTCAAGGAAGCCATGTTATGATATGTGGGTTGAAAAAGTAATTAACGCCTAGGAAGACTTATATGAACTGATACAAAGTGAAATAAGCAGAACCAAGAGAGCACTGTATACAGTAATAGCACTATTGTACAGTGATCAACTCTGAATGACTTAGCTATTCTAATCAATACATCTAAGACAATTCCAGCGGACTTATGGAAAAATGCTATCTACCTCCAGGGAGAGCGAAGATAGAATATGGAATGAAACATAATTTTTTTCACTTTTATATTTTTCTTGTGGTTTTTTTTCGCAACGTGGCTAATATAGAAATATTTTTACAAGATTTCACATACACAATTGATACCATATTTCTTGCCTTTACAATGGGTAGGGGAGGGACAGCAGGAAGGGGAGAGAATTTGGAACTCACAATTAATACTAAAAATAAATAAATAAATTTTTTTTTAAAAAGAAAAATGTGGTTAATGAGTTTCTGCTAAGTAAGTATCCAGAAACTCCAATTTGATTGACATGTTAAATGGATCCTGGCTTCAGAGTTGAGGGGGGCGCAGTGTATAGTAATCCTTTAAAAGAATGCATATAAAAGCCAATCTTGTGGTATGGTATATGACTGTAATGGAATACTATTGCACTATAAGAAATGATGAGCAGAATGACTTCAGAAAAACCTAAAAAGATTTATATAAACTAAAGCTGAGTGAAGTAAGCAGAACCAAGAGAACATTGTACACAGTAATAGCAATATCATAAGGATGACCAGTTGTGAATGACTTAGCTATACAGTGATATCTCAGCAATACAGTGATCCAAGACAATTCCAAAAGACTCATGATGAAAAATGCCATCCACCACCAGAGAAAGAAATGATGCAGTCTGAACGCAGATCAAAGCATACTATTTTTCACTTTCTTTATTTGTGTGTGTGTGTGTGTGTGTGTGTGTGTGTGTATTTGGTGGGGGTCCTATGTTTTCTTTCACATGACTAATAAGGAAATGCACATGTATAACCTATATCAACTTGCTTGCCTTCTCAATGAAGGGGGAAGGGAAGGAACAAGGGAGAGAATTTGGATCTCAAAATTTTGAAAAACATTGAATGTTAACATTGTTTTTATAGGCAATTGGGAAAAATAAAATATTACTAAAAAAGAATAAACAATCAAAAGAAATTGATGATGATGGTGAGGTAGCCTCCTTGGTGCTTTCCATTCAAAACAAGTATTTCTTTTTCCTTAATTAGTGATATACTGCTAAACTTCTTGCTGAAACAAAAGGCATCAATTATTTTAAAAAAGAAAAAATCCTCTGCTTTGGATGAACGGATGTTAAATGAACTAATTCACATTGGTGAGCGGTGCTTTCAGGCAAAAAGAAAGAGTAACTTTTGTCCTCATTGCTCATTAGGAAGAAAACCGGCTACACAAAACAAAACAAAACAAACCCTATCACATTATTTCATTGAATTAAGATCAGGAAAATAAAACTTGAAAATCAATTTACTAAACAAATGGGCAAGTAACTTGCACTTGAATTATGTGGACTTCAGTTTCCTGCTCTGAAGCCATTTGGCCATTGGATTTCTAAAGTCCCTCTATCTAGATCTTAAGGTCTTATGATATTAAAAGTTTAAACTCCGTGTGGGAAATGACATGCAGAGTGAAGGGTATGGATTACTGCATCATGTGCTTAACTTTCCATATAAATGCTCTTACCAGGACTGGATCTACATTTAAAATTCCTCTCTCTGAATGTCACACCTACATGGAATTGGCTATCAGTTGCCATCTTAGCATGATAATTCTAAAATCTGATGGAATTCTAATGTCCCTACTTCCATTCTAGAATCTTCCCATCAGATCAAACTCTCATTAACGAGAAGTATAAACAGCGTTAAACACTTTTCAGTTACTGAAAACAAATTCTCATGTAGTTAATACAGTTAAAATACACAGTGCTCACTGATGTAGCTCTTGTTTACCTTCCTCCCTAAAGGATGGCATGGGGGATGGTCAAAGAGAAGGGACTTTTCATTTTTATCTGCTAAATAGAAGTATGATAGGCATTCCACTTAAAATGGTAACTCTAATTTATTCATGGTGTCTCTGCATCTGCTATTACGAAACAATCTCATAGTGTATTTCCAAGAAGAGTTACAAATACTCTATTAACGGGACAGTTAAGTGATGAATGCATGAAGAGTTTGTGGTATGCTACCTGGCAGCTAGGTGGTGAAACGAATAGAGCTCTGAGCTTGGAATCAGGAAGATTCATATTCCTGAGTTCAAATCTGGCCTCAGACACTGTATCAGCAAGGCAGTAATCACGATATAGATGATCATTGTCCAAATGCATTTGTGGTTCTGTATCACAAAATATATGAGACTCTCCGCATAGAAGGTAGAAGTAAACCATTTATTCAGACACCAAATAACCAGACCCCATAACCAATATACCCAATCCATCTTAGGAGCAAAGAATTTGATACATAATACCGCAGAGAGAACCACTCCATCCCAAAATCATCCGTCCCCGCTCTGGGACCTTCCCCAAAACTCACTCACAGCCACCACACGTCTGCTCTTTCCCTCAGCTCTAACTGTCGTCACTGCTCTCTCAGCATTTCCTGTGACACAATTTCCTTTTCCTGTCAGGAAGCTCCTCCTACCACATGTGACTTAGGTTTCCTGTGATGTAAGCAGGTCACATGACCTATTCATGGGTGGGAAAGATCTTCAAGTCTAAATTGCTAATATAGATACTTACCAGCTGTGTGACCCTGATCAAGTCATTTAACCCTGCTTGCCTCAGTTTCCTCATCTGGAAGGGAAGGCTTTAGCTGCCATGGGCGCTAGAGGCCTCCTGAAGAAGGTGGGAATTGAGTAGAGTTTTGAAGGAAGCCAGAGATAAGAAGAGATGAAGATAAGGAGGAGTGTGGTGGAGAGGGCACCATGTAGTAGCTGGGACTCATCTAAAAAGAATTCACCAACTTCCTACAGGCTGCAAAGCCAACAACACACAGAATTAGCAACCATTTTTGAAAGTTTTAAGCAGAAGCACAAAGCTAAAATGATTGACTAGAAAGTCAGGGGGCACAGTAGGTTCTTTATGACCTTAGTAAGTGATGAACTATAGAGGAGACAAGAAAAGAAGAAGAAACAGATACAGAAGATAGCTCCTATATCTCCTACAGAAACCAATTTTGTTGACGTCCCACTGTCACTCCTCTAGTCCATTATTTCAAGGACTATTTGGAGATCCTCCTTGTTGGTATTGATTCCAGTCTCTTCTCACTTTCAATCCCTTCAAAACATTCAACCAAACTCATCTTCCTAAAATACGTAATCCACTTACTGTCTCTGATCTACTCAAAAACTTACAAGGGCTTCCCATTGCTTATGTGAATGTCAGAACTCCTCAGGCTGATATTTCAGGTTCTGTGAAACCAAGCTAAACTGTAATCTCTGAAATATCAATTGAAACCAGGCTTGAAAGATACTCTAACTTCTGCTGAGTCAGAAAAGGAGGCATAATAAGCCTAAGAAGGAATTCATATCAAAGCCTACTCTAAAATTAGAGCTGAAAAGGGTCAATAAACAAACTAACATAATCTGACCCCATCTAATGTAACCATGCAATTGGAACCACCTGATAAACCAAGTAGGTTGAACTATCCTTCCCATCCATTTCTGACACCATGCCTTTGCTGGGGGAGGTCCCCTGTAGACAATGCCCTTCTCTCTTCCTCTGCTTATTATCTGGATAGCCATCCTTTAAGACCAGCCATTTATCTGTTATACCATGGTGCCTCTCCTTATTAATATTCAATCTGATTAGTAAAGTGTAGGACATGTGGGAAGGAGTAAAAATACTTACATCCTCCCTGTATCACAAAAATAATTATTTTAAATTATATTTTTAAACAGAAAAAATAAAGGAGCTCTTAATTTCACAAGGAAGGTCTTGAATAAATGCAAGCTCTACTCTTACAATCAAAGAATGACTTACCTTGATGAAGTTGCCCCAAACATTTCAGGCCATATTGATTTCCACCTTCTCTGAACTCCTAGAGTTTTTATTATGTCGACCAGGCAGTTTTACCCTTTAACTACAGACTTCTTGATACTGCTAATTAACTGAATTACATGTATACCCCCTGTTTTCCCAACAAGATTGTAAACTCTTGGGGCATAGCCAGTCTATCTCTGTCTCTCTGTGTCTGTCTGTGTCTCTCTCTATCTGCGTCACTCTGTGTCTCTGTCTCTATGAAATAGCTAGGTGGTGCAGTAGACACAGCACCGGCCCTGGAGTCAGGAGGACCTGAGTTCAAATCTGATTGCATACACTTACTAGCTGTGTGACCCTGGGCAAAGTCACTTAACCCTGTTTGCTACTCAGTTTTCTCATCTGTAATATGAGCTAGAGAAGGAAGCGGAAAATCACTCCAGTATCTTTACTAAGAAAACTACAACTAGGGTCACAGAGTCAGACACGACTGAAACAACTGAACAACAAGAAAAATGCGAGGCACATAGATTGGTTGGTTGGTTGATCGTTGTCCTTCCTTCTCAAAGTAGGCACATAGAAGGTGCTACATAAATGCCTTTGTTGAAAATGACAGGCAGCTAGGTGGCGCAATGGAGAGAGTGCTGGACACGGAACCAGAAGAGCTGAGTTCAAATCCAGCATCCGATACTCACTAGCTATGTGATCTTGGGCAAGTCAGTGTTAACAGCTGTCTGCCTCAGTTTCCCCATCTGTCAAATAACAACAATAATGGCATCGACCGCACAGATTGCTGCAAGGATGAGATAGCATTCGTAAAGCTCTTTGCAAGCCTTTTAAAAGCAGTCCATGAATGCTAGCTGTTACTGTTGCTGTGACTGAAAGAATGAATAAATGAAATGAGTGGGTCAAAGGATCCCTGTGGATCGAACTCCCAGGGGGAATTACTGTCATGTTTTAGTAAGAGCAAATGGCATGAGGTGATTGAGAATCTGGCAAATTGCTCTATCGCCTAATATAGTCACTAAGGGAGGAACTTCGTACTGAATGTAACACTCCTCTTGTAGAAAGAATAGGAAATGAGCTATTGTTGGCCAGCACCAGGTGGTAAAGACTGAAGGATTAAGTGCCACTTAATTATGTGGCATTTTGTATCATTATTATGTTTCATAAGTGCATTATCTCCCTTTCACAATGAAAGCACTGGAGCAATCTGCACTTGCTGTTTCCTCCTGGGTCCTCTTTCATTTGATTGATTTTATTATGGTTCATATTTGAATATGGATTTTATTTATTATAGCCAAATATTTAGCTGACTAGACTATACAGTTTAAAGTAAAATAGGGATGCTCCACAAAATTATCTGTACACTGAAAGGGAAATATGAAAAGAAAAACTTTTTAGATTTCTTTTACATCACTTTTGGAGCCCTAGCACAATGCTTTTTTGTTGTTCAGCTGTTTTCTGTTGTGTCCTACTCTTTGTGACCCCATTTAGGGTTTCCTTGGCAGAGATACTGGAGTGGTTTGTCATTTCCTTCTCCAACTCGTTTTATTCATGAGGGAACTGAGGCAACCAAGAAAAGTGACTTGCCAAGGGTCACACAGCTATTAAGTGTCTGAGACCACATCTGGACTCAGATCTTCTTGACTCCATGCCCAATGCTCCATCCACTGTGCCACCTGGATGCCCCAAAAAGCGGAACTTTGGGACTGTCTCTAGATTTCATTTATCCATGCCTCATCGTAGTTAACTAGATAAGAAGATAAAGTAGGAGAAGTGTTTATGTTTTGTGGGATTGTTGCTCTTGTTCAGTCTTTTCAGTTGTGTTTGACCCGTCATAACCCCATTTGGGGTTTTCCTGGCAGAGATATTGGAGTGGTTTGCTATTTCCTTCTCCAGCTCATTTTACAGATGAGGAAACTGAGGCAAAAAGGTTAAGTGACTTGCCCGGGGTAACATAGCTAGTAAGTATCTGAGACTGGATTTAAACTCATAAAGAGATGAGTCTTCCTGATTCCAAGGCCAGCACTCTATCTACTGTGCCACCTAGATGCCCCAGCACAATGCTAGGTACTCAGTAACGAATGGATGAAAACAAGACTAATTTTTATAAAGATGGCCAGCCCCACTCTTAATGAGTCAATGAATCAACAAGCATTTATACTTGTTGATACATCATACACTTACTATGTTCCAGGCATTATGTTAGGCACTGGGAATAGAAAGATAAAAATGAAACAATCCTTGCTTTCAAAGAACTGACAATCTATCTAGGGAGACAACATATGCACTTTATTATATTTATATGCACACATGTTCTCACACGCTACCTCCATATTATATGTATACGCACACAAAATAAATATACAGGGCTTTTTTTGGTGGGGAAGGCAGTACTAACTGGCTTGATCAGAAAAGTTCTCATCGAGAAGGCAGTACTGAGTTCCGATTGGGATTTTAAGAGGCAGGGGTGAGAAAGGAATGCTTTCCAGGTAGGAAAGATAGCCTCCATGAAGATGCCAAGATGAGAGATGGCATCTCATGGGCAAATGGAATCGATAAATACCTCACAATCCTCATTTTAGTCAATAGCTGGCACTTCCCTCTCCTGTAAAACCAGAAAGAGACTAACATCATTTGAGAGAATTACATTTCGGATCTTCCTTCACGCCCTCCACCTTGTACCAATAAATTGAACAAATGAGTAAAGTATGGGCGACAAGAATAAAGAGGAGGATCATCCAGGGATTTGAATAATCAGTCTTCAAATATCTGATGCTATATAAGACTGAAACAGAAATCCTACATGCGTGCTAAATATTTCCTTAAAAACAAGTAGTCACAATGCTTGTTCTTTGGGGTACCATATATAGATGTGAAGACAGTCATAGAATTGTTAAATCAATAAAAATGAACATCTTCCTTGGAAACACTAACTGGAGGTGAATAGGCAGTGCGACTGGCTAGATTATGAGCAGCCAGGATACAGACCTCTGTGGCAGGACAGACAATCTAGGAGGAAGGATGAATAACATTAAGTGGGGATAAAGGTGGGCACTGAGCAGGTAGCTGGGATAGACATCATACCTGGGTCATGCAGAGAGGTGATGCAGTATACTGAGTCCAGGAGTCAAAAGATATGAATTTGAATCCCAGTCCCATCACTTAATAAAGAGTTGAATGAAATCTTGTGGAAGTGAATGTTTAAAATTAAAAATAAATTAATTAATTTTAAAAAAGAGTTGAATGGATCTTACAATGGAAGAACAGGAAGGTATTTCATAGTCCAACCTTCTCACTTTTCAAATAAGAAAGCTAAGCTCAGACAGTATGTTCATGCAGTTTCATAAGTGGCAGAGTCAGGGTGTTTAGCAAGTCCCATTAAATCTCTCTGCGCTTCAGTTTCCTACTCTCTAAAATGAGGATATTAATATTTGCACTATCCACTTTGCTAGGATCAAACAAGATGAGAGGTATAAGGCTTTGTAAATGGTAAAGCATGCTGTATAAATGTAAGCTATTATTATTATTCATATCATGCCTCCAGTTTCTCAGAGGCCTAAAGATAATGATAATAGTTAACATTTACACAGTGCTTTAAGTTTTGGGATTCATTTTACATGTTATCTCATTTGATCCTCACAAGCACCCCACGAGGCAGGAGCTATTATTATCCCCATCTTACAGATGAGGAAACTTGAGGCACAAAGGAGATTAGGTGACTTGCCTAGGTTCCTACAGTTAGTGATTGTCAGCTAGTGATAATTGTAAAGAACTTGGTTTCTGAGGTAAGGATTGAGGAAAGGAGGATCAAAATCACAAGCCAATTATTGGGGCAGGGTTATTAAGTACAGGAGCAGGACACAATAGATAAGGGAATACCCTAGTTCCTACAACCAAGCTAAGTGCAGAATGGAATGGGCAAGTAGCAGGACTAATTTGATCCTAAACTACCTGGCCATCAGTCTTTCCCCCCTTTATCTCCCTTGCCTAGGAGTCAGATTGGTCCAAGGAAAGATAGAGTTTGAGATGCTGCAGAAAGAAGGAAACAGATCTAGGCTGGTCACCACATCTAGTGAATATACTCTGATTCTTTCTCTGAATTCCTCTTGCATTTATTATCTGTACCCACGAAAACTACCTCCTTAATAGAAAGCTGTCCTGCTCTACTGCTGTTTGTTTTCTCTCCCCAGCTAGAAGGTGAATGCCCTTAAGAGGAAGAGATACATTTTGTATTTTTTCAATAGCATCTCCAACAGTATTAAGACACACGATAATTGTTGCTGTCATTCAGTCGTTTTTCAGTCGTGTCTCTTTGTGACCCCTTATGTGGTTTTCTTGGCAAAGATGCTGGAGTGGTTTGCCACTTCCTTTTCCAGCTCATTTTAGAGATGAGGAAACTGAAGCAAATAGGGTTAAATGACTTGCCCAGGGTCACACAGCTATTAAGCGTCTGAAGCCAGATTTGAACTCACGAAGCTGAGTCTTTCTAACTCCAGGACAAGCATTCTATCCACTGTGCCACCTAGCTGTCCTATATGTTAATTACCTGTTTATTTGCTTGAGAATTTTTTTGAAAAGGGGGGAAGCAGGATGAAATGTAGGTGACATGCAATAGATATCAATAAAAATATTATTTATGACATCATCTTGTCCGCTGTGACCAAGTAGAACCAATAACCAAATTAATTAAAATATAGTTCATTAAACAAATATGTATTTGTTTGTGGACACATCATGCATGTTAGCATTGGAATGTCCCACTTACTCCACATTTTTACCTAATTGAAAAATCTCTCCTACAACGATTATCCAGCCTTTGTTTGAACATTAATGGCTACAGATAACTCACTGCTTTGAGACACAGCCCACAAGATCAGCCTTCTTTTAGCTTCCACCCACATGTCCAGTTTCTATCATCTGAAGGAAATATGTCTGCTACTCCTGCCCATGTGTGAAGACAGCCATCATGTTATCTCCAAAGTTTTCTTTGCTATAGGTTAATCATCATCACTTTCTTCAATTGCAACCCATATTACATGGCTTCCTCCTGCCTTACTATTCCAAGTGCCCTTTCCTGGAAGCTTTGATTTGTCCATAAAACATAGCCCTCTAGAACTACCTTCCATTGACACTGTACATTATCTTGAATGTTCACAGTCATATGCATATTATCACTCCCATTAGGATGAGAATGTGAGTTGCTTAAGAGCCGGAACTATTTTTTTTGCCTTTCTTCCTATTCTTAGCACAGCACCTGGCACATAATAAATGCTTAATAAAAGCTTGTCTAGACTGACTACAATGGAACACGGTACTTGAAATATGGCCCAATATATAGTAAAGTTGTCAACTCTCTTGATATGGAAATTCTATTTTTATGAATGCAGACCAAGACTGGGTTAACTTTTATCACAGCTACATCAAACTATGGGTTCAGACTGTACTTATGTTTAATTAAAACCCTTAGATCTTTCTCAAATGAAGTACCATCAAGCCACCCTACATTTGTGTGATTTTTTTGATCCTAAATGTAGACTTTATGCTTACCCTGGTTATGTTTCATCTTGTTCACTCTGGCCTATCATTCCAACCTGTCAAGAATATTTTTAATACGGATTCAGTCATCCGTATGATTAGCTAACCCTTCTAGCTTCGTGTCATTCACAAAATTTGACAACTGTTCCTTCTATGTCTTCATTCTGATCATTCATTTAAATAGTGAATAATGTTTCCCCCTTTTGACAACTGGAATAACCTTTGTCCATATCTATTCTTCTGGAACTTCGCCTGTTCTCCATGATTTCTCAAATAACTGCTGACACTGATTTTGCTATTTCATCTTTAACTTGCCTTCTTTGAACCTTTAGGAAACTCTTTTGAGTTTTCTGTGGTATTTCTGAAAGCCTTAGCCTATTTTGGGATTCAGTCTTTCTGACATTATTTTTATAGGTGTATGCCACACTTTTGAGGCCATCCTTGTTTATGGGTACCTCCTTCCACCTATATGTTTGTCTGTCTTAAAACAGAGCTGATAAGAGGCCTCTCTGTGTAATCACATTGGTTTCTCAAGCTGTCTCCCCTTTCCTAGCTTATTTGGATTACTCAAAAGTAAATTAGGAGCATTTTCTACACCTTTGTTACTGTTGTCCAGCCATTTCAATCCTGTCTGACTCTTCATGAACCTGTTGGGGGTTTTCTTGGCAAAGATTCTGGAGTGTCTTGCTATTTCTTTCTCCGGTTCATTGTACATATGAGGAAACTGAGGCAACCAGGGTTAAGTGACTTGTGCAGGATCACACAGAAGTAAGTGTCTGAGGCTGGATTTAAAGGCAGGAAGATGAGTCTTCCTGACTCCAGGCCCAGCATTCTATCCCCTGTATCGCCTAGCTACCCTTTTCTACAACTACCCACCTCCTAAGTCAAATTCACCTTCAGAATATCTGGCCATGTGATCATGTCTACCTTTTCTCCAATTTTTTTTCATATCTGTTTTCCTAAGGTAGAGACACTTTTTTAGTCTAATCTAGCATTCCTTTTCTATGCTCCTTTACTTCAAGAAGGCATAGTAACCTTCTCTTCTTGTTGCCACATCCTTAACTATACATTGTCAGAATTAAGCTCAGCAGCTTTATGTATGTTTCCTATACAAGTAGTCCGAATGAAGCAGCCAGAATTAAGTTAAGCAGTTTGTCTCATTTTTTCATTGATTGGCATGCATTTTTAAACTCACCCATGCTGCCAAATTAGAAACCGTTACTTTGGACCCAAATTAGACTGATTTTAATAAGGGTCTTACGAAAATTAGATGGCATTTGGTTTGAGGTGAAGTGGAATGTGATAGAGTGAATTCCTTTTACTGAGTGTCATATTTTTTAACAAATGGTGAGATGAAATTTCTGATTCCTTTCTCCATGTTTAATCTCTACTTCTGCTGTACTTCTGATTGCTTTGACAATCCTCATGGCTGTCTGCAAGCTGGATGAGACGTGCATGGACGGAGAGTGCTAGCTCACATAAAAACCAAACTGGATCTACCAGGGCTAATTTTTCGTTCCCTGTACTTCATGTGGTCAGACTAACTCTAGATCGGGTATTTCAAATACCTGTAATTTCATTACTGTGACTCCCCCATTGACATGGATCACAACCTTTTCATGCATTAGTAGATGGTCTTTATGAGTTTCTATGGCTGAGAAAATCCATCCCCAAGTGACCAATGCTCTAATAAAGAATCAATCTTGCCAGATTTGGATAGGATAGTATTTGGATAATAGATACATAGTTCATCATCATGCCCAGACATTTGGCCTATTAGTTATCTATCTAGAAAAATGCAATTCATCTCCTCTTTCATCCCCATATACATCCCTCCTCTTCTCCCCAGAATGTACCACCTTCTGAGAAAGGACTGGGGCAGCCACTTGGGAACCTTTGGAAAGCTAAATAGTATGGACAACTTGTAATGACAAAGCATTAACACCTGAAGTTCTTGGGAACTTATTTTTCCCAATAATGTTTGCATGTAGATACTTTTGTTGCTAGGAGTCAAGAGTTTACTGAAGTGTAGATGTGGAAAGGAAAGATAAATTTGGGTAAGTCTGAATAGATGACTTTGTAGAATAATGGTCAAGGCATAAAGTTAGAGGAAGGGCAAAAGAAGACCTAAAAACCCATCATTTCATATGTTTCTTGTGCAAGAAGCAGTAGACTAAGGGGCTCCTGTTGAGAGAACAAAGCAGTGTATCCTCGTGCAACCCTTCAACTAAAGATTAGGTATTATTTATCTTTTTATCTATGCCAGTGCTTAGAACTATGTGGAAAGAGCAGGAGCTTAATAAAGGCTGACCGAATGACTACTAAGGAGATTTGAGTACTTTTAGAGGGAAAAAATATATCCTAACAACTGCCTTGGAGGAAGAAAAAAAATTAAATTATTCTACTGTTAAGCTGGGATAATATACTAGAGAGAGAAAGAGACTGGACCTGGGATTTCACTGGACCTAGTAAAGGCGATTAAACTCCCTCTCCCCATGCAGGTTAGCACCTTCTCTGCGATAGTTTTAAAAAGTCATTCAGAGCCAGTACATGTCAGACATAGACCTGGAAGCCAGATCTTTATTGGCTTTCAGGCCAACTCTCTAACCATTATGACATGCTGACTCTCAGGAAAATAAAGGCACTCTTTATCCCAAGGAAGGTACCAAGAGAAAATAAAATGAACATTACCTTCTTATAGGTTTTTTCCTCATTTTGTTTTCCTGATATCGCATCTCCATTTTCAGTGGCAGACATCTAAGAGAGAACATGAAGATGTTCCTATTTAGAGTTATAAGATAAAGCACAATATTGTGGTTTATGGTTTCTTAACTAAAATTGCCATTTTGGTTAGTATTTCTTATTCTAAACTACTGGATCAGATTATACGAAAATACTGAAAAATCTTACTCCCTCCTTTCAAAAAATTTTTTGTGAGTCTTAATTAATGGGAAATCAAATATTTTAACTTGCATACTCTTTGAAATAAAGACACCACAAAAATCAAAAGTGTTTATTATTATCGTAATATATTTCTCTCTACAAAAGCACTTCCGTTATTTAAAAAAAATAAAGGAGCTATAACAGCACTTCTGCTGTGATAAAAATATACATGCATCTATGTTACATAATTGTATATCACTTCCACTGTGATAAAATATATGTGTATATATGTTGTATATTAATATATAACTTCGGTTGTGATGACATATACATACATATATGCAAAATGTATATGTATACATATTTTTATCACAGAAGTGACATATGTAATATCATTATATAGTTATTCTGCATGATTATATTCTATAGTTATTCTGCATGAACGCTTCTGACTTTGTTATAAGCATTTAAAACATGTTTTTGTGTTTTATACTTCTGTAAACTCAATACTGAGTCTTTCTATGTAGCCAAATAAAATGCGGCATAACTAAATCAAGTAGGGTTGAATCCCATCTCCATCACTGACTGACAATATAACCATGGGCAAACCAAATAACTTCTCTATTCCTCAGTTTTCTTACCTATGAAATGGGAATAATAATACCTTACTTGTGAGCTGCACAGGTTGTTGTGTGGGCAAAGTGTTTTGTAAATTGTCAAGAGCTTCCATAGTAAAGTCCATATTTATATGAGATTTCAAGATTTGCAAAGTTCTTTCCTCTTAACGACCTGTGAGAAAGGTTGTCTAAGTCTCATTAGCCCTGTCTTACCTGTTAGGAAACTGAGACTTTGAAAGGTTAAATGACTTGCCCATGATTACACAGCGAGTAAATATCCAAGGTGGGATGAGAAACCAGGTCTCTTGGCTCCAAGTCCAGTGTTGCGCCCGTCATACCACAAAAAGTTCCGTCTGGATTGTCATAAAGACTATGATCTTTCCAAACAGAATAAAGGGATACACCATGGTAAACTGTTATCTCTTCTTCCTCTTCCTCTTCCTCAGAATGAAATCACTTTCTATCTGTTCTTCCAAATAAAAACGCCAAATGTTCTTCATATGTGTTTTAATTCTTCTATTTTATTGGTATATATTCAACGTATCTATATTAATTAATTTCTAAATGAAAGCATACGTTGTATAACTTCCAAGCACCTAGGGCAATGTTAATTGCTTGGTAATTACTCATTTTTTTCAGCTAATAATTTCTTTGATGTCTAGAAAAATGACTCTTTTTTAGGAGGATTGAGCAGGGTCTTTAATGATGACAAAAATACTGACACCAAAATCTTCCCTGGAGTATAGCAATAGTTCAAAGACAATTCATAGTTATAGGTGAAATTTGCTGTCTGGAGGAAATGTGGCACATTTAAAGACCACAAAAGACTTTCGAATTAATTCAATCCGATTAAATGTAGATTACATAGGGGCAACATATTTTGAAGGATGACTTGCTTCTATGTTCTCTACCAAACATGTTTAGCACAAGAGGGGGGTTTTCAGCATTTAGGGGTAGATACTCTTCAGGAAACATATAGGGAAACGTACCTTCCTTTGGGTAGAGCACAAACGGCTGCCTCCTTAACTTTGGGTTTACTGGTTAGATTTCTTTGTCAAAAACCAAGCCTTAAACCTAATTCACTCTGGAGCTCGTAGACTGGACAATAGATCCCTGACCTCCTAGCATAGAGTGAATGTAAATACTAAATAGTAACTGTTTCCCTTTTGGCCAGGAACTCTGAGAGTCTTCCCCTCCCAGTTTGATTTTTTTTTTTTGAGTTTTGATTAAAGCGGCCATCCCTTGATTAACTTCTTTTTTTTTTTTTGCTTTTTTTTTGGGGGGGGGCAGGACAATTGGGGTTAAGTGACTTGCCCAAGGTCACACAGCTAGTAAATGTGTCAAGTGTCTGAGGCTGGATTTGAACTCAGGTCCTCCTGACTCCAGGGCCGGTGTTCTACTCACTGTGCCACCTTGATTAACTTCTTAAAGAGGCCTATTCACTGAATGGGTGTTATCTCAATCAAAGGGAGAACCTGAAAAGACCTTAGCCTAAAAGGTCAGGGTCTCCCAACGCATCCTGGGCCATGTCCAGACATCCTGGTGAGTGTCAGGTCACTGGACCCAGATGGCTCTGGAGGAGAAAGTGAGGCCTTGCACAGCCCTCTCTCACTCAAATCAAAGTCAACCACAAATCATGTCATCATTTCCGCGATGTTACGGTCTTCTTTGAAAACAAAGGACAAACACAACAACAAGGGAAACCTAGCTAAAACCTCATCAGAATACTACAGCATGGTGGGATTACATCATGTATTGTGGGGAAAAGAATCCACACAAACAGAATCACAGCTTAACTGAAATATCAAGTCTTTACTGCCAGAGTTTATCAGAAACACTGTTTCAGTCAGGAATAACCAATGAATAGTCTCTGAACTGCTGAGCTAAATGCAAAATGCTACCGTACATGGTTCATTTTAACTTTCCTGACCTACAGAGCCCTAAAACTGATGGACTACTATGAAAAACCATGAGTTTTCATGAGCAGGCCCCTGAGGTGTTATTTATTTCAATCACGGGGATCAATTTTATGCTTTCAATTTGAAGTGAGATAATGGTTCCAATTAATATAAAGAGCTTCTTAGACCTAGGAACATTTAACATCACAGGAAAAAAAAAGCTCAATAGCTATTCCAAAGGATACCACTTTTGTAATTTCATTACTAAGCCTTTGCAGCTTATTAAACTATAAAATTCCATAGGGGGACCTGAATCTTATCAGAAGTGGCTAAGGCTTAATGGAAGGTTGATTATCAATGTGAATGGGGACAAATTATGAAAAGGTCCAGAGGTATTTTCCATTAATTTATGCTTCACCTCTGATTCCATAGTGGGGCAGTGAAGAGAATGAAAGAGTAAATTATTATGAAAAGACTTCTTTTTTTTATCAGTGGCATGGCACAATGGAAAGCATACTAGATTCATGATCAAAGGATCTGGGCTGGAATCCTGGTTCTGCCACTTAATACCTGTGGAACCTTGGACAAGTCAAGTTACTGCTCTGCATCTCAGTTTCTTTATTGGAAAAATGATGGGATTGGGCTAGATCAGTGGTTCTCAAAGCATGGTGGGAATACCTCTGAGATTCTTTGACGGGGTGCAAGAGGTCAAAACCATAAGACACTATTGGCCTTTTAAATTGCTCCTCTCTTTTCCAACCACATATCTGTGTAAGGCTGGATTTTCTTCATATACTTCAACTGAAACAACATGTAATAAATTGAATACCGAAGAGACGTAGGACTGCAGCTGCCTCTATTAAGCCAGATAATAAAGAGATTTGCAAAAACATGTAAAATGATGCCACTCTTCTCACTATTTGGGGGGGATATTGTTATTTTAATAACATTTTAATTATGCTAATATTTAATGGGTTTATTATTGTAACTTAAAATGAATAAATATTTATAAATTGATCATTTTAAATAACCAAACATAAGATTATAAATATCAAGAGACATAACACACATAAACATAAGATCTTTGGAGTCCTTGATGATTTTTAAGAGTATAAAGGAGTTCTGAGACCAAAAAGTTTGAGTTGAGAAATTTTGGATTTCCCTAAATGAGCTCTGGTCCCCATTCAGCTTTAAACCCATGATCTTATGCTCAGTTAAGCACCTTGACAAAGAAAATCACCAAAGGCCTCTTCTCAGATTAAAATATTGCTTTCGTAAGTGTACTGTGTAACTCTAGTAGTCCCATTAAATAGGGGACCATTTTGTAAATCTATGCTGAAAAGGCAGTTACTGATCCTTGAGTCATTAGAGTTCCAAAAAGAGGTTTTTGAAACAAATATATTGCCCCACCTTTCAAATCACATTAACATCTTGCAACTAGTAGGTATGTGATAGATATCTGTAGAACCAAGACATTACTATAACTTCTAAGCTAATGAAAAATGTTATCAATATACTCTGTCTTTTGGGTTCTATTCTCCTAACTATGTTAACATCCAGGAATCTGCTAAGTTTGCTTGCTTCTTTTAAAAACTGGTTATGTGAAAGGTTAGGGGCTAAGAAATCAATTAACAGAAACTTTTCTATTAGACATACCCTCCCCCCTCCAAAAAGAAGTTTTTGCACATCTTTCTACTTTAAAATAGGCCCTCCAAATGGGGCCTCTGAGATACTAAAAGATAAGAAAAAGGTTTACAGTGATTTTGTTAGATCCTTTAGAGAGAATTTAAGGAAAAAGAGACAAGAGCTAAATGGAATGGAAAGACTTGGCAGTGGTACCATCTGTATCAGGGAAAGGTGCTATCACTGATGAAATCATAATCCACCAAAGTAACTTGTCTTTATAAAGAGACTTCTAGAGTTTATAAAAAATGTCAGACAAATTTCCATACCTTTGAGGAGTATATGTCAAGTCATCTGGAGCTGGTAGTAGCAGGTAGCCTAATCATTAGCGCAGTTATTTACTTTTTTCCCTTCCAGCTCCTGTTAAAACAAAAATCATTTGTTAACATACAATCTGACAGATGAGACTTCTAATTTGATTACGATAGCTACATATATTCATTTTAACATTAAATAGTTTGGTCAAGCTATTGAGATATTCAGTTAATGATATCACAGTATAATAGAATATCTCTCAAATAATCTGATGGTTTGTACTTCGTGGTACCTATCTTGTGTTGTACCTAATGTTAGTATTATCCCTTTTGTAGTTGATACTGCCTTCTTCCCTTTTTTCCCCAAATGGTTTTATATCATAATTAGAAGTTGATCCAATCAATGTTATATTGAATACCAAGTTTTTTTCTGACATAAAAGAAACAAATTATAGTTATTAGGGATAGGCATATAGAGTAAACTTGTGATTTCATTGGTATAGGGAACTCCCAGGAAAGGAAACTTCTACAATGTAAGTCAGAATTAACCTGAGCAGAGCAGAGGTGTCAAACAGTTGCCTAAATTGGCCAAATCAGATTAAAATGTAATTGGAAAATATTTACAAATAAATAAAAGCACAGTAGAACACAGATAATGTTAATATGACTAGTTATTATACATGTTTTCTTTGTATATATTTGTTTGCACGTTGTTTTTCCCATTAGATTATAAACTCCTTGAGGGCAGGGACTGTCTTTTACCTATTTATGTATCCCCAGCAGTTAGCACAGTGTCTGGCACATAGTAGATGCTTAATAAATATTGATTATGTGATTTTCTAAGTCAACATGCAGCTTCAGAAACCCTAATATATGGTTTGGAGGTGCCTGCTTTTAGTTGAGTTTGACACCACTGACCTAGAGCACTGACAGGTTAAATGAGTAAGCATCACAAAGCCAGTATGTGTCAGAGGTGGTACTTGAACCCAAGTCTTCGTGGCTTTGAGACTAGCTCTCTATCCACTATGCCAGGCCTGTACAACATTTGGCCTGCAAAAAGATTTCAGGTGGCCCATAAAAAATGTAGAGGATATAAAACAGACTTGCACTATGCCATGCTTCCTTTCCTATATTTAATTTGAAAAACATATTTTGTGATTACATATAACATAGAAGAAGAAGAAGAAAGATTGTTTCTATTATAGATACATGACCAAAAAAAGCATAAATAGAAGCATGGGGAGGGGGCGGAGGGGAAAGCTCTTGGTAGAAAGGAGGACAATGGCTGAGTTTAATTTCTTACCATTATATCTTTTTAAAAGAAATTTTGAGTTCCAAATTCTCTCCTTCCCTCCCTCATTGAGAAGGCAAGCAATTTGATATAGGTTATACATAAGCAGTCATACAAAACACATTTCCATGTCAGTCATGTTGTGAAAGAAAGCACAGACAAAGAAAATAAAGAAAAATAAAGTAAAGGAAAAGTATGCTTTGATCTGCATTCAGACTCCATCAGTTCTTTCTCTGGAGATGGATAACATTTTTCATCCTAAGTCCTACAGATTTGTCTTAGATCACCATATTGCAGAGAATTGTTAAGTCATTCAAAGATGATCATCAGACAATATTGCTGTTACCGTACATAATGCTCTCCTGTTTCTGCCCATTTCATTTGCATCAGTTCATGCAAGTCTTTCCAAGTTTTTCTGTGAGCGTCCTACTCAGCATTTGTTATAGGAGAAGAGGATTCCATCACAACCATACACAACAACCTGTTCAGCCATCCCCCAATTGATAGACATCCCCTCAATTTCCAATTCTTTGCCACCACTAAAAGAGCTGCTATACACAGTTTTGTATATATAGGTCCTTTCCTTTTTTATGTCTTTGAGATATAAGACCTAGTAATGGTATTCTTGTCATTATATCTTACAGACTCATTCAACATCACATTTATTTTGTTTTAACTATACAGCAAAATCCAATTTATACCATTTAAAATGTCTTTTACTTTCACATCACAGACATTAAGACATTTTATGATCTACTCCCCTTTTTGCCCTTCTCCATTCAACTCCTCTTTTATCAATGAAAATTAAGCAAAAACATCCAACACAATGACCATATCCGAAAATGTACACAATATTCTCCCCTAGTAATCCCCCTCCTCTACCAAGAGGAAAGAGAAACATTTCATCAATTATTCTCCAGGACTATTAGCACTAATTCATACATGTTTTTCCATATTTTCATGAATTCTTCATATTCATCATTTCTTACTGCTCAGCATTATTTCAATAAATTCCTATACCCCCAATTTTTTTAGCCATTCCCCAATCAAGGGGTCTTCACTTTGTTTCTAGTACTTTGCTACCACAACATAGGCTATCATGAATATGTTGGCATATATTAGACTTTTGTTTGTCTTAAACCTCCCTGGACTTGTAACTCTTTAAATAATAATATCTGTATGACCTTTATCTATCTGCTTCCCATCAATTAGGTATTTCACACTTTGGAAATTTAATTTTGTCAAATTTAAATGTTCATTTTAATTGTTGAATAATATCTATAAACTGACAAGTCTTCTAAATAGTATGAAATTTACTAATTTTGATCTAAAGAGATAAATGTTGTGTTATAATTCTCCAATTTTAATGGTCACCTATTTTAGCAAGCGACTTTTGAAAAAAATTATTTTCCTCCCAAAACACTTGTTGACTTATGATCAACTAATAAAACAAGAAATTAATTCATCATTAGTATAATGACCATGTTTTATGCCTCTATAGTGCATTATGGTTACAAAAGAATTTATATTTGATTTTTTTACTTATATAGCCTCATTTTAGTCCCAAAAGAATCTTATGAGCCACATATTAACTATCTCTATTTTATAGATGAAGAAACTGAGGTATAGAGTAGTTAATTAAGTGACTTGCCCATGGTTTTACAGCTAACAAGTGACAAGAACTAGATTGTAAACCCTGTTCTTCTGACTCCAAGTGCTCTTTTTACCATGCTAAAATACTAAAAAATACATTTAATCCCCCCAAATGTAACCTCAGGCTCAGGTTAAACTGCTCTTAGAAAGCATATTCAGTCAGTATTTTTTCTTAATTTGCCTAGTCAGATCTTAGTAATGTGAGGAGCAATTCAACTGAATCCAACACA
Source organism: Trichosurus vulpecula (assembly GCF_011100635.1). NCBI lineage: Eukaryota > Metazoa > Chordata > Mammalia > Diprotodontia > Phalangeridae > Trichosurus > Trichosurus vulpecula. The sequence continues at coordinate 36,727,978 of NC_050581.1, forward strand.
ATATTTATTAAGTAAGCACTGTCCTTGGTCCTGGAAATGTAAGAACCAACATGAAAAATAGTCCCTGCTCTCAGGAAGCCTAAATTCTACATGATATGATGGATCAGTGCTCCAGCAGTGGGTCAAAACGATGGCATTCATCTGATAATAATCTGTGAAATCATATAGGTTGAACATGTAACCAAGAAATGAAGCTCTATGTCACAACAAGGGCTAATATACAATAAGAAAACTGAAGGTAAAAATGATTTATAATCTTTCATAATTTTTTTTTACCACATTTAAGAAGGCTTTCCTGCTTTTTGTCAGAATACAAAACAAAAAAGGCCAAATCTTTGATTTCATTTCATATAAATAGGAAAACTCAGAACTATCATGTATACAGTAGTCAGATAACATAGTAACAGTGATTAAACGGGGCAGATGCAACCCTTGTATTTATCCTATAGCCAGTTTTTAAATTGTCTACTTTGAGGGCATAAAAGTTTTATTAAATGCATTAAATACATATTTTTTTGCACAATGAAACCCAGACTGGGTACACATTACAATTATCTAGACACATCATATGCCATTTCTTCACAATACTTTAAACTCTAAGTTCTGCATATATTTATATTAATTTAAATTCTTCTGTTGTAACTGAAAAAATAATTGAAAATCAGGTCCATTTCAAGTGTCCCATATTTTAAAAAAGGAAGCCTAACTTCTGAAACCAATTCTATGCTAAAATATATGGCACCTATCCAACATGAATTCAGGAGGAATACTAATCAAAACAAATTGCAAGACAAAACTCACACTTTCCCATAAAACACTTTCATCAGTTCTTACATTGGCTCTTTCAAACTGAATAAAACAGATAACCTGGCATCACGTGCAGAGAGTACCATGCACACAGTAGGCACTACATAAATAAATATTCAATGAAACTGAATAGCTATAAATGGAAATAAAAGGCTCTAAAATGTAGCAGTCATAATTCATTTTCCCAATAAAGGTTGTACTAAAAAAAAAACTGTAAGCCTTTTTAAAATAGAGCATTCATTGCACATATTAGATAGTGAAAAGTATTCTCTAAAAACAACTGAGGAATTTATTGCTTTCAATACAGTGTAACGCACATCTTTTCATGAAAATGTCATTACTGTACCATTCTCTCCTGACTCAATTTTAATTTTAATTACACAATAGCAGAAATTGTGAAGAGAAAAAAGCTCATGGCCATGAAAAGAAACACATGTATGATTACACTACCCAGAGTCCCCATTTGGCACTTGTTAAAATATCCGTGCCAACTTAAACAATATCACTGCTTTTTAATGTCTTCCCTTAAGTGTGTGAGTAATCACTGCAAAATTCAGTCAAATGGTTGGCTATTTTGTCTACAGTCTACCAAATGCTTGGTTTAAGTCTTCAGGTTTTATCAAAATATTTATTACTGTACAGATTAAATTACATTTTAAACTTTCCATTTTTAAAAATAAGCTGGATTATTCTCTTTCAGTGCCTTTTTCTTTAAATGTACTTCATTTTTAGTTTCAATAATGTTTCAGGAAAGCACATGAATTATTATAGTATTTGATTATAAACTTTATGCAAATGAATACAGGCATGACCAACTGATCAAGTAATATGCTTCAAAATTCATGGCTAAACTGTAATGTTTGGTTCTGCCATTGCTACACCTAGCAGGATCTTGCTGTGCTTATTTGCTCATCTATGAATATGAGCTTAAAAGCATAAAAATAAAATTAACTAAATATTTTTAGATCTATATGGTTTAAGAAGCACTTTATATATGTTGTAAGAATTGTCTGATTCTCACAACAACCCTCTGAAGTAGGAAGAGTTGCCTCCATTTTACAGATGAAGAAATTAAGCCTGAAAGATATTAAATGACTTGCCAAGAATCACAGGATCACAGTTGACATCTCTTTTTTTAATTTGTTTACTTTTTTAATTCATAAAAATTTCTTTCCCTTCCACCTCTCCCCACTGGAAAAAAGAAAAACAAATTGTTTTTATGCATCGTCAAGCAAAACAACTTCTTGAACTGGCTATGTCCAAAAGCACTGGTGCTGTTCTGCACCTTGAATCTACCACTTTTGTCAGTAGATGGGTAGCATGCTTTATAACATAGTTCTTCTAGAATTGAGAATTTTAAAAATACTTTGTATTTATTTACTTGTGTATCTGTTCTATCCATCTTTCCTACAGCAATTAAGGAGAATATATGCTATTTGAGGGCATGAACTGGTTTGTTTTATTTTTTGCTTTTTTACATATGTATCCCCAATGCCTAGCATAGTGTCTTCACATAGTAGGTACTTAATAAACATCTCTTGGGTTGAATTCAATGTGGCTTTAGTTATTCTTAAATGTCTAACCCATCAGCATAAAATATTAATTAGGTATCACCAGAGTTTATACTTTTGATTACTCTTTCCACAAGCATAGCTAGCAACTGAACATTGTAATATCTGGGGAAAGTTCAAGAAGACATTGACTTGAGTTTTGAGGAATTTATAGTCTAGATGGAGTAGCATGATTAACATGTGACATAATTCTCAGGAGGGCAAGATAGCAAAGTGATTATATTACATGGTTCAGAAAAAGAGAAATGATAAAGGTTCTTGAATGCTGGACTAATTGGGAAGGTATCATTCTTGGAAGAAGTAGAATTGAGTTGCATTTTAAAAGATTTGTAGAATTTGGCTAAGAAGAGTTTCTCTCTACTTATCCAAAGAAAATGATTTCCAGTATGGGGTGGGAGGAAAGGACATCACAAAAATGGCATTAGGGGAGGCAATAACCAAGTTTGGTTTTGGAAGACTGACCTGACTCCAGTGGAGGCGGGAACTTGAATAGACAGAGGGTGGGGGAAGGTGCACCATTGCCTTAGCCAAAGAATGTATCACATATCACCTACTGGCCAGCCTACTGATAATGTAACCTTCACATAAGGCAAGCCTGATTTTCAGTCAAAAAATCAGTAAGGATTTATTAAGTATTTACCATATTATAATTTTCCATGCATGTGCTGAACACTGAATACAAATAGAGAAAAAAGATAGTACCCACTCTCAAGGAGCTTATATTTTAATATGGTGAGAGAAAACAACATATAAAAGAGGCTGAAAAGGATATGGGGTGAGGAGAGAAGGAGTCATGGTAGAGAAATTCATAGAATTAAGAGCAGAGCAGGGAGTGGAGTGAAGGCTGGCTTGGGTGTTTCCTAAAAATGGAGGTTCTGGGAGGAACTCACCCACTGAAGAAAAGGCTAGATAGAGTATAGGGATCTCAAAGGGTGAAAAGGTTGCAGGGCAAGAGGCATCAGAAAGCAAAGTTTGTCACCAGAAGTATATATATATATATATATCCAACATGGTAGAATATGCCAGAGTTTGTGCTCCATCACTACTTTGAGACTCCAAGGGCCATCTTCACACTACAATGAGACATCAGAGTACTGTTTTTCCCTGAAACAGAGGTCCATCTTTTTTAACACCAATACTCTTCCAGTGATGCTTGTTGTTTAATCATTTTTCAGTCATGATCAAATCTTTGTGAGCCCATTTGGGATTTTCTTGGCAAAGATACTGGAGTAGTTTGCCATTTCCTTCTCTAGCTCATTTTATGAGGAGTGAAGATGAGGAAACGGAGGCAAATAGGGTTAAATGACTTCCTCAGGGTCACACAGCTAGCAAGTCTCTGAAGTCAGATTTGAACTCAGGAAGATGAATCTTTTTACTTTGGGCCTGGCACTCTATCCACTGTGCCACCTAGCTACCCCAGTGAAGCTACATGAATGCAAACAATGGAATACCACAGCCTCAAAATAATTAAAATTATGACTTACCCACAGGGTGATGGAAAAACATATGATCGCTATGAATACATTGCAGCATATTGTCAATGAAGAATTACTCCCCAGAAACCATGTAGAAGATCTCAATAAGGTATATGATAAATGTTGCTAATTCATTCCCAAATACAACTAAGCCACAATTTTCATAACTATATTAATAGTTCACATTTGCAAAGCACTTTAACTTGCAAAGTACCTTACACAAATGATTTCATTTGACCCTAAAGTGGGTTGAGAAAGAAGGTTAGCACAAACTCATTTTAGCTAAATAGTTTTACCAATTGGCCATACAGCGCAGTCACAGTCCTTTCCTAATGCCAATCCTGCCCTCACAGTTCTGTACCATTCCACCCTTCCCACTCCCTGACAATACATATGGCACCCATTTACTGGTGGTGTTACCCACCTTCCATCCTGGTAATCTTTGAATCATTTGATGTCATTGTTGTGGCAGGAGCTTCAATTCCCACGACAGTCTCATCATAAGCATATTTTGGGATAAGTTCACTGTGTGCCCAGTTAAGATTAGAGTCTAAAAGCTATTTACATGTGAGAACCACAGCTGCTGGATGACAAATTCCTGTTGTCAATACGTGTGTTCAAGAGTGGATCTTTTAGGGGCAGCTAGATGGTTCGAGGACTTGAATTCAAATATGACCTCAGACACTTACTAGCTGTGTAGCCCTGGGCAAGTCACTTAACCCCAATTGCCTAAAAAAAAAAACCTCAAAAACTCCAAAAGAGTGAGTCTTTTGAGACAGGCTAATTATCTATAGACCCTTTGAGTGTGCAGGCGGTGGTTATTCTCCTACTCTCCTAATGATTGTTAGGAAGATATCAGGAACAAAGAACTGAACATGTCAAGGAGAATACTGACTGGGTATGCTAGAAAAGTGAACTCATCTGTGAAATGAATAGCAGGATGTACATAGAAGTTTTACAGTTTCATATGTAATCATCTTTTTTATTGTACTATGTTATGGAAATATTTGTTTTATTCCATAAATTAAAAAGAGAATTAAAAAAGAAAACAAGAGGAAAATCTTATTGAAGGAAAAGTTTTATTTGTTGATTTTCTTTTTCTGCTGCTGGAATCAAGTAAACAAACATCCCTTGGAATCAGCATATCAGCTTCTTACAAAATACTGGAACACAGTTTTTAATGGAAGAGTAAGCCAGTGTGTATTTAAAATTGGCATAATTTAGCAGTAGGAATCCCATACCACTTACCAGCATGTCTTTTATACTTAACATAAACTAGGGTAGGATTAGTTAATATTAGTGATTTTCTAGTAAAATTTTTAAAAATTCCTCCATCAATAAGTATGTACTGAGTCCTCTCCACTTCCATAATCTTTATATGTAGGTATGCTGACAATTCTTGATAACAAAAACAATAATAGCCATAATGATATGATAAGCCTCTTGGTGGACATGGATCTGAAATATGACCTAATTTTAGACCTGGCACTAACTCTTGTTTTAATTCTTATCTCTGTGTAGAAAGCCTAGCCTGAATTTAGAGTCAAAAAGCAGCCATAGGTCCAAGTATCAGGTCTTCCACTTACTAGCTATGTGACCGTTGGCAAGTCACTTCACTAAGTGTTGGCCTTCATTTCTCCATCTGTAAATCAATCAATGAATCAGCATTGATTAAGCTCCTGCTATGGGTATTAGGTACAGTGGTAGGTGCAAGAGACGCAAATAAAAATATTGAACTGCCCCTGCCTTCAGAGTACATTCAAGGAAGGGTGGCGGGACTAGATGGTCTCTAACGTTCCTTCTCACTCTTCGGTGAGTCTATGTAACATGGCATGCCAACTCCCGGCCCAGAGACATGCCAAACTCAAGGAAAGAAAATGAAAGAAATCATCATTGAACTGAGAGGCAATAGACAAGAGAATTAATTGGCAAAAATTATCTTAGCACACTCTTCTCATCTGGTTCCTAATTGGAAGGAAGAATGGTTCTCACTGTGACCAAAGAATATAGGATGCAAGCATTGGCATACAGTTCAGTATTCCAGACACAGAGGATGATGATTTATGTGCCATTTCTGGAGCTTTCCACATAGACTCCTTTCAGTTTGTTCCCATAGCTGCTCATGCATTCTCATTGTACTTTCTTCCTCCCCACTGACCCTGGAATGGCACAAGACCCTGAAATCAGCTCTGTCTCTGAAGCAAACACACATCATTCAATCTAAAGGAATTTAACACAGCCTCAGTCACAAGACAAACTGAGGAGGTCATTCTTATCAGGAAATCTGAAGAGCAAAGACTTCAACGGGAGATTTATGCTTCTAACGTAGCATGTGGTTCCCTCCCTGTCACCTCCTCCTCCCCTGAAAAAAATGCCCCATAGAGACTGTATTGATGGCATTTCAATGCCAAAAAAGAAAGAAAAAAAGCTAATCTGTCCATCTAATGCCTCTTGGCACCCCTCATTACTCCGTTGGAAGAGGCTTAAGTCACTCTGACAAAACTAAACCTTTCGGTTATGTGTTGTGTTAAATTCACAGTCAGTAACTTTATAATCTCATTAGAAACACTATTTTAGTTGCTTTGTTTCTAAGATGAAAAATCTGTACTCTGGTCTCCCAGGTTTAACCTTAATCCAATACACTGGCAGGTTGCCTCAGAAAGCCCATCACATTTCTGATACATCAACTCAGAATATTTTCTTCCCCCCACCAGCACCACAGAGGAAGATCCTAGGATCATGGCTTTAGGGCAGATTTCAGAGGTTTTCTAATTCAAGAAGTATTTAGATTTCCTGAATTCAACCTAGTTTAATTTTTTTTATAAACCACTACAATATCAGTCGGTCAATAAATAATTATTAAGAACCTACTATGTTCCAGGCATTGCACTAAGCGAGGGATACAAATACAAATAAAAATGAAGACAATCCCTGCTGTCAAGGAACTTACATCCTAATGAGGGAAGACAATACACAAAAGGAAGCTAAAAAGCTGGAGGTGGAGAGAGAAGACAGGATCATTATTAATAATCTATCAGGAAAAATATTTGCTCTTCCCACATTCCTCCAGCTAGAGGATTAGCTCGTTTCACTCAGGAGAGTTACCCAAATTGAAGACACTCTGGGAATGTCATAGATTATTCTGTTTCGATTTGCTGGTTAGTGCTTGGACTGGGCACACGCAGATATTGGTTGTCTTTACCACTTATTTGAGGAAAGAGCACAAGGTTGAGAGCCATGAACTCTGGACTCAAAGTCTCATTTTGCCGGTAACTAGCAGCCTGACCTTGGTTACTACCATTCCCTGGGCCTCAGTTTACCATCTGTAAAGCAGGATCATTGGATGACAGATAAAAGAGCTGGAAGAATAAGATCACCTATTTAGAGCTGACGGAGTTCTCAGACATTGCTCAGTCTAACCTCCTCACTTTACAGATGAGATAATTGAGGCCTAAGGAGGTAAAGGGGCCTGCCTACAGTCACACAGGTAATAGGAGTCAATCTATCAATAAGTCAAGAAGCATTTATTGAGTGTACCTACTGCGTACAAGGCTGTGTGCCAGGCAGTGGGAAAACAAAGGAAAAAATGACAGCTCCTGTCCTCATGGAGTTTATGGGTGACCACAGAAAACATGAATACATATGAATATAGAAAAAAGGAATGCAAGGTAACGTCAAGGAGGAGGCATGAGCGGCTGGGGGTGGGGGTGGGGGACTAGGAAAGTCCTCGTGTAAGAGGTGACATCTGAACTGAAATCTGAGGGAAGCCAGAGATTCTTAGAGGGGGAGGTCATAAGAGAGGACATTCTAGCCGTGGGGGAAAGCCTGTGCAAATGCATAATGATGGGAAAATGGCACGCAGAATGCAAGGACCAGCAAGAAGCATAGTTTGCCTGACCATAGAGCGCATTCAGGGGATAAGCCTGGAAAAGTAGGCTGGAGACGATCGTGAAAAGTTTAAAATGCCAAACAGAAGAGATTATATCTGGCCCTACATTCAGTAGAGAGTTTTCTGAACAAGGGAGTAACAGGCTTAGACCTCAGAGGTCTCTAAATCTCTAAGGTCACTTCATTCTTTAAAATTCAATCATTACATGATTTTTAAGGCACATAGTCATAAACCTCCCCCCTCCATATTTTCTTTTTTCTTGATGTAAAAATAATTATGCTCATGACCTCTTTGAAAGAGGTATTTATAATATTAGAGAGTGAAATTAAAAATATTTTAATCCTTTATTCTTCCATTAGTAGTTTTAAAGGCTGCCATGTGTTAGGAAATATGATCTGGAATCTGGAAGGCTAAAAGTTTTAATTGATTCATATAAAAGATATCACTCCCTTTTATGGAAATAGGGGTTACATCTATGTTTTAAGAAATTATCCAATTAAGCCCCAAAGTATTAATCACTTTCTATAATGGAAAACTTTATACGGCATAGGCAGCTAGGGGCAGGGGTCTTGTTTTTCACCTTTGTGGCTCACTCCAAGTTGGTTACAATGCTTTGCACATAATGTGCACTTAAAAGGTGACTGTTGAATGCATTCACAGATATTAGCTTTCAGAAAAAACAAACAGATTGTCTTTCCTTACTGTGCCATGCCACTTGTCTCCCAGTCTGACACGTGCTTTCAAAAATGTGGGGAACTCCTAGCGGGCAAACTCCCTCTTCCAGTGTAAGATCAGCAAATATTCCTCAGAAATTTCTCGTTAGACCCTGTCATCCCCTGAAGCCCTCCTTCCATATCAGCCCTCCCATCAGTTTCAATGGTTTCAATCTATAGACATCTATGTCTACATACAATCTATATACATCAATATGATTTATATACAAATGACTGCCAATTCTATATATCTGGTCCATTTTTTTTGGAGACAGTTGGGGATAAGTGACTTGCCCAGGGTCACACAGCTAGTAAGTGTGTGAAGGCAGATTTGAACTCAGGTCTTCCTGACTCCAGGGCTGGTGCTGTAGCTGCCTCTATATACCTGGTCTTAAAGCTCTTGAGTTCCTGTCATGCATCATCAATAGCCTGCTAGGTATTTTGTCCTGGAGGTTGCATTAGCATCTAAATTCACATATCCAAACAACTCATTGTCTTTCACCCTGAACTCACCATTCCTCAAAATTGACACTTTTTTTTGGAAGCAACAAGATCCTTTCTAGTCATCCAAACTTATAATAGATTGTAAGCTCCTTGAAGGCAAAGACTGTCTTTTGCTTCTCTTTGTATCCCCAGGGTGAGAGCTGGCAATTATTTTAAGACTAGCATATATACAGTTAAATATGTATATGTATAATATTTTCAATTGGGGAATGGCTGAACAAGTTGTGGTATATGATTGTGATGGAACACTACTGTGCTATAAGAAATGACAAACTTGATGATCTTAGAAAAACATGGATAGACTTGTACAAAATAATGAAGAATGAAACACACAGAACCAAGAGAATGCTGTGTACAGTAACAGAGATATTGTTATAAGAACACCTTTGAGTGACTAAGTCATTTTGACTATGATAAATACCCAAATTCACCACAAGGGACATATGAAGGAAGATGCTATCTGCATCCAGAGAAAGAATTGATAAATAGATGTATAGGATGGTTTTGTGTGTGTGTGTGTGTGTGTGTGTGTGTGTGTGTGTGTGTGTGTGTATTTTTGTTGAATGGCAGCCATCTCTAAGGGGTGGGGGAGAGAAAAAGAAGGAAGAAAAGAAAGCTGCATGAGAACCTTATTATATATTTAAAACCAATAGCAAGTTGTACATAAGAGATTTGCAGTTTCATGAGCAATCATCTTTTTTTCTATTCTTCTATGCTATGGAAATGTTTGCTTTATTTCTTAAGTTCAGAATAAAATATTTTTTAAAGTGAAGAAATACAGCATAGTGAATGAAAAGTTGGCTCAGAGTTAGGGATACTTGGGTTCAAACCCACCACTGACACATGTAATGCGACTCTGGGTAAACGGGCAAACCATTTAACCTTTCAGTACCCCAGGCAGCTCTCTAAGACAGCAGGTGCTGCATCTGCATTGACAGAGGGAGTTCCCTCACCAGGTGTTCTTGAAGTCAGTGTAATCACAGGTGTGGTTCCTAGAAATATGTATGAAGCACGTCACACACATTCTCTCATGTGAGCATTATGGCAGCCCAGGGAGATAGACACTACTTGTACAATCATCCTCATTTTATGGACCAAATAATCATAGATTTTAAAGCTGGGAGGGACCTAAAACCTTAGGCTGGTTCAACCTCCTCATTTCATAGATCAGAAAACTGAGGAATAAGGAGATTAAGTGAATTTCCCAAGGTCAAACAAATAGTAAAGCATCCAAGGAAGGATTTGAACCCAGGTCCTTCAACTCTGGAGTCCAGTGTTCTCTGTGTGATGCTGCCTTTCCATGAGACAACTGAGGCTTAGAAAGGCTATGACTCGCCCAGGGCCATAAACTAGTAAGTGCTATCTCAGAAAGCAAGACTTGAATCAAGGTCTTCCTTGGTACACTTATGATAAGAGTAATGATAATAGCAATGATGGCTAGAATTTTAAAAGTACTTTAAAGTCTGAAAAGCACTGTACAAATATCTTATTTCCCCTCCCCGCTTACAACAACCCTGGGAGGTAGGTCCTATTATTATCCCTATTTTACAGTTGAAGAAACTGAGGCAGACAGACATTAAGTGACTTGTCCAGGGTCACCCAGCTAGTGTCTGAGGTCACATTGGAACCCATGTCTTCTTGCCCCCAGGTCTAACACTCCATGCAATGTGACACCTGGCTGCCTTATCTCATGAAGACAAAACCAGAAGCAGCAGAAAGACAGAGATTTGATGTAAGAAATAAACCTCCTGACAATTGGAACTGTCCAAATGCCAAATGGGTTGCTCAGCTCCTCAGGCTGAGTTACCACTTGGGTATATTACAGAAGTGATTCTGGATCGGCACTCTGAAAGAATATCTACCAAGTGTTAGGTTCCAAAGAACTCCTCCTGTTGTCCTTCCCTTCCTCCCACATCTCCCCCACCCCAGAGTAATGATTAAATACTAGTTCTTTAAAAAAAAAGTAAAATCCTTGGTAGTAGGAATCAAGTATTTTATTACATACTGCATTTTATTATGTGTTGCCCTCTGAGAACTGTGTGGGTGCAGCGAACAGTATGGAGCTTTGTTTTTCTAGGAGACAGACATCATACGTATGTACTCCCACCTTTCTTCCGGGTGTAGCTTACTGGTAGTTAATTTTAGTTTTCTATTTTAACCCTATGAGGACAGACTGCAGACGTCAGCAGTTGTTCATAGCTATAGCCTGCCCATTATTTGTTCTCTGATCATGCCAGGTTTCCTAAAGAAAGTTTAATGTGAAAAATGTCATGGTGGACACACCAAAATCTTTCTAGCAGCACTTTTGGTAAGAGCAAAGGACTGCAAAGGAAGAAGGTCGCCAACTGGGGAATGTCTAAAAAAACTGTGGTACGTTAATCTAACGGAATATTACTGTGAAGCAACAGATACTGAGAATTCAGAGAAAGAAGGAAGAGCTATGTGAACTGATGCAAAGTAAAGCAAGCAGGATTAGGGGGAAAATACAGATAATGACTACAACGATATAAATAGAAATAAATGATGACAACAAAACAAAACTGGAATCTGTGCAAATACAATGACCTAGAATGGCCTTAAAGAAGTGAGAAAATGCACCTCCCTCCCTCCCTGGCAGAGAAAATGGGTATAGACAGTATGTATAGCATCTCCTTTGGTTGATACGTTGGTTAGTTTTGCTGAACTGCCCCTCCCCTCCTCCCCCACCCTGCCCCCACTATCAGGGATATCTCTCTGGATGGGAAATGATAGATATATTTGGGAATGAATGTGATGTAAATTTTTTTTAATTAATGCCATTCAAAGAGCAGTAGATGGAAGGCAAAACAATGACTCTACAGAATTATGTGACCTTGGGTGAGTCACTTTATTCTCTGGTCCTCAGTTTCCTCACCTGTTAAACAAGAGAGTTGGCCATACTGCTGGGTAAGGTGACTCCTTCCAGTTCTAATGTCTATGGTGATGCTATGCTTAGACTATGAGTAGAAATGCTTAGATGGGCGAAAAGCATGTTAAGAAAGATTCAGAAAGAAGGTTCAGGGCAATGAAAAACAGTGTAATGTAGCATATTTGGAGAGAGGGTGGGGGACAAGAACATGATTTTCCTGGCCTGAAACTGAGGGAAATTGGAGAGGATGATAGAAGCACCCGGTGCTTCTTCCAGCTATTAGTATTCTCCTTCCAATACTCACCTTGACTACTTTGTATATATTTGTATTATTATTTGATAATAACGCTGTATGTATTTATTTTTGTATTTATTTCTTGTCTCTCCTATTAGAATAGGAAGTTCCTAGCAAACAGGGATAGTTTCATTCTTTGTATTTACATCCCCTCACTTAGCACAGCACCTGGCACATAGTGGACATTTTTATAATTTTTTTTTAGTAATTAGGAAACAGCATCTGCTAAAATGATGGGGTCTGAAAAAATACCAATGGATTCTTAAGCCAGAGTGAGTAACTGGGATCCCCCTCTATTGCTACTAGCCATTCCCTTTTCCAATTCTGAATTCTACCAAGCTCCCTATATTATAACAGAGTTGTACATGGTAGGAGAGAGGCCTAGAACAAGGACCAAACCTATAAGATCAAGCTTCAAGTACAGGATATTGCTAAATTCAAGGCAAATATAATGGACAGGTTTGACTTACAAAGCAGGTACTCATCAGGGAAGGTAGACAAAAATCACTTTAGTATAGATAGCTCATCAAGAACAAGTCCAACATAAACAGAGAATTTCATCCTTATGACACCAAGCCCCAATATAAAAAAATCAGTTTTTATTACATAATGACGTATTTAAGTACTTTGTAGCACAAATGTGAAGTTAAGAAGCTATCTATGAACCAGCTGTGTGTCCCATGGCTGTCACACTCACTACGCTAGCTTATTCTTCAGCGTTCTCTCATATTTTTTATTTCCTAGGATAACATTTGCTTAATAGGAATCATAAGCTCAAACAAACTCTTCATGCTTGATTACAAAGCAAACTGAAAATGAACAAAGGTAACATTTTACTTGCACAAGAGAAACTGAATTCAAATCTCCATTCTATATTTGGATTTCTAGCTGCCTGCAGGACATTTCTACTGTGACATATGTCACTGGTACCTCAAACTCAACATGTCCTAAACCTCAATCATCACCATTCTGCTAACCATGTTTTGCCTTCTGACTTTCCTATTTCTGAAACCAAACTTCATTCAATTCATCTAAACTTTGGGATTATCCTGGACTCTTCTTCACCTCTCACACCCCTAATAAATGAACAAATCCTGTCAATTTTTCCAAGTATCTCTGACTAAGGCCTCATTTCTCAACTATATGGAGAACTGAGACACATTTATAAAAAGAAGAGTCATTCCCCAACTGATAAATGGTCAAAGGATACAAACAGGCAGTTTTTAGACAAAGAAATTAAAGCTATCTACAGTCATATGAAAAAAATGCCAAATCACTATTCATTAGAGAAATACAAATTAAAACAACTTTGAGGTGCCACTCCACACCTATCAGATTGACTAAAATGTCAAAAAAGGAAAATGTGGGTGTTGGAGAGGATGTGAAAAAACTATATACTAATGCACTGTTGGTGGAGTTGCAAACTCCGTACCATCTTTTGCACCTTCCTGCTAGTCTTTATTTCCACCACCACCCTTCTTGGATTATGCTAATAGCCTCTTAACAGGTCCTCTCACCTCTACTCCCTTACTTCTAATGCATCCATCATACAGCTATAAGAATCAGAGGAACACAGACTTAGATGTACAAGGATCCCAAAGGATCTTCTAGTCCAATCCCCCCTTTTACAGATGAGGAAACAGATTTAGAGAAGTAACTTGCCCAAATTCACACAAGTAGTAAACGACAGAGCTAGGATTTGAAGTCAGGTTCTCTCTCCATTGAACCATAACACTTCATGTCACTTTTCTTGGAAGTCTTCAGTAGCACCTTACTGTGTACTAATAAAGTTCAAACTCCATGCTTAGCATTCAAGTTCCTATATCATCTGGTATTACCCTGTCTTTCAGTCTTATCTCATTTTATTCTCCTCCATGACTCCATTCTTAGCATTCAATTTCCTACACAATCTGGTTATTACCCTATCTTGCAGTCTTATCTCATTTTATTCTTCTGTGAACTATGTTCTAGCCAAACAAGAACTATTTATTATGTGTTCCCTAAACACACCCTGCATTTTTCTATCCCCATGCTTTTACAAACACTGTTGCTATGCTTGGAGAGTCTTCCTTCCTCTCTTTGCCCACACACTCCATGAGCCTTTTCTCAATGCTTCCATTGACATCTTTTCCTCTCATACCTAAGACAATACTTTGTTTTGCAATTCTCTCATACGATTATCATGTAATATTGAGTGTGACAGTCATCACTGTGTGTTATCCTCTTGTTAGACTGTCAACTCCATGAGGCTAGTGTCTTAAATAAATCAGTATCTTTCTCAAGACCTAGTTCTGTGCACATATAAAGGAGTAATAAATGTTTTCTAAATCTAACTCATTTGGTTCAAGATGAAAAATATATTTTTGGACATGACCAGTGTGGGGATTTGTTTTGCTTTGACTATGTATATTTGTGACAAGTGGTTTTACTTTTTCCCCTCACTGGTGAGGGGGAGAAATATTGATTTTTGATAACTGATAAAAATAGTTTTTATTATAAAAATAATAAATAATTTGAACTGAATAAAGTACCAATGATGAGGCAATCTACTCCTCTCTTTAGAGAGAAATGATGCATGCAAAATGAGATATATATTTTTAGACATGACCAACATGAGAATTTGTTTTTCTTTAATATGCAGTTTTGTTGGAAGGATTTTTTTTCACGGAGGGAGGGGAGGGATCATGCGAGATGAAACAGAGAAGAAGGCTAAGGATAGGATTTCTTCCCCTTCCCTCCAAAACCAGAACAGAAGAAAGGCCAGAAGGAATCAGAGACAGGCAAGGCAGCTCTGAGAGTTACATGTTGGATTTTTTTTTGGTCTACTTTGACAGGAATGGCAAACTCAGTGTAGTGGAAATTTGCAGCTTCATGTATGATCTTCTATATAGTGCTGTATATTAAAACGCTTATTTTATTTGGTATTTGTTGAGCTCAAAAATGTACTAAAATTTGAAATATTACTTTTGATGAGTTATTTAGCAGAGCCTAAAAAAGTTCATGCAAACAGCTAAGGCTCTCAGGGGATTTCATATGACACTGTAAGCTCTTTGATAACAGGGAGCCTGGCTGTTTTGAGAGACAAAGTAGTCCCTCAAAACAGTTCCTGAAAGTGAGGGATGGTGGGGCAACAAAACCAAATACCCACTACCTTTAGAATCAGCAGACCAAGGTCCAAATCCTGGTTTTATCACTTTTATATATGTAATGTCGGGCAAGTCAGTTAATCTCCCTGGGACTCAGTGTGTATAATTAGGGATTTGGACTCCATGACAGCTACAGTTCCTTTCAGGTCTAAATCAATAACCCTCTGACAAATGTTTGTTGAATTGAATGAGATACCAGAGAGGGGCTTTAATGAAGGACAAATAACAATAATAGAGAAGTAAATGGTTTATCCTTCCCTGTGTCCCCCCAAAGAGCTAAGCACAATACCTTCACGTAGAAGGTGTTCAATTAATATTTCGTGAATGAATGCATAAGTAGAACATTCTTTCTAAATTTGAAAGTTCTTTGTAAGAAGGGCAAGGCTTCTTAAGTATTTAAGAGTGTAAAAAATTCCCTCCCCTTAGTTCTTGTCCCCTTTCAATCATGTCTGTAGTATTAACTTTCCTGTCAATGTTTCCTTTTCCTAAAAAGGAAGATTTCCTCTTTTTTTTTTAAAAAAAGTATACTTCAAACTCATTACCAGTTCTCATTATAAAATTTTTGAGTCTATGCTTTCCATATTAATTATGATTCAGTGGATACAAGGCTTTAAAATGTAAATGGAGAGAAAATGGCAATTTTTATAGAACTGAATTATAAGGAAAGAACATTATATTAGAAATATCCCCAAATGCAATTAAAACACTGCTTAGGTTCATAGGACTGTAGATTTACAGCTGGAAGGAGCCTCAGACACCATCTAATCCAAGACCCTGATTTTATCATTGAGGCAACTAAGGCCAAGAGAGGGCAGATAACTTACTCAAGGTCACATTAGAAGTAAGTGGCAGAGGAAGGATTTGAACCCAGGTCCTCTGACATAAAATCGAGTGTTCCTCTCACTCTACCATGAAGATTTACTTTGGAAAAACTTCCCAAGATTGGAAATGTTCATAAACATTCAAATAAAAAATGCATTACTATATATATATTTAATAATAAATTTACATGTGCCAGTATCCTACATGGTTTAAATACATTGTCTATCACCATCAATTAGTCGATTGACAGGCATTTATTAAGTGCCTACTCTGTACCAGACACTGTACTAGGCGCTAGGGATAAAATGATAATAGTGAAATTATCCCTGCCCTCCAGGAGTTTACAGTCTAGCCAGGGGAGACAATATGTACATGCCTCACAAACAGAGGTATCATGTATATAATACCTAGTATATGAAAATCAGTAGTGCTGAGCTAGGGATACAAAGAGATCAAAATCCTTGTCTTCAAGATAAAATCTGGTTATGGAAATGTGCTCTGTACATGCAAAAATGTCAATTCAGTTCAGTCCACGTATATTCATTAAGAACCTAACATGTATGAGACACTGCTCTGGGCCTAGACAAAAACAAAATATTCCTCACCCTCAAGGAATTTCCATTCTATTGGAGTAATACAAGATGGATGAGTGTAACACAGGGCTGATGAGTCAAGACAGACACAGAAAAATCAAACAGAGCTCTAGGTAGATATACTAGCTGTGTGATCTTGGGCAATTCACCTAACCTCTGTTTGCCTAAGTTTCTTCATCTGTAAAACAGAGATAATAGTAGCACCTTCTTTCCAGGGTTTTTGTGAGAATCAAATGAGGGAATTTTGAAGTGTTTAGCACCTGGAACACAGTAGGTGCTTAATAAATGCTCTCATGATGATGATGATGATGATGATGAAAGCACAAAGTACTACGGGTGGGTAGGAATCAAGGCAGATTTCAAAAGGACGGTAATACCCAAGTTGTACTTTGAAGGAGACAGATAAAAAGGATATGTATTCCAGGCATAGGAGATCCCTGGTATGAATGCATGGAGCTGAAATACCTTATGTTGAGTTTAAGGGGTAGCAAACTGGAAGGTTGAGTGAGTAAAATGAAATGATGATAAATGTGGCTGGAAAAGTAGATTAGGGCTGGGTTATGAAGTTCCTTAAATGAAAGCCTGAAGAGTTTATACTTTAGCCCAACTCATCAGCACAATGAAGTTTTTTTGGGAAGAGTAGTGTCATCAGGGTCAGACTTGTGCCTTAGGAGGAATATTTTGGTAGCTGTAAGAAAGATGGATTGGAGAAGGGAGAAATTAGAGGAAGGGAAGGAGAAAAAGTGGGAGGTTATTCTAATAGTCTGGGTCAGTTGTTCTCATCAAACTGGGACTCCTGGGAAACTTTGAGATCCTTTCTTGGGGTACATGAGGTCCAAACTATTTTCACAATAATGCTAAGATATTTTAATTTTTAACATGTTAAATATTGTTGTAGCCCACATTAAAAAAAGCTCTTGTGGGGTAGATGAGTAGGCAATCATTTTTAAGAGTGCAAAGGTTCCTGAGACCAAAAAGCTTGAGAACTGTTGGTCTAGGTAGAGGCCTGTACTGGGGTGGTTGTTTAGTATGTAAAAAACAATCCATGCGTAATTAAGAAGTCAGAAAAGGGGACAGAACATAGTAAGTTTGAGATGAATCCCAAGGAGGTAAGTCTTGTTACATAAGATTTCTAGAAATTAAAAAGAGTATGAGTAGTAGGCAACTTAGGAAGAGGGAGCCAGCATAAACAAAGGCACAAAATTATTAGTTAATACTTTGTAAATAAAGCAAAAGAAATGGGAGTAGAATAGTAGAAAGAGAGCTAATTTTAAAGCCAGAAGACCCAAGTGTAAGTCTCACCTCTAACATACATGATCTCTGCAAACCTAGACAAATTACACAAATAGAAACAGGACCACTAAACGGTACATAAATATCTCTTCTGATCATGTATTGACTTAGAAAACCACATATTAACACTATCCATGTTTTATTGTATCTTTATTTATTTTGTTAAATATTTACCAATGGCATTTAAATCTGACTCAGGTTGCGCTAAGATGTGTTGCAGACCACCATGGCGTGTTTGATACTTGAGAGTTTCCAGGGAAATCACAGATTCTGACCCTATCTTAAATAAAACAATATACTGAAATATCCCTCACATGCAACCAGGGGTATGAATGCAAGCTTCAGAAAATTCTACACATCCTTATCCACTACCTTTGCTTCCCCAGGACACCAAAAGGCTTGGCATTTATTGCAATAGGCTTCATAAGACAACCTGTCTTTGAACAATTGAACTAAAGAGAAATATGAACTACTTTCAACAGGCTATACAAACATTCAAGGATGAATTGAAAATCTTTGGGTCAGGAAACTGGGTCACACTTATAGAAATAACTGTGTCATGGGTATGGAACTAAAATTCAATTTAAAAGTGCAAAAGGTTATCAAGGGAGGTGTGATAAGGGAACTTGATGTAAGGGGCAATTTCAGGGAAGAAGTAAATTAATGGGGCTTTAGCTTAGGTGGTTCACTTAGGTGGTTTAGATTCCTTAGCTCAGGAGTGAATCATCTCTTATTCATAGCCCCCCTCCCCATCTTAATACCAAAGGAAAAAAAGGAAAGGAAATCATCCAAAGTTGAGCCTGGGTTTGTTTTGTTTAATTCGATTATCTGGCTATGTTGATGCTTCAGCTGTGAGCTTGTAGTTGGTGAGTTTCAAGGATGGAAAGTTTTGGAGAAAAATGTCTGCGCTTATGGTTCTCACCACTCTAAAGATGACCCAATGATTCTGCAACCTAGAAGTTCTAGTACCTCTAGAAAACTTCAAAGAACCAAAAAGTAATTGTTTAATAACATGCCTAGGCTTGTCCCATTAGCACTAAGAATCTTGGCTCCCTCCCTTTTGTAATATGTCTGAGTCATGTGGAATTCTAATTCTGAGGTGAAATCCCAGCATGAATTTTCAAAACAAAAGGGTTCTAAGAATTTTCATTCATAAATAAAAAAGTAGCCAGTCACAATTATTTTGTCACTTTTCAGAGACTTGACAAATGAGAATATCAAAGGAATAAACCTCAATTAGAACTCAAATAAATACATATCCTAACAAAACTTCAGAACCCAAATGAAAACTAAACAAAAGCTTCACGAATTGCCAGAGATGAAGAAACATGGCCAAAGCCATTCTTTACTAAACACATGGTTTAAAGAATTACTGCCTACATCTATATAGATCTAGTAAAGAGTTGAGAAACTAATCAGATTAATTTTATGATTTTTCATAAGTTCTAGTTAATTTCATCAAGAATATGACATGATGCCCTGAAAGGTGTCCCCAGTACCTCAAATCATCTTACCTTGGTTTAAGTTCCTTTAGAATGTTGCTCTTAGAAACCCAAATTAGGGTTCCTAATTTTCCTAAGAAAATTCTGTTGACCCCTAAAAGCTGCTTGAAATTTATCTGATCCAAATGTCACCGTCACCAAGAGTAATTCAATAGGGTACAGCAGTTTCAATCTCTCTCTTGGTATTCCAATACAAAATGACCCTAATTATACCTTAAATAGCAAGTATCCTGAATGACAGGAAGAAATTACCTCAAACCTCCACTTCACTTTGCTGGGACATGAAGGATACTTCCAGAGTGTCTTCTTTCGCTCCATGCTTTGCTACAAAACTCCTTAAGAGTCTAATTTGGTAGAAGAACTACTGTAGCCTGTTTTGCACAACACCAGAGCTGAAATGAAGCCCTAAAATTGATCCAGGACCAGCACTTCATAGGCAGACTAAGAGAGGCAAAAGCTTCTCTGTTCCTGTCAGTTCCACAATTGTATTTGTGGGCTTTTATGACTTATTATTTAGTGGTTTCTACTGTAATTACTGAAGCATATAGGATGACCATCTCCCCTAGGGCATAACCACCTATCTTCATTCTGGAAGTCAATGAAATGGAAATAAAAGTTAGTCACAAAGTAATCACTGGTATAGGGTAATCAAAACCCTTCTGTCATGATAGCCCTTGGAACTCAGAAAGCTGATCCCAACCAATAGGGCATAATACACCTGATTCCATCACAATAACAGTATAACCATTCTTCTAGTACTTGTTACAAGTTCCAACCCACTTTACATGAGCGAATGACAAAAAGCTGTGGACCAGAAACAAGATGAAAGCGAATATGGCTTCAAGTAAACATAGTAATATACATAGAATTGGGCCAGGTTGGAGGTAGTGGGTTCAGACCTGTGACTTTATTTGTATAGGGAACTCCTGGTTCTCCACCCATGCAGACACAGCTACTCTTCTGTAATTTATAGTCTCAGAGCTGGGTTCTTAGCTGAGAGTCTGTGGACTTATTTTATATAACCATATCTATGTTTATATTTAGATATAAATATACATCTCACTCTTGGTTCTTAACCGAGGTAGGTATCTATGAACTTGCATGTCTATCTGTACATTGATCCAGATATGAACAGATATATATATATATGTACATATATATATATAAAATATAAATAGTATATATGTATATATACAGATATAGTTCTACCTACAGAAATACCTATTTTAATAGAATTTTCTTTCCATGTAATCTTATGTATTTTATTTTATGCATTTAAAAACTGTTCTGAGAAAAGATCTAAGCAGTCATTATTAGAATGCCAAAGGGATGCATGACACCAGAAAGGTTAAGAAGCTTTGTCACAAGAGGGTTGCTTGGACCATTGAAAGGTTAAGTGATTTACCCACGGTCACAAAGCTAGTATGTGTCAAAGATAGGATTTAAACCTAGGTCTTCCTGACTCTCAGGCCTGCCCCTTCATCCACTATGCTAATTCTCAAGATCCCAAGAATAGACTGAATTATTTTGTGCATTTATCCATGTTCTATGCACTTGGTGACAACCATCTGCTAAAACTCCTATTGCTAACAAAACTGGTAAAATTTGTTTTCACACAGAGGAAAAAGCTCTGTACATGACCTCAAGATACTTTTGAAGAAATCTGTAGCTTTACTGAACTTCTAAGGATGGTACCCTATTAATTGTTTGTGGTACTTTCTGGCTAGGAATGCTTATTTCAGAAACACTGTTGTCACGAGGAAAAATCAAGTCTGGGCATCATTTCTAAACTGATTTCAGAAATGAATTTTCCCTTTCAGGCCTTTGGACAACAATAATTTTCTACAAAGTGAAACATGAGATTTTCTCATGGGTTCTGGCATTTGAATGTAAATCTGTATCCTCTAGGGAAGGCTTCCTTTAGAGGAGCAAGAACAGATTACTCTTATTTATGTAAAAAAAACAAAAACATTTTAGAGCATTTGAATCCTCATGTTGTTTTTTCCTCTAAATCTGGGTATGTTTTTAACTTATGCTGACTTTTGGGGTCAATAGAATTTCTGCCTTTGGTCCCCTAGGAACAACACTAGAGAGAACTTCTAACCAAGGCCCTTTTGTAAATCTGACCATAGCAACCTGACAACTGTTGTGTGTCTTACTGGGTTGTAGGAAAGTTCTTTATCTCCCTATGAAAACTCCGCAACCTGAAGTATCTCACACAGAGATTTTTTTTAGGATTACAGAAGGAAAATATATATAAACAAACAAAAAACTTCCACAAAACTTTTAAGATGTCAGACTACAGTTTCTTTCCTAAGTAGATAGGCTAATAGGAAAACATTGATTCTTTTTTCTCCCTTAGAATAGATCAGAAATAGGAGAGAACTCTGATCAATTCATTTAATATATTCATTTATAGATGAGGAAAATGACACCCAGAGAGTTTAAGTGTCATGGCCAAGACCATGTGTTCCCACTAGTAAACATAAAACTTGCTATTAACTGCCCTAATGGAGATTATAGTCTTCTGTTAAATAAACACATCATTTAAGACTAGAACTGTCTGCACATATATAATCTATTGACTTGCTGACATTGGCTAACTGAAAGAATTTCATGAGATAATGATCACATTTGGACTTAGAGAGGCAAGAGGCCTTAAAATTACCCAGTCCAACATATTCATTTTATAGATAAGGAAACTAAAGCCCAGAGAGATGGTTACTTCTCCAAGTTTACAGAAAGCCCACTCAATTTTCCTTCCAATTTTCTATGATATTTGGGGATCAAATGAACTAAAGAATTTCTTATGAAAGAATATTATTAAACTCCTCAAATTGGAGATTAAAAATTATTCTGGCATGTTCATGTATTCCTCAGTAAAGAATGAGCTAATGATGTTGTTAGAAGAAATGAGGCTTGATAAGTTAGGAAGTGAGTTCATTTCTCTTAGAAGTAGTTGCTTCTTTTGCCTCAGATATATCTCCTACATATTTTCTCATTTCTCTCAGCAGGTTCAAGGAAACCACTACCTCATAGGTGGAGACTATACCAAGAGTAACACTTGAAGGGAGGAGGGGAGGAGTTGTGGTAGTATCTACACAAGAGTGGGGGCCAGAAAGAGGTAGTAGGCCATTCTGCTAAGCAAGACACTTCTAATCTCAGCCATCATTAGATAATTCTTTAAAAAAGAAAATGAAGAACTGAGTGTTGTAAACTAAAAATAAAAAAAAATAAATTAAAAAAAACTAAAAATAAATAAATTAATTACATTTTAAAAAATGAACCACATAATTTGTTGACTAAAAAAAAAAAAGAAAATGAAGGACTATGCAAATAAAATCTTAGACCTCTGAGGTCTTGAGGAAGCCCACATAAGAGTGCTCACCAGAGTACTTGCCACCAGAGAAATTTAATGTAGACACAGAAGAAGCTCATCCTTATGAAAATTCTAGTTGACCAAGCATGGTAAAAGTATTATCAGTTTAAATCTGTATAGGGTTACCATTTTCAAAGTCATTAACATGATATTTAATTTAAAACTCATATATATCTGTGAGGTGGTCAGGTTAAGTATTATAATTCCATTCTATATTTTAGGAAACAGATCAGAGAGGAAAAATGATTTGCCAAAGTTGACATAATTGGTGTTTTAGTTAATTTTTTAAAAAAAATATTCTATTCTCTCCTCCCACCCCACTGAGAAAAAAAAATCCAAATTCCTCAGGAAAAACATGCAGAGTCAAGCAAAACATTTCTTCAGCTGTATTTTTAAAAAATATCTTATTGTATTCCCTGAGTCCATCATCTTTCTGTAATGAGATGGATAGGATGTTTCATCAAAGGTCCTCTGGAATCATGGATGTCATTATGTTAGAGTTCTTACGGCTTTCTAAGTTTTGTTTTTGCAATATAGTTTTGTATAAACTGTCCCCTAATTCTGCTCCTTTTATTCTTCATTTTTTATATGTCTCCAAAATTGTTCACTTTTATAATAGTGACATTATGATATAAATCATTCTTCTGATTTGGCTAACTTTACTCCCTATCAGTTCATAGAAGTTTTTCTAAATCTCTTTTAAAGAACTTATTTTCTAACTTCTTACAGCACAGTAGCTAGATTCTACTACACTCATATACCATGATTTGTCCAGCCATCCTCCAACTGAAAAGCATCCATTTAGTTACCAGTTGGTTTTTGCCAATGCAAAAGATTTACTATAAAGAGTACATATAGGACCTTTTCCCCTTTCTTTTCTCTCTCTTGGGGTATAAGCTTAGTTGGCATAGCTCAACCAAGGAGTATGCAATGTTTAGTAACTTTTTGTGTATAATTCCCAATTTAACTCCGATGCAAGAATCCTCCAACAATGCATCAATGTTCCTGTTTCCCAACAGCCTTTCCAAAATTTGCCATATTTTGACCATCTTTGCCAGTCTGATGAGTATGAGGGACAACATCAGAATTACTTTAAGTTACATTTCTCTAATAAGTAGTTATTTGGAGCATTTAAAATATATAGCCATAGACACTTTGCATTTCTTCCATCAAGAAATATCTATTCATATTCTTAGACCATTCACCAATTGGGGAATGGCTTTTATTCTTATGAATTTGAATTCATTCCTTATACAATCTTGGAAATTAGATCTTTATCAAAGAAACTTGAGAGGTTTTCCCCAGTTAAATATTTCTCTTTTAATCTCATCTTTATTTGAATTGTTTGTGCAAAACTTTTTTAGCTTTATGTATTCAAAATCATGCCTTTATCTTGTGTGGTCCTCTCTATATAATGTTTGGTCATGAACTTTTCTTCTTTGAATAGATCTGATCATTTCTTCCTTGTTTCTCTAATTTGTTTATGATGAGACCTTTTATATCTAGGTCACTTATTCATTAGGAGCTTATGTTGGTTTAGGGCATGCCTGCACAATTTGCAGCCCAGGCCGCTTACGGCTGAGGCACATCAAAAGTTTTCCTCTACATACAAAGGATGTTTTCCTCTACATTTTTTTTGCCAGCCACCCAAAATCCTTTGGCATGCTGCAAGTGGCCATGGGTCGCAAGTTGTACAGGCCTGGTTTAAGGGGTGAGGTGTTGGTCTAAATGTGAAACAGAGAGTTACCTTGATCCATCTTACATAAGATGACAAAGGTAGAATAAATAGAGTATACAGAGGCATACTTTGGCTCAATACAAATGGAGTTTCTAATAATTACAACCTCCAACAATGAGGCTAGTTGCTTCGTGGAGTCATCAAATTCTGTCATTAAGTATACAAGTAGAGAATGGATCGCTGTCTATCAAAGATATTATGATGGGGTTGCTTATATTACATGGGAGGTGAGACTGAATAACCTCTCAGATTTTTTTTCTCACTCAATCTTTTTTTCTCTTTTAAAGACTGGATGCACTAACAGAAAAGCAATCTCAAAGTCTTCCTTCTAAATGAGGAAAAGCATGAAGAATTCTGTCTGCTTCCATTAATAGTTCATCATTTAATCAGCACAAGTTGCTGAAAGTTGGGTTGAGGCACTAGTTTAAACGATAAAGCTGGTAGGTAGGTAACAACTTCCCCTTAACCACATACATGAGTATTCAAGTGGCTGAAGATCATTCAGAAAGGGTCCTAAGATATTGCCCCAGCAGCTCTCGACATATCTTGTCAATAGCACTTTAAGTGTTCATATTTATGATAATGATGATGATGATGTCCAGGGATTAAGTAACATGTCACAGATTTTTGGCTAGAGGGGGAAAATGAATCTTAAGATCCTAGCTATTACTACATTAACAATATTAAATATGTTAACTCATATTTTCACAGTGCTCACAGTTACAAGGGGCTTTATATACATGACTGCATTTGATCCTCACAACAGATGAGTGAAACGGGGAGTAAACATATTTTTATCTCCATTTTACGTATGGGAAAACTGAGGTTGAGAGATCAAATAGGATTTGCCCAAAGTGATATGGCTAGTAAGTGACAGGGCCAAGAGAACCCCTAATCTAAAGTCTGGCTTTCTTTCCACAACACTAAGATGTAAAATGAAAATGCCAACTAGGGATTTGTCATATTCTTGGCAGAGGTCATGGTAGGGCAGTTTAAAAATGTTCCAGCATTCTAATGAATGTCATATTAAGTAAAAAGTCTTCTCTCTGATGAATATCTTTTATAGTCATACAGACAATACTTGAATGTAGTCTAAACTTATCCAAAAGTAATTACTTACTCTCTTTCAATAATTTTTATTATCTTAAGTCTTCTCATCCCCACTAAATATTATGGTTAATATACACACTCAATTGGGAATCTTACCCTACAGGAAAGTAGTGGGGAAGGGGATAAGAGGGAGGATGATAGAAGGGAAGGCAGATTGGGGGAGGAGGTAGTCAAAAGCAAACACTTTTGAAAAAGGACAGGGTCAAGGGAGACAATTGAATAAAGCGGGACAGGATAGAAC
The DNA here is from genome assembly GCF_011100635.1 of Trichosurus vulpecula. NCBI lineage: Eukaryota > Metazoa > Chordata > Mammalia > Diprotodontia > Phalangeridae > Trichosurus > Trichosurus vulpecula. Next base: position 36,753,943 of record NC_050581.1, read on the forward strand.
GGAGGGAAATATAGTTAGTCTTTCACAACATGACTATTATGGAAGTGTTTTGCATAATGATACATATATAACCTATATTGAATTGCTTGCCTTCTCAAGGAGGGTGGGTGGGGAGGGAAGAAGGGAGAGAATTTGGAACTCAAAGTTCTAAAAGCAAATATTTAAAAAAATTGGTTTTATATGCAACTGGAAAATAAGATATACAGGCAATGGGGTATAGAAATCTATCTTGCGCTACAAGAAAGTAAGGGGAAAAGGGATGCGGGGGAGTGGGGTGACAGAAGGGAGGGTTGACTGGGGAATGGGGCAATCAGAATACATGCCTCTTGGGGTGGGGGAGGGTAGAGATGGGGAGAAAATTTATAACTCAAAATCTTGTGGAAATGAATGTTGAGAACTAAAAAATAAATTTTAAAAAAATTTAAAAAAGAACTAAAAAGCATAAATAGCTAGCTAGATAGATAGATAGATAAATGAATGAATAAATGAATGAATAAATAAATATTATAGTTAACACCAGTATTCTGAAAAAGGCTTTCCATCTGAGATGCCATTATGCTAACATTGAGGTATTATCTATATCTAAATTAAACTAAAAAAAGAACTAGATTCTTTAAAATGTTTTTTTATTTACTTATATTCTTTACTTTTTGATTATTAAAAAATTTCAATCCTATAAAAATAAATTTTTCAAGATGAGGAGAATAAATTGTGTTTATAGGTTTTTAGGCTGTTCTGATAAACATTAAAATGTATTTTTAAAGGGTCCTTTTCCATTAAATAAATTAGACACTTTAAACCCAGGGTTGAGCCAATATGTATAGCACTTAAGTGAGCATTTCTCTAAATTCTAAGTTACTGAGAAATGGATTTGTGCAACTTCTACTTCTGAAATATAACTAATGCCGCATATTTTTTTATTTCTCAATTTCTACAAAACATTTATACATGGAGAACACCACCATTCCAGAAAATAATACAGGATTTAATGTTTTGCTTATGGTTAAGAAAGTTTCACAGTACTCTGAGAAACTCAAAAAATGAAAATTCAATTTTGTGAATTTGTTTACATATACAGAACTTTTTTGTGTTTTTTTCCCTCTTGAGTTTGTGGAGTTTTCCTTCATTAGAAGTCTAGTACAGTACGGTAACAAGATGATAATGAACATACAAACTGACATTACATCTGAGAAATGTGACTTTTATAATAATCTATGATCAAAAATGGACAAGAAAATAATGAGAATCTATGTCAATTGCCTCAAACAATGATTCTATTTTTATGAATTGTAATTTATCCTATCTCTGTGGCTTATCAGGCATTTTTTTAAATATCTGGAAATCAGAGTAAGGAAAATGGAATAATTCTCAGTTTTCACACATATTATTATCAGACATGTAATGCTTCTTCCAGTAGAGTATAAAAGCTCCTTGAGGGCTAGGGCTGTTCTTCATTTTGCCTTTGTACCCTAGCTTCTAGCACATGCCTGATCCATAGTAGGTGCTTTAAAAATATCTGTTGACTTGAAATAAAAGATGGATAAAATACAAAAAGGTTTCTTCTTAGTGACTTATTGCCTGTTGAAATTAGAAAGGTACCTTATACAGAGGAAATATCCCTTATTTTTGGAAAATAATCTGTCCCATAACGATTCAACTTTTTATTACTGAACACAACTTTCTATTTATCTATTAATCCAAAAGTACAATTATTCTATCAACATTTATTAATGATGTTTAACCAAGGTAAATCAACTGCCACAATACGAAGGCCAAGAGAGCTCAAAAACCACATCAGCCAGCATTGATTCAACATCCTTGCCAAGGAGAAAGGCAGCCAAAGGACAATGCTGGTTTATATCACAAGCACATTTGTGAAGAAAGATTAAAGACCACCAGAAGCATCATTTCACCAAACAGTGAAGAAGAGTTGAGAAGAAAAGCCTGTAGAAAACTTGGCATTCAGCTACACCAGATTATTACAAGGGCACATATAGAAGAAACCAGAAATGGAACAATAATAGATGTGAAAAGACTAGATCTGCTGATATTTATGTAGCATTCTTTTCTCATCAGTAACAATTAGTAACCAAATTTGAACACTAGTAACCTTGGCCTGATATACTATTTGAAGAAGGGGCTGTGATATTTAAGGAATGAAGATGGGAATGACGATTTGATGAAATACATACAGTAGGAATTGGTTTTTAAAGTGAATTATGTACAGGAGATTAAGTGATTTCAGCTGTCTTCACAGCCTAAGAGACTAAGGCAAAAATCCCAAAGCAGAAATCCCTAACTCATTCATGTAGCATACCCTCTGCTCCAAGACAGCACTTTCTGGCAGGGCTGGACAAGCCAGCTGACCCATAGGCTTGCAAGAGAACTCAACTCTGCTTTCCCACCTCCTCTCTCTGTGCTGAGGATAACCAAAAGGCAAAAGCTTACTCTGGCTAGGAGTGCCATATGGCAGTTCTATGTGCTGCAGCAGTGCTTGGACAGAGGACTGAGGAGGGAACTGGTACAGTGGGCTTAGGCAGTTCTATGCTCTCACAATCTATCTGGGAGCAGAGACTGATGCTTATGAAATGTGAATCCCCCAGCTTAGAAGGAAGATGAAACAGCTTTAAGGTCCAGCTTTCAAGGTCACCACAACTAAAGAAAAATGGGTCAGAATGTGATAGGAGTACATGAGCAAAAAAAAGATTGAAATTATCAAGGATCTCAGGAAAATACATTGAGCATAAATAGATAAACCAAAAGGAAAGATATTAATAACACAAGAGAAGATGCCCTCCATATCAGCTAAATGAGTAAAGACAGCTATGAATAAACATTTCAAGACAAAGGAAAATGAAACAACACCATGTGCACTCTCAAGAGATCATGGAACAACAGCAGCATGTTCCTGAATGGCATAAAAAGGCATAAGATTTGTGAAAGAAGAATTTATGACATGCATAGCAGAAATAATCTGCAAAATAGAAAAATCTGGATCCATAGTGGCAAACCTCACTGAAGAAATAAAAGGGATAACAACAGATTAGGAATGCAATGCACCGAAGTGAAGGACAATCTACGAGAAGAGAAGCAAAAAAGCAATAATGTGAAAAGAAAAATGATCACCATACAAACAAAATATATTGACCTCAAAGACAGAAAGTGTAGGGACAACTTAGATTACAGGTATCCCAAAAGAATATGACAAGTCAAAAAGCCTGAACATCACAATGCAAGAAATAAAACAAGAAAATTGCCCAGAACTTCTAAACACAGAAAACAAAGTGTCAGTAAAAAGAGCTTACACCATCTTCTCCAGGAAAGAAAAACCAAACAAACAAACAGACAAAACCCCAAACCCTATCCTGCAAACTCCAAGACATATGATGACTAATTTAACAATTTTGGTGGCAACAAATTCTATAAGCAACCAGGAAAAAGATATTCAATTGTGTGTGTGTGTGTGTGTGTGTGTGTGTGTGTGTGTGTGTGTTTGTGTATGAATTCAAATAACACAACCTACCAGAAAGTGAAGGATCAACGTGTACCGAGAAACAATGGAACACTGAACCTGCTCAAAAGCAGTTCTATCAATCTCATAATACCTTCAGATGGATACGTATTAGTTGTCATTCTCAAAATGTGATGGCTGTGTCCCCTTTTCTAGTCATATGTTGCCTTGATAAATGTCTTTTATACCACATCTCTTGGCAAACTCAAATAATCTTTGATGATATGTCTATAATATACATATCCATGTATCTTTTCTTTGCCGACAAACAAGATTACAAATAAAAGGCTAAAAAAGTTAACTACCAAGGGAAGCAACACACTGACAAACTCATTTATTCTGAAATATAATCACTCAAATCACTCAATAAGTGACCAATACCAGATAGCAATTACAATAAGAATAATGATACCTTACTTCACAGTTTTGTCTAGGGTCAGTCCTATTTACCTTCACCTGCAAGTATGGAAAAAGTAGATGTGAATTTTTGTCACGTATTACTCATGCACAAACTTAATGGAAACACTGCCTTTGATCTTTTAAAAAATGGGTATTGAGGCATGGATCAACAGCAACATGGCTTCATATGATATATGATGGTTATTTTTTAATTTTTAAACATGGGTGACTTCATTATAAAGGAATTTCATTCTTGGAGGAGTTAGTAGAGCACCACATTTCCCCCTCTTATCAGCCATTTTAAATAAGAATAATCATATATCCTTTAAATTAACACAATTGCTTTCTTAAATATAATGATACTTATTCCATACAGAAAAGAATATAATTTTCTAAACTGGTTCCAATGAGGGGCTAGGCATACCACTTGCTATTTGCTATTACTCATTATGGTGATTATAGAAACTTTCTTTTTAGAATTGACTTTAGAGTTTGCCAGTCATACAAGAGAACCAGTCTCATTATTTTACTGTCACAAGAAGTTCCTCTCTTGAGTCTGATACCTCTTTCTTTGTTTTTATAGCTTAGCTTCAGTCTTTTGTGTGGCTGCTTCTGCCCAGAAATTGTGAATTCTCATAGAAGGTCTATGCTAGTGTTAGCATGAAATCAGTACATCTCAGGGAGACAATCTGAGTTTGGCACATTATTGAGAGGGAACTGGGGTGAGCTGGCACTTGCATTGAACTTTGCGGGAGGAGGGGGAAGAGGAGGGAGTGAATTCTGGACATGAGGTATAGTTTATATGAAACATATAGATAGAAGATAGATGAGTGAGCTTAGGAAATAGCTAGAGGACCACAGAAAATGTAGGCAATGATGGACGCATGGCATTGCTCTAATTCTTGACATGTGGGTGCCAGTGCAGTAGTCATAATGTACATCTGCTGGCCTTTGCTCTTATAATGTAAGTAACCTATCTCCTCTTCCAATGACATACTTTCTGAATGATACACCTTATACCATTTCTTGTTCAAAAGGTCATTATTAGAAATAGGCTGTAGTCTATTTACACCCACTATCTCTCCCTCACCCTTTGGCTCACCTGTAACTTTTTTCCTTCAGAAAATGTTCTGCCAAGATCTACAACCATGCAGCATCATCAGAACAATGATGTTAAGTAGATAGAGTTTTGTGTCAAGAGCAGTATAATTATTAATGTTACTGTACAACTTTATAAAAGTAATCCAATCTACTATCTTCTTCCTATTTGATTTTGGGCCCAGCTTACTGTCTATCAGTAGTACCCTGAGCATATGTATAGATCTGCCGGCTCAGGGGACTAGACTAGATCAGTGCAGCTGCTTGTATGAATAAAAGGCATTTTAACCATTTTATTTTTTCTTCTACAAATTATTGCCTATCTCTTTTGGGTAAACACGGATTTCAATGAAGAGGATCTGTAATGGTCTAGGGTTTGATGAAGTCAATACAACATCATCTACAAAGAGGTACATTTGGAGGAACTTATCGTCTCTAGAGAACCTCTCTCCCAAATGGACATTTTCTGTGACAGTGACAAATATCCTGTTGAGCACGCGTCTCTCTGCCTTATGCCCTGTTTGACTTTAATAAGATGATCATTCATCAAGGAATTTTGTACTTCTAGTTGCAATGCCTTTTCATGCATAAAACTTTATTTACTTTTTGGCTGTCTTGTCCTATACTGAATAATGCAATAAAATCCCCAGGCTTTTTTCACATGAACTATTGTCTGGTCACATTTTATCCACCCTGTACTTATGGAGCCAAACTTTTAATCCAGGTGTGGGATTTGACATTGATCACTTAAAAAACTTCACCTTCCTCATTTTTGTACCTATTTAAACTTGACCAGCCTTGACCAGGAGTCTGAAAACTATAGCTTGGCTGGAGGGCCTGGTTGTAAATTATGCACACACACACACACACACACACACACACATATGTATAGTTGTTGTCCTTTATTCTCAGAGAGGACCAAAATGACATCACCATGTTGGAGTCAAGTTACAGTGTGTCTGACTGTGGCTGATCAGACGAATATGAGCTCAGAATGCTCCACGAAAAGTTGGGCACAAATAGTCCCTTCTAACATCTGGGGTGGATTCTCTAAATTTGCACATCTTGCATGTTTTTTGAGCTACTTCTATTCTGTTTTGCTCACAGAATACATAACCTTCTCTGACGAGGGCATGCCATGCTGGGTGGTCCTGTGCCAGTGTCTCCCAAGTCACATAATCAATTCCAAAGTCCTTAAGAAAGACTTGAGAGTGTCCTTGTATTACTTCTTCTGACCACCACATAAACAGCACTTGCCCTGTGTGAGTTTTCCATAAAATAGTCTTTTAGCAGGTGTACATTTGACATTTGAACAATGTGGCCAACCCATCAGAGTTGCACTCTCTGCAGCAGAGTTTGGATGCTTGGCTGTTTATTCAAGAAAGGACCTCAGGATCTGGTATCTTATCCTGCCAGATGATCTTCAGAATCTTCCTAAGACAATTCAAGTAGAAGTGATTCTGATTCTTTACGTGGCACTGGTAGACTGTTCAGGTTTCACAGGCATATAACAAATGAGTTCAGCACAATGGCTCTGTAAATTTTCAGTTTGGTAGTCAGTCTAATACCTCTTATCTCCCACCTTTTCCTTTGGAGCTTCCCAAACACTAAGCAAACTCTGGCAATACATGTGTCAACCTTGTTGTCAATGTATACTTCCCTGGAAAGTATACTGTCAAGGTAAGTAAACTTATCCACAGTATTCAAAACTTCTTCATTTGCTGTAACTGATGGTTCCACGTATGGATGGTGTGGTGGTGGCTGATGACGCACCTGTGTTTCCTTGGTGTTAACTGTTGGGCCAAAATTAGCACAGGCAGCAGCAATCGATCCATACTTTTCTACATCTCAGCTTCAGAGGCTGCACTGAGTGCCCAATCATCTGCAAGCAAAAATTCATGCACCAACATTCCCTCCACTTTAGTCTTGGCTTTACCTTTCCAAGTTGAAGAATTTACTATCAGTGCAGTAGCTGACTTGATGCTGTGTTTGTCCTCATTGAAGGTGTTTGACAACATGATTGAAATATCATGCTAAAAAGCATGGGAGCAAGCACACAGCTTTGTTTCACTCCATTGGTGAGTGGGAAAGCATGAAAGTACTGTCCATTATCCAGAACCTGGGCAAACATGCCATTGTGAAATTGATGTATAATACCAATGAACTTCTCCAGGAAATCAAATTTCGACATAATTTTCTATAAGCCCTTGTGACTGACAGTATCAAAGGCCTTGATCAGATCTACAAATTCTGTGTACAGACCTCTGTTCTGCTCCTGGCATTTCTCCTGGAACAGTCAGGCAGTAAACACCATATCAACCATTCCTTGACCCTTTCTGAAGACACACTGGTCCTCAGGTAGATGACCATCTTCCAGGTGAAGGATCAGTCTATTAAGGAGGACTTTGGCAAGAATCTTGCCAGCAATGACTAAGAGAGAGGATCCCCACCCCATGATTGTTGTAGGACAATCTATTTCCTATACCTTTACAGAGATGGACAATGTTCCGGGGAATAACTTCCTCTTGCTATATAAACTGGAAAATTCAGTCAGTTTTTGTATGAACACCTTGTAAATCTCTGCTGGAATAGAGTGCTTTGCCACATAAAAGGAGCCTAATGGCAGTCAAAATCTCTTCTTTAGTTAGGGAGGGACTGACTTCAACCTGAGGTAAACAGGCAATGGTATCAGCATTGATTTATATGGTCTGTTGAGAACACTATGGCAGTGTTCAGCCCACCTCTCTGGGATCATATCCTCATCACTAATCAAAGTGGCTCCAACAGCACTGAGTAGTTGGGATGCACCATAGCTCTTTGACCCATAAATAGCCTTCAGGGTATCACGAAAGCACCTTGGATTGTTCCCATCAACATAAAACTGAATTTCATCTGCCTTCTTACTGAGCCAAGAATCCTGCATCTCTCTAAGCTTCACTTGTACTTTGCTTTTGATGGAATTAAATGCTGCCTTCTTAGAGATGATGAATTATCCTGCGGGTAAATCCTGTGGAGTTTTTATTTTTCATTTATCAGCTTTTGAATTTCCCCATCATTTGCATCAAACCAGTCTTGATGTTTGCAAGTGTTCTGACCCAGATGAGTAAATGCAGTGCTATACACCAAATCACAGAAAGCTGCCCACTCCTTTTCTTCTCCACTGTTGCCAACTCTGTTGGCTCAGCTTTCCCTCCAAGTTAGCAACAAACTGTTCCCATATAGAGAAGTACTCTAATCTGTTGACATTAATTCTTCTGCTAGTCATTTTGCCTTGGGGCCACTGCTTTTGTTGAATGTGAATATTTAGCTTGGAGAGGATAAGTCTATGATCAGTCCAGCACTCTGCACCACACATTGCATTCAATGTGTGGCCTTTGTTACTCTCACTTTTCCTTACAGTCATGCAGTCTATTAAATTTAAATATATATGGGAATGTATGTGTATATATATATATATATATATATATATGTGTGTGTGTGTGTGTGTGTGTGTATATATATATGTACACACACATAGACACATATATTTTATGTATACATGTAAATATATATTAAATATGCACATATATGTATGTGTATATGTATATATGTATACACATACATAGATACACACATATATACGTGTGTGTGATGACATTATTTTATTAACTGTGCTCCACAAGGCCTCCCAAAATATCTTCATACTTTTCCTCCTTCTATATATAACCAATAAGATTGTATATAACCAATAAAATTGTTAGTGTCCACCAGGTCCACAGAAGCAATGCTGAATAACCTTTTAAATATTCTTTCAGTCCCCAAAGAATCAAATTTATAGGACATATAGAGAGGAATGAAGAGATATATGTGAGAATGAGTAAATTATAGCATATTACTAAAGGAGAATGCCACACAAGAAACAGCACAGAAGAAACAATTGACAGGATGCACAATCAGAAAACAAGATGAGCCAGTCATTAAGCCAGAATGAAGAATACCTGATAGGCAAGCTGTACAGGTCACTGATATCCACATGTCAATAAATCTAGAGTTAGGCCCTTAACATGTTGGGTGGACTCCAGAGGATTGTGAGGGACATGGACAAGAGCTGCACAGGATGAAAAAACATGATCTGGATGAGATCTACATTAGTGGAGAGAATATCTATGTTAATGATATCACAAATCCACTCAAGTATTCTTGGAGATATTTTATTTAGTTGATTAATGTAAGTTAGGATGGGTACAAACAGTCCTCAAGCTATTGTGATGAGTTCTGATGATTTACATTTATAGAACTCAATCTGTTAAATCCATGTTGGCCACCTGTGCAATTACAGCTGGCAAGCAGCAACAAATAAACATACCAGTCAGCATGCCTCCTGATTTATCACTTTTAGTGCTTTCTCCCTAATCTTTCCTCATACTTTACTTATTGTTATATAAATTGCATCATCTCCCTCTCTCCCATAGCAGAATGTAAGTTCCTTGAGGGCAGACTTATTGTTAGATGACCTGGTTTCAAATCTTGCCTTATCTACTTACTATCTACGAGAATTTGGACAAGTGTAAGTGTAACATCTTATAGAAGAGGATTGTAGAAAGTTATTATCTCCTCACAAAATAATAAGCAGTGTGACAGGAAAAACATTTACAGAAATCTTGGCAAGAGATCCATCTAAAATCATAACATCCTATGAACAAAGAAAGATAAAAATGAGGACAAATTAAAAATTACACATATATACATATATTTCTGATCATAACACCACATTTGGATGCATTGAATCTATAAGCTTCACAAGACTGTCAGAGGTTAACGACAAAAAAATTGGAGAAACTCTGGCCTAGAGATCACCAGATGCCACTGTTCTTATTTATTATTGACTATCTTTAGAAAGCATTTCATTTAGTAGAGCAAAACACCACTCTAAAAGCTCTCCTCCAAAAGAGGTGTCTGCAATGCTAACACCAAAATGATACAAGTTCCTTTGAAAAAAATATAATAATGGAGATAATTTTTGTTCATTGACCCTCGGGTTGTTAATATCAAACAAGATTTAAAATGGAGATGTATATTTAATAAAGGTATTTGACACTGTCATGAAGGATGCCCAAATGGAAGGGGGCTTTCATACAAAATGCTGAGTTCCTACAGATGTTCCTATTTGCAGATACTATTTACTGTATCAAGCCCTGGAATATTGGAGAGTCTCTTAAACAAGGATCCATAATCACAAGAATTCTGCCTAACCATTCTCACAGGAAAACCTCATTTAGATGATGGATGCCTCTTGTCTAGATTATAACATGCAGCTGAATAGAGAAGTCATTGATCTAGCCTTGTAAACAATATTCTCTCTCTCTCTCTCTCTCTATCTCTCTCTCTCTCTCTCTCACACACACACACACACACGCACACACACACACGCACACACACTCACAATGTTGCCTCCAATTTTTAATTAAAAAATAACTTTTCTGTTTATTTATAGTCATATAAATTTGCAAGATGACCAGTTTCCCATAGGAATATATGTATTTTACATGGTGAAGGGTATTATATAATAACCAAATGATCCATGACTTTCTATGAACAAATTGTGCATGATACAAAAATGTGGAAACCAAGAGGTCATCAAATCAAATAGACTAAGAAGTGTCATGCTACCAGTCATTGCACCATTGAACCAATACCCACAACCAGTTGCTCTAAAATGTGGGAATCAATGGAGAGAATTGAACAAGTCTTCTAACAGGACTCAAGAACACTACCGCAAAAAATTCATTTTTAGCGTATGAGAGTGAATTATATTACTTCAGTCATATACCCAATGAAGACAGTGGCATCTCAATCCTAGACTGAAAACAGATAATATGAAGCACATCTCAGTAGGACTGGGACTATATGGAGTGAGAATAGTTATATGAAGTCACCCTAGGATTGAAATAATAAGACTGTGTACAAAAGGAGAAACATTTTAGTCGTTCTCCAATAGGCAAAATGTAGTTACCACTTAATGAGGAAGTAGGGGTGGGGAAGTTGGCTCTAAGTCACTTCCCAGAATCTCTTTCACCTGGATAAATCACACTTTAGAAATGTTATCGGTTATATGACATAATGTTCTTGTGAAACGTTATCATACCTAATTTATAAAGTTTATAGAGGAGGAAAACAAAAGGCAATAAGAATATTGTGCAACTTTCTAGTTTGCGCTAGATTACTTACATCCTTAAAGAGCCATATAGATAACCACTATTGTCACAATCATTCATTTACTCAACAAATACTTACTGCTATTTATTACGTAGAAAAGCATTTTTGCTAGAGGCTATGTAAGATACCAAGTTGAATAATGCACATATTTTGCCCATAAGGGTAGTTTTAAAAAGTTCTATCTCTGGAAAGTCTTCTAGCATACCCCAAATACCATTCATGCCTAAAAGCATTGTTGTTCTTCAATTTCCTGGATCAAATAAGCTCCTTCCTTACTTGGAAAATAATCTTTTTTGTCCAAATAGTATTACGAGAAGTCATATTCCATACCAACCCAAGTAGGCATCAGTATTACCCTTTATTTTATAGATGAGGAAATTGAAAAACTAAATTTCAGTCAATTTTCTACCTATAGAATGGGTAATGAAAAGATAGAACTAGATTACTCAGAGGTGAGGATTGGCAGTCATCTTTACTATATAAAATGTTACTGATGCTTCTATATGGAATAAAGGGAACAAATGGAAGAAAATGGAGGCTATAATAAATGATGTCAAATGTAGCACCCAAACGACATTCCCTATGTCAGTTCACAATGCAGTTTCACTTAATTAAAGCGTAAAGTACTACACCTGTTTAGGTAAGAGTCACAGAAATTTCTGAATCATAAAATAAGACAGTTTTTGATAAGTTAACCTCATTGTGATGAAAAACATTCAATTCTTCCAATCAACAAATGACTTCCTTTAATATATGACAGGTATTTTAAAAATGATACCTTCAAGCATAATACGAAATAAATTATTTCTTCTAGACTGACTTTATTTTGGCATAAATGGTTAATCCTAAGATCTTCGAGTTGAAATCTTAGAAGAACTAGAAAATACATTATTATAGGGGAAAGGCCCATTCCTATGGTAGGTAAACACTGCCCACTTTTTGGGAAGGGTTAAAAAGGCATAGGGGTACATATGATATTTTGTATGATTAAGAAATTTAATTTGCCTACCATAGCCATTTTTCAAGATCTATCCCAAGAGAGGAAAACTCTAAACATGTGCCAAGAAATTGTTACTTTCAGGTGGGGAGGAAGAGGTTGGATTTCTATGAGTAAGAGCCATGAATGACAGTTCAGTCCAGTGTACTCAATAAGTGGACAGCTAGAGCAGATGCACAAGAAAATACAAGTTTCTATACTAGAGTACAAGTAGGTAAGGAAGGAGAGGTTACATTGGAAATATCATGGGGACCAGGAACCTCAACAGCCTGAAACTCAAATGGCCTAGGAAAAAGTCAACTTGAACATAGTGGGGAAATCTGTGTCTATAAAGTAGAATTTGCTTCAGGAAAACTAACTGAAAATAGAGAAATGGCGTAAGGCAAGAAGGCGAGTGAACTTCCCAGGGACCAGAGCATGGAGATCTCCAGATTAACAGTGAGAGAGGTACTATACTAAAACCTGAAACAGCTCAAGAGGAAGTAGGGCAGAGACTGTGGTAAAACAACAAATCTTGGAGTTAGAAGTCCTGACTCCAGTTCTTTTTTGACTCTGGCACTACCAAAAGCACACCTGAATTGTAGCTGTGTGACTCTAGGCAAATCATCTCATCCCATTTCACTGATCTTCATTTTCCCAATCTTAGATTTTCATGAGAATAAAAATAATTAAACTGCTTATCCCATGGGTTTCTTGTTGAATGCTCAGCTTAAAGTATGATGTACATCAGTTGTTGTTGTTGTCAGTCTCTAGTGAAGTGCCCCCAGGACATCTGCTTGCCTCTGTGCTGCTTGACATTTTTATCAATGATTTGAGTAAAGCATGTTCATCAAATTTTCTGATGACACACAGCTGAACAGGATAGCTAATACACTGGTTGACAAGAGTCTGGATTGCCAGAGTTTTTGAAAGGCCCTGGGCTGGATCTAAGAAGATAAAATTCAATAAAGGCAAATGTAAAGTCTTTCACTTGGGTATGAAAAAAGAAATCAACTTCACATATATAAAGCGGGAGTGATCTGGTTAGAATGCAATTGTTATGACAAGGAACCAAGAGTTTTGGTGAACTGCAAACTCTGAGTCACAAGCATCTCGTAGAAGTCCAAAAGCTAATAAGATCTGGAGCTGAGTTTTCAGGAATACAGAGGTGATAGTTCCACTATACTCTGCCCTGACCATATGGAGTATTGGGACCAGTTCTGGGTACCACAGTTTAAGAAGGATATTAAAAATATTGCTAAGCTGGGATGTCTAAGAGAGAGTAACCACAATGGTGAAGGGCCTTGAAAAGACAGGAGGGGGAAGGAAAGAAGGAAGGAAGGGAAAGAAAAAAGAAAGAAGGGAAGAAAGAGAAAAAGCAAAGTATTTATTGAGTACTTACTGTCTCAAGCACCATACAAAGCATTGGAAATACAAACAAAAATTGAGATAGTCCCTGCTCTCAAGAAGCTCACTCTCCAACTTGGGGAGCAAACATAAAAGAAATTTCAGCTGCAGGGCAGATAGAAAAGCTCTGAAGTTCTAAGGGTACATGGGCTGGTGGATGGCAAGGCGCAGAGTTCTTAACATTCTACCAAAGGTTATTACTATGGGTATCCAAGAACTTTAATTTTTTCCCAATTTTACTATATTTTCAGTTCCAAATTCTCTCCCTTCCCCTTGAAAGTCAAGAAAAGTCTATAAACTTAAAAAAATTGCTAACTATTTCAATGTAATCAGTTTAATTTATAATTCTACATATTTTATTTTGCCCATTTAAAAATATCATTCTGAAAAAGGATGTAAGAGAGAGACTTCACCAGACTGTCAAAGAGGTCCAGGACACAAAATAGGTGAAGTACACCTGTTCTAACCTTTCTGTCTCTACATGCTTTTTCTCTTCTTTCTACTGTCTTCCTCTGGAGGAGGCAAGGTAGGTAGCGGCTGGCCAGGCAAGAAGAAATAATTAAAAGAAAACCTAAGAATTGGGGAACTGATAGGTAACATAAAATCCTAATTGACAGTTGTCTGTGAATAAACATTATATAAGTACATGTAAATTGCATGCAAATATATTTGGATCCCTCTGGTTTAACATCTGGATTTAGTCCTTGGGAAAAACACTATTAAGGACAGATGGCTCAGAGCATTATTAATATACAAAGTGTATTGTAATGACAGCAGAAAGTAATTTTTCATCTTTCTTTGTCTTGACAATAGATTTCTTTTTCTTTCTTGCCCTCAATTCAACCCTCAGGAAGAAAATCACAATCCACTGACCAAGATTTTAGAAGTTTCTGAACCAAAACTTTTTAGGGAGAAGTCAGTCAAGCAAAAAGCATTTATTAAGTGCCTACTATGTGCCAGGCACTGTGCTAAGTACTTAGGATAGAAATGAAGGTAAAAAATGGTGCCTGCTCTCAAAGAGCTCACAATCCAATCGAGGAGACAACATGCAAACAACCATGTACAAACAAGTTATATACCGAATAAATGTAAACAAATCAACAGAAGGAAGGCACTATAAGAGGGATTGAGAAAGGTTTCCCATAGAAGGTGGACATTTAGCTGGGACTTGAAGGAAGCCACGGAAGGCAATAGGCAGAAATGAGGAAGAAGAATATTCCATGTATGGGGGCTGGCCAGATAAAACTCCCAAAGTTGGGAAATGGAGTGTCTTGTTCAAGAAACAAGCAAGGTGGCCAGAGTAATTGGGGAGGTGAAAGGTGTAAGAAGACTGGAAAGATAATAAAGTGTGGTGGGCAGACTTTAGTTATGCAGTTACTAAAGCATGAAAATATATAAACATCACATTTCAGCGTTCTTGGCTCTGTGGAGTGTGTGCGAGTCAGTGTGGAGGCACATATTATGAGGCAGACACACCCACACACCACAGCCACACACCCACAAAAGGGCTGCATCAGTAAATACTGTTTTCTGCAGTAAGCCACTTTTTAATCCTCAGCAGCAGCAGCAGATGCTACTCTCTTCCCTGGCTTTGAATTTTCTAGTTAGGGTTAATACCAGAGGCTTATTCTTATCGAATCCATTTAAACCCTGTTTTGTGGATACTACTCTCAGTTACTGCTGTTCTGCCAGTCTACATGATATCCACACAAGCATTTGGCCAGGGCAGATGAATAAGATGTACCAAGGTTATCTCAAACTGGCAGAAATCTGGGCAAGTAAAGAGGAGACAGAAAACTCTGGAAGGACATAGCAAGAAGTCCATGATGAGTGAAGGGCAGAGACAGTTTGAACAAGTTTGAAGAATTTCCAGGTGACTACAAAGTTGGCATCCCAGGAGTGACAGTGAGCTAGATGTATCAGAATGATGGGGAGCTAACTCCCATAAAGAGCAAAATTATTTGACCTCTGATTACACATTAAAATAGCACAGCTGAGCCACAGGAGAAGAAGAGTTTCCGGCATTCCTCTCCTATTTTCAGGGTGGCTTTTCTTCCAGCCAAATATCCCAAACAATACAAAGTGACTTTAAAAGGCAGGTGTGTCTGTCTCCTCTGGAACCTGGGTAAAATCACTGGTTTGTAAACAAAGTGCAACTATATAATGGGTTTAGCAGCCTTTATCACACCTGTGGTTCCTCCAGCCTGTAAGCTGAAAATAGTTTTGTTTTGCTTTAAATCTGTGAAGCTCAGTCATCTAAAACTTTCAGAACGATTCCCATTTGATACAAGAGGAAAAAGAAAGGAGGGAAAGGAATAAGCATTTACATAGTACCTCACGATGTGCCAGGTTCTGTGCTAAGCACTTTTAAATATTATCTCATTTGATTCTCATGAGAACCTTGGGAGGTAGGTGCTATTATGATCCCCCTAATCTGGGTGAGAAAATTGAAGTAAACAGAAGTTAAGTGACTTGCCCAGGGTCACATAGCTAGTGTCAGAGGTTGGATTTGAACTCAGGTCTTCCTGACTCCAGGCCCATTGTGAGTTCTACTAGCTTAGGGATGGTTCAAATCCTACCTCAGACACTTAACAGCTATATGACCCGTGGCAAGTCACTTATTCTTTTTCAACCTCAATTTTTGCATCTGTAAAACGAGGCTAATAATAGCCCCACTTTACAGACTAATTGTGAGGATCAAATATGACAATCTAGTTAAGTTGCTTAGCAATCTTTAAAGTGCTACATAAGCAATAGCTATTACTGTTACTGATATTATTATTTAGATAGTGTTTAATTAAAATTTCTATCATTCCCAGTATGTAGGACAGTGCTCTGCATACAGTAGGCACTTATTAAATGTATGTTATTGTTATTTTTTTCACTTTGGTTTTTAGAAAAAGCCAAATTTAATTAATCTTAATCAGCAATCATATTTTAATTGCCTTCCATGTTGAAGGCACCATACTGGGTACTAGAGATGTAAAGACACATTTGAAACAATTCAAGGACCTTGCATGAGGAGATACTATGTACATATATGAATAAGTACAAAGTGACTTGAGAGGAACAGCGCTAATTGCTGGTAGATATCGGGAATGTTTCTTTTAGAAGGTGGTTCTTGAACTGAGTCTTGAAGGAAAATTGGTATTTCTAAGAAGCAATGTAGTTTAGTGGAAAGAACACTTAGTTATGGAGGCAGAGGACCTGAATCCAAATCTTCACTCTGATGCTTTCTATCTATATAGCCTTGGGCAAGCCAATTAGCCACCAAGGATCTCAGTTTCCTCACCTGTAAAATGAGGAGGTTAAATTAAATGGCCTCCTGGGTCTCTTCTATGAAGTACAGCGAAAGGCGAATGCACCTTAATAACTGTGCCAAAGAGTTGAAGACTCCCCTAAGGGGAAAAGAGGAGAAATGAATGTTATATTAGCTATATTAAATGACTTGCAAATGTTATCACATAGCTTCCTATATACATGCTAGAGTTCAAGCAAAGGGAAAATATGGAACACAATTATTGTCCCCAGCAGCTCTGATATAATGAAAAGGCACTAGATTTAGAATAAAAAAGAGCCCTGGTTCTAGGACCAATTAACTGTTTGATCTTGAGTAAATAATTTAATCTCTGAACCTCAGTTTCCAATATCTATAACACAGGGATGGCACTTGTCCCATCTACTCCACAGGATTGTTGAAAGAACAAAATAAGAGATTATATGCAATTTGCTTTGTAAACCACAAAGTGTTATCTAGATATAGGCTATTATAAAATTATAATTGGCATTTTATTATAAAATGTTATTTTTACAGGGAAAAATCTTTACAAGGTTTTGCAGTTACTTTCTTGTAAAACAGAATCTATTTTTAAAAATGATAAATGGGGGAAATGGGAGATATGTATCTAGACACGACCAAATTGTACATTTTTAAGTTCCATTTTTTTTATGAAATATTGATTTCTGCCCCACAACTTATAGCCATACATGCTCTGATATTTTCCTAGTGGAATGAATTTAAGAGTCATTCATTCTAAATTTGGCACCTAGCAAACTCACTACAACATTAGCAGGAATTTTCCATTTTCTGTACACCCTTATCTGAAAAATCATAATTTTCTGATGCTCCTCACTTCTCACTCATTGTGTGCCTTTGGCCAATTCACTTCTGAGCCTCAATTGCTCATGTGCAAAATGAGAAGCTGAACCCAAAGGTTTGCCCTTTTTAGCTCTAACACACTTTCTTTGGGACCAACTGCTCTCCTTAGGTGACAAGATGAAGAAATGATAATGGCAGGTTGGAATGTTAATGATACTAGGTCCACAAACTTAGAAAAGTAAAATATCGATGGATAGAAGAGTCTAGATGCAGCTACACATAGGGAAGATTCAAGTGAAAAGCTTTTAATAAGTATTTGAAGACAACATGAGATTTTAAGATATCATGCGTATAAAATAATGCAATAGTTAATGGAAATGTATCCTTTATTAAAAAAAAAACACTACGCAGGAATATGTTAGGCCTGTAAAAAACCCCCTTCTGTTCAAGAATACTTGTTCTCAATAGTACATATTTTAATGAGAAGGAATTTCTAAATATTCCCATAATATCACTTCTATTTTATTTCTAGTTGTTTAATGAGTTTAATGAGTAAGGGAATTTCAAACATCAGCAAATATTGGGGAAATTTAGGGGCTAGAGAACAAAGGGACTTCAGGTGAAATCACTACCATGGCCTCTTACATTCTCCCCTGACCTAGACACCTTATCCTCCCTAATGCCGATCCAGAGTTGGTTGATAAATATCTAGCCTAGTAGCTGTTATGGCAGAAGACCCTGTGCCCACACTCCATGGTTTTTTTTTTCCAGAACAGAGGCCCTACCATGCCAGAGTACGGATCTACTCAATGGGCTCCCAAAGCCTTCTGATACCATCCTTATCCTCACCCCAACCCCTATTCTATTTATTCTTCACAGGTACTTTTTATGTAGTTTCTAGCACATGGGATGTTTTGCTAACCAACACTTCATGGTATCCATCACTTAGTGCCTGGTACGTAGCAGGTACTTAATTAATGCTTGTTGACTAGATTTAGTGTTTTCTTCAGAATAATTTACCAACTCTCAAGTTCTAGAACATCCCTATGCCTCCTATATTATTTCTAGCTCTGGTAGAGTGTTTTGAACAAATTATCATTTTCTATAAAAATAAGTCTCATATCTATATCTATATCTATATCTATATCTATATCTATATATATATATATATATATATACATATATAGGGGAGATGGGGAAAATGCTACAAATGTATTACCTCTGATTTTCCTACATTAATAAAATTTTTCTTCTATTGCCATTGTGCTACACCAGATGCTATGGTAGAAATGGTAAATTGGTAATTTTTCATAATAATGATGCAGAGATTCTATTATACAAGAGTCTAACTTTTCTAAGAGATTAGTCAATAGGAATTTGTCAGTTTAATTCAACAAGCATTTATAAAGCTCCTATTCTGTATCATGTTAAGTGATAGGGATATGAAGACACAGTCTCTGCCCTCATGGAACTTATATTCTACTGGGGATTGAGGAAAATATAATCTGTACACAGATAAATAAATTCAAGTAGTTAGAGGAAGGGAATATTAGCAGCTGGAGAGTTGGGGCAAAGATCACTCAGAAGGTGGTATTTGAGCTGTTGTTGCTGTTCAGTCATGTCTGACTCTTCATGACCCTGCTTGTTTTTTTTGTTTTGTTTTGTTTTGGGTAAAGATACTGTAGTGGTTTGCCATCATCCAGTCATTTGACAGGTGGAGCAACTGAGGCAAAGAGGGTTAAGTACTTGCCCCCCTAAGACTGGAAAATACTTTCTGCTCACCTGTACCTTCTAAAATGTCTCATTCCTTTCAAGTTTTAACTCAAGAACTACCTTCTACATGAAGCCCTTCCTTCTAGTATCCTCCTCCCAAACTACTCTAACTCCTTTGTATTTATTTTTGTATTTATTCTTTTTATATGCATATATACATGAATATGTGTATGCGTGTGTGTCTGTCTGTCTCCCCTGATAGATAGTTCCTCAAGGAGACATGGCTTGTTTATTTTGTTTGTTTGTTTTTGTAACCCTAGTCCTCACCATAATACTTAGTACATAGTAGGTACTTAATAAATACTTCTTGATATAAAACAATCAAGAGCAGGGGCAACTAGGTGGTGCAGTGAGTAGAGCACTGGCCCTGAAGTCAGGAGGACCCGAGTTCAAATCCGGCCTCAGACACTTGACACACTTATTAATGGGTGCTTAGGTGCTTGTGCTTGGATCCTAATTCTAACATTTTTCCTTAGCTTCTGCTTGGGTGCCTATACCCGGACCCCAGTTCCAAAATCACATCCAGTTTGAAAATCACATCTCTCCCTAGCCTCAAAACACTATCCCTAGCAGTTCCTCTCCAGTTCAAGGGCAGCATACCCTAGCAAAATAGTTATCTCTCTTCCTGATACTGCGGCCAGCTATACCTATAGAATTTATTAGTTTAGACTCCCTGTGTACATTCTAAACTGGCCACGTACTAGGTCATCAAGATATTTACTACTCATTGGCCTATCATGTGCATGCTAGACCCAGACATATGTATACTCCCTTGCATTCATCTTGTCTAACAAGACATTGATGGAAGCAGCCTGGATATTTCCAGTTGGCCCTGACTGTTAGTTGACTTAGTGACATTTCAGGGCTAAAACCATACCTCCAGGTAGCCCCCCTTGGGCTATTTCCCAGTGAACTCTGGGTAAAATACCTGCATTGTAGATACAAAAAGTGCATATTCCTCTAAGAACTGACCACCCCTTAACCACTCCCTAATTGCACCCCAAAACACCTAATTAACACACTTGGCACAGGTTATACCCCAAAATATCATATATAAACATTAACTGCACCCCTCTAAGGTTGCAGTTTCCCTAAGAACTCTTGCCCACTGAAAAGCATAATAAATCTTTGCCACTTTGACCTAAAGAATGCTTGGGTCCGCAAATTCATTCAGATGGCCGACCCTCTCCAGTACTTGGGTCCTTGAGGGGTACTCCCTCTCAACCACCCTGTCTGGGAACTCCAGTCTTGGGGTTCCTGAATTTCATCTCCCCAATCCTCAACACTTACTAGCTATGTGACCTTGGGCAAGTCACTTAACCCCAATTGCCCTGCCTTCCCCACTCCCCACAATTTTTTTTTTTAAATCTAGAGCAAAGGACCTACAAACAAACAAAAGAGAAATAGTAATAAGCAATGATTTGGGCATTTCCTTAAGCTATTACTTTTAAACAATATTCAAGGTACAGATATAAAAGGTAGTTTTCTTTGTAAATCCTACAGCAACATCACTAATGAGCATACATCTATAGTTTCAATGTGCTTCATTATTTATAATGATCATTATTCTGACAGAAGGAGTAGTATTTCCAATTTTACCAAACATCATATTAAAAATTTTTTTGCAGCATTGCTGTTTCCAATCCAGTGTAATTATCAAAATATGACACATAAAGCTGAAGTAAAAAATATTCTATAAAGTAATTTTACATAATTGTCTTTTTCTGCCAATATTACTACTTTAGTTGTGTTTGACCATATGTCCCTTGATAATGTTTTACAAGGTAAAAGTACACACAATTGAGTAAAATCCAGTAGAATATACATACCCCTAAAAAGGCCTGGTATGAAGGTTTTCTGATAGACTGGAATACTACAGTAGAACCTTATTTATAAAAAAAAGCACAGAAATCATGTATCAATCACATAATTCATAAATGTACAGAATCACAGCTATAGATTTAGATGGGACATATAGTCCAACCTTATGATTTTGAAGGAACATTGCCTTGCCCAAGGACACAAAGTAGTGTGTCAAATTGGATTTGAATTTATATCTTCTGACTCCGTAGCCAATATTCTTTCTACTCTACCATAATGTTAATCTCATGTTAATCATGCCCTCCTAAGAAGTCATTAGGCAATAAACCCCAAGATCTAAGTCAAGTCTAAGGAGCAATCAGGAAAAGAACAACACGAGACACTTGGATGAAGAAGAATGAACCTCTATCATGGAAACAAAAATAAATAAACATTATACATGAAATTTGGAGTTCCCAGGAAATTTCCCAGAATTAGATTCCCTAACTATCTTCCCATCAGAATGACTTTGGGAAGGTTAAGGTGACTTGTGAAACACCAAGATAATGAACTAGGTTTTGATGTAACTGATCTAAAATAACTTCTAAATATGTGAAATTATCTCATTTTATGAAAGAATGTTGCAATAGAAAGATGATATAATCCGAGATCCAAAGGGCAGAATCATTACTACTTTCATAGAGTCTACGTGTATGGGGAGGGCGTTCCCTTAATTTTTTCTGTGTCATGGTTCCCTTTGGGAGTCTGGTGAAGCTTATGTATCCCTTTTCAAAGTGTTTTTAAGTGCCCAAAATCAAATAGATTACAAAGGAACCAAAGGTTGGAGAAAAAAAGTGTATTTTTTTCCATTCAAGTTCATGGACTAGCTCTGTGGTCCTGAAGTTAAGAACACCTGGTCTAGAAAATAAAAAAAGAGAAATTAAAAACCCAAGAATTTGTGATTATGTCTCCAGCACTGACCAGGGAACAGGGTGTCCTGGAGTCAACTCATACCAGTTAAATTTTCAGTGTGAGCATTTACATTTTGGAAACTGCTATAATTCAGGACTTGATTTATTGTTTTCTTGATTGTCTAGACTTAAGTAAGTAGTGAAGAAATGTTAATAATGCAGATTGATCTTAAAACTGTGCTGTGGGTACCTTCCCCCGCCCCTAAAGTGTGCCTATTAAACATTTGCCAATACACTCCCTGCCTGAGGGCACAACCTAATCTATTTGGTAGATACATCAGTCTGGTAAAAAAAAAAAAAACAAAACAAAGGTGTTTAACCAGGCTCTCAGGGCCTTGATGAAAACACCCCAAGTGGTTCACCTCTCTTTGCTCTGACTCTAGTATGACTTAAGCACCCTTGTGATCTTCATTTGGTCTCCCCATTGGGAGAGAATGCATAGATCATTTAGTATTAAGTTTGCCTAATCTGCTTTGGCAGCTGTAGTTCTCATAGCAAATTTATAAGCTACAATGCTAATTTATTAAACAATCTCTGATGGATTCAGCCAGTCAATAAGCATTTATTAAGCACCCACTATGTGCCAGGTACCGTGCTAAATTCTGGTGGCAGAAAAAGAGGCAAAAGAAGGGCCTTGCCCTCAAGTGGTTCAAAAGTCAATGGATTTACTTCATCAGTCCCTCAAAGGAAATTATAAAATTGAATTTTTCAATCTGGAAAGCTGAAGACTAAACCCTACCACAGCTTATTGTATTTGCGGAACAATAATAAAATCTATCTTAACCAATCACTTCAATGCATTGCAAGAGACCAAAACTTAGCAACTGAGTAAAAGTCTGACATTACCTGATTAGCTTATAAAGCTAGGTTATCATTCAGCATCACTGTGATAAAAATTAATTTTGCTATGGTCAATGCTAAAGTCAGTGCTACATTGACTTTAAAAATTACGATGGTGAGTTGAAAAGACTTCACATTAAGACTGATAACAGTATAATGAATCTTCAGATTAATGTAAAATCACTACCAAAGATATAAATACTTTTGCAGAAAAAATCAAATACAATTCCTCCCACTTCTACTCCAGCCCCCAAGAGGAGAAAATAAATAAAAATTAATAGCACATTGTTTTTCTTTTAATGACTCTTTTCTTACCACAATTAGGAAGGCAGGACAGACGAGTTGTGGAATACAAAAGCAAAAACCACTGCTGATAGCCCCTGACATCAGTCTTTCTACACTACAATTCTTCTTGTTGTTGAGTTGTTTCTAGTTGTGTCCCACTCTTTGTGACCCCATTTGGGGTTTCCTTGGCAAATATACTGGAGTGGCTTGCCATTTCCTTCTCCAGCTCATTTTACAGATGAGAAAACTGAGGCAAGCAGGGTCACACAGCAAGTAAGTGTCTGAAGCCAGATTTGAATTTATGAAGATGAGTCTTCCTGCTTCCAAGCTCAGTGTTCTACCCCCTGGGCCACCTAGCTGCCCCACACTACAGTCATAGCTACAAGTAAAAAGACTCAGAAATTCTGGGTTTACATTCCTAAACTGGCTTTTATGCTGTGGCTACAGAGTTGCTGTCTAGATGGGAGGAAGAAGGAGAGAAAGAGAACCAGGTGAAAATTCTTGGGTGGGGAGCATCTAGTGTTTCTGAGAAGCTCTCCCTGTTCATTTTCCTTTGCAGTGACCTTTGTTTATGTGTGTCTTTGAGGAAGCTTTGTGTGCCAAAAACGTGCCTGACCATGTCACCCTCCTACTCAAACTCCAGCATCTCCAGGATCAAATGCAAAATCCTCCTTGTTCAAAGACCTTTATAAATCTAGTTCAACTCCACCTTCTAGTTTTTTATACATCTTAATCCCCACCAAATATTCTTCAATCCAGTGACACTGGCTTCCTTACTGTTTCATGAACAAGACAATCCATCTCTCTGTTCAAGGCATTTTCTCTCAGTGTCCCTGATGCCTAGAATATTCTCCCTCCTCATCTTTGCCTACTGGCTTTCCCGGCTTCCTTTAAGTCCCAACTAAAATATCATCTTTTATAGTAAATCTTTCCCCATCCCTCTTAATTCTAGCACCTCCCTTCTTTGAAGTATTTCCTATTTTTCTTTACATATTTGTTTGCTTGGTGTCTCCTCCATTAAATCATATTCTCCTTGAGGGCAGACACTGTCTTTTGCCTGCTTTTGTATCTCCAGTGCTGAGGACAGTGCCTGGCACATGGCAGGCAATAAATGTTTATTGATTGACTACCACTCTGTGCTCAAAGCTGGTTGATGTCTGGGCATACAAAATATCATAGAGCTCTGTAATGATGATTCCCTGGGACAGCTGCAGCCTGAACTTTGACAATACTTGCTGAGACTCTGAGCACCTATTTTAAAAAGTCAGTCAACACGTATTTATTAAGTGCCTGCTGTGGGTTAGGCCACTGTGCTAAGCACTGGGAATACAAAGAAAAGTTTTTTTAAAAAAGCAAAAAAAGTCCTTGACTTTAAGAAGTACACATCCCAATGGTGGAGACAACATGTAAACAGAAGATACAGTTAATCATCTATTTTTATAGGAGTAAGTTCCTAGAACATGGTTCAAAAGTAAAAAATGCAAATGTCAACACATTGAGCCTATGGGAAATGGGGGGAGGAGGGTTAGGTTCCTGTGACCACTAAAAACTGTAATCTTTCATGAGAGATTGCTGAAAACATATTTTCTGCATACATTTCATTACAATAAAACATGAATTCTAATAATATGCACTTTCCCTAACACAATAACCATGAAATAACCTATAAAATACAGTACAGAAAATAAAATTGGTAACATGCAAAACATTTTTTCTTGCTAGTAATTCCCTAGGATTCTATGACCTTTTGTGCTAACATCTCAATTAAAAAAATTATTTCGGACAATGTTCACTTTTCATAACACATGAAATCTAAATGTAATACAGCAAGTAAAATTCTTAAAACTAAAACATTTAAACTGAGTCTTACCTTCTACTGTGTCAGATAGCAATGTGATGAGGTTGTATTGTATACTACACTGCTGTAAATCTCTCTACCTTGGCTGCCCTTTGAAAACCAAGGGAGAGGTTACTAGGACTTTAGTACCTGCTGTCAGAAGATGCTGAGACTGACAAGGTCTCGCCATCATCTCCAACACTCTGTCCTTCACGGCTGGTGGATGGCATTGGAAATCGTGAAGGATGCATCAGCTTGAAATAATCCATCAGCAACATCTGCTTCCTGTGCCATTTGAGATCTTTAAGGGTCCCAGAGTATGGCAGCATAGCAGAGATGAGTTAATGTTTAACCTTGAGGCTGTTGATCAATGGTAGAATCAGCAGCCTTGATGTCTCTAGCCAGCTGATCAATTAGGTTGACAGCAGCTGAAGTTTATCTAATACCTTTATTTTTCTCACTAAGCCACATCACTGACTTTGCAAGCTTAGGCTTAGAGCCCAAAGTACTTGCAATGTGCTTTGGAAGCTTAATTGCAACACAAAACTTGAGTTTTAAAGGCAAACAATGAAAATATGCAGTGAATGCACAGGGAGCTCTTTATAATGGAAGGGTGAACAAGACCAGTGAAGTGCCTAGCAGGAAACCAACTGCTCCACAAACTGCCTCTAATTTTTTCTCTACTGTGCAGAGTTGTGAATTTGCCCCAGGAGGACAAAGAGAAGTGAAAATGACATTACTAATAAGATCACCAAATGCTTGAAGTCATGATAGTTAAACCCAGGAATGTTGAGGATTGACTATATATACAAAGTACAACCACAGAATAGACTGGGGTAGAGAATAGGTAGGAAAAGCTCTCCTTTAGAAGGGAGAATCTGAGGTGAGTCTTGAAAGAAGTCAGGGAAACTAAGTGATGGACATGAAAAAGCAGAGCGTTCCAGGCATGAGAGATGCTTAGTGAAAAGGCAAAGAGATAGAAAAATGGCATGTTTTGTTTGTAGTACTGCGAGTCGGATGATATAGCTAGATCATAGAGTGAAGGGAGGGTGGTCAAGCATAAGAAGCCTGGAAAGGTAGGAAGGGGCCGGGTTATGAAGAAATTTAAATGCCAAAGAGAGGACTTAATTGTTGTGTGACTGACATAATTTAGCAAAGACATCTTACTTGGGAAAATGATATTCTGGTATCCCTAAAAAACTACAGAAGAAAAAAATATGCACTGCACTTTGGTAAAATCTTATGAGATCTTCAGTGAGAGGAAAAAAATTGAAACTTAAGCAATGTATTCATGTTTCTGAAAGAAACAGGCTTTTCCTTTCCATGAATGGAGACAATCCTATGAGACAGGCCTTTTGACTTAAATGTTTCTTTGATAAATAGCTAGAGATTGAAATGAAGTGAGACTTCACTTAAAAAAAACCTTGTTATACTAAGACACTGATTTGGTTTGGTCCAGTTCTTTCACATTGTTCTTGCTTTCTGTAAACAGCTTGCTGTCTAACTTATACTAGGAAGAAAATCAGAGGGGGAAAACATCACTGTTATAGTGGATATTTTTCTCCATATCCTCAAAGGAAAGAGGAGAGAGGCAGGGAAGAAGAGAGAGAGTCCAGAAAGAGATCGTTCATCAGTTCATCAACCCATTGTCTTCTCTACCTTTCTTTAAGTTACAAATCATGTTCTGAAAATTTATGTATTCATGTTGTTGAATTCACTAAATGAGAAAAGGATTATGGAATTGTAGACTTTTAGTAACTGAAGAGAT
The DNA here is from genome assembly GCF_011100635.1 of Trichosurus vulpecula. Taxonomy (NCBI): domain Eukaryota; kingdom Metazoa; phylum Chordata; class Mammalia; order Diprotodontia; family Phalangeridae; genus Trichosurus; species Trichosurus vulpecula. The sequence goes on from NC_050581.1 coordinate 36,780,902, forward strand.
CTTTAAGATCATCTAGTTCAACCTTCTCATTGTACAGATGAAGAAAATGGGACCCAGACAGAGGAAGTGGCATCATACCCCTAGTTAGTGAAATAGAAAGACTAGAACCTAGGCTTCCTGAATCTTGGCTCAGTGCCCTTTCCACAACATCATGCTATTTGCAACCAATATTCAATGCTGTGGATTGTTATTACTTGATGGATTTGTACCCATTATTAGGAAAAATATATATCAAATATATATATATTTGAATGAGGCAATGATTGTCCAGAGAACAATACAAGGCTCAAAAATTTTCTCATTTAATATATATGTGTATTTGTGTACATATGTATTGTGTATTTATGTGCACATATATGTATATATCCATTTATATAGAGATATATACATATTCATATATGTATACTGTGTACATGTATATATACATACACATTCATGTGTATATATACACATTCATGTATGTGTGTATATACACACGTATTCATATACACAAACATACACATATTCAGAGAAAGAGTGAGAGAGTATATGTGCACATTTATCAAGTGCTTACTATGTATTAGGCACTGTGGTGTGCAGGGAATACAAATATGAGCTGCTGCTTATGTAAGCAACCCATCCCCCAAAAAACATTCTCTCTTTTCAAAGAGCTTACATTCTAATGGAGTCGACAACACATACTTTCACAGAGCTAAGGTGGAAAAGCCTAGAGAGTCAGGAGAAGAAACAGGAAAGAAGTAAGCATAAACGGCCTGCTCACTTCTTCAAATGGTGGCTCCTGGCAGGAACCAATCAGAAGAGAGTGCAACAGGACCAAAGGTTATCTTGGGAGTGAGCAGGCTTTAAAAATGGCACTTAAGTGTTAAAAGGCCAAAGTCCTTCTCCACTCATTATGTAACCCTGCGTAAGAAGCTGAGCCCTAGTACATAGGTATCAAACAATAAACATCCAATCAACTACCATTTATTGTCTACTTCATGTCAGACACTGTGCTAGACACTAAGGATAGAAAGACAAAAATTAATCAGTCCCTGCCCTCAAGGAGATTATATTCTATCAGGTAAACTTGAAAATTAACTTTTGTTATTTCATACATTTATAATCTGCCCAGCGTCTTAGATGGAGACAACGTTCAATGAATTTTTGTTGAATATATGAAATGTTGCCCTCTTTCTTCTAGCAACCCAAAGTGGGGAAAATCAAGTGAAAAAAGTCACTCAGTGATGTTAGGCTAAAGTAGAGGCTAGAAGGATAGATCTGCTCTTAGAAGCCAGAAGAAAAAATATTACAAATGTACCAACTATTAGCTCCCTAGAGCCTTAAGAATAGATGACACTAGAGAGAACTTCCTATCAGGATAGTTTCCAGATCTTTCTTTAAATTCAGTCTATTTACACTCTAATTTGTTTTTCACTGAAATTACTGCAGTATAGCAAAAAATGATTAGAGAAAAGAAAAAAGACCATTGTAGAAAATAAACAAAATAGAAGGGAGTTCAGAAGGAAGCATAAACAAGCAGGGAAGTTTTAAAAGTAATGTTTAGAATTGATTACAGTAAGTGGTATGAAATGAAGATTCACGATTTCATGTAGAATCTTCTTTTTGTGTACTGATGTGTATATTGGAAGTACTCTCTTTTTTGGTGTTAAAAAATAAATTTTTTTAAAGAAAGAGAAAAAAAAAGAACACCATGCTGCCTATTTTAAGACACATTACTGATTAGTTGAATGGATTGGAGACTGTTTTTGTTCTTTGTTTTCATTGTCACGTGATCTATGTAATCTCTAGATGTTTTAGGTGCAATTCTTTGCAGATCATAAAGTGGATCTTCCCTTCTTCTAATTAGGGCTGGTTCCAAATGAACCAAACTCTAAAAAGAACACCCCAATTTCTTAATGTTCCATCCATGTCAATGACTTCCTGCCTGAGCTACTTTCTTCCATCCTTTATTACCACTGCTCGCTGTAGATACTACTATCCAAGCTCTCATATGATGTTACCATGGAATCAAAACCAGTCATCCTCCCAGCAGCCTCTTTTAAGAAGAATGGATTTACCATAAGTGACTCATTTCCTAATGTCTTTCTTATCCACTGGAAACCTCCCATTTCTCTTCCTCAGTCACTCAAAACCAAAGCTAATTTTTATAAGCCTATGTGACTGAAGTTTCTGGATTCTGCTTTTTTGCTAAGACTCCCATGCAGCATTAGCAAACCTTTTTAAGGAAAAAAAGACGTTTTATTGAAATTTTATTGTTGATTTTGAGATGAAAGATCCAATAATTTTCACCCCCAAAGTTGGGAGGGATAACTGTTTATATAAGTGTACTTTTTACTGGAGAGTTAAAGAACCACCCAAATGAATGAATGACAAGGTTGCATCACATTTCGTTTGGTTCAAAGAGGAAACTTAATTTAGGAGAGTATGTGTGATAGGTAGGATTCAGTTTCCACAGAACAAAGAGTGGTCTAGATGCGGACATGGGTTCAGATCCTGGGATTTGTCACTTAGTACCTGTAAGGTCTGGAATTCCCCCACCTAGGGAACTTTGTACCTCCCCCACAATTGTGGGGTGTTCTTTTCATGCCAAAGGAAGAAGCCAAAGAGCTCTAGATTGATTATAGGTAATAGTTTAATCAATTGGCTTACTGACAATTGGGGCAATATAATGGATCCCTGCCAAGATATTAATCATCCTCAGTCTGGGGCAGCAGCCAGACCAATCAGTGAATCCCAGCTAATGAACCAGCCCCCCCCCCCAAATCCCTGTGCTAACTATAAAAAAAAAACAGACAAAGGCAAGAGTAGCTAGAGAATGCATCACTACTGAGTGGTGGATATTTTTGGTTTTCTGCTTAGTAATGAGCTTGGGAATTAAGCCAATGTTATGTCCAAACATAGGTTTGTGTATTGATCATATCCTGGTCACATATAGGTCACGATATTCTTGTTCTGATTTTTCACAGGTCATAGTATCTTAAGTTATGACTCAGAGTCTAAAATACAATTCAGTATCTAAGTTATGATTTTAAACAGGTCACTAGGTTCGAACTTCCACCTTTCACAGAGTTCAAGGCATTTTTTTAATGGCTTTTTGGCTTTTCCCCAATCAGGACCACACAATATCTGTCAGAGACTTAAGTCACTTAACCTCTTAAGCCCTAAATCTCCTCTTCTGCAGAATAAGAATCTTGGCCTACATGACCTCTAAGCTCCCTTTTAGCACTCAAATTGATGACCCTATAATAGAAATGAATATATGTATACATAATCTAGCAATATTATTCAGCATGTAATAAAAGAAAAAAACCCGCCAGATCTATTTGTTTTTTTATCAATTAAAGCAAAGAGTTCAATTAGGAAGCTTTTGGGTTAACTGCTCATGACTACTTGTGCCCTTGAAGAGCAATCTATACAAACCAAGAAAGAAAACACAATTCTGCTCCAGCAATAAGTGAAAAAGCTGAAAATCAAGCTGAGTGAAAAAAGAACATACCTTCAACTAGTAAAAACCTATGTCTTAGACTTCTCTGTGAAACTAAACCCTCATTTAGCCTTGGCAACATAAAACAAATAAATCTCCTATTTCCTGGAAGGATGAAATTTAGGTTCAATAAGAGGAAACTTTGAAAATTTTTTTAATTGCAAATATTACAATAAAGGTAACCTAGCATTACCAGATCTCAAACCATATTACAAAGCAGTAATCATCAAAACTGGAAAAGGAAATGGCAAACCACTTTAGTATCTTTCCCAAGAAAACACCAAAAGGGGTCAGGAAGATTTGGACATGACTGAAATGACTAAACACCACCACCACCACCACCACCACCAATCATCAAAACAGTGTCCTACTGGCTATGAAACAGAATGGTAGATCAATGGAATAGATTAGGTATACAATGCACAGTACTAGTAAATGACCATACTAATCTAGTGTTTGATAAATGGAAAGGTCCAAGATTTTGATACAAGAAATCACTATTTGACAAAAATTTTTGGGAAAATTGGAAAACAGTTTGGTAGAAACTAGGTAGAGACCAACATCTTACACCACGTACCAAGATAAGGTCAAAATGGGTGCATGACTTAGACATAAAGAGTGATATAAACAAATTAGGGGAGCATGGAATATTTTACCTGTTAGATCTATGAATAAGGGAGAACTTAGGACCAAACAAGAGGTAGAGAGCATTACAGGATATAAAATGGATAAGTCTGATTACATTAAGTTACAATGTTTTTGCATAAGCAAAACCAATGCAGTCAAGATTAGGAGGAAATCAGAAAACTAGAAGGGGAAATTTATACCAAGTTTCTCTGATAAAGGCCTCATTTCTCAAATATATTAGAGAATTGAATTTGTAAGAATATGAGTCAATCCCAAATTGATAAATAGCCAAAGGATATGAAGAGGTAATTTTCAGAAGAAGAAATCAAAGCTATTTATAGTCACATTAAAAAAATGTTCTAAATCACTACTGATTAGAGAAATGCAAATTAAAACAACTCAGAGGTACCACCTCTCACACATATCATATTGACTACTATGACAGAAAAAAATGACAAATGTTGAAAGCTATGTGGAAAAATTGGGACACTAATTCACCTCCAACCACTCTGTAGGGCAACTTGGAACCATGCCCAAAGAACTATAAAACCATGCATACCCTTTGATCCAGTAATAACCCTACTAGGTCTATATTCTAAAGAGATCAAAGAAAAAGGAAAAAGACCTATATGTATAAAAAAAAAAAACTTATAGCAGCTCTTTTTGTGGTGGCAAAGGATTGGAAATTGAGGGGATGTCCACCAATTAAGAAATGGCTGAACAAGTTTTGGTATATGATTATGACAGAATACTATTGTGCTATCATAAGAAATGATAAGCAGGATGCTCTCAGAAAAACTTAGGAAGACTTATATGAACTGATGCAAAGTGAAGTGAGTATAACCAAGAAAGCACTGTACACAGTAATAGCAATATTGTATGACTATCAATTGTGAATGACTGTTGCAACAATCTGGCTAGCAGCTGTTGTGTAGTTGAAAGACCGACACAAGCCCAACAACAAGCATGCTACCAGCACGCTGCAAAAACCCAGGTTCTTTTGATCTGCTTTACTAAGGAAAGCAACATTAAGGGGTTGACAAGCTTACTTTAATTCAGGATATAAATACCATTCACTTAGTTCAGGTGGAAAAGCCAGCACTCTGAACTTTGGAACAAATACAAACAAATTACAAACATTGACAGACAGACTTTGTCTGATTCAAATCCCAATACATAGTTACCAGAGTTTAACAAAGTCCCAGCATCCAGGTTTACTAACTGGAGGGCTCTTAACTACAGCTGCCCAGAATCTCCACATCAGTGTACCACCAAGAGTGAGAGCCCTGAGCAAATGGCTCTGTCTTCTCTTCTTATACCATTTCAGACATCATCAAATGTCATCTGAATGACCAGAATTTAGGCTGCTATGATTGGCTCTGTAGTTAGCAACTCCCCTTAGGACCCTGGAAGCTTCACACCCACATAGGCTTAGCACCTAGTAATTCGGGGTTTGGGGCAAACTTAGGAGTAAAGGCCTCCCTTAGTTAGCCCCACCTTTGGCCCCACCTTAGTTACCAATCCACACCCACTTAGGTTTAGCACCTAATAGGGGTTAGGACCTGGGGTTTAGCACCTAGTAAGACTCAATGAAATACACTGAATTAATCAAAGGAAACAAAAGCCAAACTCTTCAAGGATCCCCAATACAATGACTAAGCTATTCTTAGCAATACAATAATCCAAGACAATTCCTAAGAACTTATGATGAAAAATGCTATTAACCTCCAGAGAAAGAACTGACGGATTCTGAATGCAGATTGAGACATATTTTTTTTTAAACTTTCTTCATTTTTTCTTGGTGTTTTTGTCTGTTTTCACAACATGACTAATATAGAAATATGTTTTGCATGATTGTACATGTATAATCTATATCAAATTGTTTGTCTTTGGGGGAGAAGGAGGGAGAACTTTGAAGTCAATTTTTTAAAAAAATGAGTGTTAAAATTGTTTTTCATGGACTTGGCAAAAATATAATTTTTTTTAAAAAAATTACACATTGAGAATAGATTGAGGAGAAATAACACAAAAATAGTTGGACTACCTGAAAATTACAATAAAAAAGAATCTTGACATAATATTACAAGAAATTATCAAGGAAAATTGCCCTGAAGTTCTAGAACAAGAAGGCAAAGCAAATACAGAAAAAAATCTACTGATCACCACCTGAATATCACAGCCAAGTTTCAAAGCTCCCAGGTTAAAGAGAAAATATTGTAAGAAATAAGAAAAAAAACAATTTAAATATCATGAAACTACAATCAAGATTACACAAGCCCTAGCAGCTACTACGTTAAAGGACCACAGTTCTTAGAATACTATATTTTGTAGAGCAAAAGAGCTGAGGTTACGATCAATACTAACTTACCCGGAAAAGTTAAATATAATCCTGAATGAAAAAAAATGGACATCTAATGAACTGAAAGACTTTAAGGTATTTGTGATAAAAACAGTAGAACTTAAGGGAAAATTCAACAAATAACATCCTGGAAAAATATAGGTAAACATTAAAGACCAACTATAAGGTATTCAATAAGCTCAAATTGTTTACTTCTCATAGATGAAAATATTATCAGTACTCTTATGACTGTTGTCATTATTTGGTGGTAGTTTGAAAGAAAGGCTTGGGCTGAGCTGAGTGTGATGGGGTGATTCTAAAAAAATAAAACTATAGGGAGAGATAAATAGGAGTAATTATCTCATACAAAAGAGGTATAAAAGGAAAAATTGATACAGAAAAAACTAGTAGGTGGGAGGGTGTGTAGTGCTGGAACCTTACTCTAATTGGGAATGAGTTGAAGACAGAACAAAACACACACACACACACACACACACACACACACACACACACACACGTATGTGTGTTTGTATGTATATACATATACATGTATTTTTAAGGTATGAAAGTCTTCTAATTCAGAAAGAAATAAGAGGGCAAGGGGATAGGGTGGCGGGAGAGATGAGGGAAGGGCTCTTACAGGGCTGGGTAGGTTAAGGAACAAAGGGCAACAAAGGGAGTAGAAGTAGAGCAGAGAAGCAAGGATAGGGTAAATAGGGTAAGAAGGATAGAGAGGAAAGCTAAAATAGATTTAATCAAAAGAGGAAAAATAGGGAAGCTATACTATGTGTCAGCACTAGTATTCCATATTGTTTTAATGACCACTTAAAATAAGGAGACAAGGGCAGCTAGGTGGCGCAGTGGATACAGCATCGGCCCTTCAGTCAAGAGGACCTGAGTTCAAATCTGACCTCAGACACTTGACACACTTACTAGCTATGTGACCTTGGGCAAGTCACTTGACCCCAATTGCCCTGCCTTCCCCTCTCCAAAAAAAAAATTTTCTTTAAAAAAAAAGAAAAGAATTCTATTTTAGATCATTTTTCATTTAAAACTGTAATATATAAATATATGAAAATTTGGTCATTCAGAATAAGTTTCTTATATCATGTATAAAAAGCAGCAAGAAAAATGTGTATGCATATTGGAGATCTCAATAGCGACCAAGCATCTGGGCTCTGGTCAGCATAGGAAACTCCTAGGGTAGGAACTCCCTTCACCAGAAGAGGATGGCAACTCAGTCTTGATTTTCTTGTTTCCTTGGTAGAATTTAAGCTCCATGGGGACAAAGACTTTGACTAGGTCTCTGTGTACCTGGTATTGAACATAGTTCCTGACACACAGTAAGTACTTACCAAATTCTTATTGATCCATTGATTAATAGTGAAATAAAACATATCATTTGGCACCAATTAGCCATAGCAAGCTTAGGTTTTAGTGACTGGTTGCCATTGAGATTTATTATTACTTTTTCTTCAACCCTTCCTGACCTCTCCTCAATTTTTCTACTGATGTAACCAGAGGTTGAAAAGAGTATACAGTGGGCTGTCCTTTCTGCTTTTGGTCAATCACATGCAGGTGATTCAGAACTGAAGGCATCTTGAACTTTGAGATGATGAAGCAATCTCCTTCACTCACTGCTAAGCTGGAAGAATTGACCTTTATGAAAAGAGTGACTGCCCCTATTGTTCTATTCTCTACGTTGTTGACAGAAGAGTGAACCTGAGATGTACAGGTCTGGCCTTGGAGGAAGTCTCATGAATCCAAGGCTTCAGGGGAAGTCTTTATTTCTAGCTGATTGGTGACAAGGAAAAGTTCTCCATCAGGAAAAAAAAGAAAAAGAAAAAAAAAACCAAAACGCCACCAACAAAAAGATGAGCCTAAGCTCTGACCTGGCTTGTTAGAAGACCTTGAGGTAATTGTTTGGACAGTGAAGAGCCAAGGTGAAATGAAAAAATGCCTATTTATTAGTCCCCTCTCCCCAAATGCTTTATCTTTCTTATGGAAGGTCTCAGCTTCCCAGTAAAATACCTCAGTAGTTACAAGTTACTGAATCCTATTTTAAATCCTTTAACTTTACATTGTGAATGTTCTGTATTTAGCTTTTATTTTGTACACAGGAAATACCAGGTACATACCTGATTCATGTTGTAAACTGAGTACCTTTCTATCCTTCACTTTGGGAAGATCTTAGACATTAAGTTAAAAACCTAAGCCATAAGCAATTTTCCCTGGGTTGCTAAGATTGAGGAACAAAGCAAGTTAAATTTTATTAGAAAAGGGATCCTTTTTTTTTGGAGGGGGGAAGGCAAGACAACTGGTGTTAAGTGACTTGCTCAAAGTCATACTGCTAGTAAGTGTCAAGTGGAACTCAAGTCCTCCTGACTCCAGGGCTGGTACTCTATTCACTGTGCCACCTAGCTGCCCCTAGCAAAGGGATTCTAAACCTCATCAGAGGGCAGATTCCCCCAAGACTGAACACAATTTATCCATGTATGGGATCCAGAGTTGATGGACTCTTTGACGGAAAGGAAGTGGGTACAGTGCTATCACCCTTTGGATTGTAAAGCTTTTCCTAAATTTAGACATATTTTTTTCTCTGTTTTTCATTTTCCAAAGTAGCTCCACTTCATTCTTTTTCCTAATCTATGGTTTTTTTTTAAATTCTCTTATTTCTATCTTGGTTGCTTTCTTCTTTCTTTATTTCCTTTTAGGAATGAGTCGACCCTCAAACACTCTCTCTCAAGCCTCTATAGTTCTCAGAGATGGGAAGGACCCTGGAAGTCATTTAGTACAACTCTTTCATTTTTGTGGATAAGGAACCAAAGAGCCAAGGAAGTGAAATGGCTTGCCCATGCCCACATAAAGCATTAACAAGACCAGAATTTTAAATGAGATTCAGTCCAATGCTCTATTCTACACTCCTTCCTTCCTTAGTTCCCTTTCAGTGCTAAACATACATAAAAACAGCCATTTATCTGGCCACCTTCTCATCCCATACATCACTACTCTACAACTAACTTCATCTTCCATAAAAAAATGGAATTTGGAATTATTTTAAGTCAGATTTAAATAGAATTTGTGGAGGACAATTGTTTTTATGTTACTAGTTCAAATATAACTTAAAAGGAACTCAAGATTTCATCAAATTTAGCCCCTTGCTAGGAATTTATGGTTCCAATTTGTAAAGATGAGGCATTTAAAGCACAGAGAATTCAAATGATTTGCCAAAGGCCACACAGCAAATCACTGTAAGGGCTTGGTGGGGAGGTAGGAGAAGAAATGGGCAAGATTAGAATACATGTCTCCTGCCCTCTCAGCACAATTCTCCTTCCACATATACTACACCGCTTCCTCCAAAGTTCACCAACCATCAATATCCAACATCTGCTGACTCCTGACTGTGGACATTAAAACCCTAAAGAGTATTTACTGCGCGCTCACACACTCACACACACACACACACACACACACACACACACACACACACACACCATACACCACAGCGAAGTTCTTTCATTAACTAGCTCAGTAATCTTTGATGGGTGTGGAAATTGCTGTGGGCTTTAGTTTCTTTCTCATTTTAATGAGCAGGTCAGATAAGGTATCTCTACTGTCCTTCTCTACAATTCTAAAATCTCTCACATTCTGATTCTACATTATAACCCATATGTTGTTAGCCATATCAGTCACATCCAATTCTTTCTGTCCCCATTTGGGGTTTTCTCAGCAAAAAACGTGCTTTGTCATCTGCTTCTCCAGCTCATTTGACAGATGAAGAAACTGAGGCAAACAAGGTAAAGTGACTTGCCTAGGGTCACAGAGCCAGTAAGTGCCTGAGGTCGAATTTGAACTCAGATCTTCCTGACTCCAAGGCTGGCACTCTACCCACTGCACCACCTAGCTGCCCTATTACCCATTGGAAGATTATAAATTATGGACAACGTAGATGAAATAAAACATACCTGGCAAAATTATTATAGAGCTGTATGATACTTTACAAATAATCTTGTATCAATGACCTAAATTCTACTATGAATAACCTAGAATGAATTCCTTCATTTACAGATAAAGAAAACAAAGCCCTAAGAGATCAAACAAGCACAATATTTATTTGAAAATACAAATCTTTAGTATACTATGCAAGATTATTTTATTTGTATCAAATGTATAGGATTAATCATTTAACCAGAGGATCAAAGAATAATTTGTTTAATGACAGTTTTAAATGTTCTGCTAAAAAAATCCCACAAACTCCCATAATCAGAACAATAAACAGCTTTTAAAAAAGAAAAAAAAACCCTCTTCAAGGGTGAAAAGATAAGGTTAAAAGGCATGCCAACACAACCCTGTAATTTGACTAAACTGACAGTTAACACAATCGAGTCCCTTTGTATAAGGAATCCAAAGACACAGGACACTTACTTCCCAGATGTGACTTCAGGCAAGTCACTTACTTTCTCTGGGTCTTGGATCCCTTATCTATAAAATAAAAGGGTTGGAATTAATAAATGAAAAGCATTTCTTAAATGTACTAAGTGCTGGGTTGTACAGTGGATAGAGTGCCAGCCCTGGAGTGAGGAGGATCTTGTTCAAATCTGGCCTCAGATACTGGTATAATGCTGGGCAAGTCATTTAATCCTGTTTACCTCAGTTTCTTCATCTGCAAAATGAGCTAGAAAAGGAAATGGCAAACCACTTCAGAAGCTCCCAGGAAAACCCCAAAGGGGAGGTCACAAAGAATCTGACATGACTGAAAATGACTGAACAACAACAAGAAGTACCAGGTAGTGTGCAAGGGCTGGGGATACAGTTACAAAAGTCAGATTCTCATCTCTGTTCTCAAGATGAGGGGTAGAGATGAAATGGTGGCCTCCAGCAGGGTACTGTGAGCTAGGAAGTCCTAGGATTATTGAGAGGACAAATAGGACAAATGCTCCCTCCAGAACCAATGGTAGTGTTGATTTGATCACATTTCCCAGAGCAGGCCTAGAAGGGAGGAGGATGGATGTCCACGGTTGTAGTTTGAACATATGTAAGGGAATCTACTTAATAGGAACTCCCTAAAAGTAAAATTGGCTGACTCTGGAAGGCTGTTACAGGTTCCCTATCTCTAGGACTCTGCAAAAGGTGATTAGTGAATCTCTTATTGGGGGTGTTGAAGAGGTAATTTCTGTTCAGATCAAGCTGGATTCTATCACCTCTGGGTCTATGCATTCAGCCAAACTAGATATAACAATTCTGGCCAAAATTTCTCATTATAAGAATTTCCTCCCTTAATTATCTGAATACATTTTCTCAAAGCTCCCCTTTATTCTGCCTGCAGAAAGTTTTTCACAGAATGCCCAAAATGTGACATACAGCCACTCATTTGAAGCACGAGGCATGTTAAAGCCTAGTTAATGATTCCTCTGTTTTATCGTCCACTATAAGTGAGGAATTAGACCAATAGAAACTATTTTTTAGAACACCTCTAAAGAATGCCCGTCTGGAAGAAACTGAAGTCATGGGTTTGGTTTCACTCCTGGAATGAAGCAATAGCTAGTATTAGTCCTTCAAAAGCCATATACCTTATACCTTTAGAAAAAAAATAATCTTCACTACACCATTACTACAAACATAGATATGTTAGCATTCATTGACTCCAATGTAAGACTCTCTCAAAAAGGCATTTTCATTTCTCCCATGTTTCCCTACTAAAATGATATTTTGCTCATTCAAAATGTCTCTTACATACTATAGATAATGCAAAAGATGAGCCAATTTAAGTAGTGGCTTTACTTTCCTCCTACCCTCTCTCCGAAACCCCAATGGGGAAATGAGCCAGTAGCCACAGTTGGAGGGAAAAGGAAAATCTTTGCACATTGGAAATCAACTTTGCAGGTGTTTTTGAAAAACTGAGATGATGGATAAAGTAAAGCCACCCCATGCTGCTGGGTTGCATTGTCTTAGTGGAAACACTACATTCCTGCTTTTATCATTCTTCTATCTTCTCTTACAAGGCTCATTATGGCATCACAGATTTAGAGTTGGTCGGAATCTCAAAGGCCATTTAGTCCAACCTCCTCCATTATCTTTCTGACTCTCATATAAGAAGCACGTAGAGAGAATGCTACTCTAAGCCAGAGATTTAGCATGTTCCTCTTCCTTACAAAAATAGAAAAAATACAGATAAATTTAATTCAACACCCATACATGTAAAGCAAAAAGGTACAATTATGGGGTAATAGAAATATTACTGAGAGAATGAAGGGGCTTTACTTTTTGCTTTTAAGAACTCTTTCAACAGTGCTAGCAGTATAAATGACCTGGGACTTCCTAGCCCATAATACCCTGCTGGAGGCCATCATTCCATCTCTAACCCTCATCTTGAGGGCAGAGATGAGAATCTGACTTTTTGACTATATCCCCAGCCCTTGCACACTACCTGGTACTTCTTGTTGTTGTCCAGTCATGTCAGATTCTTTGTGATCTCCCTTTTGGGGTTTTCCTGGGAGCTTCTGGAGTGGTTTGCCATTTCCTTTTCCAGCTCATTTTGCAGATGAAGAAACTGAGGCAAACAGGATTAAATGACTTGCCCAGTGTCACACCAGTGTCTGAGGCCAGATCTGAACATATCCTCCTCACTCCAGGGCTGACACTCTATCCACTGCACAACCCAGCACTTACTAATTTTAATAAATGCTTTTCATTTATTAATTCCAACCCCTTTATTTTATAGGTAAGGGAACCAAGACCCAGAGAAAGTAAGTGACTTGCCAGAGTCAATCCGAATTGTTTCATCTCTCATTGGACAAAGTTGTTAAGACAAGTTTACTCAATGCATTCTTAAAATTAGTTGGCCATTTACCTCCCCAGCTCTTCTTTGCAAAAGTATGGAATTGTGGGTGTGGAACTCTGTGTATAATGCCAGACTTTTGGGGAATGGGAGAGGGAAAACATACAATGGGAAATGTAGGTGATCTAAAAAAAATATATCAACAAAAATTCATTTTTAAAATACCGGTGAGCATATAAAACTTATAGCAAGTATCTCTGATAAAGTCCTTATTTCTCAAATACATAGAGAATTGAGTCAGATTTATTTAAAAAAATAAGAGCCATTCCCCAATTGATAAATGATCAACAGGCAGTTTTCAAAAAGAAATCAAAGCTATCTATAGTAATATGAAAAATCACTATAAATCACTATTGATTAGAGAAATGCAAATTAAAACAACTCTGGCATATGTAGAGCCTATATCAGATTGCATGCTGTCTTGGGAAGGGTATGGGAGGGAGGGGCAGAAAATTTAAAACTCAAATGCTGGTGGAACTGAATGTCATAAACTAAAAATAAATAAATTATTTTTTAAAAAAAGAAGTAAAAAAAACCCTCTGAGGTACCAACCCTCAATTTTGGAGGGGATGTGGAAAAATTAGGACACTAGTGCACATTGGTGGAGTTGTGAACTGATTTAACCATTCTGGAGAACAACTTGGAACTATGCCCAAAGGGCTATAAAACTCTGCATACCCTCTGACCCAGCAAGATCCCTTTCTTCATAAAATGTGTCTTAGGATTGTGTTTTTCAAACTGTGAGCTATATCATCAAAGGAACTTTGGAATGAATCAAACAGGAATCACAAGGAATGAGTTAAAACACACACGTGTGCACACACACACACAATAAAATTACAAGTGTTCTGGCCTTTTGTCAGGGTTCCATTTGTTTTCTAAGACACCAGGAAAATCCCAGAAGTCCAATTTCCATTCCTCCAGAAAGACATAAAACATTCTGTCCTTTGATTGCCTAGAGTCACGTGTAGAGGGGCCTTCATGGTCCATAGGAAGCTTTCTTCTGCTCTATCCTAGGTTTACAAGGGGCTGGAGAAGAAATTCCCTTAGTCCCTCAAAACCTTGAGGAATAAAACTACTCACATTTATATAGAATTTGAAGAGAAAAAGTACTTCCCTCACAATAACACTGTGGATATAAGTATATCACCTTCATTTATTAGGCAAAAAATGAGTCTCAGAGAGGTGACATGACTGTCCTAGCATCATGTGGCTAATAATTTTTTTAAGTAAATTTATGTGTTGAGCTAAGATTTGAATCCAGATCTCCCACCAAGTCCTGTGTTCTTTCCACTACACCACGGTTTGTTCACTCCTTCCAAGTGGAAGGAGTTAGTGTTTCCCACTGGTGGTTTGAAGGTTGAGGCTGGAAGGTCCTATAAGTGATCACATGGTATTATGGAAAGAATTCTGGATTCCAAATCGATCAGCAGCTCTTAGCTCTATACCCTACCATTAATTCACCAAGTACTTTAATTTTTCTGGGTCTCAGTTTCTTCATCTGCCAAATGGTTCTAAAATCTGCCCCATGGTTATCGTAGGGATCAAATGAGACAATGCAAATGAACCTGCTTTGAACAATTAAAAGCGCTAATTATATGTGAATTTTCTGGTGCAGGTGAATCGGTTGTAACCATTAATTTGGCACTGCCAGTAGAGCTGTCCTAGACCTTATATAAGTCTTCCTTGTTTCCTTCATTGAACAAGCATTTATCAAGCATCCATTATGTGCCAGGTAGGTCAGCTAGGTGGCACAGTGGATAGAGTGCCGGGCCTGAAGTCAGTAAGTTCAAATCCGGCCGCAGACACTTACTAACTGTGTGACCCTGGGCAAGTCTTAGCCCTGTTTGCCTCAGTTTCCTCATCTGTAAAATGAGCTGGAGAAGGAAACAGCAAACCAGTATCTTTGCCAAGAAAACTCCAAATGGGGTCATAAAGAGTCAAATACAACTGAGTGGAACAGCAACAAATGCACCAGGTATTATGTTAGGCAACGTGGATATACAAAGGTACCTACTCTCAGGGACTTACTCTGGGACTGGGCAGAGAGGAACTGTCTGTTTTTGGAAAATTAAATACAAAATAAATGCAAAATAAGTGGAAAACCCTTAGAGTTGGGAAGGAACTAGGACAGATTTTCTGTAAGAGGTGAAATTTGAGCCAACCTTTGAAGACAAACGAGGGTCACAAGATCATAGATTTAGAGTGGAAGGGCCTTTAGAGGTCACTGAGTTCAGCCCCCTCATTTCACAGATGAAGAATGTGAGGCCAAGGAAGTTTAAATGGCTTGGCAAGGGTCACATAGCAAGTGTCTACGGCAGGATCTGAACTCCAAAGTTCAACGTTGCATCCAGTATTCCACTTAGCTTCCTAACATAATGAGGATTCTACAAGGCTGCTTGTTATCTATTACTCCCACATGTTTGCGTGCCATTCAGAAACTTCATTTAGGCTGCTCCACCCATACATTCCAATTCTCCTCCTCCTCATCCAGGAAGCTACATCATCCAAAGCAAGGCTTACTGCCACAGATAGTCGTTGAAAGTCAAGGAGCAGTCAATGGCTCAAAGCTTGGCTTCCCTGGCTTGGAAAACAAGCAGCTGTGTAGAATGTCCAGCTTGGAAAATGGAACGTTAGAGCCATAAGGGGCCATAGTCCAGGCCCTCTTTTTTTGTCATCCTTTTGCTCTTAGAAAAGTCCACTGGCAATGACAATGAGCTGGTATAGAGTCTTGGGGCCTCCAGTTTCTTGCTTACTTTCCTGTGATTTTGTTTAAGTTTAGAACTTCTAAGATAAAATGTAATAATATATTTGTAAAGTGCTTTGCAAAACTTAAAGTGCTGTAGAAATGCTAGCTATTATTAAGCATAATGATAAGAAAGCCACATGCCCCCTTGCTGTTAGCATGACTTTCTGCTTAAAGCCTTCTCAGCCTTAGCTTATGTTGTTAGCTAATAAAATACTTGGTGTTAAAAATGAGAGTCCTAGAGAAGTGAAAAAAAAATCACTCAACATATTAATAACTAATTGTATATGTATGCATATATACATATATACATAAACAGCTAAATAACAGCTAACTAATACCAACAGCTAATAACAGCTAAAAAGTGGTAGAGACAGGACTCAGAGGAACTCTTCTGAGTAATGTTACTTCTAAAGTCATGGTTCTTTTCATTATACTATTAATCCCCCCAGTCTGGAAGCTTTGTTATTTACCTCTTTGTATTTTAAAAAAAATTATTTTATTTTTAATTTATGAAATTAAATAAGCATTTTTATAGCACAGAAGAATAAAAAAAGATGATTGCACATGAAACTGCAAATCGATTATGTTCAACTCAATTCCTTTTAAACATATAAAAAAGTTATCATGTAAATTTCTTTTTTCCCCTTTTTTCTTTAATTTTTTTTTCTTCAATTTTCTGTATCTCAGTTTCCTCATCTGCCAAATGGTTCCAAGATCTGCCCCATGGTTATCGTTAAGGATCAAATGATACAATGCAAATGAACCTGCTTTACACAATTAAAAGCACTAGCCCCAGGGGCAGCTAGGTGGCTGCAGTGAGTAGAGCACCAGCCCTGGAGTCAGGAGGACCTGAGTTCAAATCCAGCCTCAGACACTTGACACATGTACTAGCTGTGTGACCTTGGGCAAGTCACATAACCCCAATTGCCCTGTCAAAAAGCAAGAACAAACAAGCAAACAAAAAAAAGTACTAGCCTCTGCCACAGAGATGACAACCATTAGACACAATTATGTATATAAATGTAAAATCATTCTATACATGGTTCTATTCATCAGTTCTTTCTCTGGATGCAGACAGCATCTTCCGTCATAAGTCTTTTGTAGTTAATTGGGTATTTATAATAGTCAAAATGACTTACTTGCTCAAAGTTGTTCTTAAAATAATATTGCTGTTGCTGTATGCAATGATCTCTTGGTTCCACTCATTTTGCTCTTCACTATTTCGTGCAAGTCTATCCATGTTTTTCTTGACTGAACTCATCATTTCTTATAGTACAGTAGTATTCCATCACAATCATACGCCACAACTTGTTCAGCCATTCTCCAATTGATGAGCATGCCTTTAATTTCCAGTCCTTTGCCACCACAAAGAGAGCTGCTATAAGTATTTTAGAACATATAGATTCCTTTCCTTTTTTTCCCTAACCATCTTCAGAAATAGATCTAGCAGTGATATTGATGGGTGGAAGGGCATAGTCAGTTTAGTGACCCTTTGGGCATAATTCCAGATTGCTTTCCAGAATCATTGGATCAGTTCCCAGTTCCACCAACAGTGGATTAGTATTCCAATTTTTCCATATCCCCTATAACATTTGTCACTTTCTCCTTCAGTCATTTTAGCCAAGCTAGTAGATGTAAAATGATAACTCAAGGTTGATTTAATTTGCATCTCTCTAATCAATAATGATTTAGAGCATTTTTTCATATGACTATAAATTGTTTTGATTTCTTCATCAGAAAACTGCCTGTTTATATCCTTTGAACATTTATCAACTGGGGAATGACTCATATTCTTATAGATTTTACAAAGTTCTTTATACATTTGAAATATAAGACCTTTATCTGAGAAACTGTCTATAAAAATTTCCCCCAATTTTCTGCTTTCCTTCTAATCTTGGTTACATTTGTTTTATTTGTATAAAACCTTTTTAATTTAATGTAAACAAAATTATCCATTTTATAAGGACTTAAGTAAGGGCTCTGCTCTCTATCTCTTGTTTACTTGTAAATTGTTTACCTATCCCTAAGTCTGATAAGGAATATGTCCATGTTCTTTAAATTTTCTTGTGCTTTCTTTTATCTAGGCCATGTACTCATTTTGACTTTATCTTGGTAAATGGTATAAGATATTGGTCTATGCCCAATTTCTGCCATACTGCTTTTTAGTTTTCCCAACAATTTTTACCAAATAATGAATTCTTATCCCAAAAACTTAAGTCTTTACACTTGTCAAAAACAAGGCTAGTATATTTATTTGCTGCTATAAATTGTATATCTACTCTGTTCCATTGATCTACCTTTCTCTTTTTTAGCCAGTATAAGATAATTGCCACAAACCTTCAATTTGTAAAAAAAAAAAAATGCAATCTCTGCAAAGCATAATAAAGCAAAGCGCAATAAAATTAGATATGCCTATACCTCAGAAAGTTAAATGTTGTTTTAGGACTTTCACAAAGGCTACTGTTGTTCTGAAAGAAATTATTTTTATAATAATTCCCACAACTTCAATGGTAGGAATGTAGAGCAGAGGTGAAAAAGTGATGAGTTATAACAATCCTATTTTGATAATGCGTTGTAGTTTATAGCAAACTCTCCGTACAACTCTTTCATTTGCCACCAGCTTCTCTTCTTGGTTTCAACTCCTTTATCACCTTTATCATGCCTAGGATTAACTCATCATCAGATAGATTTGTCATCATGGAGATTACTCCAGTTTTGTTACACACCTCAGTTACTCCTGCCTCAAGTGATGGGAAGACTAGAGGGTGAAATAAAAAACTCCTGCCTTATTCACTCTTGATAGAGGACTCAAATCCATTGTCTTTCAAAATCCTGTACAGCACCTCCCTCTCCTTCTCAGCTTCCTTTTGTATATTAGATTATAAGCTCCTTGAAGAAATTGTCATTCTTACTTTCTATCATCATCCCTTAGCACAGTGCCTGGCACATAGTAGGTGCTTCACAAAAGTGTATTATATCATAACTGTGATTTATATAGTGCACAGTATTGTTATCCCCATTGTACAGATAAAAGAGGTTAAATGATATGCTCAAGGTTACACAGCCAATGAGAGCAAGGTCCTACGACACCCTTTTCATGATATCAAAGAATTTTCGGAGGATAAAAATGTATGCAAACCATTGCTAGAGATGAGGCTTATCCTCTTGGCAGCCTGAAAAAGGGTAGATAGACCATGAAGCACTGATGCCTAGGAATGTCAACTCTATGTAGAGTCAGCTTTATCATTGCCCTACAAGAGAAGTATCATTGCCCCACAAGAGAAATTGGCCTTAGTCTAAAATTGAACACCCAGAAATGGATTACATTTTTTTAATGATTAATTTATCCTTCTTTAAGAAAAAGCCAGTATATGCCCATTGACTGGGAATGGGAATGGGAACGGCTGAATGACTGAACACAATGAACTATAAAAAATGATGAATAGGGAGAATTAAGAGAAACTTGGGAAGATTTGTTTGAAGAGCAAAACAAGCAGAACCAACTGAATCATTGTGAGCCAATTAATATTTATTAAGCATCCAATAATGTGACAGGCACTGTAATAAGTGGTAGAGGTTCAAAGAAAGGCAAAAACCAGTCCCTGCTGCCATGGAGTTCATAGGCCAATAAGGACATAATCTACACAATAACAACAGTAACATATAGGAAAACAGCACAAAAAGACATCAAAATTCTGAACAACTAAATAGGCCAACTTGACTTCAGAAGACAAATAATAGCTGACATTTATATAGCGCTTGCTGTGTGCCAGGTACTATGCTAAG
Organism: Trichosurus vulpecula; assembly: GCF_011100635.1. Lineage (NCBI taxonomy): Eukaryota > Metazoa > Chordata > Mammalia > Diprotodontia > Phalangeridae > Trichosurus > Trichosurus vulpecula. The sequence continues at coordinate 36,800,724 of NC_050581.1, forward strand.
CACTTGATGATTATTAGCTTATTCGATCTTCACAACAATCCTGGGAGGTGCTATTATTATCCCTTTTTTACAGATGAGGAAACTGAGGCAAAAAGAGGTTAAGTGACTTGTCCAAGGCCAAAGAGCTAGTAACTAAGGCTGGATCCCAGCTTTCTTCTCCTTTCCTCTCCTCCCCTCCCTTCCCCTCCCCTTCCCTCTTCTCCCCTCCCCTCCTCCTTTCCTCTTCCAATTTCTCTCTCCCCCCTCTCTTTTTTCTGTCTCTCTGTCTCTCTATCCACAATGCTACCGTATATACCTCTCTTTTCTCTGAATAGAAGTAGTGGATGTTGGCTGTGTAATGAGGCATACTTTATCAGACGTGTGTCTGATAAAACACAGTCCCTGTGTTTTGGTTAACTGTATTTTGTTACAAGGGCAACTTCTATGGAGAGGTGCAATACATAGTAATGTATTACTAAAAACCAAAAATTAGAAAAAAATCCTTAAAAAAAGGAACTCTACTATGTCCAGATCTGAACTTTTAAAAATCTCTTAAGAGACCACTATTTATTTGCATTACAAAAGGACTTACCACAAAGTTCCTTTAAATAGCAAGAATGATTAGTACATTTAGAATCTTAAAACTTCAATTAACAACCAGCTTTTCAGGAACACATTCATCACATTTACATAATAAAAGATAATTTTAAATAAGGAAGTCCATGACCTATAATGGAGTTGTACTCTGAAATTTTTTGAAACTTGGAGTCAACTTTACCCAAAGAATAAATATTATAAAACTATAAAATCTTAAGAGTTAGAAAGCATCTCAGGAAGTCATCTAACCCAATCTTCCTCCAGATCACTAAAACTGTTGCTAATGCCCCAACATCACCAAAACTGATTTAGGGGGAGAAGATTAGAATGGAAGTGGTAGTGGTAGGAGTCTTTAAATTTCCTACTTAAATTTCTCACCCCCAATTTTTGAAAAAGGCACTCATGTCAACATCTCCCTTGTGTATTATCTTTGTACCTTTTCCATATTCCCTATTTTTCTTAAGAGCAGGATGATAGAGCACAAGAGTATACCCAAAAGCTGATATAGGGGAGGGATAAGCTTGTTTCCATGCATGCCCTAAGCCAGTCAAAATGGACAGGCCCCATAGACAAATGGGATGGAATGTCGGGTCAGTGAAGGTGCAAGGATAGGACAATAGATTTTGAGTTTTTTTTAATAATTTATTTTAATAGTACATGCGAAGACAATTTTCAACATTCATCTTTGTAAGATTTTTCAGTTCCAAATTTTTCTCCCTCTGTCCATCTCCTTTTCCCCTCCCCAAGACAGCAAGCAATCTGATATAGGTTATCCGCATATACATTATTGCACAGCAATAGTGTAAAACATATTTCCTCATTAGTCATGTTGTGAAAAAAAAACAGAACGAAAGGGAAAAAAAAACACAAAAAAGTGAAAACAGTATTCCTTCAATCTCCATTCAGACTCCATTGGTTTTTTCTCTGGATGTGGATAGCCTTTTCCATCATGAGTCTTTTGGAATTGTCTTGGATCATTGTATTGCTGAGAAAAGCTAAGTCAATCATAGCTGATCATCGCGTAGTGTTACTGTGTATAATGTTCTCCTGGTTCGGGACAGTGGATTTTGAACCAACATTTCTGGATCTAGTGGCTAGACAACCATCGTCCAAGAGCCCTCTTTTGTATGTGGGGGGTGGGGGTGGGGGAGAGGGACAAAGTCATAGTCTGGCCAGAGGCACCTTCTGCTTCCTACAGTTCTGCTTTGTTCTTCCAAAATTCTGTAAGAGATATTATTAGGTTCCAGAGGGCACAATGTCCTGCTTCAATCTCCTATGACGATACCCTGAATGAAAAGTACCTGAGAAAAGCTCAATGTTGCCTTTCCTCTTTCAGTACTGGATGGTGGAGCGGAAAGAGCACTGGCTTTGAAGTCAGAGAACTTGAGTTCAAATCTAGATTTTGATATTCATTAACTTTGTGGCCTTGAATAAATAACTTTTCTAGCCCTCAGTTTTTTTATATGTAAAATTAAAGGGCTAGGTGGTGTCTGAGGTCTACAACAGCTCTAAATCTATGATCCTATGAAGATCTAGGGCAGCTAGGTGGTCCAGTGGATAAAGTGCAGGGCATGGAGTGAGAAAGACTCATCTTCTTGAGTTCAAATCCAACCTCGGACACTTACTAGCTGTGTGGACAAGTCACTTACCCTTTTTGCCTTTGTTTCTTCATCTGTATAACGAACTAGAGAAGGAAATAGCAAACCACTCCAGTATCTTTGCCAAGAAAACACCAAATGAGGTCACAAAGAGTCAGACACAACTGGAAAGGACTGAACAACAAAAACATGAACACTACCATCTCACACACTCACAAATGGCCCATCTTCATCTGTGACCACACTTCTAAACTATATATATATATATATATATATATATATACACATATATATATATGTATATATATATATATGTGTGTGTGTGTGTGTGTGTGTGTGTGTATAAAACACACATATATAATATATAATACACAGCTAGCACTTATAGAACACTTTATTTATGAGACATACAACATTGTGCCCATGACTTTCAAGTCTTCATGATGGCCAGTGGCCATCCAATGCTCAATGAGAATGAAATAGTAGCTTAAAAATCATGTCTTAGCCTTTGAGGAGAGCCCCCACTCCACCCCCATCCCACCCATGGTGTGGCTACATACAAGATATTAATGAGTCAGAGAATATCTGAATAAAAGCAAGGGGTGGGGGAGGGAAGGGGAGAACCATGGAGAACAGATATTATTAACTCAATCTGGGCTTCTTCTGAGAACTCCAAACATGATTTTAAACCAGAGTTGGTTGGTAATGAATTGCTTAAGGACATACTCCCTAAGGATGGAGCAGAAATCACTAACTGAACGTAGGCTTTTCCTAAAAACTCACAACATGATTTAAAACTGGAGTTGGTTGGTAATGAATTTCTTAAGGAAATACTCCCTAAGGAGGGAATCAAACTTACTGTGAGAACACTCACTAAATAAATATTTGTCCAGGGCCATATCAGCTTTATGACATAAACAACTTAGTCACTAAAGGAGTTTTCCTTGACTTTGTTATAGCTACTGAACCAGGATCTTAAGTTACATACAAACTTTTTAATATAATACTAAGAGCCCACTTTCCAATTCCCATCAAACCCAGAAATAGATCACAAGGTACTTTTCTCCCTGGGCTATCCTTCTGGAAAACTAAAGAAGAAAAAGAAAAGGGGAAAAAAAAACCCCTACATTTTTCTGGCTTTAGCTCTGTCATTAGCTACACATACAATAGCAACCTCCTGCCAATTCTGCAGAAACATGATGTATTAGTCTTTCTTAACATTTATCAAGTGCTAAAAATGTACCAGTGTACGTACAGAAATTCAATTTAACCAGCACCCTTCTTAAATGCCTTAGGTATTTTGTATTTAACTCCTAATTACATCTAGTAGGCACTGTTCTGAACAAGACTGTATATAGAATTGGGGAAAGATCTGCTAACTGCCCCCCAGGAGCAAGCATTCTGAAGAGGGTATATTCACACACAAATAAGAGGGCAGATGAATATATGTGGGAAAGATCTTATTCTGTATACAAACAGTTTTCTGTTTTGCTTTGTTGCAGAAAAAGAATTGGGGGGAGCAGTTGGTCCTTTGATTATTCCACTAAACTCCAATGCCTCCAGTTCCCGTTCAATGTATGCTTTCAATCTAAGCAGAAAAGTAATATACAAAAGTAACGGAGGGAAGAGGAACCACAGAAGTATGGTGAAATAGTATTAGTTTCCTGCATGGGCCGAATGATAAGTATATGGGAGCCTGAAGGAGGAAGAGGATGGGTTGTCTGTTTCATGTTGTTGTTGTTCAGTCATTTCAGTTGTGTCCGACTCTTTATAACCCCACTTGGGGTTTTCTAAGAAAAGATACTGGAGTGGTTTGCCATTTCCTTCTCTAGCTCATTTTACAGATGAGGAAACTGAGGCACGCAGGGTTATATGAACTGCCCAGGGTCACACAGCTAGTAAGTGTCTGAGGTCAGATTGAATCTCAGGTCTTCCTGACTCCTGGGTAAATGGTAAGGCCCAGAAGACATTAGGATGCAGTGTGGCAGGGCAGACAGTGAGGCCCGATTGCTGTTCATCGTACTAGAAGGATTGTAGTTGGTAATTCCCTGCTCTTCTAAGTGATATGAACAACCACGCATATTTTGTGAGGTGCCTAGACCACCACCATTGGAAGGGGGCAGTGGGCTCATAGTTCAAAACAAAACAGGAATCCTGACTTTCTCTCTCCAGGGGTGGGGGTGCCAATGGGGGCAGTATTGGGCGTGGAAAGGGAAGAAGGCACTGGCAGGGAAGCTGGGGGAGGTGGCATTCCAGCATGCTTGCTCCACTAGGCCCCTGAGTCCTGGATAGGCTATGGCTGGCACTGAAGGAGAAAGTAGTCTGGGGCAGAAGAAGTAAGTCCTACCCAGTTACCAAGAAACTGGCACCTAGTCCAACCAGCACCTGGAGGGGTAGAGGAAGCATTTAACATATTCTGAAAGAGAACAACAAGGAATTAAAGAAGGCTATATTAGTGAGTAAGGAAAATTATTTTATCAGTCTCTAAAATTTTAACATTGAAAATAAAAACAGAATAACTCCACAGCAGTAATTTATGAAATGGAGTCCATGCATAACAGGGGTTAAGCAAGATGATCCATTGGGGGTCAGGAAGAAAATATTAGAATTTCTCTTTCCATTTTTTAATAACAAAAAAGAAATAAATTAAACATTAGGGCAACTAGATGGCACAGTAGATAAGAGTGCTGGGCCTGAAACACTCGTCTTTGGGAGTTCAAATCTGGGCTCAGACACCTACTGGCTGTGTGACCCAGGACAAGTCACTTAACCTTAACCTTAAGCCTTAGTTTACTCATTTGTAAAATGAGCTGGAGAAGGAAATGGCAAACTATTCCAGTAGTTGCCATTGAAAATCCCAAAGCAGGTCATGAAGAGTCAGACATGACTGAAAACAACTGAAAAGAAGAAAACATTACTAATATTTAATAAACGGATTGACATTTGTACCCTCCCTGAAAGTGAAGGTGTAGACCTAGTGGTGGGATACAGCCCTAATTTTAGGTTGAGTTCAGCAAACCGGTTGTTAGCAGGGGCAGGGCCCGGGCCTACCATGTCAGCAGCAGTAGCGCTTCCGCTCGGTTCTGTGGAGAACTGGTTATTAATTTATTTGAATCCCACCACTGTGTAGACAGTGTGTTAGACAATCATGTGTCACATTATGGTATACAAGGTGTACTGGGAGTAGATTGGGAGTTTCACAGCATGAAGAGATTGCCAATGGTGCTCTCATTCATTCCCTATCAACCTATTGCAACATTTTGCAGTTTACGTGTGGCCAGTTAAATGGATTTACACATTATATTATTTATTAACTAAACTAAACCTCATAAAATGGATAAGTGGTTTAAAACCAATTTTGCAACTTTGAATTGAAGAGAGTACTAATAATGCAAGCACAAACTAACAAGGAAATAAAAGAAATGACCCTTCTCCTAGGATAAGCTCTTCACCAACCATGTTATCAGAGAAATAAAATGGCAGCCTAGCCAGATCTGACAGGAAGCTGACCTTCCCAAATTTGAAATGATCAACAATCTTATCTGAAATATGGGTTTATACCCACTGTCATTAACATTGAACCTCGACCTAAGTACATATTTTGCTTTGAGATATTATGACCTCATAATAGTATGTTATGAGTAAATACAACATTAAAAAAAAAAAAACTAAGATGCTGCTGAAAGTGGTTTCACCTATAAAAAGTCTCCTGTCAGCATGCTTGAACCTGGACATTTTCTAACTTGCTTAAAAATCTTCCAAATTAATGGCTTTGGTGGATTTTGAATGCATTTGTTAAAAATATGAAAGTCCAATCAATACCTTGGAATTAGTTTTCCAGAACCACTGAATAACATCAGGAAAGATAGAAATTTAACAACAAAACTGGTATAATTGAGTATCTTGAATTAGTAAGGATAGCCAGTAATGAACTTTTCCATTTGGATCTCTGTATTTTTGTGAGGAATCCTTTTCAGTTTCAGAGATTCCATGGTGTCCTACATACATAGAGAGCTGGCCTCAGTTAGAAAGGCCTGGTTTCCAGTCCTGTCTCTGACACACATTGGATGTGTGACCTTGGGCAAGTGACATAACAAGAAAACTCTCCAAGACTCTAAAGTTGTGCCCATCTGCATTGGTAGAGGTGTTCCTCTCCAGGGGTTCCCTACATCACAGAAATTTCATGGTTGCTTAAAAAACAACAAGAAGAAACAACGAAATCTTTTTCCAGTTATGATAGTCATTGAAACTAAGTATTGAAATAAATTGAACTTAGAACCATAACTACAAACTGCTGTATCACAAAGCATTAAATCAAGATTTTAAAAAGTAATGAAGTACATCCAATTATATTGCTCTCATAAAACATTAATTATCTTTTATTAATTAAATATTGTTAATAAGTATTTTAGTGAAAGAGTTTTGGACTACTAATAAAATATTATTTTAAAACATTATTCACCTTATGTTAATCTCATCATCCTTTAAGATTTTTATTCATACTTTATAATGTATATAATATAATAAACATAATAAATATGCATATATTAGAAAATGCTCAAAAATTTTACTGAAAGGGTATGTGTTCAAAAAAGTTTATAGACTCAGAAATTTTGTCAAGATATAATGGACAGGATTTAGAGGTGCAAAGGGATATTCCTGATCCCAGCTGTGACTTGAGTATTGGGAAGAAGTTAAGAATTTATGAGGTGTAATCTCAAAAAATAAATAAATTAAATTGAGGTAGCAGAACTCTACTGAAGAATAACAGATTTGCAATGTGGTGGCCCACACTTTTAATTCTATTTACCCAGGAGGCTGAAGCTGGTAGATCTCTTTAGCTCAGGACTTCCTAACTGTAGTAGGGATAAAGCCCATTTAAAGCCTGCACAGAATTCAGCGTTCCTAGGCGGAGTTTCTGGGACTGGGGGGCCACCAAGTTGTCTAAGAGTATGGAAACCAGCCATGGTTGGAAATAGAACAAGTCAAAGCTTCTGTGTAGTGGGGTGGGTAGGCCCTATGAATCACCCCTGTACTTCTAGACAGAGATGGGGAGACACACCCTTAAAAAATCACATAATTTTAGAGTAAGAAAAGAATCCAAGAGGTATCACTATGTGTTTATTTTGTACCTATCCAGTATTTACTTACTTGTAAACAAACAAATTGTATACCCCCAGCAAAATGTAAACTCAGGCAAGAATTGTCTCTTTTGTCCTCAGGCCTGTTGTTGGTATGTAGTAGGTGCTTAATAAATGCTTGCTAATTCATTGATTCAATTGTTATGCCAGTCGCTCTTAATTCCCCAGATTGGACTACTTAAGCCAGCCTAATTTAAGTGGCCAGAATGGATTGCTGAAAGCAATCTCTTCTAAGGAGCCAAAGATCTCATTGAGGAGCCCCCCTGTTATTACAGGGCTTGATGCAACAAACACACATCAGTTGTTTGAATCCTGCCTCAGACGCTTATGATGAGCACACTGAGAACTGCTCATTTCATAGGGAATCTTTCTCCTATTTGAACTTTACACAGGATAACCTGCTTAACCCCAGCAAACACCATTTACTGGCATGAATTTCCATGTTTTATGCCTTGCTTCATATTGATAATCAAGGGGGCTTCTGAACAAATTTGGACGCGTAAACCCATTGAGTTAAACCATCAGTATACAGATCTGGAACTATGAGTGGACAATAAAATAGTGTTTTGGGAACCCCAAACTACTCCTTGCCACAAAAGCTTATATTCTTAACACCAGTAGGGGTTCACTGATGCTCTGTGGCTTTAAGAATGAAAATTTCAGTTGACCTAAAGGTCTTATGGGTCTCTCCCCATTCCCAACATGGGGCAAATCCAGGACCCTCTTCCTTCTCTCCTTTGACAGGGATTCCCTAAGACAAGACAAAGCTGTCCCTGAGATCTGATTGGCCCCTTCTTTCTTGACACAGCTTCCTGGTGATTTAAAGGCAAAAAAAAGTTCTGTCTCCATAGAGTCTAGGCCTCAGACTAGGTAGGTGCCTAAGGTCATGCAAGTCACCACACCCAGATAACTCTGTAAAGAGTCAGGAGAGGGAGGCCACATCTACCAATGCTGAATATTAGGGCCACTACATCCTTGTTGCATATCTTTACTGTCCTTTTTATCAACTGTTCAATGTCATACCTCATTTCATCCCAAAATTAAACCTGAACTAAGAGTGCTTGAACTTCTCAACTCCAAACTCACAGTTTCCTCAACTGTAAAATCAGAGGGTTGGACCACATGACCCATTATTTCTTCCGAACTTCTAAATTTAAGATCCTATGGCACCATCGAAGAGATGCATGGCCAAAAGAGGAGGTAGGACAATAATTAGGGAGAGTGAGGGATAAGAGATGGGTAAATCTCAGTGTTGTACTGGGATCCATGAAATATTAGAAGATCCATAGGAAGGCCTCCAGCATATCCAGTAAATCTTCTAGGGAAAGACAGGAATAAGAATCCTGCCTAATGAGGAAGTGTGGGTGAGTCGCGACTTATGCTCAAATGACATCACCAGTTTGGTGCCAACATCAGTTCACAGAACCATCAAAATGTATGCTTTTAGCAGAATTAGACCTTTATTAGGTATCTAAGTATTTGCAACCTCCATCATTGCTCTGTCTTATCCTTCGGCCAGGTTTATAATTCAGGGTCCCATAGTGTTCTCAATATCTTTCATTTGGCCAGGCTCGCCTCACAGCTCTGCCCAAACATCACTTCCTTCCAAAGACCTTTCCTGATTTCTCTGCTTGTTAGCCTCTTCTCCCTCCACTATATGACTGTCTATTTTTATATGGCCTCTATTTGCTATTATTGTTGTTCAGTCATTTCAGTTGCATCTGACTCTTTGTGGCCTCATTTGAGGTGTTCTTGGCAAAGATACCAGAGTGGGTTTGCCATTTCCTACTCCAGCTCATTTTACAGATGAGGAAACTGAGGCAAACAGGGTTAAGTGACTTGCCCAGGGTCACATAGTTGGTATGTGCCGGAGGCTGGATTTGAACTCAGGAAGATGAGTCTTCCTGACTCCAGGCCTGGCACTGTTTCCACGACTCCACCTAGCTGGCCCTCTCCTGTATTTACTTATCTGTGATCATGTTGCAGCCCCCACATAGAATGTAAGACCCGTGAAGGCAAGGGGACTCTCACTTTTTTCTTTGTAACCTCAGTGCCTAGCATAGTGCTTGGCACATAGTATGCAAGTGATAAATACTTGCCAGTTGGCTGATAGGCAGTTTATATTATATTTTCACAACAATACTATTTGTTTGTTCTTTATTTCACTTCTTCCAAATGTCGTATGCTATATGTCTATCCACCCCTCAAGTTCGTGAGGCAGAATTTGAACTCAGGTCTTCCTGACCACTGACCCTATTGCAATATCTACTATGTTACCTTAATACAGTTAATATTTTAATACAGTTTAGTACTTTCTTGATATTAGCAGCTAGTTAGTGTAGTGGACATTAGAATAGGGTGGATAGTCAGGAAGACCTGAGTTCAAATTCAGGTAGATGACCTTGGACAAATCATGTAACCTCTGCTGGCTTTTTTTCTCACCTGAAAATTAGGAATAATACCTACCTCATCAGATTATTGTGAGGATCAAATGACATAATGTACATATATGTTAATAATGTAATATATGCAAACTTTAAAGAGCTATGAAATATTGGACATTATTATTATACAATGCTATTCCCATTCTCTATTTATTGAATTCATTTCTTTTGAATAACACATTGCTGTACTCTGGCCATGAAACATATTCCACCTAATTTCAATGCTATTTGAGCATGAAACCATGGGAACAGATCTCAAGTCAAAGTATTAAAAAGAAAAGGCATTTATTTGGAGCAAGAATGTCCGTCTCTGATAGATTAGCTGTTTCCTTTATCTTTGCTACCTCTAAACTTCAGCTCATGCTACTGCTCTTAACTAAAATCAAAAGCAAAGGAACATATTTGAAAAATATACATATATAGGTATATATATGCATATATACATACATATATCTATATCTATATCTATATCTATTTCTATATATATGTTAGAAAGGTCCGACATCCAGAATCTAAAAGGAAGTTATACATAGGAACAATGGTCAAAGGCCATTGATTTCCCCTTTCATCATTTTTGAAAGGGGAAATTAAAATTATCAATACCACGTGAAATGATGTTCACATTTTCTAATAATCAGAGAAATGCAATTCTAGATAATATTTAGATACCTCTGCACCTATTAGAATGGCAAAAATAATAATAATAAGTCCAATGTAAGTGGAGCTGTGGGAAAACAGGCACTTTAATAGATTAAATTACTGATTGGACTGGAGAATGGTAAAAAAAAAATATTTTGGGGAGTAATATGTCAATATGCAGCTTGAATCAAAAACCTGATAGTTTCTTGGACCCAGTAGCAAAGAAGATACTCATAGGCAACTGACTTTGAAGTATTAGGGGCAAAAGTATATCATTAAAGGAGGTATGAGAGTATCTTCATTTATTTTTGTCTCCTGGACATACATACATACATACATATATATATATACACATATATATATATATGTATGTATGCATGTATGTATATATACACACGCTTCTGTGGTGGATAAAGCATAGGACTGACAGTCAGGAAGAGCTGAGTTTGAGTCTCATCTGCAGGTACTTTATAGCTGGTTAGTGGTTTAACCTCCATAAACTTCAGTTTCTCCATCTGTAAAATAAGGTGATTGGTCTCAATGGTCTCTTTTTAATGTCCCTTCCATCTAAATCTGACATGCTGTTAATATCTTTATTTGCAACTTAAGAATTTTCTTTCTTTAGGGTAGCATCAAAGGAATTGTGTTTTTTTCAAATAATAATTTTGAAAAGAAAAAGTAACAAGAGATTCTCATTCCTTTGAAATAGTCTCTTAGGAATTTTTAGGGAGAACCCCAGATTATCATCCTTCTCCAAGTACAGGAGAAAAAATAATTTCACCTATCTTGGGATAACATTCTATCCCAGAAAGAGAAAAAATTGATGTGAATTAGAAATATATCATCTTCTTTTGCTTTTCAAATCTGGTCACCCTATATGCACTAGAAAAAAAGTGTTTCTATAATAAATGAGATATTAATGACAATACTTATCTTGAGCTTTGTAATTTGGTTAACTGTTCTGACTAGTTTTTTTTTAATGTTTATTTCTAGATACACAACAGAGTAACTTATTCACTGTGATTCCCATCTCCATCCCAACACCCCACAAAAACTGAAAAAAGCACACAATTTTCATAGTCACATTCAGCAAAATGTGATATTTAAGAAACCTACGTAAAGCAAGTTGGGGGAGGGGGAAGTCTCTAACAGCAATGTATTCATTTGTTCTTTCAAGCATTTTGCACGGAGAGCAAGTTCTTTCTTCTTTATTCTACTCTTAAAATGAGTCTTCCCAGCCTGTCACAATTGTGACTAACAAAATTTCTCTGAAACTATCTCAGCATTAGGTAATGTCTATTATTAGTCTTATAGATATGCATCACTTCCTTTTAGAATCTGGATGTCAAACCTCTTTCTGATACGTTTGCATCATGTATTTTTCACAATATGTTCTTTTCCTTTTAATTTTAAAGATATTGCTTTTTGTTGTGTAAAATTCTTTTACTCTATATAATTAACTCCATTGTTTTGTTTGCAATGATTTCTTCTATGTACTTGATTGATAAAATGTCCCTCTTCTCCATTGACTGTGTATTCTTGTATCCGCTGATAGAAGACCTATCACGCTGTATGTCTGACATCTTCTTGCCATACTGTTCAGCTATACCCTCCTCTTCTTCCTCCTTTGACCACTGTACCAGCTGAAGTCCTGGGGTCCTGCACTCCTGAATTCTGAAGAGTTCACCATACGAGCACCCTCAGGCTCACCATGCAGCACTGTCTACATCTTTGCCAAGCCACCACAGACAATATATAATCCATACCCCCTAGCCCAATTTTCAACTTGCTACGGATTAGTAATCAAATCAACACTACCATTTCTGGAAAAGATGATTCATTCAATTACCCCACGATTCCATTCACTGTCCCCATTGTCACTTCCTAAACCAAAATATCCCTTTCCTTGGTCATCACTTCCCTATATGTATTGTCTTCTACTATTAAAATGTAAACTCCTTGAGGGTAGGTACTGTCTTGCTTTCTGTATTTTTATCTCCTGTAGTTAGCACAGTGCCTGGAATATAGAGACCTGTTAATAAATATTTTTCCCCCATTCAAATATGCACTGTTCCTTAGAAGTCAATATTCAAATACCTCTTATGCGCACATTCCTACCATCTAATTTTTATTATTATAACTACAGTTAATGGAAGCATGTTGGGTTATTGGGTTTTGGGGGGGGCTTGTTTTTTTAATTCTTCTTTGAGAGGAGGGGCCAATTTAGGGTAGCCTTGTTTAGTAGCAACATTTAATATTTCATGACTTACCAAATCAACACAGCACATGGTAAATAAAAAATCTTTCAAGGAGATAAACAAAAAGAAAACATGGTTAAGGAACTGAATGTAGAGTGTCTCAGAACACATCCTTTTGAGAAACTTGACTTCCCAATAGTTAATTAAAACCTTCGCTGATGAGCAAAATAGTCTCATCTTCAACCCTGTTCAGATAACATCTGTTACTTCATAAAATCTTGTGCAATATCTTATTAGGGAAATTCAGAGTTAAACTCCTCTAACGGTGATGATCTCTGATAAGTTCTTGGGTTCTTATAGGATCAACAAACTCCTGCTACTATCATGGAGTACCCACAGTCTCCCAGACTGCAACACACATTGGCCAAATTAAAGACTGCAAGGCTCTGACTAGTCTCTTGATTCACAGTATAATCATCCTTTCTATTAGTAGTTGTCCCTGATACAAATACTCCTTTGCAGTTTTCAGTTCTTTCTTTTCTCCCATATTGCCCTAGTTCTTTGAACTTCTCAACCACTTTCACAGAACTGGAACTGGAAAGGACCTTAAAGCCAATCTCATACCAATGATACACATTCTGGCAACATGTTCATGAGTATATGACTATGTCAACTCATTTCTAGTCCCTTAACTTCATTTCCCTTCCTGCTATTCTGTATGCCTAATAGGAGTGGATTATGCATCAGTTACTACCAACACTGCCAAAATACTGCCATAAAACACCATTTGTTTTTCCTGCCCAAGTGAGATTTCTATTAACTTTTTGAGAAACAACCCAATAATCTTATGAAAATTGACAAGGACTGCAGGGGAAGCTTTAATTAGTCAAGATATATACTTCAAAAGCATCCACAGGACCATGGCATTGTAATGGGTAATAAAAAGATTTGGTAAAATAAAAATGCTTCAGGACATTTATACCAACAAAAATAAGTTTCAAGACAAACATTAAATTAAGACAAATATGGGGGGTACCATTTGGGAAGTGAAAGAGCATGCAAACAGATATCTCAAGCAGTTCCACAGTATGGTCAATAGAGCCCTAGTTTGTGTCTAAAAATCTGGATTCAGAGTCTGAGCTTCAACATTTAACTTTCTGTGTGACCCTGAGCAAATCATGTAATCTCTTCCAAACTCAGTTTTTTCTTTTGGAAAATGTGCATTCTATCACTTAATGCTATTCACTTCAAAAGGTTGTTGTGAGGAAGATATTTCCTGTACTTTGAAGTGCTATATAAATGTGATCTATACAAATGACTGTACACAAATACTAAAAACATAAATGGAACGTTAAAAGCAACATTTCCCTAGTATATACCTGAGCTTAAGAATTCCTTTTCCATAGGGATGTAAAATAATAGCTATCATCTATTATAATCCCTATATCTTTCCTATCCTTGCCCTAACAGGCAAACATGATTTTTTTTTCTTCTGCAAATATCTTTGGATCAATTCAGTTCAACAAGCATGTTAAATTATCTAACCAAAAATGAAAGTTGGCAGAAAAAATTCTCTAGTACAAACACTTTTCAAAAACTGAATAATGGAAGCCTAAAACTTAATATTTTTATAAAAGATTATAAGATTGACTTGTTTTGTGAATATACTTAAAAATGAAAGTGCTTGAATTCAAACATGTATATATATACATATATGCGTGTATATATACATATATATATATAGGATACTGAATACTTGTTTAATGTTAAAGGAATGGGAAAAAATGAGATAACTTTTTTATCCTGTCTTTAAGAAGCTTACCTTCTATTGTGGGAGGTAGGGAGGCATAACAGAAACAAACAAGTTCAATACCAAATAATTTATAAGTGCATAAGGGGTGCGAAGTGATAAATGCGAAGAAGAGAGGTTATTACTATGAGTGAGGGAAGGAGACAGAGAAATTTTCATGGAAGGGGTGAGTACTACAGTTTGTTTAGAAGATTGTGTCTAAAAGGTAGATCACATAGTATGAGATAAAGCTAGAAAGATAGGGTCGTTCCAAATTGGGGAGGGTCTTGAATTCCAAGCTAAGAGGCTTGAACTTTGTTCAGTGAGTCACTGGAAGTCAGTGAGGGGGGTCTGAATAGAAGAATGACACGAATGGATCTATGCACAAGGAATATGGTCATTTAGAGGTTAAAAGATCTGTTAGGAGGCAAATATAATGATCTAGACAATGAGTAATAAATAAGGGCCAGAACCAATTATGACAGTGGCAGTGGAACCAGACAAGATGAAATTGATGCTAGAAATATTAAAGAGATAGGATCAGTAGGTATTGAATTGGATATGAGAAGAGACAGGAAAGTCAAAGGTGGTACCAAGGTTTTGAACATGTGAGATTTAGTGAATTTTGGAACTACGAGAGAAGCAAAGAAGATGAGCAGGTTCAGGGGGAAGCAATTAGTCAACAAGTGTTTATGAGGCATATATTAAGTGCCAGATACTGTGCTAGATGCTAAGGAAACAAGTACCCAGAGTTAAACAATTTCTATGCCCAATGATCTTACATTCTAATGGAGGATACAATTAGTATATAGATATAATTACAGATATATAGATAATATAAATAGAAAGTAATTGCAGTGGAAAGGCACTAGTAGTGGGGGGAAGAGGTGTGGAGAGGGGTGACATTAAGGCCTCTTGCCAAAATTTGAGATTGGGGCTGAATGTTGAAGAAGTTCAGAAAACTTAGGAGGTAGAGGAGAGGAGAGGACATTCCAGGCATGGGGGACTGCTGGTAGAAAGTCATGTATTTGGGAGATGGAGCATCTAAGACTTTTTGGAGATGGAAAAGTAAGACTGTATGTTAGTTGTGACTACTCTTTTCTCAACCAATAGCCTTCCAATAATGCTATATTACAACAAATCATGGAAAATCAAAGTCTCTGAAGAATGAACATTTTGGGTCACTCAAAAGGAAATAAAGTGATTCACTGTGGGTATCAATAAGCTGAAAGATATTGCCACCCAAGATAAGTAAACATGAGAAGGAGCATAAAGGATATCATCAGAGACACATGAGTGGAAAAGGAGGTTGGTCAGTGAAGTAGTGAGGGTGAAGAACAATGATGGCTGATATCATGCAATATCGTAAGGTAGGCCTGCACCAAGAATTTTGGGTGAAGGATTTATGGGTCAGTCAGTCAATCAATCAACAAACATTTATTAAATGTTTATTGTTTGCCAGAAATGCGAGGAAAAAGTAGCAGAGGATTCAAAGGCATGAAAGAATTGCAATCTGCACTCATAGGAAGGGTATCATCTTTCTTCCTGATGTTTTGGAAATGGGTGTTTGTACTCTATAACAGTGGGATCAAACTCAAATAGAAATGGGGTCATCTCTGTAGGACAGTATTAACTTAGAAAACCACATATTAACATTATCTATCTTCCATTGTATTTTCATTTATTTTGTTAGACACATCCCAATGACATTTTAATCTAGTTACAATTGTATTGAAATTGTATCTTGTTCCCCTGAGCACCAGCACCTCTTCTAGTCAGTTTAGTTAGTTTACAAGTAGCCAGTATAAAGTAGCAATAGTAGGAAGTAAGATTGCAAAGAGGAACCTGGCAGTCACCTACTAACTGTTTCAAAGACCAAAGGAACATATTTAACAAATTGTAACATACAGTAACCAAAAATCTGGTCTTGGTAATATGTGTCAAATTGGGGGAAGCCATCTGGGCTTTGCTGTCAGGGTCTTTTGGTCCTACGATAAGTAAATTTCGGTCAAGTTTCAGGCATGCAATTAAGACCGGGGCAGATCATCAAATGTTGATAATTTTGAGATGATGTGGTATGCTATCTTTAAAGTTTAACAGTCAACTTTGAGATGACTTGGATATGTTAATGAACTAACCCCAAGATGGCACGGATAAGAATTAGGCTTTGCCCTCAAAAAATCTGTAAAAATGAGCCCTCAAACTCCTGCTCCCCACCCCACCCCAGCATTCTTCCATCTCCATCACATCCATGCTACCAAGTGCTCACAATTCTAATCTATGGTTAGGGGAGTTATTTTCTGTGCCTCTCCCTTCCCACTCTACCTTGTCCCTCCATCACCATATCCCCACTCCATTTGCCTCTGTACCCTTTTTGCTGTTTGAATCTGTATTTTTTGTGCCTGTTTGCCCCTCTCCCCTTTGTCCCTTATTAAAGTGTTATTGCAGCCTCACTCCCCTCTGCCATCAGGGTCTTTCCCAGTGAGCACCCAAAGAACTAGGCATGACTGTCCCATTTCATAATTTCATAAATTACTGATCCCCCTTTGGCTGCGCTGTGAGGGCTGCATTTGACACTTCTGCTATAAACTGCCACACCACAAACAGTAAAAACATGCAGGTACCCCTTACCTCTTTGGCTCAAGGGCCCCAGAAATATTCCCAAAGGAAGCACAACCTTCCTTTATGGGTTTCTAAGATGTTTTGATGATACTTAAAGGTAAGTACCTAGCTTCAGATCTTTGTTTACATCCACTTTTCATAACAGTGGCTGCCCTGATCTTGAACTTTCTTTCTGTGCTAGTATATATAATAAAGCCGTTCGTGTAAATATGGACTTTTTTCCCCCAAAGGACCTCAAAGACCATTAGCCTCTCAATATTCCTCTAAAACAGAAATAAAGCAGATATAATAGTTTCTGTTTAATAGATGAGGGGGAAAAATGAGACACAGAGAAGTTAAGCCACATGCCCACAGGTCACCAAAGGGTCAGGAGCTTTGGAAGGATTAGTCACAATCCCCATTCTTGGGCAATAACCCCATAACATCTTTCTAGAAAAAGTCTATGTAAATACAATGCTAAAACTCTTAGAAACACACAGGAAACTCAACACAATGAAACAAGATAGGACAGTTTTCCCAATTAAAAACAAATCAGCCTGTGATTTTTGTCTATGCAGGACACCAGTGCAAATCTCAACTGCTCTATAACTCGAATTGAGGGACCAAGAGAGATGCCAGTTATCACCTGTCATGAAAATCTTGGAATGAGCCTCTCCAAAATTAGCTAGGTTAGTCCTTTGAGGACAAATATAGAGTCTGTCACCAATTTGTCACTTGAACTCTGCCCAGCTCTGTAGGGCAGTATGACACCGTGGAATTCTGGCCCTGCTGATTAGAAAGAAAAGTCTCTGGGCCTCAGTTTCCTCATTAATAAAATGAAAGAGTTGGACTAAATGGCCTCTAAGTTCTCTTCTAGCACTAAATCTAGGATCCTACTACTCACTTGTCAGAGTTTGTGCTGCCCTGATACAGCTTTTGAGAAGCCAGTATCACCTCCACAGGAACACAATGAAGCCTCAGAATAAGGCTTTAGTGGAGGAGACTAGGGAGTAATCCAAATAATTTTTCCCCTACTGAACTCTTAGAAGTATAAAAAGTAATAAAAACCCAACCCTTCCTTTAATTTTTTTAAACCAAGAAACTAGAACTTAACTATTCCAAGTACAAATTCACCTTAAGCAGACATTTCCCATGGTCTGAGAGTTACCTCCACATGTCAATATTTACCAATTTTGAGCTGTTGGATCATTTGCTTTGCTATTCTGGAAGGACAAAATATTTATTGGTTATTTACTCTATATTGTATATATAGTATCTGTGTTATAGATTATATATTTATATGTACATATGCATTAAATATGCATGTGTGATATGTCTATTATGCATGTATATATGTGCATGTGCATGTGTATATATACACACATACACATGTATACATACATATGTGTATGTATGTATATACATCCTCGTGTTAGGCATGGGAGGAAGTGAGCATTTTAAAAAGACAAGGTCTCTACTTTCAAATCTAGCAGGTGAAATATGACATATACATAAAAAGATAACTAAAAATATAATGCACTAAGTAAGTAGAACACATGATGTCAAGTGCTATAATAGTTTAGAGCAGGGTTTCTTAACTTTGGGTTCACAGACTCTCAAGGGGTCTGTGGATAGCTTTCAGGAGATCCATAAACTTAGATGATAAAGAAATACATATTTATTTTTCATTAACCTCTAATTGAAATTTAACATTATCTCCAGTTATTCAATGTAGGCAACAAACATTACTCTGATTGGTCTATAGGATATACCAGCCTGTGAAAGGGGTCCATGATATAAAAAGAGGTTGGGAATTCCCAGTTCAGAATTGGAGGAGAGATTCCTTTTACCTGAAGTGATAGGAGCATATATTTAGAAAGTTAGTCCAACCCCATCATTTAATGGAAAAGGAAACCGAAGCCTAGACAGATCATATTGCATACCCAACATTATTTAAGTAGCAAGCAGCAGAGCTGGGATGTGAGCCCACTTCATGGAAGACTTCATAGAAGAGGATGACCTTTGGTCCCAAAGTCCTAAATCAGCCTACTTTTCTCAAAAATAAGCATATATAGTAATTGTTTTATTTACTTTTCAGATCAGTGAATCTTGTTTCCTTAGTTTCCTTACTCCCACTTCCTTACTATCCCCTTATCACCATTATTTCTACAATATCTCTTCTTTTAATTTCTGTCTTTATTACCAGGTTCAACTCCTTGTTATAGTTACCTATTACCTTTCAGGTCAGTTCTCTAGGAGTTTAATATCTGTCTCATATTCTTCCTACCCACTCCAACCCCATACTTGGGGATTTCAATATCCATGCCTAACCTCCCAGTTTGTCACTAAACTTCCACAACTTCCATCTTTATTTCAGAAAGATGCAGGTATGGGCATAGTTTTGATGTCACCATCACCCATAACTATCCCATCTCCATGTTCTAGAACTGTGAAATTCTTTACTCTAACCACAACCTCTTTTCCTTCAATTTTTTTCTTCTGCTTCATCCTCCTGAACCTATTTCTTCATCTTCATCATGACATTCAATCCCTCTATTTCAACTTGTTCTACCAGTCCATCAATCCTCCTCTGGTTTCACTTCCCTCTTTTCAGTCTTGACCCACGGATTGACCAGCTCGACTATATACTACCAGCTGTCCTTGAATCCCTTGCCCCAGTATCCTGATGCCAGTTACACTCTGCTAAACCCCAACTCTGGGTTACCCCTACCTCTCCTCCTCACAGGCATTTAATCTCAACTGGGTCCCAATATTGCACAAAAATTCTTTAATTCTGCCCTTTTTGATTGATTCTTTATTACACCAGCTATTCCCAACCTTCTTCCTGGACTTCCTGCAATACCATCTCATCCCCTCCATCTTAACAGGGAACCTCACCTTTCACTTTCATAGAAAGTCCCTTCCCTTTCTCCAGTCTCTGATAAAGAGGTGAGACTTTGCCTTAACAAAGTTGACTCTACCACTTGTACTCTGGTTCCATATTGTTCTCTATCCTCTGGGATCTTTTTCCAATCCATCATTGCCTCTTTCCCCCTAATCTCCAATCTTTTCCCATCTATTGGCTCCTTCTTCAAAGCTCACAAATATGCTCATATCTCCCCATCTTTAAAATGTCTCCACTTAATTCTGCCATACCTGCCATACCCTCCAAATACTATCCTATCTCTCTACTTCCTTTCAGAGCCAAATGTTTGGAAAGGGCTGGTCACATTTGCTTTCTCCATTTATTCACCTCCTACTCATTTCTTGATCCCTTGCAATCTGGCTTCCAACTCTGCCCCTGACCGAAACTTCCCTTTCCAAGACTACCAGTAATCTCTCCATTGCTAAATCATTTTCTCATTATTATACTTGACATTTCTGTGGCTTGTGACACTGTCAACAACACCCTCCTGTATACACTCTCCTCCCTTGGCTTCTGTGACACTGTCTTCTTGTTTCTCCTACCTGCCTAACTCTTCTTTGCCAGATCATCATCCTTCTGCCCACTTCATGTGTATGTACCTCAAAGCTCTTATCTTCTCTCTATAAACTCTCCTTTGGTGAGCTCATTAATTCCCCCTCAGCTATCACATCTATACAGATGACTCCCAAATCCAGTCCTTCATTACCCATAGCCTGATCTGCATAATACATACTGTGAGACATCTCCACCTAGATGTCCTATGCTCATCTCAAACAACATGCCCTGTACAAAATGTTTGTCTCCACATCTATCCCAAACTTCCCTATTTCCATAAAATTTTTTCCATTATTTTAGTGACCCAGGTTCGCAACCTTGAAATCATCCACAATTCTCCCCTCTCTTTCATCTCACCTGTCAATTGCAAAGTATTGGTGTCCTACATCCACAACACCTGTCATATGCATATATTTTTTCCCTCAAATACAGCCTCTGTCCTAATCAGCATCTTCATTACTCTGTCTGGTCCATTGCAATTTGCTCCTAATTGGTCCCCTTGCCCCAATTCTTCATCTCTATAAGCAATCCTCCACATAGCTGCCAAATGGATATTCCTTAAACAAGTCTGACCACATGACTCCATTACTCAAAAATCTTTAAAGTTTCACTAATGCCTCTAGGACATAGTACAAACTCCTTCACCTGGCATTTAAAACTCTCCTCAAGAAGGCTCCCTCCTACCTTTCTATTCTTATTTCATGCTACCCTCTTCACAAACTCTCTAGGCCAGTCCAACTGGCCTGGTAGCTGATCCTCATATACAACACTCTTTCACTGCCATGCTTTTTGCACAAATAACCCTTTCCCCATCTCTGGTATGTAGTCTCTCTCCTCCATCTTGTAGAATCCCTGCCTTCTTTCAAAGCATACCCCAAGTGCTTCCACATTAGCCCTTTCCTGATTCTCCTTGAGATGCCTGAGATCAAGTGACATCTCTATAAAGCACTTAGGACAATTCCTGGCTCCCCTTCTCCCCACCCCACCCCCACTTTGATATTTTTGTTGTTTAGTCAATTAGTTGTGTCTGACTCTCCACGCCCCAATTTGGGGTTTTCTTGGCAAAGATACTGGAATGATTTGCCATTTCTTTCTCCAGCTCATTTTACAGGTGAGGAAACTGAGGCAAACATGGTTAAATGACTTTCCCAGGGTCACATAGCTAGTAAGTTTCTGAGGCCAGATTTGAATTTAGGTCCTCGTGATTCCAGGCCCTACACTTTATACATTGCACTACCTAGCTGCCCTACCTTGATATTACTTCTATTAATTTTCTTCGTATATATTTTGTATCTATTTACTTATACAGTATCTGTCCAGTAGAATGTAAGATCTTTGAAGTTAAGGTCTATTTTATTTTGGTCCCTGTAACCCCAGAATAGCGTAGTATCTTGTACATGGTAGGTACTTGCTAAATGTTGCCTGAATTTAATTCTTAAATTGTGAAATTTTACTATATAACAATGACACCCAAAAGGATGAAACATTAAAATGTGTCATCACTTAAAAATATTTCATACATATGAAATTGCCTATAATTAATTTTTTAAAGAAGCTTTCATACATTTAGCAGTCAAAAAAAGAGTATTATTAAGGATTTCCATATATTTCCCCTGTTGGGAATACAGCCAAGAAAGAGGAAAAAAAACAAGAAAGGCATCTAGGCTGACAAGAGATGTTGGTAAAGCATTGGTTAGAACTTAATTACTCTTATTTTATACATACTCAAGAGCAAGCTCACACATACGATTTACTGGCTCATAGAAGATAAGTAACAGCAAATTAGAAATTGGGGGGGGGGCAGTGCTACAGGCAGGCACACTAGCACCAGAAGGAAATAACAACCAGGGAAGAGACAAAAAGAAAAAGAAAAACAAACAGAAACTCATGACCATCAACAACTATAATGATAAAACTCAAAAGGTACAGCATCATGGGGCCATTTAGAGAAAGGGTACAATTCTGATGTGATAGCACATGAGCATAATTGGTATTCATCTTATGCCCTTCAAGAAAAGGTTAAAATGGACCATCTGTTCAAAAAATCTGTAACATGTACAAAACATTTTGGAAAGATTTCAATCCAAAATAACTAAAGTGGAAAACCATTGAGTATGAAGGTGGGGTAGGGGCACAAAGTTTTAATTTATTCAGAAAACTCAGCTATTCGGAATGATTCATCACACACAAACTGAATATTGTACAATTAATAGCCAAATTTGTTCCCAAAGAAGAGATAAGAAAATGCACCTGCATCCCATCTTTGCAAACATGGGGGACTATGGGTATGAAACACTTCATATACAATAAGACTGGTTGATAGATTGGTTAGTTTGCTGAACTCTTTTCTTTTTGTTATGAGAGATGGTTTTATGGGTGAGGGAGTAAATTAGACAAGCACACATATATAAAAAACTAAGACATCAATAAAAATATTTTAAAGGATGACTCATTCCCTGAGGATTTTAAAAAGTGAAAGTTTTACTGTATTCTAATCCCTCTTGACTTAAAAAAGCCAACTAAAATTGGTGCAGAACACTGGACCTGGACTCAGGAAGACCTGAGTTCAAATCTGAACTCATACACTTACTGTGTTAGATTCAGTTCCTCACCTGTAAAATGAATCAGAGAAGGAAATGGCAAACCACTCCTGTATTTTTGCCAAGAAAACCCCAAATGGAGTCACAAAGAATGGCATATGGCTGAATAATTGAATAAAATTGGTGAATGAATTCATGGTGGGGAAGAGCAAATCTGACTGGGTTGTTTCTTACAGGTTTTCTAAGTGAAGTTTGAGGTTTTTTTCTTCTTTTTTACTGTACTTAGTTTTCAAAGTATATAAGCTTTCAAGGCCACTTTGCACAAACCTCAAAGGAGCAAATGTAGACATTTCTCAGTTCAGTGGCCATTTTTCTAAAACTGGTTCTGATTGCCTAAGCTTCCTCTAACAAAAAGCCAATTTAAGCTGTTTCTGTATTGCTTTTCTCTTTAACTACAAACTAGTATCACATGTATAGTCTTCCAGTTTTTAGGCTGGGTGTTGATCACTAGAGGAAATACAGTTTAATCCCTAGAAACCTTGGGATACTAAGTAGAGACTCATCTACCTCTAAATCCTATGGCCTCAGGAGCCAGAAAGCCTGGGTTCTACTCTTAGTCATGCTCGTAAACACAAGCTGAGCAAGCAAACTTCTCCAGAGCTTTGTCCTCAGTAAAATAAGGGTGTTGGACTAGATAATCTGTAAAATCATTTCTAGTTCTAAAGCTTTATGATTTTTATACAATTCTCAATTAACCTGAAAAGGTTAAACTCTTTCCCACCCAAAGTACAAAGTCCTTTACAGTACTATCAAAAAGTGAGTCAGTGGAAAACTATGACAAATATACAGGCCAGCTTCTATTAAATAGCTAAATGGGCTATTTTTTTCCTTATAGGAATATTAGAAAATATTCTGTCCTTTAACTTCTGTGAGCCTCAATTCTCTCATCTATAAAGTGGGTTTAGTACTAGGACTTTTATAAGAACCAAATGAGAAATGTAATGTAAATCTACAAATCTTAAAGAAGTATATAACTATCTGCTTTAAGACTGATCTAAGATATCCAGCCCAAATATCTCTCCTAAGCTCTACTCTTAAATCACGAACTGCCTTTTGGATATCTCAAACCCCATAGGCATCACTGTGCAAAAAACTGTTCATTATCTTTCACCCCCAAACTCTACTGTCTTGCCATCCTTTCAGTTACTGTCAAGGGCACTACCATCCTCCCAGTCACTGGTTCATGACCTATGTGTCACCTCCAACTACTTATTTACAATCACTCTACTTATCTAATAGTCAGATCTTATTATTTTTTCCTTTATAACATCTCTTGTCAAAGTTCACTTCTCCATTTACTCAGGCACCACCTTGGACAGGCTCTCATCACTTATGGCTTGGTCTGCTGCAATAGCCTTCTAATGACTTCTAAAGGGATTTTCTTAAAGCAAATGACTGACCATGTTATTCTACCCCCCCCCATACAATAAACTGATGGCTTTCTACTACCTGTAGAATGATATACAAAATCTCCTGTTTGGCATGTAAATTTCTTCACAACCAGACTCATTTCATTTTTACCTACAATCTATCTGCCTTCCTTAAAGGAACAGAATACCTTATTCACTCTGGTCAAGGAATCACATACTCAGAGTTTGAAGGAGCTTCAGTGGCCGTTTAGTCCAACCCATGTGCTAAAAGAATCCCCTCTGTGTGCTGTGTACAAATCTACCATTTGTATACTGTCTGCTGGCTCAGTCCATTTATTTTTTAGTCCAGTCTCTACATGCCATTCAGTGATATATGTTAAAAGGGCACTCTGTGTATTTCTTCTTAGGAATCATGATTAGTCTCCAAAAGCAAAGAGAAAATGATGTAAGAATAGAATTATCACATACCTAGTAAGTATATTATTATTATATATAATATACAGTATTATATATATATATCGTATTATCATATTCAGCCTTTGCCTGAAGACCTCCATTGAGGAGAACCTGCAAAAACGTGAAGTAGTCCATTCCTCTTTTGGACAGCTCTAAAGTCCAAAAACTCTTTTAAGAAATTTTTTCTGACATCAAGACTAAATTTGACTTCTGCAAATTAAACTGTTCCTGGTTCTTCACTTTAAGACTGAAGCTCCTAAACTTTTTGGTTCATGGAAACTTTAGGGGTCTTGGTGATTTTTCAAAAGAAATACCTAACAGTTTATTAAGTAGTTAGGTCCAAATGACCTACCATTTATGTCCTATCAACTTAGCAGCTATTTGAAAAAACTAATATACAAATTGAAAGAAAAAATATTTTTTTATTTCATTCTCCAAAAGACTCCACAATTAAATTATTAATTGGATGTGTACACCTAATAGGTACTGCATAACTCAGGGGTAGGGAACCTGTGGCCTCAAGGCCACATGTGGCTTTCTAGGTCCTTGAGTGCAGCCTTTTGACTGAGTCCAATCCTTTTATTGAGGGTATTTGTTCTGTGAAGTTTGGATTCAGTCAAAGGGCCACACTTGAGGAATTAGAGGGCCACATGGGGCCTCGAGGCTGCAGGTTCCTCACCCCTGGCATAACTTCTCAAACTTTGGCATCAGATTGGACACCACCACCTTCCTTTCCTGTTCCATAATGATTTTCACAACAACTATCGAAATCTCGGCTTCACAAAGATATGACATCACAAACAAGAATGTCCAAGAAATTACTGGCATAACTAAAAGTAGAAGTAAACAAAAACATATCTCAAACATCATAAAAGGAATATAATGCAATCTGTACTGCTCTTCCCTCAAAAACTTAAAATATCCTACATTATCCCTGTGAGTTTGCTTCAGGGCACCAGGAACTACAGCTCTAAGGTCAAATGGAACAAATTTAATTTCTCTGCCAGGTGACAGACAACCCTTTAAATACTTAAGGATAGTCATTTCCTCCCTCCCATCAAAGATATTAATATCTTTGGTTTTTACATCATCTACATTTCCAAATATATCCCTCTCCCACCCAAACCTTCCTTTAGAGCAAAAAAAAAAAAGTCAGCAAAACTAACCAACACATCAAACATTCCCAGTTGCTTCAGCCCATCCCTCACCGTGCTAGTCACCATCCTTTGGACCCTCTTCAGCTTACTGAAATCCTTCCTAAACTGTGGTGCCCAGAACTGAACACCATTTTACAGATGTGATACCATGAGAGCAGAATAAAGAAGGATTATCACCTCCTTGTTGCTGGAAAAAAAGGCATAGGCCTTTCTTTCTTTTTTTTTTCCTTAATAGTATTTTTTCCCAATTACATGCAAAGATAGTTTTCAACATTTATTTGTTTAAAATTTCGAGTTCCAAATTTCTCTCCCTCTCTCCCTCCCCAAGACAGCAAGCAATTTGATATGCGTTATACATGCACAATCATATTAAACCTATTTCCATATTAGTCATGTTGTGAGAGAAGAATCAGAACAAAAGAGAAAAAAACTATAAGAAAGAAAAAATAAAAAACAAAAAAAAATGAAGATAGTACGCTTTGATCTGCATTCAGACTCTATAGTTTTCTCTGATGTTGTTAGCACTTTTCATCATGAGTCTTTTGGAATTGCCTTGGATCATTGTGTTGTTGAGAAGAGTTAAGTCCATCATAGTTAATCATGGTGCAATGTTGCCGTTCCTATGTACAATGTTCTCTTGGTTCTGTTCACTTCACTCAGCACCAGTTCATGTAAGTCTTTCCAGGTTTTTCTAAATTCTCCTGTTCATCACTTCTTATAGCACAATAGTATTTTATTACATTCACATACCAGAACTGTTCAGCCATTCCCCAGTTGATGGGCGTCCCCTAGATTTCTAATTCTTTGCCACCACAGAGTTGCTGTAAATGTTTTTGTACCTATGGATACTTTTCACTTTTTTATGATTTCTTTGGGATACAGGGGCATAGGCCTTTCTTAAAGTAGTTCAAGACAAATTTAGTCTTTTTGGCTGCCACATTACACATCTGACATCTTACAAAAATGTCAAAATCTTTTTTCAGACAAATCTCCACCTAACTGTGAATCCTATATCTCATGACTGTGAAGCTGATTTTTTTTGCACCCAAGTGTAAAACTTTACATTGATTGATGAAATATATGTATATGTTACATATATATATATATATATAATACTTTGCAAACCTTAATGCATTCTATAAATGCCAGGTAATATTATTATTACTTATCCCTGTTAAATTTCATCTTCTTATATTTAACCCAGTGCTCTAGATCATGGTTTCTTAAACCTTTTCCATTGCTACCCCAATGCGTCACTTTTGTTGGAGTGGTGTGGTCTGAGGGCATGTACAGTGCAAAGTGCACATGCTTTGTGTTCAGAACCAAGACCTCAGTGAAGTTGCATGATGCAACACGGGTAAGCACTACCAGAAACACTTCAGATTCATGATGCGTTCTATTTTTAATTAATTTTTGGTCGTTGTGCGTTCAGAAACCTTTTGCTGTTGCCAATTTTTTCACGACCCCCATAGTTTAAGAAGGTCTTTTGGGATTCTGTCATATGATGTGTTTGTTAGCTATCCTTCCCAGTTTTATATCATCAGCAAATTTGATAAGCAAGCATATCATTTATACCTTTATCCAAGTCACTAACAAAAAATACTATGTAGCAGAGGATCAAGCATTGAAAGATCCCTGGGTCACTCCACTGGAGACGTGCTGCCATGTTAACCCTAAATAAATAACAACTTAATTACAACTCTGGTCTGGCCATGCAATTATCTCTGAATTAATCAAATTGTGTTATGGACTAGACTAGGGATGGGGAACTTGCAGCTTCGAGGTCACATGTGGCCTTCTAGGTCC
This sequence comes from Trichosurus vulpecula, assembly GCF_011100635.1. NCBI lineage: Eukaryota > Metazoa > Chordata > Mammalia > Diprotodontia > Phalangeridae > Trichosurus > Trichosurus vulpecula. Next base: position 36,828,580 of record NC_050581.1, read on the forward strand.
ACAAGTACAGGCCTTTGATTGAATCCAAACTTCACAACTAATCTAGTCCAGGGGTGGGGAATTCCATCAAAAGGCCACACTTGAGGACCTAGAGAATCACCTGTAACCTCGAGGCCCCCGGTTCCCCACCCCTGGTCTTGTCCATATCTCTATATCTTCTCCACAAAAAGAGTATGAGATGCTTTATCAGCTGCTTCACTAAAATCTCAACAAAGTATATTTGCAGCATTTTCCTCATCTACCAGTTTAGTGTTCTTGTAAACTATAAAATGAGCTGCATGTTGCATGATTTATTCTGGAATAATCCATATTGACTCTTTGTAAACATGATGTCCCTTCCTTTCAAGACATTCATCAACTATTAATTGTAGAATTTTCTAGGAGTCAAGAATCTATTCTATTTTCCTTTTTTGGAAATCAAGACATTTTTCTTTCTCTAACTTTGAGGTAGTTTTTCCCTCTTCCTATGATTTTTAAACATTACTGACAATGACGTAGCAATCATATCTGTCAATCTTAGGCTCCTAAAGTTGAAAAGGACTTTAGATTTTATCTTGTCCTTTAAAAGTCATTAGACTGTAGTTTAGTAGATTCAGCCACAGAAGTTTCATCTAACTTAGGATCAGAGATTTAGAGACAGAAGGAAGCTTACAGGTCATCTAGTCTTACCCCTTCATTTTATAGATGAGTAAATAGGCCCAATAAAGATAAGGTGGTACGCTGTGAAAAAGAAGGTCAACTGGGTGGCACAGTGGATAGACTGCTGTGCCTGGAGTCAGGAAGACTCATCTTCCTGAGTTCAAATCTGGCCTTCGACACTTATTAGCTGTGTGACCCTGGGCAAGTCACTTAACACTTGTTTGCCTCATTTTCCTCATCTGTAAATTGAGCTGAAGAAGGAAATGATAAACCACTCCAGTGTCTTTGCCAGGAAAATCCCAAATGAGGTCACAAAGAGTCAGACATGACTGAAAAGTGACTCAACAACAACAAAGTGTAAAAAGAACTGAATTTAAAGTCAGAGTGACCTGGGTTTGAATCCTGCCTCTGCCACTTAGTGCCTACATAACCTCAGGTAAGTCATTTCACCTTTCCTTATCTGCAAAATAAAAGGGTTGGCTAGATGAGTAGTCTCTTCCAGCTGTAAATATGTGATCTTCAGATCCTATATGGAGGAACTTGTCCAATGCACGAGTAGCAATGCTAGGATCTGAACCTGGATCCTCTGATTCAAATCTAGCACTCTTCCCCAGCACTGCACTAAGAATGTCACCATTTATACACAGTCTGTTATCTAAGTCCATTTTCTATGTGCCATGCAGGAATACATGTTAAACAGATACCCTGTATATTTCTTCCTGGGAATTCTGACTAGTCTCCAAAAGCAAATAGAAAATGATGCAAGAATAGAAACTCAGGGAAGAAGGCGCGCACACACATAGTTGGAATTATTTGGCCTGGTGGGAGAAGAGACACTCCCTGACCAATTCCTTTATAAGGAGCAAAAGTTAATGGCTTTCTTAGGTAAATGCTGAGAAAGGCATCTCTGGAGAAGAATTCGTGATTATCTTTGCAGAGTGGTGATAGAGGAGAGATTAAGAATGAGATATATGTTCTTAGTCAGACACACAGGCTGATTTGTTTTCCTGGAGTGTACATATTTGTTAAAAGGGAGGGGAACTATTAAGTGGGCAGTGATAGCTACATAAAAGAGCATCAATAAAACATTTTTAAAGGCACAGAATAAAACTTTAAAGTGCATTGAACCAACCAATTTTGTTACTACCTTATCATATATATGTGTATGTATCTATATATCTGCTGATATACTGACATATATTATCTACAGATATGTAAATCTATATATATATATATACACACACACATATTTAGTAACAAAATATCTATAGACATATGTACACATACGTATTACATGCAAGCTTTGTTGGTTGTTGAGTCATTGCAATCATGCCCAAGTCTTCATGACCCCATTTAGGGTTTTCTTGACAGAGATACTAGAGTGGTTTGCCATTTCCTTCTCCACCTCATTATAGAGATGAGGAAACTGAAGTAATTGGGGTAAAGTGACTTTCCCAAGGTCAAACAGATAATAACTGTCTGAGGCCGGATTTGAATTCAGACAAACGAGTCTTCCAGACTTCAGGCCCAGCACCCTATCCACTGCGCCACCTAGCTGCTCACTATGTAAATTTAGGGTTTAGTAACTTAAAACTGCACCGAGACTTCTGGAAAACCCTGCGTAATACACACACACACACACACACATACACACACACACACACACACCAAACCACATGTAACAGAAATTCACTGGTTCTTATACTGTCCTCTTATTCTTTTTATATTGAAAGTTTTATACTTGTTAATTATTAAATTCACAAGAAAAAAAGAAAAGAAAGAATTAATAATTTATAGTATCAGGGATGTAGAGCTGGAAGGGATGTTAGAGATCATTGAGTCCAATTCCCTCATTTTACAGATGAGAAAACTGGTTAAGTGACTTGCCCCAAGTCCCACAGCTAGCAGAATATCTGAACTAAGATTCAGACCCAAGTCTTCCTGAATCCAAGTCAACCATTTATTATTATATGATTACACCACCATGGCTTTTCTCTGATGTATGCCATCAGAGATCTTGCCTCTGTTGCCAGGAGCTCTCTAACCATTTTTCCCTCTTTGGATAGGGCATGACCATATGTGAAGACAATATTTATCTTCTGTGGGTAAAAACAACCAACTCTGTAGGCTCTGTGATATGATGGAATGAACAACTAATTGGGAATTAGGAAATCTAGGTTCTATTTATAGCTCTCCCATAAACTTGACCTTGAACAAGTCCATTAGTCTCATAGGATCATAGGATTGAGAGTTAGAAAAGACCTTAGAATTTTCTAGTCTAATTCCCCCCTCATTTTTCAACATTAAACTGATGCTCAAGGTTGAATGACTTACCGCACATCACACAGTTATCACAGAATCTCAGAGTTGGAATAGACCCAGAGTCAATTTTGTCCAATCTGTACCTGAACAAAAATCTTCTCTATAACATATCTGGAAAAGTGGGCCAGCGCTGGCCTGAAAACCTCTATAATTCATTTCTGGAGGCTACCAGAACTTGGAATAGTTCTAATTTTTAGTAGGTTGTTCTTTGCATGAATGAAGATACGAAAGATTAGGAGAGGGAATGATAAATGGAGAAAGCTCTTGGAGAAGATGGGATAGGATAAAACCCAGGACTGAAATAGAAAAGATCATCTCTTTCTCAGGGGCATAACTAAAGGAGAGGGTGAATGAAGAGTTAGTGCGTTTTTGAAATGTGGATTAATGGAGGCATGGTGAGGTATCAAATGGTTCCTCAGGCAAAAATCTGGTGGTTTGAAAGACCTGCAAGTTTAAAATCATACCAAATAGATACAATGGCATAATGAGATAGCAAAAACAAAACAAAGCAAAAAACAGCTAATTTGTTCTTGGCCTGCATTTAAAAAAGCATACTATTCAGGACTAGGCAGGTGATGGTCCTGAGGTTGATCTGTTAGCAATATGATGCTCTAGATGTGGTCTGAGAAGGGCAAATAATGGCAGGACAATCACCTGACCAGTCCTGGACAATATGCTTCTCTAATATCCTTGGGCCTCAGTTTTCCCATCTGCAAAATGAGGAAATGTTTTATGATCCTATAAACTACTTACCCTATGCTTTGAATCCATGACATTTTCCCTCAAGTAAAACTATTCAACACAATAAAAATGATGAATAGTCAATCAGTCACCATACTACTTACAATGCCCCTACATTTGAAAATAGTTCATAGTTAATCATCTCACAACCTTTCTTTTCTCAAAAACCAAATAATTCAGATTCCATTTACCTTTTCCTCACAAGACCTATTTTCTTCTCTTTACATCATTTTTTTGTCCTCTCTGCCCCAAATCTTTTTCCACTTTCACATAGAACTCTTAAGTCATTCCGGCATGTTACCACTAAGAAAAAAGACAGGGATGGGGACTGGATCTTTGATCCCATCGGTGTGTGGAAGTCTCCAGGTGAGGGGACTCCCTCTATGAATGCAGTCATCCCTTCTTCACTGAGAGGATAAGTCACTTGTCCAGGGACACCAAATGTGTAAAAGGAAGGATGTGAAACTAGATCTTTCTGACTTTGAGGTCACCTGTCAGTATGCCATGTTGCCTCAGAGCACAAAGAAAAGGTGTACGTGTATATATGTGTGTATGTGTGTGTATATAGATAGAGATCAAGATTTATCTGTAAGATTAGACCAAAGACTTCAATCAAAGAAAAATTATGGGAGCAGATCGACAATGTGCTGGATGGCATTTGAAAAGAAATCTAATTATGATGATCCTTTGTGATGTATGTACTATAATTCTTTCTTCAATGACGGTCTATAAAATGAATAGAAACAAGAGGGTAGGTGGGGCACTGAAAATTCCCTTGACCTAATCATAAAACCACATTGTGTATGTACTACCTGTTGACAATTTCAAAGAATCATATAATTACAGAGCCAGAAGGGACCTGAAAGAGCATTTAGTACAACCTCTACTTAAAGCACAAATCTCATTGCAACATAACTTAACAAGATCCAACCTTCTTAGCTTGCTGGCTTCCAATGATCGAGGAACCACACTACTTCCTCCCCACAAGGCAAAACCATTCCATTTTTAGACAGCTCTAAATGTGATGAAGTTTTTTTCCTCTGTTGAGTTTAAATCTGCCTCCCTCTATCCATTGATCTGGGTTCTGTCCTCTATGGTTCAGCTTTGAGAGTAAGGACTGTTTTTTTCCTTTCTTTGTATCCCCAGTACTTAGTAGGCACTTAAAGACTTGTTGACTAAGTCAACAAGGTAAGCATTTGATGACAACCTGTCTTGTAGTATTTTCTAATTTTCCCCAATTAAACTAGAAGCTTTTTCAGCAGAGGAGTTGTTTTTTTTCACACTTCTTTTTATCCTCCAAAGCACCTCTGTACAATTCTGGGCCATAGGAATTGCCCAATAAACACTTGTTGAATTGAATTCAAGTATTCTGTTTAGTTGTCAGAGACAGCTGTTTAACTCTTCCCGTTATAAGACCACACCTCACAATATAATTTCCAAGTCAGACTTCCTTTTTTTAGCAGAACCTGACCCTAGTTATTTATGGAACTAATGATTTAGCCCCCATCATCCACATTGTCTAGCCCATCTACAGCGTCCTATGGCACAAATTATCTGGCAGGGTTGGATTGCAGTCTTTGACTATGATTAGATTTTTCAGTACATTTTCTACCACACTGAGATAACCACCATACTTGAATCCACTTATATAGTGTATTCTTGATAAGTGACACAACCATCCATCAGTAATTCACTGGAAAAGGGTTTCTTCTATGTCCAGAAAAACTTAAAGCTTCTGGGGTAGCAAATGACTTCCTTTTCACATATGCTAAGTCTTTGAAATAATAGTCAGTCCTTGATGTATTCACCCTATGATAGAGTTGTAAGTCAAATGATAATAGATTTCAATACTAAGAGGTCCTTAGAGGCTATCTAATCCAATTTCTTCATTTTACAGATAAGTAAATTAAATCTCAGAGAACCTAAGTGATTTGTCCAGTCAGACAGGTAGCCAAGAGAAGACCCAAGATTTGAACCCAGATCCTCTAATCTCGAATACAGAGAGATCTTTCTATTATACCATTATGGCTCCTTCCAAAGTCTGCTGCTATGTGTCAATTTTCATTTTGACATCTTCCAAAGGAAAGTTCAGATGCATTTGTAGTATAGGAGTTCTGTTGTATTTAATATTGTTTTATTATATGGGCTCTGAAAATCTATTTTGTTCTAGGAAGGTATTTGCTATATTGAGGTTAGTCATCATGGAATTTGAACTCTGTACCTCAGCTTTCCTTATCAGAAAATATATAATGGGCAAAATGCTCTCCAGGTAACAGAGTTTTTACTCTAAAATTCCTTGGTTTTAACTCTAGTAGTTTTAAATGCTATGTCTATTTCGTTGGGAAATTAGGTGCTAAATACAGCACATTTCTTTATTTAGCTATTCTAGGATAAAACTGTTTTTCTAAAAACATACCAGAGGCACCATAACTTAGTGATAGAATGTGTGACTGGAATCCCAGCTTTGACATAATATAGCTGACTTTGGGTGTGTCATTGAACTAATCTGGCTTCCTCACCTGTAAAATGGGAATGATATCTGAAGGATCTACTTAACAAAGTTGTTGTGAGGCTCAAGGGGCACCAAGCATTTTTTTTAAGGTCTAAAAATAAGTTAGTGAAAATGTTAAGTAGCTTAAAATATATTTTTAAAAAAACATCTTAGGGTCATAGATTTCGAACTTGAAGGGACCTTAGACATCATGTAATCCAACATTTTTCTTTTTCAGTTGAGGAAACAGACACCCAAAGAGTTTAAGTAACTTGTTCAAGGTTTCTCAGAAAATGAGGAGAAGCAGGATTTGAATCTCAGCCCACTAACTCCAAATATATTATTCTTTTCACCACATCCTCAGTGTCTTTCCCCACATATTTCAGAACTTTATTTTGCATGTCTCTGACACACTTATCAAGGTTCACTGTGTATAATAGTTAACTGAGAATGAATAGTAGTCTTCCCCCAATCCCTAATAGATTTTAAGTTCTAAGAGAGGCAGGACGCAGTCTTACCTAAACTTTGTACCTCCCTGCCACCTAACTCCGTGTGCTGTATACATTAAGTGCTTAATAAATTTGCTTTGCTGAATTGAGCTTATATGTCCTAATGAATATTATTTCCTTCAAAGTAGACATCCTATGAGGCTATAGCCACATTTCAACAATGCTCATACCTTAAAAGAGCTGTCTTCAAAACAAAAGTCACATTCTATTGTATATCCTCAAATGCCAAAATCCTCATACTTTGAAGATTGATCTGATTTTGAAAAATAGCCACAAATCATTTGGAGACAATTCCAATGAATACCACTGGTGATTAAGCTAGGTATGTGAGGGACAAAAATAAGACATGATAAAGAGTCTATTTTCCCCCAATTTTCCCATAAACTCACTCTGAATGCAATTCCAAAAGAGGTTTCTAGAATGTTTTGAGAATAACAGCATTACTAGAATCAGTGTGAAGCTTTTCAAGGTACCAACTTTGAAGCACAGCTTTCATTTGTTTGTATAAATTCGAATATCCTTTTTTATTCCTTTTATTTTATAGGTATACCTTGTATACACAGATTATAGGGATGAAAATATTTTACATGGGATAAATGTTAATACAATTTTCCTATTTATTTTTAGTTCACCTATACTATGATCAGAACCAAAATTTCTATAGTACTTCAAAGCTTACAAAGTTATAGATAGATATAGATACAGTGTGTATGCATATATATAGATGTGTGTGTATATATATAAAGCATATATAGATTGTGTATGTATATATAGTATATATGTGCGTGTATGTATATATAGATGTCTATGTAGAGATCTATCTGTATATTTATATCTCATTTGATCCTCACAACAATCCTGTGAGGCATATGCTTTTATTAACCCCATTGTACAGATGAGAAGACCAAGGCTGACTGAGGCTAAGTGACTTGCCCAGGGCAACAAAGCTAGTAATTGTCTGAGACAGGATTTGTCCTCACATCCTCTCATCTCTAAGTCCCATGATTTATCCACACGTGTCAACTTAAAGCTGGGTGTGATCGAACTTTCTTATCACCAAACATATTGCACTTCAGGGCTGGGAGTCCAAAGGGTAGACAAATCACCTTGTTCTAATCAAACTGGTGAAATTTCTATCACCTACTGAATTTCAGCTCCTTTACAAAATAAGGTCACTAAAGATAGCAGTAAAGTCCCCCCCCCCACCTTGATTCTATCCTTTAAAAGATGATGCAGACTCCTTTTGAAGAGTTCTAATACTCTTCCTGAACAGCAAAATTCCCATGTGAATTCATTGCCTCAGTTTCCACTGAGGAGTGGGCATATTGACCCTGGCTCAGAGTGAATGTCAATGGTCACTGTTTCTCTTTTGGCAGACAACCCTGAGGGTCTTCCCCTTCCAGGTTGATTTTTTTTTATTAAAGGAGCCATCCCTTGACTCACTTCTTAAAGAGCCCTATTCACTGAATGGGCATTACATCACTCAAAGTGAGAACCTGAAAAGACCTTAGCTTCAAAGGGCTGAGGTTTCCCATTGCATCCTGGGCCATCTCAACTCATCCTGATGAATATCTGGCCACTGGACCCAGATGGCTCTGGAGGAGAAAGTGAGGCTGCTGACCTTGCACAGCCCTCCCTCATTCAAATTAAAGTCAACTGCAAGTCATGTCATCATCTCCCTGATGCTATGGTCCTCTTCAAGAATGAAGGACAAACACAACACCAACGGGGCGGGGAGGGTAGCTGTAGCAACTCTGGGGCCAATGTAACAATAATATAATTAAAAACAGTAAGTATGAGGAATATCAAGAAAAATGGAAAGGGATATTTGTTTTGCTTAACTATTTATTTGTTACAAGGGTTTTGTTTTTCTCCCTCCCCACAGGAAGGCTATAAAGTCATAAAAAGTTAAAAAAAAAAGCAAAACCAGAAGATCAGTATCCATTCTGCCTACAAACATATGAAAGGAAGATATAGGGGTAAATATAGGGGTAGTTGGATGGTGACAACAGAAAGGAATGTTAGAGGGAGGGGCAAATTGTCAAATCAGAAATGGTACGATTAAAGTCTAGTTCAATCAGTTAGAAATGCATACTAGTTTCTTCATTAGTAAAGGCCATAAAATGAGCTATTTTAAAAATTAAAAGGTAAGAAATGAATGCTGTGATTACCCTCTGAACTCTTGAAGTTTTCCTTAAGAACACTATCTTGTAGTTAAAACAAGATGAGTAGCAGATCCCAGCCTTGGCAACTGATTATGATTTTTGTTGTTAGTCGTTTCCAGTTGCATCTTACTCTTTGTGGTCCCATTTGGGGTTTTCTTGCCAAAGGTACTGGAGTGGTTTGTTATTTTCTTCTCCAGCTCATTTTACAGATAAGGAAACTGAGGCAAATTGCCCAGGGCTAGTTTGAGACCATATTTGAACTCAGGAAGATAAGTCTTTCTGACTTCGGGCCTAGTGGTCTATCCATTGTACCATCTAGCTGCCCCTAATAAATATGATGAGCTCAATGCTAATCAATAAATTACATCTTAAATTTCTCCCAATAGTTGCCCAATTAGAACAGAGTTCTTGTGTCCCTTGTCAACAACTCTGAGTTCCTTGGTTAAAGTGATCTTGAAAACTAAAGAAAGCGTGATAGAATTTACCAAATTAGAGACTATTTTAATTTAGTCTAATCTCATATTTAATTATAACAGAGGCATCAAATGCTAGTATTGAAGTATTATGAAATACTAATTGCCTTCATCAGGAGCTTACAGGGAAGTAGATTTAATATTTTTTTTCTTGAAAGGAAAAAAAATAACAATACCAACAGCGAACGGAAGGAACAGATGGCCTAGTTCACAGTAGCACCGATATAGGTTGTTAACCAATCTGAACTGAGAGGGAGGATGAGAAAAGACTTAATTTAAGCCTGGTCTTTTCTCTTGGCAGCTAGAAGGCCAGACAACCCAACCCTGTAAGAGACTTGGGTTTTCACCATCAGGTGGTGGACACGATGTACAATTGAATTCTAACTGCTTCTGTTAGGCTGGGAATAGCAGAAGTAAAGGCCTCCCAACTTTTGTTAAATCATTTGCTACAAAAACACCTTCAGGACTTTATGTCTTAAATAGCAACATGAAGCTGAGGACATGCTGGAAAAAATCTTCACAAGAGGAAATTTCTCAAGTTTTCTGCTTAAGAAATACAAATGGAAACAACATGCAAATGAGAATAAAATGTAGATATATTTATGACTTTACCAGTTGCATATGGGGCCACCTCTTACTTATGGTTTTATTTACAAGGAAAACAAGCTTGGGAAGCTGGTGTATATTTGGCTTCTATTCAAACAATTCCCTCGCTTCCTTGTATATATGATTCTTGGTGCCTAATGTGATGCATAAACCAAGCAAAGTACAATGAAGAGGTGAAAATAGACAGATATTTCCTCCTGAAAACTGCTTATTTAAGACATTTTTAAAAACTCAAGTTCCCAGATACTTTTTGTTACTCAATCAGTGTCAGTCATGTCTGATACTTCACGATTCCATTTGGGGTTTTCTTAGCAAAGATACTGGAGTGATTTGCCATTTTGTTCTCCAGCTCATTATGTAGCTTAGGAAACTGAGGCAAACAGGGTTAAGTCACTTGACCAGGGTTATACAGCTGGTGTTTGAGGCTGAATTTGAACTCAGATATTCTTCCCTGTTCCATCCATTCATTGCGCCACCTACCTGTTCTAGAAATGTTTTCATAGTGCTAAATCTCATTTAATTACCAGTCAAGTAGTAGTATGTCTCTGGAAATCACTGAGGTATTTATAAGACTAATTATAATAGGAGCTTATAAAAATGCCCCTTTGCCACAGAAACTGTTGCACAGAATTGAATTTGTACATACTTTCTTTAAAAGGAGTTAATAGGCTAGAGTGAACAGAGCAACAGGGAAGTGATAGTGGCCTGGCTTTTAGTAGAGGCTTTACTGCAAACTAGTTGTATGTGACCTTGGAAATCTCTCACTGCCTCCTGGCTGTTTGCTCATTTCTAAAATACAGAGCTTGTAATAGGGATCTCTACATTCCCTTCATACTCCAATATGACTCTATCCCACAATATTCAGGGTCAACAACTGTGTTATAATACTTTTAACATTGGAGTTAGAAGGTGACACTTTGCCAATGTTCCTTGAAAAACAAAAACTCTTACTTTACTATCCATCAGGAGGAAGGGAAAGGAATCAGCATTTGTATAGTGCCTACTAGGTGCCAGGCACTGTTAAGTGCTTTTTACAAATACTATCTCATTCTTCACAACAGTCTTGTGAGGTGGCTGCTATTATTTACAGTTAAGGGAACTGAGGTAAAAAGAGGTTAAGTGACTTGCCCAGGGTCACACAGCTAGTAAGTTCTGAGAATGGATTTGAATTCTGCTCTTCCTGATTCCCGGTCCAGTACTCTATCTACCAGTGTGGAAGATGGAGCAGGGAGGAATGAGGGAAGGGTTGAAAGAGGAATGAGAGATCAGAAGGGATTTTCTTCTGTGTTGAAGAATTAGCACGACTACACTGGAAATAACGCACCTCCCTATAAAATGATAATAATAAGAATATCAGTTCTCCTATTTGATATTTCCCCCAAGTACTTCAAACATGACTACCATCAGATACTGGATAAGCAGTCACTAGGCAAATAGCTGCCCACGGCTTAGCGTATAGAGATATGCAAATGAGGGACATTTAAAAATATTTGGAATACAAGAAAAATACAGGTCATGTGGAATGGAATTCTTTTGTTACAACTCAAGTTGCATTTATTAGTTATGTGACCCTGGGAAAGTCACGGTGTCTCAGTTTCATCATCTGTAAAAGGGGTTCAATCATAGCAACTACTTTACAGAGTCATTGTAAGGATCAAATGAGCTAACATATGTGAAGCACTTTGCAAACCTTAAAATGGTCTATAAATGCTAGCTATTCTTAGTAGTAGTAGTACTAGTAATAAGTTGCTACCTATTTTTTTTTAAGCATTTCCCTTTGGTTTATAGGATCAAAGAGAAGCAGAGTGATACAGTGGAGAAAGAACTGGCCTCAGAGCCAGTAAAACCTGGCTGTGGAATCCTGGATAAATCACTTAACCTTTTAATATCTGAGCCAACAAAGACAGTAAGTTACAGAGAAGGTGCCCATTTGCATTGACGTAGAGAGTTCCATCCTGAGATCTTAATATTAACAGATCTATTAAATATACTTAGTGACTATTTATTGAATATATACATAAATATATACACATATGCACAAAGAGAGAGGAGAAGAGAGGGAGGGGGAAGGGAAGAAGGAGGGAGGGAGGAAGGAGAGAGACAGCCCCTGAGACAGAGATAGAAAGAGAGAAAAGGGAAGAGAAGGAGGAGGAGACAGAAAGAAAAAGAAAAATGAGAGACACAGAGAGAGAAATGGGGAGGGGGGGCAGGGAGAGAGGGAGAGAGAGAATGTGTCAGTTGATCCAGAACTAAAAAGGACTTTAAAGAGACCTAATCCAACCCACTGAAGCCCAGAGAGGTTAAGTTAGTTGTCCAAAGCCACACAGTAACTACATAGTAGAAAAATAGAGAAAACAAAGGTATAGAGTAAACAGTCTGTTGTGGCAGCCTGATATTTTATAGAAAATCTCCTTTGACACTTTAAAAACGAACAAAAAACAACCTTGTAAGCCAAAACAAAAAATTTACTATGCAGAAGTTACAGGAGCACACGTATTTTTTGTATTAGAAAGGGGCTAAGTCAATCTCCTCTTTTGAAAGACGAAGAAACTGAGGCCCAGAGAGAGAATGTGATGTTAGATTTTCACAACTTAGAAATAACTGAAACTACCGAGTTGTCTCACCCCATATTCCCCCCTCCCCCCACCAAATGCTTCAAACATCACTACCCCGTCAAATACTAGATGAGCAGTTGACTAAGCAAACAGCTGCCTAGGACACATCATATATAGAGATATGCAAATGATGGACATTTAAAAATATTCTGAATACAAGGAAAATACAGGTCATATGGAATGGAATTTTTTTTGCTACAACTCAACATGTCATACTAAAGGCTCAAATCCTTAACAGCAATACACTGGGGGCACAATTTTAAAATCTTGCCTAAGGGTACACAAATACCTTGTCCCAGCTCTGACTGAACTCAAAAATGTAATTGTGGCATAGTGGAAAGAAAACTGTGCCAGGAGTCAGAAGACCTGGGAACGGGAATGTAGTAGGATTAGAATGGGTACCAGTAGGCCTAGGTTCTAGTCTCAATTTTGTCAGTTACTATCCATGAGATTTCAAGCAGCTTACAACATCTCTAGGACTTTGTTGCCTTGTCTGTAAAATGAGGACAAAAAGCAGAAAGGTGCCTACAGTCATAGAGCTTTATACGCGTTAAGTGAGAGACTATTTAAGAATGTTGCAAAAGTACAACAAAAATATAAGGTGGCAGCATGATTAATTAAGTGCCATTACAGTTCATCTACCCAAATTCCTAGAATTAAGAGTCATCAAACAATAAGCATATAAATGCTAACTATATGCCACTGCCAAACGAAATTAAATAGAGCATTTAAATAAACAAAAATTAATTTCATAAAGTACCTTTCCTGTAAGGAGACAGTTTCGGTGATATAGAAAGTTTAAAAGCTTTGATGCTTAATAAATATTCATGGAATAGAACTATAGATGAGAAAACTTCAGATGAGAGAGTAAGTGATACTCTCAAAGAGCTAATAATAAGCACCAAGGTAGGGGCTCAAACCCATGTCTTCCGACTCCTAATCTAATATATGTTCCACTGTGCCACAATCTCTATCAAATTATATCTGTTACAATACTTAAGCCTCTTACTTGATACTTCTTTTCCCCTAGGAGTAGTACTCATTGGAAATCATCACTGACATTACTTTTCCAGATTACAAATGGACCACCTCCCCCGTTTGCAGGGACTCCCGGTTAGAAAATTATCTTAATAAAAACATTCATTGGCAGCCTTCTACTTTATCACGTTAAAGTTACAAAGAAACACTCTGCTTTTCCAGCTAGCTGTAGAAACCATTTGTCCTCTTATCAAAAAAAAAAGGGGGTGGTGGGGAGAATTCTTTGGGTCACTGCTTATCACCAAAAATAGCACCAGAGTTTCCCGCTTCCCCACAACCGCATCCCCACCCCACCCCACCCCGCAAAAAACCAAAACCCTGAAGCTTGGCCTCTACCTAAGAGAAGACACCTGGGTTTTGGTAGCAGACCGTCACAGAGTGGTGTCCCTCCCTGACAGGAATTCATCATGCTCCCTGGGCCTCCAAGAGCCTGCGTTTGTTGGGTTGTTTTCGTTTGGCTTGCATTACAAGCTGTGCCCTCTTACAGATTCTCTGCATAATTAATTACCCTTACCTAGTTCGGGGGTTCTGATCCCAGTAGGTTCAATGAAAGAATTAATTCACCTATTCAAGCAACTTCCTCTCATGAGCTTTATAATCAACTATGTCCTGCACAAGCCCGTTGGCGGGATGAGAACTGGCAAGTCTCATCTGCATGGATGTCTCATAAACAGACCTTGGCACTTGGTGCTTTCTCCGATCAGCCGGGACAATCATGTCAAAACCATTCCTAGATCTGCCCCCCCTCACTATCCTCATCCTGAGACGTTAAAGCATCATCTGAAAAGGTGTGTGTGGGATGGGGGCTGGGGGGAAACGTTAGTAGATTGCAGCATTCTCCGTCATGCCAACACCACTGCACCTGTTCAATCCAGCTCCGTCGCCAGTAATGACCAAAGGAAAGATTCGAAACCTCTCCTGACATCCTAAATGCCTCCTAATAAGTTTCCAGCTTCAAAACATGGGGAACTGGAGACCTCATCCTGTAATGCCAAACCTAATTTGGCACCTCTTCTACCTCTGGTGTCTCTAAGGGGTACCGGTATCTTCCATGAAATTCCACCCCCGCCAAGTCAACTCCGCTGGTGTCACTGCGGACCTGGTGGGGGTGAGGCGGGCACAGGGACACCGAGCCAAGCCGAGCAGCTGTTAGTCGCCGGCGGGAAAGTCTGCCTTCAAAGCTCCACCACCCTGCCCGCGCTCTACAAAGCCCCTTCCTCCTGCCAAACCAAGGCTCGCAAAGTCCCCTCGGGAGAATGGGAATGGGCTGGAGTGGCGGGGAGGAAGGGAAAAGGGACCAGGTTTGGGGAGAAACGAAGGAATCATCTCTCATCCCCCGAATGCCAAGGGCCCTGAGAAAGGGGAGGAGAGGGAAGGGGAAAGCAGCGCGGGCTAGAAGGAAAGAAAACTAGTCTCTTACCCTGGGGCAGGATCTCAGCGCCTCCGCTCCCCAGACCAGTTGCGCCACAGTCTGCTAGTTCCGGGGATGTTGCTGCTGCTGCGGCGGCGGCGGCGGCGGCGGAGGCTCCTAGACTCAGAGGCAGCTGTGCTGGCTAGAGGAAGCAGAGAGAGAGGCTGACGGGCAGCCGGCCGGGGCTGGGGGAAGACGAGGAGAGGTGGGAGGTGGATGGCAACGACGGCCGGAGCCTCAGAGCAGCTGGGGCCGGAGCTGGAGCTTTTCAGCCCTCTGTCCAAAGTCCCTCAAGACTGCCGCTCCGGAGTGTGCGTGCGTGTGTGTGTGTGTGTGTGTGTGTGTGTGTGGGAGTGCGCGCGTCTCTGATTCTTTTTCCTTCCTCCTGGTCCCCGGGGCCAGAGAGGAGTCACCAATTGCCTGGTTCTGGCGCTGAGCAGCAAATACCAGGCACAGTCTCTTCCTAAGGCAACAAAGTCTCTTGTAACGTAGTCTTTTCCTCAATCTCTCTTTCTCCACCTCCCACCCGCTCCTCCTGGTACAGAGCGTTAGAGGAAGCGTGAAACAACCGGCGTCGTCTGGGATCCGGAGGTTGTGGCTGTGGCTCCGGCCCCGGCCCGGGTGCAGTGCGCGTGTGAGTCGGTGAGAGCAGCAGAAAGACCAAACTGCGCTGCTGGGCACCGGAGGCCCCGCCTGCTGGCGGCCGCTGCCCAAGCTCTTCCCCTTTTCTCTCCTCCCCCTTTCTCCATCCCCACACACCCTGCAGGGAAGAGAGACCGGTTTGCAGCAACCACAACAGCAGTCTCGGGATCCGCCACCGCTGCTGCCTCTCGGTGTCCCAGAGTCTGTACGTGGGTGCTTAGACCACCACACCCCTCCTTCTCCCCGGAGGAGCGCAATCCCGAAAGATGGGTTGGTTTTCAACCTCCAGTGGCCTTGGACATTACAGTGATGGTGGATAGAATGGAAATGGGTTAGAGACTCTCTTCCTGGACGCTCTTAAGACTCTAGGGTGGGTTTAACAGCCTCTGATCTCCTACTCCAGCTGTGTTTCTCAAACTCCTTAACACCAGGGCTCCCCAGGCCGAGACTATGCATGAGTATCCTTTAGCCTGCAGTACAATCCGTCATCAGTGATTTCATCAATGTGGATACTCCTTTCACTAGTGCTGATCACAACCCGTACTGTCCTCATCCTTTGCAATTCATGGCCATGGTTTTTCAGCTAAATCCTCCATTAAGGCTCTTCCCAAGAGACTTAAGGGCTTTCTGGACTTTTAAAATTTCTTTTAATATCTAGAGGTGCCAGTGTATAATTCGTACAACCTAAACCCTGTCCATCTGTTGTCTTTCATTCTCCAAATTTAGAACTTTCCTAAACAGAAAAGGAAGTGGGCCAGTGTATGTATATGTGTGTATATGTATATGTATATCTATATAAAAGGAAGTGAGCCAATAGATATATAATATACTCTATAGTGGGCCATATATATGTATATATACACAGGTGTATATATACATCTGAAATGTATGTATACCCATATAGTGTTGCAAAAGTCTTAGTGCAGTTTTAAGCTAATAGTTTAACAGATATCTTTGACCTGTCACTTTCAGATGTCAGTTTACACCTACCATACCTCTTTCTATTTAGTTATTTATAGTTATTTATAGTTTGAGTTCTCCAAGTATGGTGGTGTTCCATGTTTCACAGCTATATGCTGTTGCCAGGTGAATATTATTGGTATGCTCCCTCTTCCTTAATCTCCATTTATCACTATTTATGCCAGTAACATGAGAGGAAGTATATTGGATAGTAGGTTGGGTTGGGAGTCAGAATGACAAGGGTTCAAGTATATCAACCAGCTGGGCAATTCAGTTAAATTGTCAGTTCCCCACCCTAGGCTGTTATCCAGCAGTAAGTTAAAGACAAACTACTTTATAATGCTACGTTATAGGTAGAGGGAGTTTCTACAGATATTGAGTCACAAATCTCCAAAACAAAACCAGTAATACCTAGTTCATAACAAAGACCACATTTATTGCATTCTAGAGTCTCACCTCTATATCAAATGAAAATGGAAGAGGGAAAGTTTTGCAAGCTAGTTTCTCCCATTCCAGAAACACTTAGTTCTCCTCCAAATTATGATCTAGCCAAGAGATTTGGGTGGACTGAGAAGAGAATACTAAAAAGGAAGAATCAGTAGGCGGACAAGGTGATAATGGGAGATAGTCTGATAAAAAGGAGGGGGTGTAGCAAGAGAGCATGTAAGGCTGCTACACTGTTTGGGGAGATGGGTCATAGATGCAGTAAGATAGCTAGTTTGAGCTTCCTGACCTTGGGTTGGGAGGCAGGAGAACCCTAATTACCCCCACTGGAGAAATATCATCTTTCAGATTATTAATCAGTAGAAGCAAAGAAAGATATCAGGAGTGAGCCAGCTGGATCCAGTTAAGGGCATAATAATCCTTAAAACCTGGAAACTAGGTGGTGCGGTGGACAGAGAGGATGGCCCTGGAGTTAGGAAGACCTGAGTTTACATCTGGCCTCAGACACTCACTGTTTGGCCCCAGGCAAATGACTTAAGCCTGTTTGCCTCAGTTCCTCATCTGTAAAAAGAGCTGAAGAAGGAATCCCGAAAGCCCAAATGGGGTCTCAAAGAGTCGAACACAACTGAAACGACTGAACAACAACAAATCCTTAACACTTATCTTACTCCACCTCCCACCCACCCATCCCCTACACACCTCAAAACCCAGGTATATGGAACTTGCAATCCTCTCTAATTCTATGGGATTTAAATTATACTTGTAAAGGTGAACTTTTAACCCTTTTAGACATCTTCCAAATATATATGGTTTTGAGTTTGCTTCCTTTGTCCTTAACCTTGCCTTTCCTCTAAATGCAAAAATTGCCTCTTATATTTGGGTACACATTAGCCTAAAATGACAATCACCTAGGACATCCCCAACCCAGAAAAGCTACCCAGGTCCAAGTTACACACTGAGTCTATAAATAAATAAAGAGAAAAACACACACAGAATGAACCCCCATTGATGTGTTTACTTTTACCAACAAGACGACCAGCTAGAGAATGAGATTAGTTCAAAGCAAAGGCATTTAATGAAATAGCATAATAGGAAATGTAGCAACATGATATTTCCCTGGTAAACCTGGGGCACATTTACACAAGTACACAGACCATCACTGAAAAGAGGAGCACAATAAGGAACATGTATAATGAGGTTACACACATGGAAGGGCACATATGTATGGAAAATGTATGGCCAGGGAGTACATGCAAAGGTAGAGAGAGGCAATGAGTATGTCCAGAGACAGTGAGTGGAGGGCAGCTCATACCTCCAACACAGCAGCCATGCCACTTTCTGATGATGTCATTACTCTCCTACTTGACCTACTTTTCACTGTTTTAGTATGACCTATAAATGTCTACTGAGTGATACAAAGTTCATAGTATTTTCTAGGTGGAACTTTGTTGGTTTCTTGGTCACTACTATGCATTAATCAGCTGGGCATGTGCTTGTAGAGATTCTCTCTGCTTCTAGCTTCTGGCTTCAGCTTAAGCCCTCAGCTGGGATGCTATCCATTTGACACAGGAAGAGTAACCTTTACCATCTGTATTTTAGCTTAAAACTTCAGCTCTTTTGGTGAGGGAAGCAGGCATTGTAGACCTTTCTACAGCATTTAACACTGTTGGCCACTCTCTCATTCTGTATATGCTTTCTGCTCTAGGTTATGATACTGCTTTTTCTTGTTTCTCCTTCCTGTCTGCTCCTTCTCAGGTATAGGCATAGGCAGGTATAGCTTCAGCTTTGCTCAATCTCCATTCATAACATAACTGTAGGCATACCCTAAGATTCTGTCTTTGGTCTCGTTTTTCTTCTCTTATTTGGTAATCTCATCAACTACCATGGATTCAATTGTCATCTCTAGGCAGTTTACATACACACACACACACACACACACACACACACATATATATATACATGTGCATGCATGTATATATATATATACGCATGTATGTATGTGTGTGTTCATTTGTATGTGTATGTATGTATAGCCCTTCGTCTCTCTCCTGAGATTCAGTAACAATTCACAAACTACTTACTAGACTTTTTTATTTTTAATTAGAAGTTCCCTCCCATAAATAATAGGAATTTATTCTCTTTCCCTTTATTACCTCCCCTCCCTTTTACTCACCCTGCACCCCCACTGAAAACCAAAACAAAACGAATCCTTGTAACAAATATTTATAGTCAAGCAAAGAAAATTCCCACATTGGCCATGTCCAAAGACATATGTCTCTGCATAGTAAGTACATTACCTCTCGGTTAGAAGATGAGCAGCATTCTTCATCACAGCTTCTCTGGAATCATGGTTGATCATTGCATTTATCAGAGTTCTTGTTTTTCAAAGTTGTGTTTCTACAATGTTGTTGTAGTATAAATTATTCTCCAGATTCCTCTCACTTTACTCTGTATCAGTTCGTGTAATTTTTCCAGGTTTCTCTCTTCTCTCTTCTCTTACAGTGAAAGATAAGATAATTTCATTACATCCTTATGTCATTTTATATCCAGCCATTCTTGTATTTATATGCACTTCATTACTTTCAAGTTCTTTGCCACCAAAGGAAAAAAAGAGCTGCTAGAAATATTTTTGTACATTTAGGTCCTTTTCTTCTTTCTTTGATCTCCTTTGGGTATAGGCCTAGTAGCTATACTACTGGTTTAAATGATATGCACAATTAAGTAACTTGTTGGACAAAGTTCCAAATTGTTTTCCAGACACCTGGACCAGTTCATTTCCCCATCCAGAGTTCATTAATGTGTCTTTTCTCCCCATGTTCCCTCCCACATTTGTTATTTTTACTTTTTTGTCAACTTTGCCAATCTGATGGATATAAGATGGAACCTCAGAGTTGCTTTAATTTGATTTTCTCTAATTAGTATTGATTTGGAGCATTTTTAATATTACTGTAAATAGCCTGGGTTTCTTCCCTGGAAAACTCCTTATTTTTATCTTTTGATCATTTATCAATTTAGGAATGAATTTTATATGTAAGTTTGAATAAATTCCTTACATATTGAGGAAATAAGGCATTTATCAAAGAAACTTGATATGAAGATTTTTTTCAATGAACTATTTCTCTTCTAATTGTAAGTGCATTGGTTATGTAAAACCTTTCTAATTTTATATAATCAGAATTGCCCATTTTATCTTCTGTGATTTCTGTTCCTTGTTTGGTCATAAACTGTTCTCCTATCCATAAATTTAAAAGGCAATTTCTTCCTTGCTCCTCCATTTTGCTTCTGACATGACTTCTTATGTTTTGTGGTGTGGGGTGATACATATGGTGTGATGTATATGTGATATGTTATTGTTCATCCTTTGTTTTTTCAAAGAGGTCCAATGACCGTGGGGTAATGTCTCAACTTATGCATGAATTGAATTTAAGTGAGGCAGAGCTGCACAAAGTCATTGGCTTCATTCTCTTTTCATGAATCATTGAAGTCCATTGGCAAAACAAGAGTCTGGACCATTGACCTGGGATGTAGTGGATAACCTTGCAATCTCTGACATCTGACCAAGCTCTAAGCACTCCACTAAACACTGCCTGTTTCAGCCCCCTTCATAAAACAAATTGTTCTCATCTGCCTATTCTGCCAAAGAAAGTCTTCAGATGCTTGGGGTAGATATCCCTCTAACTCACCAACAGGTTTGAGGCCTGTTGGTTGCCCTCAACCTGGTTTAGCCATCTGCCCAGTCAGTTTTACTGGCATGTGACTGCTGTACCTGCTACAGCTTCTTGGAGTCACAGGTGAGAGTTGGGTGGCAGGTAGATAACAAAGGTAGATGAGCAAACCTGAAAAGGGTATGGCAAGCCCTTACACCAGAAGTGCTAGTCCTCTCTGAACACCCCATATGCCCCTGTATATAAAATACATATTATAAAACATGTATACATTATGTATGTTATATATGTTACATATAATATACATGCATTATATATACAAGTATGTATGTGATACATTTGTATGTGGTCAGTCCAAAACTAATTTCTGCCAGACTACTTTCCAATTTTCCTGGCAGTTTTTTGTTAAATAGTAAGACCTTATTGCAATAGCTTAAGCCTTTGGGATTATTAAACATTAGGCTATTGGGATAGTTTTTTTCTAGCATGTTGTGTACCTATTGTGTTCAATAAATCAACTTTTCTATTTTTAACCAGTCTTTGATGATTACTGCTTTGTAGTATAGTTTGAAATCTATTATTGCCAGGTCCCCTTCCTTCCTACTTTTTTCATTAATTCTTGATCTTTTGTTCCTGCAGGTGACTTTTGTTATTATTTTTCTAGCTCTATAAATGAATAATTTTGTAGTTTGATTAGTACATTAGGTAGCATGACCATTTTTGTTATGTTGTCCTGGCCTTTTGTTATTGTTGTTCAGTTGTTTCAGTCTCATACAATTCTTCATGACCCCATTTGGAGTTTTCTTGACAGAGATCCTGGAGTGGTTTGCTATTCCCTTCTCCAGCTCATTTTACAGATGAGGAAACTGAGTGAAACAGGGTGAAGTGACTTGCCCAGGGTCACACAGTGAGTGAAGTGTCTGAGGCCAGATTTGAACTCAGATGAGTCTTCTTGACTCCATCCCAGTGTTGTATCCACTGCACCACCTAGCTGCCAGGACACCCGTTGGGAATTGATATTTCTCTACTTTTTTGTTAGTCTTTTTTTTTGCATAAAGAGTCTCTTATAGTTGTAGTCATATAGTTCTTGTTGGTAACTTAGTAGGTAGGCTCTCAAGACTTTTATATATTCTGTAGCTATTTTAAATGAAATGTCTCTACCTACTGTTGGGCTTTGCTTGTAATATATAGAAATACTGAAAGGTTGTGTTGCTTTGTTTTATATCTTGCAACTTTTTTGAAGTTATTAATGGTTAATTTTTGTTAACTCTCTAGGGTTTTTTAACTAAACAGCCTGTCATCTGCAAGAGCCAATAATTTTGTTTCCTCCTGGCCTATGCTTATACTTTCACTTTCTTTTTCTTGTTATCACTTTAGCTAGTATTTTTGGGACTATGCCAGATAGTAATGGTGACAATGAATATCCTTACCATACTCCTGATCTTATTGGAAAGGCCCCATTACATATAATCCTTGGATTTTGTTTTTAGATAGATGTTGTTATTGTTGTTGAGTTGTTTTTCACTCCTGTCTGACTCTCATGACCCCATTTCAGTTTTGTTTTGGCAAAGATGCTGAAGTGGTTTGCCATTTCCTTCTCCAGCTCATTTTACAGTTGAAAAAACTGAGGCAAATGGGGTGAAGTGACTTGCCCAGGGTTGCACAACTAGTAAGTATCTGAGGCCAGATTTGAGCTGAGGAGGAGTCTTTCTGATTCCAAGCCCAGTGGTCTATCCGTTACACCAGAAAATAGATATTACTTTCCATAACAAGAAAAGATTCATTATTCCTATGTTCATATTAGACATTTCTACCTGGATGTCACATAAGGAAACTATTTCCTCTGAAATGGGTACCACCATTCAGAACCTCTCTCTGGTATTGATTAAGGTATTATCAGCCTTCCAGTCATTTTTAACTCTTCACTCTTACTCATCCCACATATCCAAACAACTGTCAAATGCAAAGCAGATTCCAAAGCATCTCATATACATCCCCTTCTCTCTGCTCACACAGCTCCCACTCTCATTCACACCCTTATCATCTCTGACCTGGACTAATATAATAATCTCTTAATAAGTCTCCTGACCTCTCCCTACTCCAGTTTATCCCCAGACATGCCTGTTTCCTAAAGCGCAGGTCTGACCAGGTCATCCTTCCTTTTCAATAAACTCCAGTGGCTCCCTGTAACATCTAGGATCAAAAAATAAACTCCTGTTTGGGACATTTAACGGTCTTCACTCTACCCCAGGTGCCAGAATTTCTAGTTAGTGCTCTGGGACTCAGAATGAAACAAGTTGGTTATTCCCCTGCGCCCCGCCCCCCAGCTGCTCTTCCTCTTTACCTCACCCACTAGTCACTGCTGCTTCCTCAGCTACTTTCCTGAAGGTCTCTTTCCTGGAAAGAGAACAACCAAACCTGTTGCAATTAAGTTATAATTAGATTATTTTTCTTTCCTCAGATGTTGACGGTATCCAGGTCCCTTTCCACATTAATTGGTTTATCTATATTTTGCCAGAAACAATTTGATACTAATGCTTATTCTCAGAGGCCAACTGTTCCAAATGTTATTGGATGCTAAGAAACCATCTTGAAAATAGGTAATAAATCAATTTCCAATTGGTGGTACAGGGATATAACAAATGTTTGCTAAAGGAATCCAGAACACTAGACTCATTTGCCCTAATTTGTTCAAGCTCCAGTCTTGGGAATGGAGGGGATGGAGAATAGCCTTTTGACTAGAGGAGCTAATTTAAGGGGACAGACAGACATACATTGGTCAACAATGTTCCTCTAGGCACTTTGCAAAATCTTTTGCAAGTCTTACTCTCATTCTCACTTGCAAACCAGAGGAAAAGAGAGCTTAAATGATTTGCCTGATCACAAAATTTTTAAGGGAAGAAGGAATTAAATCCAGGACTGCTCATTTTATCCACTAGATCAGAAGGTGAACAAGCTTCATTGAGTTTGCTGAGTCTGGACAGGAAGTTCTCTGTAGTTTTCATGACTAAGCATAGCATTTTTGTGCCAGGAACCCAAGGACTCAAATATGCATAACATCCAGTTGGTTTTGTCTCCTACTTCAAGACATATTTTGAAAATTCCCATCAAAGGGAATGTGTTTGAGAATGAATTGGCTAGGATGATAAATTGTGTGGCACAGCTGGGGAGAATATGAAGAAATACTTAATAAGGTATAGGTATAGTCAGACTTGAATGGCTAAAGATATCCCAAAGTAAAAAAGAAGCTACAAATTCCTGAGATGCAATTGAGATTACATGTTGACTACCTGATGAAGTCAGAGTAACTGGAATCTACTTGGGCGCATTTCCTGAAGTTATTTCCAACATGCTTTTATCTGCAATACAAATGAGAAGAGTCTGCCAATATATAGTACCTTGAAATTCACAGTAAGACAAATTATAATAGCCAAGGAATGATGATTTTTGGTGTGTGGTATGTGGACAAGCATCTTTTCATTCCTTTATGACCGCTATTGCTCCTCTCAATATTAAGTTCTAAGTCTGTTCCTTTAGTAGCTTGCATGTTGGCCTTCTCTGACTGTCCTATGATCAGATACAACACAAACCACAAGCTGTTAACAGACTGAGAAACTTTTTATATAGAGAATTCTCAGGTCTCATGTCCCAAGAGAATAGGAAGTTAAAAATTATTCTTTGTTATTATGCCATAAGAAATGACAAGCAGAATGATTTCAGAAAAACCTGGAAAGACTTACATGAATGGATGACAAGTGAAGTGAGCAGAACCAGAAGAACATTGTAAACAGTAGCAGCAATATTGTACCATGAACAACCATGAATGACTTAGCTATTTTCAGCAATACAATGATCCAAGATAATCCCAAAGAACTCATGATGAAAAATGTTATCCACCTCCAGAGAAAAAACTGATAGCATCTGAATACAGACTGAAGCATACTATCTTCCTCTTTCTTTTCTTTTTTTGTTTGGGTTTTCTTCTACAAAATGACTAATATGGAAATGTTTTACATGATTGCATATATATAACCTATATCAGTTTGCTTACTGTCTCAGGGATTCGGGAGGGGAAGAAGGAAGGGATAGAATTTGGAACTCAAAACTTTAAAAAAGTGTTAAAATTGTTTTTATATGTAATTGGGGAGGAAGTGAAATATTATTTAAAAGATGATTCTACTTCAAAAGTTCAGACCCCTGTCCCTTTGTTCCCATGTATCTCAGTTACTTATATTTTTATGTGTTCCTTAACTATTTCTGGAAACCTTTAGCTACAAAGGTGTTCCTCTGGAATGTCTTCCATTCATTCCTCTTCCCTCCTCTGAACTCCTATAGCACAAATTGTTTGGAGTACACATTTTACCATTTAAACATAGCCTGACCTATTGTGCTCTATTGAATGGGCTTAAATCATTCTCTTGGGATCTCATGAGAACCTCTAGCCATGCTCACTTCATTACCAGCTTAACTCACTTTCCAAACTGCTTCACCTCCTCACCAGCATTCTTCCCTCCCCCTTGAGATGCATCCACCCTGGGCCTGCCCTTTTGATTGGTGAGTCTTTGGCTGACCACCATTTCACAAGAGGCTCCAGCCATGCTCATTTCACTTCTAGCTCAACTTGTTCTCTGACTTGTTCGACCTCCTCATTGGCAGCTTTATCCCTGATCCTCAACCCCTACATATCCCCTCCCACTTTCCAGCTCCTCTTTATGTTTTGTAATATTCTCTATTAGAATGGGGATTAGGGATCATCTTCTTTGCTTGTATTTTATGTCCCCATTGCTTAGCATTGTACCTGTCAAACAATAAGTACTTAATAACTCATCCATCTTTTTATCCATCCTTCAGCCTTCAAGATTGCAAGCTCCTTGAGGGGGATATTCTTAAACATATTTTGTACGCCCTACAGTATAGTGCATGCATATAATCATCATCATCTTCTTCTTCATCATCATGGCTACTAACCTTTGCATAGCAATTTAATGGCTTGCATTTATATAGCATATTGACATTTACAAAAATGCTTTATAAATATTATCTTAGTTGATTCTCACAAGCCTGCAATGTAAGTACTTCTATCAACCCCCATTTTACAGTTGAGGAAACCAACATTGAGAGACACTAAGACACTTACCCTGGGTCAAAAAGCTAGTAAGTGTCTGAGGCAGGATTTGAACTCAGGTCTTCCTGACTCCAGGTCCAATGCTCGGTCCGCTGTACTACCTAGCTTCACGCAGTTATCTCACTTGAGAGCATGGATTTCATGAATTGATGTGCATTAAATTAAAAATAATATTAAAGAATCAAGAAGACAACCACATTGATTAGTAGAGTAAAAGAGGGTAGGGGATTTCGCTCACATAGGCAACGCCATTTGTGGCAGAATCACGTAGCCATGGAAGATGTGTGTTTCTGTCTAGCTTGAGAGTGTAATTCAAGGAATTTGCTTCCTGATCGCCTGTATTTGTGCAGAGTGATTTGAGGGGAGAGAGTTTGACATGAGGAGTGAGACTACCACTCCTACTGCTTGAGTGAACCAGGATTTTGAGGCTGCAGACCTGGGAAGGCTTCCCATTTGTTCTAAGACTTTTCTAGGAGCCATCAGTGTCTTCCTGCTCAGCTCTTCTCCAAGATGAAGTTAAACATGGTCTTTACACCACAGCTCATTTGAGAACATCTTCTGTTCCTAAGGGGCAAGATGGCGGCTAGAAAGCAGGGACTAGCATGAGCTCCCCACTGAGCCCTTCCAAAAACCTATAAAAATGGCTCTGAACCAATTCTAGAACGGCAGAACCCACAAAACAGCAGAGAGAAGCAGGGCTCCAGCCCAGGACAGCCTGGATGGTCTCTGGGTGAGGTCTATCCCACATGGAGCTGGAAGCAGAGCAGAGCGGAGCAGAGCAGAGCCCAGCATGAGTGGCATGGACCAACCAGACCAGGAGCTGGGTGGAGTGTGCCCTAGTGCCCTGAATCAGTGAGCTGCAGCAGTTACCAGACTTCTCAACCCACAAACACCAAAGACCACAGAGCAGGTTAGTGGGAAAAGCTGCAGGAGTGGAAGGAGTTCATGGTTCGGCTACCACCCCGGGGGCAACAGAGGTGGGGCAGCTATAGCTGCAGTTGCTTCCGGCCCCAGCCCCACCTGGTGGGAGGAATTAAGTGGCAGATCAGAGCAGGAGTGAAGAGCCTGCTGAAGATCTAAGCCCAGTCCGGGTTGGGGGTTCTTGCGGAAGGAGGAGTGCTGGTGTGGCAGAGCTGGCACATCCCCCCCAAACGTGGAACATAGAACTCTTTAGTCTACAAGCAGTCATACCCCACTGAAAAACTCAAGGGTTGGGTTAGTTGGTTGGGAATATGGCCAGGCAGCAAAAACGCACCCAGATTCAGTCTCAGACTCTGGAATCCTTCTTTGGTGACAAAGAAGACCAAAACATACAGCCAGAATAAGTCACCAAAGTCATAGAGCCTACAACAAAAGCCTCCAAGAAAAACATGAACTGGTCTCAAGCCATGGAAGAGCTCAAAAAGGATTTGGAAAAGCAAGTAAGAGAAGTAGAGGAAAAATTGGGAAGAGAAATGAGAAGGATGAGAGAAAACAATGAAAAACAAGTCAATGACTTGCTAAAGGAGACCCAAAAAAATGCTGAAAAATATAATGAAGAAAACAACACCTTAAAAAATAGACTAACTCAAATGGCAAAAGAGCTCCAAAAAGCCAATGAGGAGAAGAATGCCTTGAAAGGCAGAATTAGCCAAATGGAAAAGGAGATCCAAAAGACCACTGAAGAAAATACTACCTTAAAAATTAGATTGGAGCAAGTGGAAGCTAGTGACTTGATGAGAAATCAAGATATTATAAAACAGAACAAAAGGAATGAAAAAGTGGAAGACAATGTGAAATATCTCATCAGAAAAACCACTGACCTGGAAAATAGATCCAGGAGAGATAATTTAAAAATTACTGGACTCCCTGACAGCCATGATCAAAAACAGAGCCTAGATACCATCTTTCAAGAAATTATCAAGGAGAACTCCCCTGATATTCTAGAGCCACAGGGCAAAATAGAAATTGAAAGAATCCACCAATCGCCTCCTCAAATAGATCCCAAAAAGAAATCTCCTAGGAATATTGTCGTCAAATTCCAGAGCTCCCAGATCAAGAAGAAAATACTGCAAGCAGCCAGAAAGAAACAATTTGAGTATTGTGGAAATCCAATCAGAATAACCCAAGATCTGGCAGCTTCTACATTAAGAGATAGAAGGGCTTGGAATACGATATTACAGAAGTCAATGGAGCTAGGATTAAAACCAAAAATCACCTACCCAGCAAAACTGAGTATCATGCTCCAAGGCAAAATATAGACTTTCAATAAAATAGAGGACTTTCAAGCTTTCTCAGTGAAAAGACCAGAGCTGAATAGAAAATTTGACTTTCAAACACAAGAGTTAAGAGAAGCATGAAAAGGTAATCAAGAAAAAGAAATTTCAAGGGACTTACTAAAGTTGAACTGTTTTGTTTACATTTCTACATGGAAAGATGATGTGTATGATTCATGAGACCTCAGTATTAGGATAGCTGAAGGGAATATTCATATATATATGTACATACACACACATATATATATATATGTTTATGTATATATATGTATATGTGAGTGTGTATGTGTGTGTGTATATATATATATATAGAGAGAGAGAGAGAGAGAGTGCACAGGGTGAGATGAAGATGAAGGGAAGATGTCTAAAAGAAATAAAATAAAGTTAAGGGATGAGAGAGAAATATATTGAGAGAGGGAGATAGGGAGAGAGAGAATGGGGTAAATTATCTCACATAAAAGTGGCAAGAAAAAGCAGTTCTGTAGGAAGGGAAGAGAAGTCAGGTGAGGGGGAATGAGTGAATCTTGCTTTCATCAGATTTGACCTGAGGAGGGAATACCATACATACTCAATTGGGTAATTTACCCCACAGAAAAAAAGGAGGAAGAAGAAGATTAAAAAAAGGGGGGGGTGATAGAAGGGAGGGAAGATGGGGGTGGAGGTAATCAAAAACAAACACTTTCGAAAAGGGACAGGGTCAAGGGAGAAAATTCAACAAATGGGGATAGGTTAGGAAGGAGCAAAACATAGTGAGTCTTTCACAACATGAGTATTGTGGAAGGGTTATACATAATGATACCCATGTGGCCTATGTTGAATTGCTTGACGTCTTAGGGAGGGTGGGTGGGAAGGGAAGAGGGGAGAGAATTTGGAACTCAAAGGTTTAAAAACAGATGTTCAAAAACAAAAAAAATAAGTTTTTGTATGCAACTAGAAAATAAGATACACAGGCAATTGGGTGTGGAAATTTATCTTGCCCTACAAGAAAGAAAGGGAAAAGGGGATGGGAGGGGAGTGGGGTGACAGAAGGGAGGGCTGACTGGGGAACAGGGTGACCAGAATATACACCATCTTGGAGTGGGGGGGAGGGTAGAAATGGGGAGAAAATTTGTAATTCAAACTCTTGTGAAAATCAAAGCTGAAAACTAAATATAGTAAATAAAAAGAAAAAAGAGAAAAAGAAAAAAATATTAAAATAAACAATATTATTAAAGAATATTAGTATGGCATATACCCACAAAATCATACTCTGATTTTTCATCATGGTATTGAAGTCAGTCTAGGTTCTCAATGGCTGTGCCTGCACAATGTAAGATCTGTTAGGTTTCACCAAGTTGGAAAGGCTTTGAGTACAGACCTTCCTGGTTATGACCTACATGTCTGTCGTTCAGTGACCAGTCTATTTGGGTTTGGAGCAGCTTATCACCAGACTGATTGATTTTTTTTTGGTCACAGAAACTCTCTAAGTCCTCCTACTAAGCCACAGAGGAGTTGTCATCATGTGGGAGGGGATGTGCAGCAGTCAGGGGTCAGGGATAAGACTGCTGATGAGAAGGTCCAGCAATCCTGAGAGCAAGTTGAGTTAGAAGTGAAATGAGCATGGCTGGAGCCTCTCATGAAGTGGTGGTCACCAATCAAAAGAGTAGGGTGGAGGCATATCAAGGGGGTGGAGGCATGATCACACTACTAAAATCATAGGTTGTTAAAGTACTGAAATATGTTATTATTACTGGACTAGTGTGACTATCATCAAATATTTATTAAGTCTTCTCTTATTTCTTATCTTACAAACCATGCACAAGGAAGATGACAGGTTAATAGAGGCAGTGTGGAGTAGTAGGTAGACCACTGAACTCAGAGCCAAGAAGACACAGGTTCAAATCTAGCCTCAGACACTTATTATCTGTGTGACCCTGAACAAGTAACATAACTTCTCTGTGCCTTGGTTTTCTCATCTGTAAAATGAGGGAGTTGGACTTTCTCACTGTGGTTACTTTCAGCTTTAACTCCATCATCTCATGACCTCTTCTTAGTTTTTTCAGTGAGTTTTCTAGAGTCAGCTTATTTACTTCAGTAAACAACTTTGATTACCCTCTCTTCCACTGACATTTGAATTTGTACATTTAATCTCAGTGCTTTGTTATTATATGGGATAGTTTTCTGGAAGGAAGGGGAGGAATACAACAAAAGGTTATTTAGGCAATGTTAAAACAAATAATATCAATAAAATTTATGTTTAAAAATTTCAGTGCCTTGTTAATAGATAATTATTTCTAAGTTTAATATGCCTTTAAAGATGTCTGATATTAAAAAGTTATATTCAGAGAAGATATTTCACCTTACTTTTTTGCAGAAGTGGGAGTCTCTGGGTATAGAATGCTGCATGCAATGTCAGATTTTTTCGTGACTTAGGTTTAGTGAACTATTTTTTTCTTTTCTTTCTTTTTCTTTGTTACAAGGGATGACTATTTGGGAAGGAAAGAAGGGTGGGATACATTGGAAATGTGGGTGACATAAAAACAAACATATAAAAAATCAGTACTTCAAAGGAACCGTTATGTCATAATGTCTTTACCAGAGTAGGTCATAACACTATGTTTTCTGATCCTGTCAGATTCTTGTCCACATCTTTCCCGAAATCCAGCACAGGAGATACATCCAATGTGCTAAAGCTCTCTATCAGGTTCTTTTACTATTTCATGGGTACCTTAATGAGTCTTTTACAATTAGTCTTTAATGTTTTCCTTATATTTATTCTGCATCTTTTATACTGAATTCTCCATTGAGTTCTGGAGTTTTCATTACAAATACCTGAAAGTCTTTCAGTTTGTCAAATGATCATTTTTGCTACTGAAGTTATTCTTGGTCACAACCCCTGCTCTTTTCTGATTGTATCTCCATGTTATTTAAATTGTTTTTTTCTTGTTACTTGCAATAATTCCTCCTTAACCTGGGAGTTTTGAAATTTGGCTATGACATTCCTGTAAGTTTTCCTCCTAGAGTCCCTTTCAGGTGATGAGTGGTAGATTTTTTCCTATTTCTACTTTACCTTCTTGTTCTAGAACTTCAGGGTAATTTTCCTTAATAATTTCTCATAATATTGTATCAAGATCCTTTTTTATCATAACTTTTAGGTAGCCTGAGGATTTTTTTATTGTCTCTCCTTCATCTGTTCTCCAGATCAGTTTTTTTAGGAGATGTTTCAGATGCTCTTCTAGTTTTACTAGTTCTATTATTTCTTGGTGTCTTATAATTTCATTTTATTCTTCCTGCCCAATTCTAGTTTTCAAGGAATTATTTTTTTTTCTTAAGATTTTGGACCTCTTTTTCCAATTGGTTAATTTTCTTCTCATAATTTTCTTAGATTGTTGTTATTTTTTTTCCTAATTTTTCCTTTATCTCACTTATTTGATTTTTTAATTCTTTTTTTAAGTTCTTCTAAGAACTTTTCTTTGGGATAAACTGCTTACTTCTAACATATGAAAATGTTATCAGTATTCTTTAAACTGTCATCATTACTGGGGTAGGTTGAAAGAAAAGTTGGGGCTGAGTTGTGTATGATGTGATGATTTAAAAAAAAACAAATTTGGCCAGGAAAAGGTTAAAAGGAGTAATTATCTTGTATAAATGGGACATGAAAGAAAGAACTGATACAGAGGAAGCAGGTGAGGTTTGAGGGCTGGTAATATTGGAACCCTCCTCTCATTGGATCTGGGTTGAAGAGGAAACAATGTGAATATCGGGATGGGTATAGAAGTCTTCTGGACTTTTAGAGAGGAAAGAGGGCTGGGGGACAAGGTAAGGAAGGGACTTTTAGAAGCGTGTGTAGATTAAACTTTAAAAGGGTGGGGGAGAAGATAAGGAAGGAACTCTTAGATGGGGGAGGGTAGAATAAAGAATATTAAGGGAAGAAGATAAAGTAAGAGGGATAGAGTAAAAAGAGAGGCTGAAAAGGAAAATAGTGAATAAAAATAGGATGGAGAGAAATTCGCAAATGGTAATTATAACTTTCAAAGTGAATAGGATGAATTCACTCATAAAATGGAACCAGAAAGCAGAATAGATTAAAAAACCAGAATGAACAATATGTTATTTACAAGAAACACATTTAAGAATGAGAGATACACAGAGTTAAAATGGAAGGTTAGAATAGAATTTATCATGCTTCAGATGATACAAAAAAGGTAGGAATAGCAATCATGATCTCAGACAAAGTTAAAGCTAAAATAGATCTAATTAAAAGAGATAAACAGAGTAACTACATTTTGATTAAATGGCATCCTAAACAATGAAGCAATATCAACACTGAACCTATATGCATTAAATATTAGAGCATCTAAATTTCTAAAAGAAAAATTAAATGAACTACAGGTGGAGATAGATAATACTGGGGGACTTTAATCTTCCCCTCTCAGAACTCAATAAATCTAACCAAAAAATAAATAAGAAAGAAGTCAAGGATGTGAAAAGAATTTTAGATATGTCAGATATGCTAGTTGTCTGGAGAGAATCAGCACTTCATGCTACCTTTACAAAGACTGACCACATAATAGGACATAAAAATTTTATAGTTAAAAGCAGAAATGCAGAAATATTAAAAGTATACTTTTCAGATCACAATGCAATAAAATTATATTTAATAAGGGACCATGGAAAATAGGTTAAAAACTAATTAGAGATTAAATAACCAAATCTTAAAGAATGAATGGGTAAAAGAACAAATCACAGAAACAATCAATCATTTCACTAAAGATAACAACAATAATAAGAGAACATATCAAAACCTATGGGGTACAGCAAAAGCAGGGGTCATAATATCTCTATATATCTATATATCTCTAAATGTTCACATCAGTAAGACAGAGAAGAATAAACCAATTGAATTGGGTATGCAATTTAAAAAACTAGGAAAAGAAAAAATGAAAAATCCTCATTAGGAATCCTAAAAATTGAAGGTGAGAGTAATGAAATTTAGTTTTAAATACCCATTAAAATAATAAATAAAACTGTGAGTTAGTTTTATGAAAAATCCAATAAAACATAAACTCTTGGTTAATTTGATTAAAAAAGAAAAAAAACAAATCACTAGTATTAAAAATAAAAGGGTGAATATAACATTAATGAAGATGAAATGAAAGCAATTATAAGGAGTTAATTTTGCCCAATTGCATGCCAACATATCTAACAATTTAAGTGGAATGGAAGAATTATTTACAAAAAATAAATTGCCTAGATTAGTAGATGAGGAAATATAATATCTAAATAGACATATTTTAGAAAAAGAAATTGAACAGGCCATAAATAATCTTTCTAAGAAAAGAGCACCAGGACCAGATGGATTTACAAGTAAATTCAATCAAACATTTAAAAATCAACTAATTCCAATGTTAAATAAATTATTTGGAATAACAGGCAAAGAAAGGATCCTACCAAACTCTTTTTATGAAACAAATACGATACTGATATCTAAGCCAGGAAGAGTAAAACTGGAGAAAGAAAATTATAGACCACTTTCATTAATGAATATGGATCAAAAAATCCTAAATAAAATAATAGCTAAAAGATTACAACAATCTATTACAAAGATTAAACATTATGACCAAGTGGGACTTATACTAGGAATGCAGACTTGGTTTAACATAAGGAAAATAATTAACACGATTGAGTATGTCAACAATAAAAGTCTAAAAAAAAGCATATGATTATATCAATAGATGCCAAAAAAAGCTCTGGATAAACAGTAATTTCTATTGAAAAAAAAATGCTTGGGGGCGGAGCCAAGATGGCAGCTGGAAGGCAGGGACTTGTTTAATCTCTCCCCCAAATCCCTCCAAATACTTGTAAAAAATGGATCTGAACAAATTCTAGAGCTGCAGAACCCACAAAATAGCAGAGGGAAACAGGTTTCTGGCCCAGGAGAGCCTGGATGGTCGCTGAAAAGGATCTATCCCACAGTGCTGGGAGCCGAGCACAGCCCAGCATGGGCCACACCAGGACAGACCAGACCAGGAGTTGGCTGGCCAGAACAGGCCCTAGGGCCATGAATCATTGAGCTGTGGCAGTTACCAAACTTCTCAACCCACAAATGCCAAAGAGCAGGTTAGTGGAAACTGCAGGATTGCATTGAGAGCAGTCCAACCACCAGCCCTGGGGGTGGAGAAGGTGGTGCAGCAGTGGTGGTGGCAGCAGCAGGAAGCTCCTGAGGCTGTTTCCAGATCTCCAGCATCAGATGCTTCCCAAGTCCCTGGCTCACAGGATGGGAGGAATCTAGCGGTGGATCAGAGCGGGAATGCAAGAAGCACTTTGTGGGCACAAAGGAAGGTTCTCTTGCTGTGCCCTGCTTGCATCTAGATTGCAGTCCTGGTTGGTGGTTGTTGGGGGAGGAGGAGTGCTGCTGTGACAGAGCCTGGGCTGATAGTGGAGTAGAAGTAGCTCTGAAAACAGCAGTGCTTGGACCCTAAAGCTTGGGACAAAGTACTCTCTACTCTACAAGCAGTCATACCCTGATAAAAAGCTCAAGGTCAAGTAGTTGGCTGAGAACATGAACAGGCAGTGAAAACAAACTCAGACTCAAACTCAAACTCTAGATTCCTTTTTTGGTGACAAAGAAGATTAAAACATACAGCCAGAAGAAGTCAACAAAGTCAAAGAGCCTACATCAAAAGCATTCAATAAAAATATGAATTGGTCTCAGGCCATGGAAGAGCTCAAAAAGGATTTGGAAAAGCAAGTAAGAGAAGTAGAGGAAAGATTGGGAAGAGAAATGAGAGTGATGCAAGAAAATCATGAAAAACAAATGAACCACTTGCTAAAGGAGACCCAAAAAATATTGAAGAAAATAACACCTTAAAGAATAGACTAGCCCAAATGTCAAAAGAGCTCCAAAAAGCCAATGAGGAGAAGAATGCCTTGAAAGGCAGAATTAGCCAAATGGAAAAGGAGGTCCAAAAGACCACTGAAGAAAATAACACCTTAAAAATTAGATTGGAGCAAGTGGAAGCTAGTGACTTTATGAGAAATCAAGATATTATAAAACAGAACCAAAGGAATGAAAAAATGGAAGACAATGTAAAATATCTCATTGGAAAAACCACTGACCTGGAGAATAGATTCAGGAGAGAAGATTTAAAAATTATTGGACTACCTGAAAGCCATGATCAAAAAAAGAGTCTAGACATCATCTTTCAAGAAATTATCAAGGAGAACTGCCCTGATATTCTAGAGCCAGAGGGTAAAATAGAAATTGAAATAATCTACTGATTGCCTCTTGAAAAAGATCCCAAAAAGAAAACTCCTAGGAACATTGTCACCAAATTCCAGAGTTTCCAGGTCAAGGAGAAAATACTGTAAGTGACCAGAAAGAAACAATTTGAATATTGTGGGAACACAATCAGGATAACACAATATCTAGCAGCTTCTACATTAAGGGATGGAAGGACTTGGAATATGATATTCTGGAGGTCCAAGGAGCTAGGATTAAAACCAAGAATCACCTACCCAGCAAAACTGAGTATAACGCTCCAGGGCAAAATATGGATTTTCAGTAAAATAGAGGAATTTCAAGCTTTCTCAATGAAAAGACCAGAGATGAATAGAAAATTTTATTTTCAAATACAAGAATCAAGAGAAGCATGAAAAGGTAAACAAGAAAGAGAATTCATAAGGGACTTATTAAAGCTGAACTGTTTTGTTTACATTTCTACATGGAAAGATGATGTGTGTAATCCATGAAACCTTTCTCAGTATTAGGGGAGTTGAAGGGAATATACATACATATATAGATAGAGGGCACAGGGTGAGTTGAATATGAAGGGATGATATCTAAAAAAAATGAAATACATTTAAGGGGTGAGAGGAGAATATATTGAGAAAGGGAAAAAGGGAGAGATAGAATGGGGTAAATTATCTCGCATAAAAGTAGCAAGAAAAGCAATTCTGTTGGAAGGGAAGAGGGGGCAGGTGAGAAGGAATGAGTGAATCTTGCTCTCACCAGATTCAACTTGAGGAGGGAATAACATCCACACTCAACTGGGTATCTTACTCCACAGGAAAGTAAGGGGAAGGGGATAAAAAAGGGGGGGATGATAGAAGGGAGGGCAGATAGGGGGAGGGGGTAATCAAAGCCAACAGTTTTGAAAAGGGACAGGGTCAAGGGAGAAAATTGAATAGAGGGGGACAGGATAGGATGGAAGGAAATATAGTTAGCCTTTCACAACATGAGTATTGTGGAAGTGTTTTACATAATGATACATGTGTGACTTGCTTGCCTTCCTAGGGAGGGAGGGTGGGTGGGAAGGGAAGAGGGGAGAGAATTTGGAACTCAAAGTTTTAAAAGCAGATACTCAAAAAAAGTTGTTTTTGCATGCAGCTGGGAAACAAGATATATAGGGAATGGGGCATAGAAATCTATCCTGCTTTACAAGAAAGTAAGGGGAAAGGGGATGGGAGAGGAAATGGGGTGACAGAAAGGAGGGATGACTGGGGAACGAGACAACCAGAATATATGCCATATTGGAATGGGGGGAGGGTAAAAATGGGAAGAAAATTTGTAACTCAAAATCTTGTGGAAATCAATGTTGGAAACTAAAATATTAAATAAAAATGATAAAAATTTTAAAAATGCTTGAAAGCATAAGCATGGGTGAATTTTTCCTTAAATTAATCAAAAACATCTATCTAAAACCATTAGCCAGCATTATTTGTAATGGGGACAAGCTAGAAGCCTTCCTAATAAGATGAGGTGTGCAACAAGGATACCCACTGTCACCAATATTAATCAATATTGTACTGGAAATCCTAGCAATAGCAACAAGAGAAGAAAAAGAAATAGAAGGAATCTGAATAGGGAATGAGGTAATAAAACTATCTCTTTTTTGCAATTTTTTGGGAAATCCCCCAAACAACTAAAAAGTTAGTTGAAATAATTAATAAATTTAGCAAAGTAGCAGAATATAAAGTAAATCCACATAAATCATCACCATTCCTATATATCATAAACAAAACCCTGCAAGAAAAGATGGTAAGAGAGACTTCATTTAAAATAACTCTAGACAGTTTAAAGTGAACTATATAAATAAAAATATATTTTAAAAGTTTTATACAAATAAAATTAGATTTAAATAATTGGAGAAATATTAATTGTTCATAGGTAGGCAGGGCTAATATAATAAAACTGACAATTTTTCTTAAACTAGTTTATATATTCAATGTCATCCCAATTAAATTACCACACAATTATTTTACTGGATAAGAAAAAATAATAATAAAATCAAAAATATTAAAGGAACTAATGAAAAATGTAAAGGAAGGAGGTTTAGGAATATCAGATATTAAATGATTATTATAAGGCAGTAATTATCTAAACTATCTGCTACTGGCTAAGAAATAGAAAAGAAAATCAATGGAACAGAGTAGACATACAATTTGCAGCAGCAAACAAATATAGTAATCTTGTATTTGATGAATGTAGACAAGTTTTATGAATAAGAATTCATTATTTGGTAAAAATCGTTGGGCAATCTGGAAAGCAGTAGGGCAGAAATTGGGCATAGGCCAATATCTTACACCATTTGCCAAGATAAAGTAAAAATGGGTACATGTCCTAGATATAAAGAGAGATATTACAAAAAAATTTGAGAAAAATACAACATATTACTTATCAGACTTATGAATAGGTGAACAATTTATGAATAAACAAGAGAGAGAAGAGTG
Organism: Trichosurus vulpecula; assembly: GCF_011100635.1. NCBI lineage: Eukaryota > Metazoa > Chordata > Mammalia > Diprotodontia > Phalangeridae > Trichosurus > Trichosurus vulpecula. The sequence goes on from NC_050581.1 coordinate 36,866,392, forward strand.
AGGGGTAAAATGGGTAATTTCAATTACATTAAATTAAAAAGGGTTTGTACAAATAAAACAGATGTAGCCAAGATCAGAAGGAAAGCAGAAAATTTGGGGAGGGAATTTTTATAGAAAGTTTCTCAAATAAAAATCTTATATCTCAATATGTAATTTTATAAAATCTATAAGAATATGAGTCATTCCCCAATTGACAAATGGTCAAAGGATATAAACAGACATTTATCTGATGAAGAAATCAAAATAATTTATAGTTACATGAAAAATGCTTTAAATCATTATTGATTAGAGAACTGCAAATGAACACAACCTTAAAACATCATTTTACACCTATCAGACTGGCTAAAGTGATTGAAGGGGAAAGTGACAAATGTGGGAGGTGATTGTGGAAAAATTCAGACACTAATCCACTATTAATGGAACTGTGAATTGTTCCAATGATTTTGGAGAGTAATCTGGAATTATGCCCAAAGTGTTATTAAGTCGCCAAACCCTTTGAGTCAGCAATATCTATCTATCTCTATCTATCTCTATTTCCAAAGATGATTAGGGAAAAAAGAAAAGAACCTATAGGTTCTAAAATATTTATAACAGCTGTTTTTGTGGTGGCAGAGAACTGGAAATTGCAGGGATGCTCATCAGTTGGGGAATGGCTGAACAAGTTGTGGTATATGATTGTGATGGAATACTACTGTGCTAAAAGAAATTATGAGCTTGATGATCTTAGAAAAACATGGTTAGACTTGCAAAAATAATAAAGAGTGAAATGAGCAGAACCAAGAGAAAGTTGTATACAGTAACAACAGTATTATTTTAAAAACAACTTTGAGCAACTAAGCCATTATGACTATTATAAATACCCAGATTAATTACAAGGGACTTCTGAAGGAAGATGCTATTTGCATCCAGGGGAAATACTGATACATAAATGTATAAAATAATTTTACATATATATACATATGCATATACATACACACATACATATATTTATATATATTTGTGTCTAATGATAGCCATCTCTAGGGCAGGTTGGAAGGGGGAAAGAAATTTACATGATAACTTTAACATATTTTAAAAGGAAAAGCAAGTTGTACATAATAGATTTGCAGTTTCCTGTGCAATCATCTTTTAAATTTTTTTACTTTGTTATGGAAATGCTTGTTTTATCCCCAAATTAAAAATAAAATAAAAAATTTTTAAATATTTCATGGGTACCAACTAGTGTCACACTTTGTGCATCCGTTAAGTCTAATTCCTGATACATTGCTATCATTCCTCCTTTGCCAATCAGACACGTCATTGATGAAATCTTTTATGCCACTTTTCGTATACAAGTCAAAATTGGTAATAGGCTGAAGCCTACTTAGACCTTTCAAGTGTTTTGCTGTTAACTGTTGGTTCCCCTGTAGTTTTGAGTCTTCCAAGATCATAGTGTTCCATAATACATAGCCATAAAGTATTACTGGGGAAGTGTGTTTAAATATGGGCTTTTGCACTTTGGGCATATTAACAGTCTTGAATATCTTTTTTAAAAACCTTGTTAGAAAAGTAAGAAGGGAGAGAGTGAGGGGGAGGGAGGGAGAGAGACAAAATATTAATCCTGAATATGCCTTGTATGGTATGGTATGATTGGGTTCTTATAATAAGTAGATGACATCAGCACAGAGAGTTCTAGTGCCAAATTCAAATAATTTCCTTGGAGTTTAGAGATGAGCCATTGTGTCTTTGTGGTGGAAACACTTTCCTGGAAGTGTTTGGAGTCATAAGTGAGATCATAAAGAATCAAAAACCTATACTGTGGAAGAAAATTGAACACTTAAAGTAATTCCCTAAAATGTGTCCTCTGGAACTCTTCCTGCTAGGAAGAAGGCTATTGATTCCATTATTATGGAGAAAGTAGAATACCTGCCTGCAATTATCTTTTGAAGTTGCTTCAGTTTCAAATTCTGGAGTCTGCTATTTCAGCAATAAGCTGGTCTTGATGAGAATAAGTTTTTGTTTTTCTGTTTGGAGGGTACAGGGAGAAGGAGTGATTAGGAAAGAAACAAGTAAAAGAGGTAACATTTTTGGTCAATAAAAGTATCCTATGGGAGAAAAGGAAATAATTTTAAGGGAATTTCTGATGATATGAGAATTTACAAGATGATGAAGACTCAGAACCTTGCACATAATATTTACTTGATGAATGAATGAATACACAACGGAAAGTTGTCTCATCTTCCCATGCTGCCTTCCTCCTCAGAAATGATCCCTTCTCTCTAATTCATGTTGTAAATAATAAAAATGACACTTAGTACTTTAAAGATATACAAAGCATCTTACATACATTAACTTGCTTGAGCTTCACAACAAAACTGAGAGGTACGTGCTGTTACTACCTTCATTTTAAAGTTAAGAAAATTGAGGCTGAGGTTGTGATTAGCACTGGGTCGGATAACTAGGAAGCATTTGAGGCAGGATTCAAATCCAGATTTTTCTAACCCCGGAGGTCTGTCCTCTACCAGGGATGGGGAACCTGAAGCCTCAAGGCCACAGGTTCCCCACCCCTGCAACTAGACTATGTATGTCATATGCCTTTATAGATAGTATCACCTCTCAGGGGTTTGTGGGATGTTTAAGGAGGACCAACACCTTGGGTATGAAGGCTTACCAAGCATTTTCATGACTGCTCATCTATCTTTGGTGTCCACCTGCCACCCAACTCTCACCTGTGGCTCGAAGAAGCTGTAACACACACAGTAGCCATGCCCTGGTAAAACCATCTTAGCAAGTGGGCTAAACCAGGTTGAGGGTATCTGACAAGCCTCAAACCCAACAGTGGGTTTGATAGTGGGGGTAGGAGGATTCCTACCCCAAGCATGTGAAGACTTTCCAAAGCAGAATGGGTAGATGAGAACAATTTGTTCCAATAGCTGTGAAAGTGGCTGAAGCAGGCACTGTGGAGAGCTTAGTGCTTGGTTAGACATCAAAGATGCCAACATCATCCACTGCATCCTGGGCCATTGGCAGTCATCTTGACTTTTGTCCTACCACTGGACTTTGATGAATCTGGAGGAGAGAGTGAGGTTGATGACTTTGCGCAACTCTACCTCACTTAGATCCAATTTACTCATGAGATAAGACATCACCTCTCCAACCAAAGCAGAGAGCCAGTTTAAATTGAGGTGTCCTTTCTCTCCCAAAGTTTTGCTCTGGTTTTGATTTACTACTTCTTTGAATTGGGGGGATGCATTATTTAACTGTTTGGTTTTAAAAGACTTCCCTTGAGCTGCAAGTTGCACTAGAGAGTCTAATTAAAAAGAGATAACAAACAATGGTAACAGAAGACTTTATTACCTACTCTGCTTAATTACAGCTATAAGTACCTGACTCAAGGATTTCCTCAGGGTACTATATAATTTCTATATAATTTAAATAAGTGGCAATACAGATAATTGCGAACTAACTGTATCATACTCCTAGATTTGGAAGGATCCTCAGAGGTCATCTTCTAGTCCAAATCATTCCCAACAAATGGGAATGAGTATCATTTTATTTAAGACAACAGGAGCCCAAATCTTTTTTTGTATAGCTCTAATTTTTAGGACATTTTCCCCTACATTAAGCTTCAATTATCAGTTTCTACCATTGTTCAGTTTTTCCCTTTGTGGCCAAGAAGGATAAATCTGATCCCTCTTTCACATGATAACCCTTGAAAAACTTAAAGATTATTATCATGTTCCCCTGAGTCTTCTCTGCTGTAGAATAAAAATCCCCAGATATGGCGTGGTCTGGAGATCCTTTATGATCCTAATCACTATCTTCTAGAAAGTTACAAACTTGTTAATGTTCTACTTAATATAAGGTGCCTACAACTCAATATACTTCATATGTGACCAGAGTAGGTTAGAGGATAGCAGGACTGCCATCTTCTATGAAGATTGCATCAGCTTAATTAACTGCTATATCACACTCTTGACTCATCTAGCCAGCAATTCACTAAAACCCCCTGATAGTTGTTTTTTTTAATGTGAACTGATGTCTGGCTGTGCCTTCACCATCTTGTGCTTGTGAAGTTGAGTTTTGGAGCCCAAGAGTAGGACTTTACATTTATTTCTATTGAAGTCCATCTTATTAGATTTGGCCCATCATTCTAGTCTGGCAAGATTTTTTTGGATTTGGATTTTGTAAGCTATTACTTTATAGCTTTATATCATCTGTAGATTTGCTAAGCATGTCACCATGTCACCCAGCATGTCATCTATGTCATTGATGAAAATGTCAAATCCTACAGGGGCAAGCACAGATCATGCTGGGTTAATTCATTAGAAACCACTCTGCAAGTTGATGTTAATCCATCAGTAACTACTCCTTAGGTCCAATCATTCGATTGACTCTGAATCCACTCACTTCTAGTACCATTTAGTTCCTATTTAACCATCGTGTCCACAAGGAGAGCATAAGAAACTTGGTAGCTGTATGGATACTCAGGAAGAGAAGGTTAAACGATAGTAATCATTCTAAATTCTTTACTTTTATTACCCAGCAGCTATCATTTCTTAAGCATCCGGCAATGAAATTCTTTCATGGATATGAAACTTGAAAGAAGAATTTTCTAAATGATCACCAAGGTACCTTTTGTCAATAACATTCAATGTGCTGGGATAGAAAGGTTCCGGGTTTGGAGTCAAAGGATATGGGTTCCAATCCCAGCTCCACCATTTATTACCTATAGGAACTTGGGCAGGTTCTCTCTCAGGCAAACTCTCTGGACCTAGCTTTCCAAATCTGTCAATGAGAAAATCATACTAGGAGATTTCTAACATTCTTTCCAGCTCCAAGTCTATGATCATGTTATTAGAGTCATGGGCTCATAGAAATTCAGGGCCAGAAATCATTTAGTCCAAACCTTTAATTTTACAGATAAAGAAACTGAAGCCCTTAAAGGTAAAGTCACTTGCTGAATGTCATAGTTAGTTAGTGGTGGAGTCTAGGTATTTGAATGTTTCCCATTATAAGGCACTGCAACTCAAATTTATATATTGGGTTGCTTTTTATTTTTATTTTTTTCCTTAGTGGTATTTTATTTTTTCCAATTATATGTAAAGATAGTTTTCAACATTCATTTTTGTAAAATTTTGAGTTCCCAATTGTTCTCCCTCCCTTTTTCCGCCACCACCTCCCCAAGACAGCAAGCAATCTGATATAGGTTATACACGTACAATCATATTAAACATATTCCCACATTAGTCATGTTGTGAAAGAAGAATCAGAACAAAAGGGAAAAACCACAAGACAGAAAAACAAAAAACAAAAAAAGAGTGAAAATAGTATGCTTTGATCTGCATTCAGATCCCATAGTTCTTTCTCTGGATGTGGATAAAATGTTCCATCGTGAGTCTTTTGGAATTGTCTTGGATCATTGTATTGCTGAGAAGAGCTAAGTCTATCAAGTTGATCCTCACACAGTTTTGCTGTTACTATGTACAATGTTCTCCTGGTTCTGCTCACTTCATTCAGCATCAGTTTGTGACTTTCTAGGTTTTTTCTGAAATCCACCTGCTCATCATTTCTTATAGCACAAGAGTATTCCATTACATTCATATACCACAACTTGTTCAGCCATTCCCCATTTGATGGGCATTTGGGTTGCTTTTTATATGGGGGGGGTAGGTCTTCAATAATCAAAATTACATATTTCCCAAAATTTACTATTTTCTTATATAGGCTTAAATATTTCTATTCCTCTATACTCCTAAAGATATTCCCACTAATAATACCATCTTCAAGATGTGGCTGTTTTCACTACAGTTAAGTAATAATATTAATAAATTGCATTTATAAAGCACTTTAGGGTTTGCAAAACACTTTACATGTTAACTCACTTAATCCCTACCACAATGCTGTGGAGTAGGTACTATTATTACTCCCTTCCCCCCCCCCATTTTATAGATGGGGAAATGAGCCTGAGAGGGGTCAAATGATTTGTCCAAGGTCATAAAGCTAGTAAGAGTTTGTGAGGCAGGATTTTAATTCAAGTCTTGCCAGGGCAGCTAAGTGGCATGCTGGATAGAGACTCATCTTCCCGAGTTAAACTCTGGCCTCAGACACTTACTAGCTGCGTGACTGTGGACAAATCACCCTATTTGCCTCAGTTTCCTTATCTATAAAAAGGAGAAGGAAATGTCAAACCACTCCAGGATCTTTGCCAAGAAAACCCCAAATGGGGTCATGAAGAGTCAGATGTGACTGAATAACAACTTCCTGATTCCAGGTCCGACCCCACCCATTTCACCCCCTAGCTGCTTCTACAATAAGTGTGGTAGTTGCTCACATCCATATAGTACTTTAATGTTTGAAAAATGTTTTTACATGACCTCATTTAATCTTCACAAGAACCTTGTGGTTTGAGCGCTAATTTACAGAGGAGGAAACTGAGGCAGAGAGAAATTAAATGGCCTCCTCAGGTTCACAGAGCTTTAAGTTTCTAAGGTGCAATTCCAATGTAGGTTTTCTGATTTGAGGTCCAAAATTCTAGCTACTTTACTCTATGCTTTACTACTTCTCATGCAGCTAATATTTATAGGGCAGTAGTTTAGTCTTTGGGGGAATTATGTACCAAATATTTATTCTGGACTCCCATTTCTCAATTCCATTAGCCATCAGGAAGCTAGAGTTCTAGGAGGTGCGAAGACGGTAAGGGAAAGAATGGAATGTTGCAATGAACAGAGCACCAGACTTGGAGTGGGGGAAATCTGGGCTAGAATCACAGTTCCCTCTCTTACAAGCTGTGTGACCTTGGACAAGTCATTGCCTCATACTTAATTTTCTCATTTGTAAAGTGGGGGTTATAATAATTATACTATCTGCTTCAAAGGGTCGTTATGAGATAAGGCATGTATGTAAAGCTCTTTGGAAACCTTAAAAGGTTTCTGCAGGCATAGCCATTGAGAACCTAGGCTCACCACAACACCATGATGGTGAATCTGAATAGGTCATTATTGGTATATGTAAGACTAACAATTTACGTATGTATCCATGCACATGATTTTATATGTATATAATTTATGTAAAGTATGTAATACTACTCACTTTAATTCAATTCATGAACTACTTACATGATTGCAAATGAGATAAGCTATGTAAAACTAGCTGGTACAGTGGATAGGGGGCTGGACCCGGAGTCAGGAAGTTGTTATTCACTTATTCACTTCTTCATGACCTCATTAACGTGTCTGTGGGGTTTTCTTGGCAAAGATACTTGAGTGGTTTGCCATTTCCTTCTCCAGCTTATTTTACAGATGAGGAAACCGAGGCAAACAAGATTAAGTGACCTGCTCAGGGTCACACAGCTAGTGAGTGTCAGGGGTCAGATTTGAATTCAGGTCTTCCTGACTCCAGGCCAGTGATCTATTCAATATACCACCTAACTGCCCCCGGAGTAAGGAAGACCTGAGTTCAAATCCACTTACTAACTATTTGACCCTGGGCAAGTGTCGTAAGGTCTCTCCTTCAGTTTCCACAACTGTAAAATGGGGATGATAATAGCACTTACCTTCCAGGGTTGTTGTGAAGATCAAATTGGTTCAAATGAGATAACGAGATAATAATGAGGCAGCTATAGCACCTACCTTGCAAGGCTGTTGTGAGGAACAAATGGGATAGTTTGTTTTGTTTTTTTTTTAAAGAGCTTAGCACAGTGTTTGGCACACAGCAAGCACTACATAAATGCTTATTCTGTTTCCTGCCCTGCTCTAATGTATTGATCAAATATTTACTGAGCATTTCCGCCATGTGGAAAGCATTCTGCCCAGTGCTGTGTGAGATACAAAGAAGTGCAAGGGACTGCCCCTCTATTCTGCATGAGCTTACAAACTAATTTGGGGACATGAATCACAGGCATAACCACTTATAATATGAAGCGTCTTTTCTCTTCTTAGGATTCTTTGTGGATTAGAAGTTTATTCTCCCCTCCCAGCCCGCAAATCTGAGTTAATGTTTGTATGTGAAATCCCCAGAGAAAAAGCCATAAACACCTTCATCAGATGCCTTTGGTGCACACTGGAAAGAACAGCTAAAGACCGTCTGTTTGCACTAGTCAAGCAACTTAGATTCCAAACTTCTTGGGAAGATTCAGGTCCATATTAATTGGTTATAATCTTGTATGAACGGATGAATCTTCCCTGTGGTCCTTAGGATGCAACAACAAAACAGATAATAATAGATCCTTTCAAATCTCTTTTCCATTGGCAAAGATCACATATATATCTAATATTGAACTGTTTGAGAATGCTAAGGATTTGGTGGTTAAAACTTTTTTTTCTGGGTCTTCAGTAGCTCTGGCAGCTGAGGAGGCAGGGGTTGTATCAGGTGCAGAGGCAACTGCCGGGTCACATTTCCACAAGGCTTGCTCCCCTGGACAATGGTTATGTGTGTGTGTATGTGTGTATGTATGTATATGTATGTGTATATGTGTGTAAATCTGCATATATGCATACATACATGTGTGTAGGTATACATACTTGTATACCTATGCGATCTCATATATTAAATGTACCTATACAATTTCAATTTTAATTATATTTTGTTATATTGCAATAGTAATATTATGTAATATATTAGCCACATAATTATAATATTACATATTTTATGTAGGCATATACATATATGTTATATGTACCTATATAATATTCATTTGTTTCTTGCTTTTTTTTGTTTCATTCTTAAAACTAGCCAAAAAGATATCCTCCTTGACACACCTTCATAGATTTGAGCGTCTACCTGGACCTGAACAGTTCCACCCAATGCACTCAGGATCATCAATTAAGATGTTCGCAGCTCTTTTATTGGAGAAACTAGATGAAACAGTGGATAGAGTGGCAGGCCTGGAGTCAGGAAGACTCATCTTCTTGCATTCAAATCCAGCCTCAGACATGTAAAAGCTATATGACCCTGGGCAAGTCACTTAACCCTGTTTTCCTCATCTGTAAAATGAGTTGGAGAAGGAAATGGCAAACCACTCCTGTATCTTTGCCAAGAAAACCCCAAATTGGGTTATTAAGAGTTAAATATGATTGAAAACAACTAAACACCAGGTCTGGAGTCAGGGAGACTCATCTTCCTGAGTTCATATCTGGTCTTGGACATTTACTAACCATGTGACCCTGGACAAGTCACTTAACCCTGTTTGCTTCAGTTTCTGCATCTGTAACATGAACTGGAGAAGAAAATGGCAAACCACTCCAGTATCTGGCCCAAGAAAACCCCAAATGGGGTCACGAAGAGTCAGATACAACTGAAAACAACCAAACAGCAACAACGGTCTTAGCTGTAGGTCTGGCATTCTGCACCATGTTACCTCTCATGGTCTATCTGGCACGCTACAAGTCGCTGACTCTCAAAAGTTGTTGTTTAGTCATTTCAATTGTATCCAACTCTTTGTGCCCCCATTTTATGTTTTCTTGGCAAAGAGGCTGGAATGATTTGTGGTTTCCTTCTCCAGTTCATTTTATAGTGATTAATTATTAGTGTGAAAGAAGAAAAATTAGAGGCCATGAAGTCTAACCTCCTCCTTTAACAGAAGAAGAAGCAAGGTTAAGTGCCTTATCTATGGTTACATAGCTAGTAAGGGTCTGAGGCAGGATTCACACTCAGGTCTTTCTGCCTTTTACATGTGCTGGGCTGAGATGAGTGTGTGTTGGGAATTTGGAGGGTAGCTGGGGGAAAGTATAGAGAGGAAGTTTGGGGAGGAAAGGTAAAAGATGAACTTGGGAACGAACTGGTATGCTTTTTCTCTAGGAGTTCCCCTAGAGTACCACCCGGGAAAAGCCTCCAGCCTCTCCAGGATGCAGCTTCCATAATTGTTTCTCCTGGTTGGTGTATCCCTCACTGTTTGTGACCACAGCTCTAGAACTGTAGCAGGCATGCTATGTAATTTGCCTTTAATAGGCCATAGGCTTATGACTTTAGAGCTGGAAAGAACCTTAAAATGCCCCCATCATACAGTAGAGGAGACTGAGGCAAGCAGAGGTTACGTGACTTGCCCATCATTACACCGCTAATTAGTGTCAGAGGCAGGATTCGAACCTAGGTCTTCTTGGTTGCAAGTCCAGAACTCTACCACTCATCTATCAAGGCCTATTTGGGAAGTCATAGGTTGGACTAGTGTTTGATTGGAGCAGCTAGGTGTCTCAGTTGATAGGGTATAGGCCTAGAGTCCAGAAGACCTGAATTCAAATCCGGGCTTCAGGCATTAGCTGTGTGACCCTGGGAAAGCCACTTAACTTTTGCTTGCCTTAATCTACTGGAGAGGAAATGGCAAGCCACTCCAGTATTTTTTCCAAGAAAACTCCATGGACAGTGTGGTTCACGGGGTCATGAAGAGTCAGACACGACTGAATGACAATGAAGAGTTTGATTGCTAGTGTAAAAGGAGAAAAATTAATTCTGAAAATAAAAAAAATATTGGTCAAAATGAGACTCAAGAATTGAGTGCTTGTGCCTGGTGTGTTAAGCACATATGCAAAATCAGCTCCCCTACCCCCACCCCACCTGCCCTCCAATCAATTCTCCTGTGAGTTCTGTCAAGCCTCATTCCATCAGCGTACAGCTTGGCATGTGACACAGTCACCCCTTTATCACTCACTCAACGGCCCACTTCACAAGTCATGAGTTCTCTCTGGCTACAGAGCTTGGTGTTGTGGAGGTCAGCCAAGGTGAATTCTTAGCCACAAATGACTCAGATCTCCTACCTGATGCTCATCTGCTACAGCCTATTTTGGAGCAATATCAACACTATGATTTGTCAGGCTTTCTTTCTCTGGTGGTGGTGGGACTGCTACTTTGGCAAACTGGGATGTGGCAGACACCCCAGAGCAGGCACTAAAAGGATATTGAACATCTTAAAAAATGACCATTTCTTGCCTTATTCTCATTGGGATTCTTTGTCCAGTCATTTCAGTCATGTCTAACTCTTTGTGGCCCCATTTGGGGTTTTCATAGCAAAGATAATAGAGTGATTTGACATTTTCTTCTCCAGCTCATTTTACAGATGAGGAAACTGAGGCAGACAGGGTTAAGTGACTCACCCAGGGTCACACAGCTAGTAAATGTCTGAGTCTAGATTTGAACTCAGGGAGAAGAGTCTCCCTAACTCCAGGCCTGGCACTTTGTTTACTACACCAACTAACTGCCACACTGGGATAGCATTGCTTTAATGTATTGTTCATTACTATCAGTACATTTCTCTGGTACTTTATGGTGCTCCATATACTTATGGTTGTGTGTGTCCTTCATTTTCGAAGACAGCCAGCTTTGGATCCAGGAAGACTTGGTTTAAAATCTGACCTTTCAGTGCCCTACTCCACTCTCTAAGACTAAAATTTGCTGACCTGCATTAACAGAGAGAGTTTTCTCACCCAAGAATTCCCTATAACAATTAAATCATTAATCTAGTTCCTATCATAAGATTTATTTATTTTGCATTAAATTTTTTTTGTTAATTTTTTTCAGTTCTGAATTCTCTCCCTCTTTTCACCCATTCCTCCACCCATTGAGAAGGCATTCCCATTATTCATATGAACTCATGCAAAACAATTTCCATATTAGTCACCTATCATAGGATTTAGAGCCAGAAGGAAACAAAGATAATGGAGTCCAATTCCTGCACTTTCTTAGGTAATACCTAACTCATACAGCACTTTAAGATTTGTTCACAACAGCCCTATGAGGTTGTTAAATGACTTGTCCAACTCAGGCACAGAGAAGGATGAACAACTAACTGTGAAAGACTTAGCTATTCTAATCAACAATTATCCAAGGCAATTTCAAAGGACCCATAATGTATAGTTCCAAATTGTTCTCCAGAATGGTTAGACTAGTTCACAACTTCACCAGTCATGCATTAGTGTCCCAATTTTTCCACAGCCCCTCCAGCACTTCTCATCTTCTTTTTCTGTCTTGTCAGCCAATCTGATAGCTGTGAAGTGACACCTTAGAGTTGTTTAATTTGTATTTCTCTAACCAGTAGTGATTTAGAACATTTTTTTTCATGTGACTATAGATAGCTTTGGTTTCTTCTTCTGAAAATGGCCTGTTCATATCCTTTGGCCATTTATTGACAGGGGAATAGCTTTTATTTTATAAATTTGGCTCAATTCCCCATATGTCTGAGAAATGAAGCTTTTATCAGGGAAATTTGCTGTAAAATTTCCCCCCAGTTTTCTGTTTTTCTTCTAATTTTGGCTGCATTAATTTTGTTTGTGTAAAAGCCTTTTAATTACATGTTATTAAAATAATCCATTTAACTTCATGTGATCCTCTCTATCTTCAATTTGGTCATAAACTCTTCATTTATCCATAGATCTGACAGGTACATTTTCCATGCTCCCCTAATTTACTTATGATGGTACCCTTTGTATCTAAATCATGTACCCATTTTGACCTTACAATGGTACATGGTAGAAGATGTTGGTCTATACCTAGTTTCTGCCAAACTGTTTTCCAGTTTTCCGAGCAATTTTTTTTCAAATAGTGAGTTCTTGACCCAAAAGCTTGGATCTTTGAGTTTATCTAAAACTAGACAATGGTCATTTACTATTGTGCTTTGTGTACCTAATCTATTCCATTGATTCATCATTTTACTTCTTAGCCAGTGCCAGATCATTTTGATGATTGCAGCTTTGTAATATAATTTGAAATCTGATACTGCTGGGATGCCTTCCTTCATATTTTTTCCCAATGATTCCCTCAAAATGCTTGGCCTTTTGTCTTTCCAGATGAATTTTGTTATTATTTTTTTCTAGTTCTATAAAATAATTCTTCAGTAGTTTGACTGGTATGGCACTGAATAGGTTAACTTAGGTAGAATTGTCATTTGTATTATATTGGCTTGGCCTATCCATGAGCAATTAATATTTCTCTAATTATTTAGATATGTCTTTATTTGTGTGAAGGTGTTTTATAATTGTGTTCATATAGTCCCTTGGTTTGTCTTGGCAGATAGACTCCCAACTATTTTATATTATCTGCAGTTATTTTAAATAGAATTTCTCTTTCTATCTTGTGCTGATGAGTTTTGTTGGTAGCATATAGAATTATGAACGATTTATGTGGGTTTATTTTATATTCTGCAACTTTGCTAAAGTTATTAATTGTTTCAACTAGTTTTTTAGTTGATTCTCTAGTGTTCTCTAAATTTAACATCATATCATCTGCAAAGAGTAATAGTTTCATTTCTTCATTGTTCATTTTTACCTTTTCAATTTCTTTTTCTTGTCTTATTGCTATAGTTAGCATTTCTAGTACAATGTTGAATAATAGTCGTGATAATGGCCGTTTATCCCCATTACTGACAATACTTGCTCTTAGTTTTAGATAGATACTACTTATCATTTTAAGAAAGGCCCCATTTATTCCTATGCTTTCCAGTGTTTTTAATGAGAACGGGTATTGCATTTTGTCAAAGGCTTTTTAGTTTTCTATTGTTAACTTGACCGTGTGACATGTGAGGAAAAACAAAATGATTTCTGTAGCAATCCCTTTGGAATATTTTCTGACCAATATGGTGTCTCAGAAGTATAGTAATATGTTCTATGTCCATGAAGCATTCAACTCAAATATATACATAATAATTGGCTTTCCATTCAAACTACACACATATATACACATGTAACACAAATATGCCTATATATGCACACATATACACACACATACACGTGTGTGCACAGGTATGCACACGCATATATGTATGTATATACACTGAAAGGATTGTGCCCCTGGGCATTGTCCTGAGTTCTCACTGCCACCAACTGATGGACTTTGTTCTGTCACTGACGATTTCTCCTTATACAAAGTGCAAAAGTCCTCATTGCCTTCTAGTATTAGTCTCCAATGTATCATGTGTGGCCCAGAACCAGAGCTATGAATCAGGTTCATTACTGGAGGGTTTTCAAAAGTTTTCTCTTTGATTCATGCCCCCACCCATGGTTTCCTCTGGGAATATTATAATTTTGTTCCCGGGATTTCCTTTGGGACCATCAGAATATAATTAGTGTCTAGGTCACTATTAAAAAAGTTTTATCTCAGGTCCTTAGAATTGATGCAAAGTGAAGTGAGCAGAACCAGGAGAATGTTGTACACAAAATAGCAATATTGCATTGATGATCAATTGTGAAAGACTTAGCTACTCTGATCAATGCAATCATTCAAGATGATTCCAAAGGACTCATGATGAAAAATCTTATCCACCTCTAGAGAGAGACCTGATGAATTCTGAGAGCAGATTGAAGCATTTTTTCCATTTTATTTATGTTTCTTGTTTTTTTTTTTTGCTTTTTATTGTTATTGTTTTTGCAACATGGTTAATCTGGAAATGTGTTTTGCCTGACTTCATATGTATAATTGATATCATATTATCTGCCTTCTCAGTGGTTTGGACAGGGCCAAGAGGGAGGGAGAAAATTTGGAACTCAAACATTTTTTAAAATGAATGTTAAAAATAAAAGAGCCCTCAGCTCTCATGCATCCACTTGTACTGGTAGTGTGGAATATGTGGAATACTGGGCAAGCTTTATTGAAACTGACAAAAACCGAAAAATAGAAAGCCCACAGTCAAAACTCTTCTTCCCTCTCTTATTGACTTCTGTTTTGTTCAGCAATCTATAAAATCCTTTAGAGCAAGAATTCTTAACTTTGGATCTAACTGTGAAGGGTTTTATGTATAGATTTCAGGGAGTCTATGAAGTTGGGTAAGGAAAAAATTATATCTTTATTTTCACTAACCTTTAACTGAAGTTTAGTATTTCCTTCAATTACAAATTTTTTTAAAAAACCCAACACATTTTGAGAAGGGGCCCAAAACCTTTGCCAAACTGCCAAGGGGAATCCATGACATACAAACAGGTTAAGAAATCCTGCTCTACTCAGTACTGACATTCCCCCCAAAGCAGAGAATATTCAGAATCATTAGACAGGTGGTCCCTCTTCCTTTGTCAAATTTCACCTCCCTCAGGGACTTATACAATCATTCAGACCAGGGATGGGAAATCTGCGGCCTCAAGGCCACATGTGGTCTTCTAGGTCCTCAAATGCAGTCCTTTGATTGAATCCAAACTTCACAGAACAAATCCCCTTAATAAAAGCATTTATTCTGCAAAACTTGGACTCAGTCAAAAGGCTGCCACACTCAAGGACCTAAAGGGCCTCTCGTGGCCTCGAGGCCTCAGTCTAGATTCTAGACTTATGTATTAATCTATGTTGAACACTCCCCCTCCCCCAAACACACACACACACACACACACACACACGGAGGACTATTAGAGTTAAGTAACTTACCTTTTTGTCCAAAAGGGAAAGAATTTGATGGTACTACAGGTTTGATACATTTCTCCCAGATATACCCAGTCTGCATAACTCAGAACTCATGGAGGGCAAGGTCTGAGTTTCCTTCCACATATTTCAGCTTTGTCTTTTGCTGATCCTCAGTTTCTTGCTTGGTCCTAGAATTCTTCCACTTATGTCAGGATGTTCTTCTCTTTTCTCCAGGAGGCATTTTTCAGAGCTTCCCTTAAGTCATTCTTCTATTGCCTATGTGGTAGAATCTATTCAACATTGCTGCTGGCTCACATTCCTGAAGCTCTCAACTTGACTCAGAAATTTCTTAACCATTCTCTCATTAAGTCTGAATATTGCCATCTCTGGTGCCACATGATTTACTTCTTTCCTGGGACCATGTGTTCCCTCCATATCTGAGCCCATATAGTTTTCTAGAGTGGTCTCACAGATGCATAAGCTTTTCTAGGGAGTCAAGTCAATCACTTACTTGTGTCTGTTTTTTTTTAAGACCAAAAAAATCTTTTTATTTTTAAATAAAAGACTAAGTCCAAGGGTTTGGCTGAGGTAGGTGACTAGCCACAAAGATATTTTCACCTTGCATAAGGAAACAAAATCAACGTTAGAGTGAAAGTGCCATCAGGGTTGGCAATTCGATCCCTGGTTAATACTCTGTTGCCTACTCCCTACAGAACTAATTGTATTGCTTTCACTTAAGTTTTCCATTTAACGGAGTTTTTGTCTTTAGTTTTAATTTGTATATCAAGAGAGGATGGCAGTATATTGCTGAGATTATAGTTTTATTTCTCCATTGAGAAATTTCATCTCATACAGGGGTAAAATATTGTAATCATAGAAGGAAAATATTGTGGGCAAACAAACTGTAGGGAGAAATTGAAATACAGATATTTCTTCACATCTTTTAAAGATTTATAATAATTTGTTAGTGGAGGAACATAGAATTTTAAAGTCAGCAGGGAGGTTTGGGAGCAACCAGTTTAGCTTCTTCATTTTATAAGTGAAAAAATAAGGCAAAGATGATTCATCTAAGGTCACATAGCCAGTAAGCATTGGGTATGCTTTCCCCCTGCGGTGGTCTAGAAATTTTTCATTCCCTGCCTCAAACCTTGAGGCCTCTGCCATCGCATGCCAAGTGTCATGACACCACTCCTTTGTTCTGGGACATCACCCCAGGGTCTTGTCACCATGGTGTCCCTCTCCCAGGGCCTGTCTTCCTGCCAACCTTCCCAGAGGGCTGGAATGTAATTTCTGTGGGACAGGCCGGGGCATCTCTTCTGAAGCAACTGTACCCACTGGTAAACAGTCCTCTATCACACTGCTACCCATCCCTGCAAATTGTTTTTGTCCTAGGTAATAATTTTTTTAAAAAATTCCTACTTAAGGTCCTAGCCAAGACTGCAACTCAAGTTAATAGTTCCTACCCTGATGTTCTCTCCTCTACTCCATCTTGGTCCTCTTCAAGAACGAAGGACAAACAACAACAGTAGATTTCCTGATATGATGTAGTACCCATGCGCCCAGAGGAGTTGGGTTATTTGTATCTCCTTCCCCTGTTGTAGGTGGGCACCTACTGAGTGCATGTAAAGGAAGGGCACTTCTGTTGAAGGGTGACTACTTGGACCTTGGGGATGGAGACATAAACAGGGAGTGAGCTATATAGGCCTGGAGGCTGTGCAAGGCTAGACAAGAGCTTGTTCAAGGCAGAGGTGGGAAGCTGCCCTTAGACCAGAAAGAAGCCAGGACTGTAGGCTACTGTATCCACATGGCCCTCAGAGAGGAGGGATCGCATTCCACACAGGAATGCTGAACTAGCAACCAAGAAACAGAGTGTTGAAGGAGGAAGAAAGGTGGCTTGTTAGGGAATTATTAGACCAAACTGTCTCAATTTGTCATTGTTCAATTGGTTTTTAGTTGTGTCTGACTCTTTGTGACCCCATTTGGGGTTTTTTTTTGCAGAGATACTAGATGCCATTTCCTTATCCAACTCATTCTACAGATGAGGAAACTGAGGCAAACAGGGTTAAGTGACTTGTCCAGGGTCACACATCTACTACGTTTCTGAAGCTGGATTTGAACTAGAGAAGGTGAGTCTTCCTGATTCCAAGCCACTCTATCTACTGTGTCACCTAGCTGCCCAGTTTATCACTCAGGTTTAAATTTTCAAAAGTACTAGAAAATTCACCATCAAATCTCAAAAGATTTTATTAGGCACTTCCTCTCTTTATACACACATTTATATCTAATAACAGCTAACCTCTCTGTTGCCTTTCCTCTCTAATTGAGGGGCTGGATAATAAAGAAAAAAATTATTCCCAAAGTCTCCCTTTATAGCAGGCTGCCAGTTTAATGTTCCCATCTGGTATGGATTCCTATCTCTTTGGGAGGAGTCATGTGGATGCAGGGTCCCCAGAGGAGACCTCTTTGGGTCTTTGTGCAGTTTGCTATCTACATCTTACACTGACTTTTGCCTGTATGACCACTTCCTCCAGGCAGGCCTCATACCTTATTTGTCTCAATCTCCAAGGTTTGTGTAATCATAAATATTTAGATATATATCTAGACATACATTCCACATTCAGGTACCTGCCTCCCTCTGTTTCTCTGTCCCTCTCTGTCTCTCTCTCTCTCTCATCTATCTACCTACCCTAGCTATCTATGCATGCATTCATCTACCTACCTATGTATGTTTATATCATCATATCTATACATAGCTCCAATCTATGTCTGTATCTGTATCTCTATTGATGTTCCTATTTGGCAGTGAGATGTGGAATATAACAGTCTCTGAATAATTAGAACTGAATATCACATAAAGTGAAATAGAGAGGGGTGGGTGTGAGCAAGATGCAATAAATAACCAATGAGGAACCTCAAAGAAAAAATGGGAACAAAACATTATGGAGGAAATGTATGATAGGAAGAAAAATGGCCTGGTCATGTAGCAAGAGAGAGAAATGACAGATGGACAGTCACAGTTCATCCCAGTTACTTTTTTGATGCCAGTAAAAATCAAGGAAGATCTTTGATATGTGGTAAACCTGTGGGAGCGTATGGACAGGAGTTACACAGGGTGGGTGGGTATGGATAGGTTGTGATCTGCATCATTGGAAAGAGCTTCCAAATGTATGAGGTCAACATCCATTTGCATATCATATATATATACATATACATATACATATATATATATATACCACTTTCTAGGCACCTATCAATAATGTAAGGATGGGCTTAGAGTAGTATAGTAACATGGCATAAGAGTCATGTCATGTTCAGAACTATCAATACTATGAGGATGAACCATAGTTAAGTTGTCAATCAATCAATAACCATTTATTAAGTGCCTACTATATGCCAGTTCAAGTCAACAAGCATTTAGTAAAGACCTACTATGTGCCTGGTACTCTGTTATGCTCTGGGGCAAAAATAGTCCCTGCTCGCAAGGAGCTCACAAAAGGACCATGGCAGTATCTATTCAATCTTGTCAAACATTATCCTGGACCCATTTGTGCACCCAGTTGTTCTTGTGATTGTGGAATACTGAAAAAAATCTGTTGATTGATGTAGCATTTGACTTGGTGCCAGGAAGACCTGGGATTGAATCCTCACTCAGATACTTACTACCTCAATGATTCTGATGAAGTTAGCTAACCTCTCTGGTCTGCCCTCAGTTACCTCACTGGCAAAATGAGAGTGGGATGTAGTGACCTCTAAGATCCTTTCTAGCTCAAAACCAATGATCCTATTCAGATTATGTCTTTGAGTTAGTCACTTGAGTGAGCCTGGTGATATGTCATGATCAATCACAAAGGGTCAGAGAAGGTGGGGAGGGAATGTCTGGGTAGAATCTCCCCATTGGCTAAATTGAATTTTTGAATGTTACTAGCAGTGCAATAATGGATTGTAGGGGATAAGGCTGAAAATTTAGCAAAATTATAGTTTTATCTAGCTAGTCTCTGAATGCCCATGGAATAGCTGGAATCAAGGAGCAATGAGGAGCAATTCTGGACCTTGCTCTTCACTGGTACCGTGAGCTTTGTAGATTAGGTAAGTCTGAGATAAGGGCAATGGAGTTGACTCTAGTCACCAAAATCATATAGGGTAGAAGTGAAATAGCTCTCTTAAAGTCCTCTGTTCTCAAGTCTTTTTCTTTTGTTGTTGTTGTTATAAGTTAAACCTATGTTTAAAGCTTTGCTAGCTATAATCATTGTTAGGAAGCCAAGGACCCTGATTCTGAGGTAAAATGAGCCAAAAGATGAAATTTCTACTTAGGTTTTTCCTACAAGGATTTTGTGAGAGGCATTCTCCTCATAAATCACAATTTTATGTTCATATTAGGAAGGATGCTTTGACACCCTAGCTATGTATTTTACATACAGTTTGGTTCGTTTGTGAAGTTTTTGTAGTTTAGTCATTCAGTCATGTCCAACTCTTCATGATGCCATGGACCATAGTACGCCAGGTCCTTCTATTTTCCACTACCTCCCAAAGTCTGTAAAAGTTCATGTTTGTTGATCCCTTGACACAGTCCATCTCATCTTCTGCTGTCCCCTTCTTCTTTTGCCTTCAATCTTTCCCAACATCAGAGTCTTTTCCTATGAGTCCTATCTTCTCATTATATGGCCAAGGTACTTAAGTTTTAGCTTCAGTATTTGTCCTTCCAATGAGTAGTCTCAATTAATTTCTTTAATTACCGACTGATTTGATCTCCTTGCTGTCCAAGGGACTCTCAAAAGTCTTCTTCTCCAGTACCACAATTAAAGAGCAACAATTTTTCAGTGCTTAGCTTTCCTTATAGTCCAACTCTCACAATCATACTGGAAAAAAATAGCTTTGACTATATGGATGTTTGTTGGCAAGGTGATGTCTCTACTTTTTAGTATGCTGTCCAGATTTGCCATAGCTTTCCATCTAAGAAGCGAGTGTGTTTTGATTTCATGGCTGCAGTTGCCATCTGCAGTAATGTTTAAGGCCAAGAATATAAAATCTGATACTACTTCCATTTCTTTTCCCTCTGTTTGCCAGAAAGCAGTGAGACCAGTTGCCATGATTTTAGTCTTTTTAATGTTAAGCTTGAAGTCAGCTCTTTCATCCTCCTCAAAAGGCTTTTTAATTGTCTACTTTCTGCCATCAGAGTGGTATCCTCTGCATATCTGAGACTGTTGATTTTTCTTCCAGCAAACTTAATTCTGATTTTTGATTTGTTCAGCCTGGCATTTCACATAATGTACTCTAGGATATAAGTTAAATATATTAGGTGACAATATACAGCCTTGTTGTACCCCTTCCCCATTCTTAAACCAATCAGTTGTCCCATATGCTGATCTTACTATTGCTTCTTGACTTTATAGGTTCTGTACTTACAGGTTCTTCAGGAGACAAGTAAGATGACCTGGTACTCGCATCTCTTTGAGGACTTGCCATATTTTGTTGCAATCCATGTAGTCAAGTGGATGTTTTCTGGAACTCCCTTGCTTTCTCCATGATCCAACAAATGTTGGCAATTTGGTCTCTAGTTCCTCCGCCTCTTAGAAAACCGTCCTGTACTACTGGTCATTCTTGGTTCACATATAGCTGAAGCCTAGCTTGCTGAATCTTAAGCATAACCTTGCTGGTGTGTGAAATGAACACAATTGCTTGCAATTTGAACATTCTTTGGCATTGCCCTTCTTTAAGATTGGGACGAAAATGAATTTTTTCCAATCCAGTGGCTATAGATGAGTTTTCCAAATTTTCTGGCGTATTGAGTACAGCACTTTAATAGCATTATCTTTTAGGATTTTAAATAGCTTAGCTGGAATTCCATCACTACCACTAGCCTACTGTAGCAATGCTTTCTGAGGCCCACTTGATTTCATTTTCTACGACACATGGGTCTAGATCAGTAACCATACCATCATGGTTATCAGCGACATTAAGACCTTTCTTGTATAGTTGTCTATAGTTTGTGAACTTACTACATGATATATTTTTGGATATGTGAATCTTCATAAATTATTTTTCAAGTTTTTTTTCTGATTTTGAAAGGAGTCAGAAATGGTCCTCAGGGAGAAAATGCATATATTTTCTATTTTCATTACTTTTCCTCTGTTATTTTTCTCTGTTTCTTCTCTCTTCTCCTTAACTTCTAAGATAGTAACAATAAACCATTTTTCCTGCCTTAGAAATAAGTCTTTTATCACCCTAGACTTCATTCAGAATAAGTAACAGCACATCTGTTGATTTTTGTTGTCCCTAAAGGACAAAAATGCTTCTATTTAGAGCCTGAAAAAGAAATGTCCCATTGTACATTGCCTTTCTTTGTTCTTGACCTTTCTCCTCTTCACTAAAAAAAAAGTATTCAGTGCATATAATATCCAGGATGAGTGGCAATATGATTTAGTGGAAAAAGCAATGGATTGGAAGTCAGGAGACCCAGGAAATGAGGAGGTATCAGTGACTAGTTCTGTACTGACTTTGGATTCAACCTCCTCATCTCTCAAATGAAGAGACATGTTAGATGATTTCTAAAGACGCGTCTTGATTTTGTGACCTTGTGAAGGGTCATTTCAGGGCCTCATATATTTGTCAGTGCATTTCTTTGGCAGCTGAACTTTATGCCCGCTTGTTAATTTTTATGAATAAATATGAGCCAAGTCAATTTCCTAAAGCCAACTGACTTGCCCCAGATTTACACAAGGTGTGACTCACTGAATCATATTTGCCCAAGTGGAATCCAACAATCCTTGTAATTTCCCGAAAGTGTTATTTGTGTTTGTGTGTGTATGTCCTACTTATAGTTTTGTTAGAGTTGAAATCTAACCCAACCCTTTCATTTTGTAGATGAGGCAACTGAGGCCCAGAGAGGAAAATTGGCTTCCTCAAGGTCACACAGCTTCTTCTGGGTTTTAAAACTCTAGCACTGAGTAGCAAGAAGCATCAGAGGAACAACTAAGGCTACATACTCAACATAAAGACTAAGTAAATCTAAATAATTACTAGATAACAAAAAGGCTCACCCAGAGAAAAATATTTCCTATATCCCAGGTGATTAATCAACAACTCTCCTTATTTTCCAGTCATCATGGAGAATACAACATAACACAATAAAATACAACAAATGTTTTTGAAGTGCCTACTACGTGTAGAGAACACCATGCAAGGGACCAGGCAAGACAAAATGTTTAGATAAGACATAGTCCTTTGCTTTATTGTTTAGTAAAACTATACTATGCCTTAGGACACAGTATGTTGTCAGCCAATCAAGCAATCAATAAGCATTTATTAAGTACCTACTATGCTCTAAATACTGTGCTAGGTTCTGGGTATATGAAAACAAAAATAAAACCTTCCTTGTCCTTAAGGAGCTTACATTTTATTAGAAAAGATAACATGTACCCCTCCCCCACCAAAACCCTATTTGCTAAATTAATAATTTGAAGGAAGGGGAAGGCACTAGCAGCCAGGAGAGAAATTAGGAAAGATTTCACAAAGAAGGTGACCCCTAGGTACTGTAAATCTAATCCTCTTTTGTAATCCAAAAATTCTATCTCTCAGAATCCCTAAAACCCTTTCAGAAGTCAAAACTATTTTTATAAAATTTTAATTTTTAATATGGTAAATATCAAGAGATATAACCCATATAAACAAAAGCTCTTTGAGGGGGCCTTCAATAATTTTCAAGAGTGCCATGAGATCAAAATATTTGAGAACCACTGCTCTAGAAGTAAGCTGGGGCATAGCCAGTCACAGAGGTAATACTGCATTCTATAAAATTCATCTACCTGTTCTGGAAACCAGCTGATGGAACCTCTGAACCTGTTCATTCAATCAACCTCCCTTTAAAAATTATAGTTTGATGACATCTAATTTTAATGATATTGTTTGTAAAGTACCTAGATTTCTCCTTGAATCTGCCATCTCTCCTCCTCTCTCAAGGAGCTATCTCGTATAATGAAGAATTTTTTTAAAAAGAAAAAAAAATTGGCAAAACCCATTAACACATTAAAAAAAGTCATGACATACAATATTCAATACTCATGGACTCCAGCCCCTACAAAGGAGTGGAGGAAGTATCCTCTCCTACATCTTCTTTAGACAGCTTTAGTTTTCATGATCTTGTACTTTCCATTTACATTGTCGTAATCATTACATATATTGTCTTCATACACTTTGCCCATCATTCATTTACCCATGTTCATCTAAATGTTCCCGTGATTCTCTATGTTCATTACTTCTTACTAGATAGCAATATTCCATTATTCTCATATGACATAGTTTTTTAGCTATCCCCCGACTGATGAGCATCTATTTTGTTTCCATTTCTTTTGTCAGAAAGTGCTGCTATAAATATTTTTGTGCATATGGAGACTTCCTTTTTGTCAGTGACCTTTTTGGGCTATATGCCTAGCAGTAAAATCTGTGGGTCAAAAGATGCAGCCATTTTGACATTTTATTTTTACAATTCCAAATTGCTTTCTAGAATGTTTATGCTAATTCACAACTTCACCATCCATGCCCCTTTCTAAAGTGGGCCACTTCCACCCTGGTTAAAATAACCCTAGGAACTTTCATTTGAGCCTTGGTTCCCATAAGGAGTTGGGAAGTTCTCTCTAGAGCACTTTACTGTACCATTTAAACCAGCAACCATTGGGAATAAATAAATAAGGTAAATTAACTGAGCCTGGGCTCCAAGGTACTATTAATGCCCTTAACTGCTATTTAGATTCACAAACACCTGTCACCAGCATGGGAAAAATGTTAAGAATCTTTCCCCTTGCAGTCTTAGGCTTAGTAATGCTGCGACTTTGTGTGATCAATTGTTGCAGAAAAGGAGTTATAACATTTCACCCCAGGTCCTGGCCCATATCAAGACTTCCAGTTCACCTTGATTTTTAAGACGTAAAGTCATTTAGACTTTGGGTTTGTTTTGTTTTGGTATTGTTTATTTTCTATAGGTCCACTGCTTTGTGGGGTGGGTGTGGTAAAAGGGGCATGTCTTTCCAAATACTGTAGGTAGATTTGATGCCTTAAAACAACAATATTAAAATGTTATTACTGGAAAAATATCAGTCATGGAGAAAGAGAATGAAAGAAAGAAAGAAAAAAGGAAGGAAGGAAAAGAAAAAGAAAGAAAGAGAAAAAAGAAAGAGAAAGAAAGGAAGAAAGAGAGATAGAAAGAAAGAAAGGAAGCAAGGAAGGAAGGAAGGAAGTAAGGAAAGGAAAAAGAAAGAAAAAGGAAGGAAGTAAGGAAGGAAAAAGAAAGAAAGGAAGGAAGGAAGGAAAGAAAGAAAGAAAGAAAAAGAAAGAAAGAAAGAAGGAAAGAAAGAAAAGAGAAGGAAGGAGGGTTGGAAGGAAGAAAAAAGTTAAGGAAAAAAGTCACAAGGGAATCATTCCCCCCAACACCTTGAAACATGTTAGTCAGAGGGCTTTTAAATAAGTCAAAATGATTTACCTTTGTAGCAGCTTCATGTTTGAACGTGTAATGAGATGAGATATTCTGACTCTTGGCTCAGTTAGGCCCTCATTAGGAAGGATTTTTCATGATAATTTTATAAAAATTCCCTGTAGTTTCCTTGTTTGCAAGCTTCACCTTTGCTAATTTTAAATATGTGTAAATGGAAGTATTATCTCATGTAGATCAATTACACATGAGATTAGCCCAGAAAATCAAACCTCTGAATTCCCCACCTATAGAATAAAGCAAATTCAGAATGGTATGACTCTTTTTTTTAGTCATCTCAGTATCTAACCTGGCAATCTTGTCAATTCCATCATGTCAAATCTTGCTGAATCAATGAACAAGCAATTGTTAAGTGCCTATTATGTCCAAGATTTCTCGTTCTAGGTGTTCTTTAGATCATGGATTTATAGTTGAAAGGGAACTTAGAGGTCATATAGTCCAGCTTCATCACTTTATAGATGAGGAAACTGAGGCTGAGAGAGCTTAAATGACTTGTCTAAGGTCACACAAATAGTGACATAACCAATATTTGAACCCAGAACCTTTGAGTCCAAATCCAGCATTCTTTAAAGTATACTGCTTTGCCTTTGGGTCTTTATTTTACAACCAGAATCAGTGTGTGTGTGTGTGTGTGTGTGTGTGTGTGTGTGTGTGTGAGCGCGTGCGCCCGCGCTTTTACCAAACTTCTGATTTCATTGGTATAGAAAACACCCAGTGAGGAAATTTCCTCTCCTAATGCATATGCACAACTATTCTGAAACATATGGCCTTAGAGAGTTGCCCTGGCACCCAGAGGCTGAACCCAGATTCATATAGACATTATGTGTCAAGCAGGACTGGAACTGGGTCTTTTTGTCTCCAAAGATGACTTGTCACCCACTACACCATGCTGTTTCTGTCAAATATTTGTTAGAAAGCAGAACCATCAAGAGACTTTTTGTGAATCTCTTTTAAAAGAAAGTTTAAGCATTGAGGCTATCTTAATATAGCTGATAGAATATAAATTTGCTGATAACAGCAGTTGCCACTTAAAGGTTAACAGACTCATTGGGTGTTTGCAATTATGGTATGCAACTTTGTTTCTACAGAGATTCAAAACCATCATGATTATGTGCACAATGATTTTGGTATTCATGAAGCAATTAGATAAAAAATTGACCACTTCTGACTTTAAAAAAATGATCTTACAATTTCTCAACCTGTCATCAAAATGTTTCCAAAGAACCACAAGGGTTTGACATTCAAACACAAACTGAATCCCAACAGATAGTCAGATACATGTACATGCCTTCATTTGCATTCTGAATATTGCACCAGAGTAGGTCCATTGTCCCTTTCTCTTACTCTGTAATCATACTTCATCAGCTTAATCATATGATCATTTATGCTCTTCCAATGCAAATGTCAGGTGTAACAACAATGTTATTAGCAGCTGCTGTGGGGGTATAAGGTCAATAACACCAGCACACAGGAGGGCTGCTAGCACAGGTTCTTTGCTCTGCTTTTCTAAGGAAAGCAACTTTAAGGGGTTTACAATGTCACTTTAATTAATCATATCATTCACTTAGTTCAGCAGAAAAAGTCAGCACCCTGAACTTCAGAGAAAACACAAACAGAAATTACAAGCAAATATCATATAAAGAGAGCAAATAACACAAATCAGCAGAGGGGGCTTCTGTCTGTCCATAGCAATACATACATAGTTACCAGAGATAAAAGCCCCAACATCTGGGTTTTCAAAGATGGGGAGTTCCCTAATGGCTACCCAGAGTCTCATCTGGCCAAATCACGCAAACACTTTTCCAATGAGTGAGCCCCAAAGCAAAATGCTAACCTCAGAGTACATATAATGTTTCTAATCAATGACTCTTGATTCAATCAAAGACTCTTGATTCAAACAAAAACAAGACTCAATCAAAGGCATTTGATTGCCTTAGTGCTGAGAAGCACTCCAAACAAAAAAATAGCAAAAAGTTGCACTTTGCTTGCCATTATATCAGGCTGTTTGAAAAACATGATTCCTGGGCATGTATTTTACAAGCCAATCTTAAACCCTCACAGTCAATCACAAATGTTTTGTAAAAACAAACTTTATATTTCTTCTCAATGTAGTCAAATTCATGTCTTTTCGACCTTGCTACTGTACTAAAAGAATAGGACCATTAGGATCATAGTAATTCTATGATAGTGCAGTCTATGTCTAATGTAACATTAAAATACCCTTTAAGGGAGTGGTAAACTGGTACATTTAAGTGAAAGAGTTAAGAATTGAAATGGGTTGATCCAATCCACCACATTGTTACTTATAAGCCCTAGAACTATTAAGAGCTTTGGAAGAGAGTCTTCCAGATAAGAGTTTACTGAGGATTTTAATGGATCCCACCGAGATAACCCCAGATCCCTACCCACTAAGCTCCTTTTTTCTTCTTAGTTACTATTACAAAGTTACTACCTACTTACTTAGTTACTACTCCTACAAAGGGCTTATGTTTACAGAGTATAACTCTTTAAGAGCAAGCCAGTAGAAAATATGCTTTCTTAATCTTTGTATTTTTAGTGATTAGCACATATTCAGTCAATCACCAAACAGTTATTGAGAACTTACTATATACCAGGTATTATGCTTGATGTTGAAGATAAAAATACAAAAGTAAGACAATCCCTACCTTTAAGAAGCTAGCATCCTAATAGCAGGACCTAATACGTTTACAGATAAGTAAATAAAGGATATACAATATAAATGTAGTGATTGGGAGTATAGAACTAACAATTGTGGGAATCCAGAAAATCCTGTTGAAGTAGGGACTTCTTGAGCTGAGTCATGAAGGGAACTAAGGTTTCCAAGAGTGGGGGTGAGATGTAACAGATTTACAGGAATGGGGGACAGCCTTCACAAAGGCATGGAGATAAGAGATGGGAAACAGAATATAGTCCAGTTTGCCTGGAGCAAAGCGTGTAGGAGGGAGAATAATATACCATCTTCCTAGAAAGGTAGTCTGGAGCCAGATTGTGAAGGTCTTTAAATAACAAACTGTGGAATTTGTACTTTGTCCTGAAAC
Organism: Trichosurus vulpecula; assembly: GCF_011100635.1. Lineage (NCBI taxonomy): Eukaryota > Metazoa > Chordata > Mammalia > Diprotodontia > Phalangeridae > Trichosurus > Trichosurus vulpecula. Next base: position 36,894,220 of record NC_050581.1, read on the forward strand.
AATGGGGAGCTGCTGAAATTTTGGGGGGCAGAGAAACGACAAGTTCAGTCTTAAACTTTAGGAATATTAATTTGGCAACAATGTGGAAGATACATTGGAGAAGGGAGGGGAGACCAGCTACAGGGAGACCAGCTAGGAGATGATCACAATAGTCCCGGGAATAGGTGATGGAGGCCTGGACTACAGTGGTTGTGTTGAAACTAGAGAGAATAGAATGGACACAAATAATGTTGAGATGAAAGAACTGACAAGATTTGGCAGATTATTGGATCTGGCTAATGAGTGAGCACAAAGAGTCAGGGATGACCCTGAGGTTGTGAACCTAGTTTGCTAGAGGAATGGTAGTGCCTTAGAAAGAAATAAGGAAGTTAAGAAGATGGATGGATTCAGGGAGGAAAGACCATTGAATTCTTTTTTTGACGTGTTGCATTTGAGATGCCTATGGGATGTTCAGGTACTTAATAAATGTTTATTGAACTCAACTAAAAGCCAAGTAAAGCATTTAGCTAAGCCAGGCATAGCAAAAATCAGGGCATAGGGGTCGAGTCATGGGTTCATGATCCATGGGGTGGGCAGGAAGGATGATTCCCCAGAGATGCATCAGAATGTGGAAACAAACTACTCTAGCTCTGGCTTCAAAATAGAAACGAAATGTAAGCCTTCAGGCATAGGTTGAATCCATACAGGGTTAGAATTTTCTGAATACTGCCCATAAATTCACCCACACATAATTCACTTCTGAACAGTTAGGAGTTGGCTACAATGTTAGTAGTTACCAAGTATTTTTTGCTGCAATAGATTAGATTTGGTGGCAGTGGGGGGTGGGGGGGTGGGGAGGGAAAGTATAAATATAAATCTGAATAGCTATTTTTCCTTTCAAGGATAATATTCAAGATGTTGAATATTTTCTTCAATGACTTGGTGATTCATTTGGTTCCTTTTGACTTCAGGCTGATGTATTTTCTAGTTTTCATTCTTTGTTACTCTAAAATATCATACAGAACTCATAACTAATTCAAGAGCCAGGTATTTCTCTTGTATTTGAGCTTCATTATGTTTTCTATCTTTAAAAAATGGAAAGAATTGAAACTTTTTCTAAGGCCATGAGGCAGATTTCCCTACCAAACCTTTTGCAACAGCATTTTGGTCCCTATGGATGGAAACATTTATCTATGTATTTTTGTAATTCCCAGTGCCATGGTATCTAAGCACCTGGAAAATCTAATTAGCCTAGTCTTGATTTACTGTGCAGGAGAGAATGTCATAATTCTGGCTCTCTTCTCCATCTCCACTAGGGCCATTACTGAAAATGAAGACTCAGTAAGATTTTCCATGAACAGCATCACTGTAGGCTTCTTGTGTGATCTTGTCTGTATAGCGTAATTGCAAATAAATGAGAAGGCAAGCTTACCAACCAGCAAGTAGAAGGAAGGCTCTGCCTGAGGAGAAATCCTGGCAGTACATTTTATTACTATAACCCAGTTTTGCCATTGGCAGCAAACATCCTTCCTACACACACATACACGCCCACCTTGTGTGCAGAGAACAGCCTGAAACCAAATTCCCTGGACTGGTATTTTTTGCTAAAACACTGCAATGAGGGGACTGAACTATGGCTCTTAATGGTCCAGTAAAATATTGTCACCAAATTTGACACAAGTCACGAAAGGATCCCACAGTCCATCAGACCAGCTGATGGGTTGTAGCATCTGTTCACCATTTTCTGTTTCTCTCCCAAAGTAGCTTTGCTCCTGGTATGCCAGGCTTACACTGCAATGAAGGCAGAGAGAGTGCCTTTTCTGTCATGATGTACTAAATCTAAGCTTAAAAGGTCAGTAAACAGATACCAACCAAATACCCATTTTCTGCTTACCATTTGCCTAGGCAGACTGTGCAGTAGGCTGATATGCTATCTTTGTTCATGTTTACAGTGAAATCAATCAAGAAAAATTTTACTTGTATTTATTTATGTCTTTAGAAGAACTGTTCGAACATTGCACCCTATTTCTGGTTACCTGGCTGTGAAAGCAAGCACCAACTACTAAGTAGATGGGAGTAGGTTAAACATTGTGCACTGAAAACAAGTACTTAGAAGGATAGCCATTGTCTGAAATCAACAGATAGAGACTATATGTGTATGAATAAAAATATATATACTCTCTCCCCCTTCCCTCCTTCCTCCCTCCTCTCTCTCTCTCTCTCTCTCTCTCTCTCTCTCTCTCTCTCTCTCTCTCTCTCACACACACACACACACACACACACACACACACTCCCCATCCTCCCCACAGAAGCAATGAAGGGAACCTATAACTTGGGGAAATAAGAGACCTAGAATGCTCTTACCTCCAACTATCATTGTGAGTGAAATCAGATACCAGAGGAATGATGGGAAGGAGTGTTGCTGGTTCTGCAGCACCAAAAATGTGATTTCAGGGCTAGGCAATAGGTTATTTGAGTACTTTATGTATACTATACTGCAGTATGTACTGTGTACATATAGACACATTTATCATATGTAATATATACTATAATGTGTACATATACTAGGCTATAGGTACTATATATATGATAATACATATCTAATATACTATATGTACCGTAGCATAAACTATAGTATATATAAGCATATATGTATACCCACATATATAGTTGCTATTTATGCCTTCAGAAAATAACTGTCCTCTCAAGTACTTATTTTCGGTTCACAGTTTTTAACCTGCCCTCATTCATTCTCTCTCTGTGTATATATATGTATATGTATGCATATGTATATATGTATACCCACTATGATTTCATTAATTTCATCAGTGTAAAGAAAATCTTAGAGTGAAAATTCCCTCCATCCACGTAGATTGACGATTTGTCTGTAATTTGCACCCCTGGTGTTGCCTAGAAGCACTGACAGGTTAAACAACTTGCTCATCACGGCTAATGTGTTACAGTCAGGATTAGAACCTGAGTCTTCCTGACTCCAAGTTCAGGATTCTAACCAGAATGCCAAGCTGACTCTTAACAGTAATTTAATAGAGATAAATGTATAAGGGAGCATTAATTAGGAGAATCCTTGATCAATTGAATGAGTTTCTATTGCACGAGACTTTGTCCAAGGCCAAGAAGGAATCTATTTAAAGAATGTAGGCATACTCATTGGGTACCTTGTTTTGAAGACACAAATAACTCGTGACTATTTTTCAATGACCGAACTGCTTCTAGTATATTTGGGTGGCTGGGACTCAGGACAAGGAGTCACCCTTCTCTGCTGGCCGTAAAAGAGAAGGGCAGACTAGTCTCATCACCTTTTGACCCTGTTTTTGTCTTTTTATACTTTGCACCTATCTTCTAGAGCTTAATGGGGGTAGGCATGGGGAAAGTATTTCTTCCTCCCTCTCCTCTAGGAGCCGTTGATAGTGACTTTCAGTACGTTGAAGGAAGAAATGTACTTTCAGCTGGCCTAAGAAGAAGTTCCTAAAAGTTGATTTTGCCAGTAGCCTGAGCACTGAGAGAATTGCCTCAGAAGCACATGGCAGAAGCCCACATATGCATGCAAACATAGTCTAAGGAGGGAGTTCATGGACAATGTTCCTGAAGCCCAACCTCCTAAGTAGTGGAGGGATGGTTTCAATCTCTTAAGTACTGTGACAGATAAAAGAAGCACAGGACAGAGGATGTATAACCAGACAATAATTCATAGGAAAAAGTGGTGAGGGTTCTAGAAGACTGAAAGCTGTATATGTGTCAAGTGAGATATGGCTGCCATAAGAGCTAATGGGATTTGGACTGTGTTAACAGAAGTGATATGACCAGAAAGAAGGAGGTCAAAGTCCCTTTGCCTTCTGCCTTGGTCAGATCTATAGAATCGTGCTCAGATCTGGAAACAACATGTCAGGAAAGACTTTGACAAACCAGAGCTAATATCAAGGAGAGCGACCAGGATCATGAGAAGACATCACATTAACATTTACGGTTGAAGAAACTAAGGATATTTAAATTAAAGATGATGATGCTCAGGAGGTCCTTGATAACTCTTTACTTTTCTTTTTGAGAGGGGGAAGGCAGGGCAATTGGGGTTAAGTGACTTGACCAAGGTTACACAGGCTAGTCAGTGTGTCAAGTATCTGAGGCCAGATTTGAACTCAGGTCCTCCTGATTCCAGGGCCAGTGCTCTACTCACTGTACCACCTAGCTGCCCCCTTGAAAACTCTTTAGTGGAAAAGAGTATAGATTTACTCTACTGGACTCAGAGAGAAGAATTAGGAGAAGTAGATGGAAGTGGCAGAGGTAGATTTCAGCATAGATGTGAGGGAGAACAAAAACAACTTTCTAACAAATAGAACTGTCCCAAAACAGAACTTCCTTCAGAAACTAAAGGCTTCTTTAAGCCCTGTGGTTTTAGATTCTAGTTTTCTAACCAGAGAAAGGAACTTTCTTAGGCAGTACCAACCTTGGGGGTTGCCTTGAAGATGATCCTAAATTTAAGAATATGGAGACATTATTTTTGAACTAGATATATGCTTGCCAGGGATATTATGAAAAGGTAATGGTTAGGCTGGGGCAGCTACCTGGTTCAGTGGGCTTGGAATCAGGAAGACTCATCTTCCTGAATTCAAGGGTGGCCTCAGACACCAGCTGTGTGACCTTGGGCAAGTCACTTAACTCTGTTTGCCTCGGCTTCCTCATATGTCAAAAGAGATGGAGAAGGAAATGGCAAACCATTCCAGTATCTTTGCCAAGAAGTACCCAAATGAAGAGTCAGACATGACTGAAATGACTGAACAACAACAAAGATGATCAGACTACATGACTCTAAAGGTCTCTTCCAACAAACGAGATTCTGTGAGTAATATTTCCTGTATGTTTGGGCAGCTCACAACCCTTTTAACAAACTCTACCTGATTTTCCCTCCCAACTCCCTAGGGAGGTAAAGGAGCAAAATTATTATTCCGATTTTCAAGATGAGGCAAACCCACCTTCCCAGGCATCTCACAATACTCTCCTATAATCATCCTCCACTCTGGCCACACCAGTCCATTGTCCAGTCTATTGCTCACACTTTGTGCTTTTCCCGTTCCATGCCTTTGCTCATATCAGCTCTCATCTCTTCTTCTTCGAGACCTAGCTCAGATATCCCCTTCTCTGTGGAGATTTCCCTGGTCACCCCAAATAGAAGCATTCCTTCACAAGTTGACTCCAGACGATCTTTGAAGACTTACTTTACTCATTCCCCTTGATGTGCTGGTCTTCACATACAACATTCTGTTACCTGTTTGCACACCTTGCATGAGCCTGGGATACACTCTGTCTTTACTTCTGCCCCTTTGAGCCCTAACCAGACTCAGCTCAAGGTCCACCTGCATTTTAGGTCATTCCTAAAGATCCCTGGAGATATTAGTGCCTCCCCCTCTCAATTAGTGGGTTAGTAAGCATTTATTAAGTGTCTACAATATGCCAGGCACTGGGCTATATACTGGGGATACAAAAAGAGGCAAAAGACAGTCCCTGTCCATGTGGAGTCACAATCTAAGAGGGAAGACAATAAGCAATCAAATTATACATGGGAAAAATAGGAAATAATTAACAGAGGAAAGGCACTAGAATCAGGAGGGATTGGCAATGGCTTCAGGAAGAAGAAAAGATTTTAGTTGGGACTTGAAGGAAGCCATTCCCTTGCATGTACTTTAAAAAATCTCTTATATGTACTTTACACACATTTTATATTTACTTATATGTAGATATGTCGTTTCTCCCCATAGAATGTGAGGGCAATAACTGTTTTGTTTTTGTTCCCCTAATGCCTAGCCCAGTGCTTGACACATAGAAGTAATTTAATAAAGGCCAACTGATCGGTGATTGAATTGCTCATGTGGAATTCAACGTGCAATATCACAGTGGTTATTTACCTTATTGTAGTTATTTGTCCAAATTTCATCTCCTCGGCTAGATTGTAAGCTACCAAGAATGGAAAGAGCACTCACCTTGAAGTCAGGAGAACCTTAGCTCTATCACTTAATCACTCTGTGAGCTTGGGTATTTTGCCTAAGTCTCATTTGTATGAGGCAACTAACAATATCTGTATAACTTTTGGCAGCCAGGTATAATAGAGCATGGAATTTCCAGTTAGAAAAACCTGAGTTCTTCCTACCTGGAACATTAGCAATGTAACCTTAGGCAAGTCACATAACTTCTCTCAGCCTCAATTGCCTCATCTGTAAAATGGGGGATTATAATAGCACCTAACTCATAGGCTTATTGTAAGGATCAAATGCAATAATATATAAAGGGCTTTGCAAAGCTTAAAGCACAATATAAATGTTAGCTAAGTTATCCACTTAATGGAGTTGTTTAATTTAAAAAGAAGGCTTTGTAAATAGCTATATAGGTGAGTTGTTATTACTGGAGGGCATCTTTGTGTGACCTCCCCCAGGGTACTTGGCACATTGTCAGTGTTCAATAATCACTTATAATAATGGGGAATATAGAAGAGAAATCAATTACCTAAAGTCATGTGCCATATGGGCCATGAGGAGTATAGAATTCATTTAATCACTGAGCAGAGCATAGATGAAATTGAACCATGACAAGTCATTTTCCCCTTAAGAATCAATGATATACTCATGACAAGAAGCATAGTGAGATAGTGGCAATGATGGAAGGAAAAAGGAAAGAAACTATGTTTTCATGCTTTTATTTGCCTTTTGTTTCTTTTGTTGTGGTTGTTTTTGTTGGACCTTGGGGAGGCAAGGCACTGAGGAAAGAGGGAAGCAGTTGGTCAAGAATAGACCATTACTGAAGAGAGAAGTTTCTCCAGACCCTGCCCATCTTCCTACACATCCTGTCTCCCACTGTGGTCACCCAATGAAACGGTGATCAAGAATGAGTTGTGATTGTGAGCATCACCAAACAGCTGCCAAAGGGTGGGGCAGCCACAGCTGGGGATAGACACTGGGCAGATGGCCTTGAGGTTGGAGAAGCAGCATCAGAAGGAAGCAGGGTGTGGTTTGAAAATGTTTTATAGAAGAGAGATGTGAACTGGCCCTTAGCACATGGGAAATGGAAATAGGGAAACGTCATGTATGGATGTAGTAGGGGTAGGGGATTGGAGAATGGTAGTAAAATTACCAGACAGAATGGAAATAGAAAGACCTCAAAGCAGTAAATAGTATGTTTTCTGGAGAGGAAATCTGGGTAGCACAGTGAATAGAGTGCCTGGCTTGGAGTCAAATCTGGCTTCAGAGACTTACTAGCTGTGTGTCTCTGGGCAAGTCACTTAACTCTGTTTGCCTTGGTTTCCTCAACTGTAAAATGAGCTGGAGAAGGAAATGGCAAACCACACCAGTATCTTTGCCAAGAAAACCCCAAATGGGGTCACGGAGAGTCAGACATGACTGAAATGACTGAACAGCAACAAAAAGAAATCCCAGCTTGCTGGAGCAGAGAGTTTGAGTTGGAGAGTATGAAAAGATAAAGTAGAGAAAGAACTTTATGGGAGGTGGAGGATGGGGAAGAGCAGAACCTAGATGTTTTGAATGTCAGGCTAAGAAGGATCCTCTGGTCAAAGGGGAGCCATTAAAAATTTGCAATCAGTCAGATGAATTATTCACTGGAAATAGTGTTAGGAAGCATAAAGACTTAGAGGTCATTTGCTTCCCTAATCCACATTTTATAGATAAAGAAACTGAGGCTGGGGAAGGTCAGTGGGTTTGTTCAGAATTACATGGGTCTGAGATAGTATTTGAACCCAGATCCGCTGTTTCTGTAGTCAGTTCACTTCCCACTAATCCCGCTAATCTAGTCCACTCCTCTGTTTCACAGATGAAGAAACTGAGACCCAGAAATGAATTTTTGAACTGCGAGATGTATCTGTTCATTTTCATGAACACTTAATTTCCATTTACTAGACCCTGTTATCTGGCAATAATACAAGATGTGCTGAACTATAAAGTTAAGCAATCAGCTCCAATTTATTTATAGCAACAGGAAGCAGGTGAGATTCACCTGAAAGGGGAGGACAGGAAGGAATCTTTGAAATGAGGCAAGGGTAACCCCTGTAGACTCATTGCAAACACTTTCCTTTTTTTTCCCTCAGGCAACTTCGAGGAACATTTCCTGATGCTCTAAGGTCTGTAGGCTGGATTTGGAGTCAAAGGAACTGGGTTTGAATCTTGGATCAGCTACTTAGAACCTGTATGACGTTGGGTGAATCACTTGACATCCCTGTTTCTTCATCTATACGGTGAGAGGGTTGGACTTGTGGACCTCTAAGGTCCCTTCTAGTGCTAAATCTATGATTCTATGACTTTTATCTATACTTTTCCTTTTCCTCTGATTTCCCAAATGATTCTTCTCTTCCTTCAAGGATGGAGAACTTCCTAGGAAAGGATAGAGAACTTCCTAGGAAGGAACAGGGGAGTTAGAGAATCCTAGCTCTGCCGCCCACTAACCAAGTGTGAGCTTGGCAAATCATTCCTACTTTCTGAGCCCCAGCTTCCTAATTTTTAAAATGAGGGAGTTAAATTACCCAAGATGATCTCTAAAGTCCTCTCCACCTCTGCCAGGTCAGCTCACTGTTCTATTTAGTCCCATTCACTGCCCCCTCTCAAATCTATCCCCCACACCAGAGAAGTCAGACATGAAGGGTCCCACAACACTCCTGACTACAGGCTCTATCCAGATTGATATAGAATTGTGAAATACTTAACAAAATAAATAAAAATACAATAAAACACATATAAAATTACATTTTAAAACTGTCAATATGGACCCAAAGGGATTAATGATCCTGTTTTTGAGATTGACACAATTGCTTTATTCCACATGGTTAATTTAAAGTTTTGCATTGTCTCCTTATCACTTAACTTATCTTCTCTATCCACCATTCTAGTTTTAAAACAGTTGTATGGTGTAGTATTAAGAACAATTCTAGTTTTTAAACAGTTGTGTGGTATGGTATTAAAAAAATTCCTGGCCTGTTCAGGGATTACTACAAAGTTTTAGTACAGTTCTCATTTTTTTCTATATTTTTCCAAAGCTTGTATCATGTGCCTTTGTGTTTGGCATCTGAAATACTGCAAATATTCCTCTCAGAGTCTTCCCTAACAATTACATAATCACATAATCCTCTATGAGCATTTGCCTATTTATCCTTTGGCTCATACTCTCATGCTGTATCATTTCTAAAGTGGTTCAGCAAACTGATGATTTTCTTGGCCTCACACTCCAGTTCCCACCATCAGCCTCCCTATTCTCTTCCTAGTGCCTTAGGGAAATCAACAAATGATTATACTAATCCTAATAACTCACATTTATATAGCCGTTTACAGAAAGCACATTACTTGCATTAAGGCATTGATCTTCACAATATCCTTGTGAGATGTGTAAAGAAGGGACTATTAGCCCTATTATACAGATGAAGGAACTGAGGTTCAGTAAAGTTAAATTACTTACCCAAAGTCACATAGCTAAAAGTGGTGGAGAGAGGATTGACACCTGAGTCTTCTGATTCCAAATTTGGTGCAACTGACTCATCATGGTTGATTTTCTTCTTTATCTCTCTGCTCTTCCCTTTCTCCACCTCCTCCTCCTCCTCTTCCTCCTCCTCCTCTTCTTCATTCTCCTTCTCTCTCCTTCCTTTCTTCCTTCCCTCCCTCCTCTCTTTTAAAATTTTTGGGGGAATGTTAGTTATATTTTTTAATTTATGAAATAAAACAAGCATTTCCATAGCATAGTAGAACAAAAAACATGATTGCACATAAAACTGAAAATCTAATATGTACAACTTGTTATTCCTTTTTAAATATATAATAAAGTTATCATGTAAACTTCTTTTTTTCTCTCTTCCCCTATTTTTTCTCTCTCCTTCCCTCCCTTCTTCATTCTATTTCTTCCCTTCTTCTTTCTCTTTTTCTCTTTCCTCTTTCTTTCTCTCTCTTTTCCTCTCTCTCTCTCTCTCTCTCTCTCTCTCTCTCTCTCTTTCTCTCAGCATACCTTCCTACATTCTCCTTTTTTCAGGAATACCTCACAGAATTATAAATCTATTCTCAGAATGTACTTTAAAGATCAGCTAATCCAACCCCTTGATTTTGCATATGAGGAAACTGAGGCTTAAATATATTAAGTGACTTGGCCAAGGTCATACCTGTTCTGTCACTTCCCTGTGTGACCTTGGGAAAATCACTTAATTGCTCTTGACCTCAGTTTTATCATTTGTTGTTCTTCAGTAATTTTTCAGTCATGTCTGGTTCTTTGTGACCCCATTTGGGTTTTCCTTTGCAGAAATACTAGAGTGGTTTGCCATTTCCTTCTTCAGCTCATTCTCCAGATAAGGAACTGAGGCAACCAGGGTTAAGTGACTTACCCAGGGTAACACAGCTAGTATGTATCTGAGGCCAGATTCAAACTCAGGAAGCTGAGTCTTCCTGACTGTAGGCCTGGCTTTCTATCCACTCGGCCACCTCTAAAGTCCCCTCCAGTTCTATAACCATGATCCTAAATCCCAAGTGGCACAGCCAGGATTTGAACCTAAGACTTTTCAAGCCAAATCTAGCCCTATTTCTACTATACCAGACTTTCAACATATGGTTCTTTCCCCCACCTCATGTTTGCCTTTTGGGTTTCAGCTATAACCATTACTATTCTCCTGGATGAGACCAAGAACAAACAGTTCCAGGCTTTGCTTGCTCTGGTCTAATGGAAAGAACCCTAAATGCAGAGTCAGAGGACCTGGATTTGAAACAGCTCAGCTACCTAGCTGCTTGTATGACCCTATACCCCTTTCTTGGCCACAGCTTCCTTATCTGAAAAAGATGAGAGCTGGACTAAATGATATTGAAGCCTGGCTCTAAAGCTGCCCTTTACCTTTGGGGGAATATTAGGGTCATAGATACGCAACTGTAAGGGATCACCCACATTTATATGTATCTATGACTATATGATAAATAGATAGACAGATGGATGGATAGATAGATGGATGGACAGACAGACAGAAGATAGATAGTGTATCTGTATGTCTAGCCTTTGTATATCCTCCAAAATCCAGGGCCTCATAAGCAACTGCTTTTTAGACATCTTTAACTGGATCTCCTGTCGGTATCTTAACTTCAATATTTTCCAAACAGAATTATTCTTAACCTCCCTATTTTTTAAGGTTATCAGAAATGACTTGCCCAGGATCATACAGCTAATATGTGTCAGAGGCTGAATTTGAACTCAGGTCCTCCTTACTCCGGTGCCAGTGCTCTATTTACTGTGATACCTAGCTGCCCCTATTCCATATTTCCCCTTATTATCGTTAATGGTTGTACCATCTTCCCCAGTCTCCTGGTTCACAACTTGGATGTAACCCTAACTCTTTTTTTCTCGTATATGCAATCAGTTGTTAAATCTTGTTGTTTCTATCTCCGCAATATACCTCCTCTTTGTCCCCTTTTCCCTAACACCATACCCACCTCCCTTGTATGGATTCTGTCACCTCTCACCTGGACTAGAAGCAATGGGCTTCTAATTGGTCTCCCTTCCTCAAGACTCTCCGTACTCCACTCGGCTGCCAAAGTGATTTTTCTAAAGTATGGGTCTGACCTTATCAGCCTACCCTCTCCTCATCACAATAAAATCAAGTGGCCGTCTTTTAGCTCAAAGATCGAATATAAAGTCCTCCTCAAACCTTGGCCCTTTCCAATCTTCTTACCTATTGCTCTTCTCCATGTATGCTATGGAGCAGCTGTACAGGCCTACTCATTCATTATAACCCATTTCTCATCTCTGTGCCTTCTCACTAGGCATCCCCGTTGCTGCAGAAAGCTGTCCCTCCTCATATTTCTCTCTAAGAATCCCTGGATTCCTTCCAGATGGCTCAGAGCTTCTCCACACCTTCTGCAGCAAGCTTTTTCCAGTTGCCCGAGCTGCTAGAGCCTTCTCCTCCAAGGTTACCTTAGGTCTCTTTTTTTTTCTATTTTTTAAAAAAATTTATTTTAGACTCAAGGACCAGAACACAAATACAGAATAGAGAAAAGAAACAAAAACATATCATAAACTTAAATATTGAAACTTAAATACAAAGTAAGAAAGAAAAAAAGCATAGCAGCATGTAAGAGAGGATTCAAAAATGTAACAATAAATTTTCATTTCAAGAAAGCCTGTATGATAAATAATACACCTTGTGTTGAGAATTGTCCATCTTTTCTTTGCTTCCTTATATTTTCTTTTGGTTTCTGCTGTGCACTTTTTAACTTTCTTCTTTTTTCCCCTCCCCTCCCGAAGGCTACAATATAGTTTAGATACGTTTATAGCTATAGATATATGCGTATACATGTATACATGCATATATAGACATACACTTTCCCAAACATACTCTACTCCTGATCTTTGTTTTCATGTTTGCGCATATCTCTTGTTTCCTATCCCTCCTGACTCCTCTACTTTACTTCTACCTGCTACTTTGCCCTCCCATTTATTACTTGCCTACCCTCCTCCTCTACTAACTACCTTGCCCTCCTATTTATTACTTGCCTACCCACCTCCTCTACCCACTACCTTGCCCTCCTATTATTTGCCTTCCCCCCTCCAAGGATCCCTCCCCTATCCTCCCATTCCCATTAATCTAAACACCCTTCTATACCCCCTTTAACCTATTCCCTCGGTCTCCCTGGAAAGATCCCTCCCTTGTCCTCTCCTCCCTCTCTATGCCCCTACCACTTTATTTCTTCTGTTAAGAAGACTTTTATACTCTTCTGAATACATATGTATTGTTCCCTCTTAAACCCATTCCCAATAAAGTAGGTTACCAGAACTACCAGCTCTCCTTCCCCATCTAATTCCTCTATATCCTTTTTTCCTCTGGAACATCATTTGTATAAAAGTTACTCTTTTTAGCTGTTCCTAAATGCTTTTACTTTATTAAATTCATATCATAGTCAGGTTTACCCCCAATCTTTTTTATGAGCTTGCCAGTTATCAGTAAGAATCTTAGACATACATTTTACATTATGTAAAAGGTAAACAATCTGTCCCTATGAATCCCTTATAATTAGTCATTGGTATATACCTTATGTTTCTCTTGGTTCTTGTACGTCAACTCTTATGATAAGTTCAGTATTTTTTTACAATCTTGAAAATCTGACAGTTTATCAAGTGTCCATTTTTTTCATTCAAAATAATACTTAGCTTTGCAGGGTATGATATTTTTGGCCAGAGTCCCAGGTTTTTTGCTCTTCGATATACTGTGTTCCAAGACCTGCAGTCCTTTAATGTCTCTGCTGCTAGGTCTTGTGTAATTCTGATTGTGGCACCCTCATATTTAAATTGTTTTAATCTTGATGCTTTTAATATTTTATCCTTGAGCTGGGGGTTCAGAATTTTACTATGATATTCATGTGAGTTTTCCTCACAGGATCTCTTTTAAGTGGTGTGAGATGGATTTTTTCTATCTCTACTTCCCTGCCTTGTTCTAATGCTTCAGCACAATTTTCTTTAATTATTTCTTGGATTATTGTATGAAGATTCTTTTTTTGATTATGACTTTCACTTAGTCCAATTATTTTTATGTCTTCTCTTCTTGATCTATCTCCAAATTTGTCATTTTTCTTATAATATGTTTTACTTTTTCTTCTATTTTTTCATTATTCATGTTTTGTTTAATTATTTCTTGATCTCTTATAATTTCACTGGCTTCACTTTGCCCAGTTCTAATTTTCAAGGTGTCATTTTCCTCCTTAAGATTCTGGATCTCCTTTTCTAATTAGTTAACTTTCCTTTCACAACCTTCTTGTTTTTCTTGGATTATTCTCCTTTATTTACTTTTTTTTTTTTAGTTTTTCCTCCATCTCTGTCATTTTATTTTTAAAGTCTTTTTTAAAGATCTATAAATTCTTTTTGGGCAGGTGACCATTTGACATTACTCTTTGGGTTTTTTTTTTACTTTAATATCCTCCTCTCAAGATGAACCCTGGTCATCTCTATTCCCATAATAGGTTTCTATGGTTGGATTCTTTCTCCTTTGCTTGTTCATTTTTGTGGTAATAACTTGGTTTTTGTAATCACCTCTAGCTCAGGGGTATGGGAAATGGTGCCTCTTACCCCAGATCTTCAATTCTCCCCTCTAGCCTGGAGCCAAAGCCAAACCTCCAACCTCCTGTAACTGCCCACCACCAGGGGCTTCCACACTCACCAGGCCTGTGCTGGTTCCTCCTCGCCCCCACCACTCTTCTCACCACAGCTGGGTCTGGCATTCCTCATCAGCAGAGGTTCCCTCAATCCCTCAATCAAATGCCCAATTCCACTCACCATCCCAGGGTGAAAAGTTACTGTGGCTGGAGCTAGGCAGCCTCTCAAGCCAACTAACCCCAGTCCTAGCCTCTAACAAGCGGCTTGCCTCTAGTTGTTAAAATGGAACCTAGCCTGGAGGTGTTTACTCTTCTCTGGACCAAACCTTGTCCTGGGATTTTTCTTTGAATCTTCTCAGATTTGTCCCAGGAAGACCCAGGTTGTGCCCCTATTCTTCTTTGTCTCCACCCATACTTTGTTCTCCCTAATGTGCTATTTTAACTCTTTTGTGGGAGAAAATCTGGAGAGCTTGGAATTTTCTGACCTACTCCTCCATCTTCCCAGAATCCTCTGTACCTTAGTTTTCTTTAATGGACCTATTAGTACACATGCCATCTCTGCCATTAGAATGTAAGTTCTTTGAAGGCAGGGACTGTTTTTGTTTGTTTGCTTTTGAAACCTCAGCTCTTATTGAAGTGTTTGGCACATAGTAAATACTTGCTAAATGCCTGTTGGTTAATTGATTAGAAGTTGACACAGAGAATAGAAAGAATGCTGGATTTGGAGTCAGAGGACTTGGGCTCTGATACTAACTCTTCCACTTCCTGAGGACCTGGATTCAAATCCTGCCCTTGGCATATTATTTGTATGAGTTTCCGTTTCCTTATCTGTAAATGAGGGGGTTGGATTAGAGGATTTTAAAGGTCTCTACTAGTTGTAGATCTATGATCCAATGAGCTAGTTCAGCTTCTTTCCCTCCCCGCCCCCTCCCATTTTGCCTATGAGGAAACTGAGGACCATAGGGGTTGACTTGCCCAACGTCACACATTCATTTCATCCTTCTTGGCGCTGGCCTGTACGTTGTCCTTTCCTTTTCTTTATTCCTCTCTATACGTGTTTATTTTGCTCTCCTAGCTCAGTAATTCTTCCAGTCATTGGAAATGACTCATTCTGCTGATGTCCTCTTCCTCATAAGTGTCCGTGTTCTTGGCCTCTTTCCAGTCCAGACCAATTCATTGGAGGAGCTTCGGTGCAGAGAAGCTGAAATTGGCCTTGCTGGAAGCTACATGGTGAGTCAGTAGCTGAGGGGGAACCAAAATGCAGAACTTGTGGGCCCATATTCCAACCACTAGACCTTGCTGTCTTCCTTAGAGCGCTGAATACACATGGCATGGATCAACATCCTGAAAAAAAATGGAATAACCATGACTCTGGGCCAGAAAATCATAGATTTAGAGCTGGGGGAAGGGGAGGGAACTTGAGAGGTCTAACCCAATCCTCTTCTTTTCACAGGATCATTGATTTAGAGCTAGAAAGGCCTCTGAGTTCAACCCTCCATATTACAGATGAGGAAATCAAGGAACAGAGACTTGGTTAAGTGACTTGGCCAGGGTCATACACAGTGCTATTATAGCAATTATAAGAACATTGTGGTTGTTCAGTTGTTTCAGTCGTGTCTGACTCTTCATGACCCCATCTGGGGTCTTCTTGGCAAAGATACTGGAGTATTTTGCCATTTCCTTTTCCAGCTCATTTTACAGATGAAGAAACTGAGACAAATGGGGTTAAATGACTAGCCCAAGGTCGCCCAGCTAGGAGGTGTTTGAACTCATGAAGATGATTCTTCCTAACTTTAGGCCAGGCACTCTATCCACTGTGCCACCTAGCTGACCCTCAATTATAGCAATACCTTACATTTATATAGTAAACAAGCCTAATCAATAAAACCATGAATCAAGCCTTTGTCTATTTCTGAGGTGTAAACACACTGACCCAAGAGCTAGTTCAAGCCAGCACCAACACACTCCCAACTTTGCATAGCCAATAAGAATCTGGGGCAGGAATAGATTTGGGTCTTCCTGATTCGAGGTCCAGCAGCTAGCTGCCTCCTTTCAACAAGTCGTGTTTTACAAATGACAAAACTGAGGTCCAGCCCAGTTAGCTGAGGTTAAGTGACTTACCAAAGGTCATACAGCATGCGTGCAGTCATTTCGGTCATGTCCAACCCCTTAGGACCCCATTTCATTTTCCAGGCAAAGATATTGGTTTGCCATTTTCTTCTCTAGCTCATTTTACTAATGAGGAAACTGAGGCAAACAGGGTTAAGTGACTTGCCCAAGGTCACACAGCTAGTAAGTGACTGAGGCTGGATTTGAACTCAGGTCTTCCTGACTTCAGGCTGGGTGCTCTATCCACTGATCCATCCAGCTCCCTCATACATTGTAGGTCCAATTTTAAAAGAAAATTCTGATTTCTCTGTCATCTATTCCACTTTCTTTTGGCCATGGAAAGCAAAACAGGTTTAATGAACATTTCATAGCCTTGATCTTGCATGTGCTTCATGATGACAATATATACAAGTTAAGCAAGACCATAAAGTGGGTATCGAGAACTGACAAAGAAAAACAAATTTTCTATCATACAACGTCATCTGTGAGAGGTAAAATTAGTACCTTGAGGATTTAACCAAAAACAAAGGGCAAAAAGGAGCCATTTTTCATCATCTGAAGTTGATGTGTTGTATGTTGAATAAGGAGGACACATGACTGACATTGCTTTTCCCGCTAGTGCTGATGGGGTGGCACTGAATCATCCCCACCCTTTCCACAAGATGCCCTTGGGACCCACAGCAGACATTTAGAAAGCAACTGACTGTAGGCAGAAGGGGAAGGCTCTGACTTGGGATAGAGGACCACCGAGTGGCATAGCTATGGATCCGAGTCATCATCTTGGCCTCATTAACACCACCCTCCATCCAACCAAGCCAGATAACTAGCCGCAGACTTTGTAAGCACCAACCCACGTTCCGCCTTTGTGAAAGTTCCTTAAGCACAAGTCTGAGCACCAGAGTGACCCTTGGGATATTCTGTGAGTCGAGCCCACCAGGGCTTATCTAATCACCAGTACACATTATGAGAGAGCTCAGCTTGGCTTTGAACAGAGAACACTCTTTTGCAAAGGGCCGCATTGTGGATATCAGCCGGGCCTTAATCAGGCAGTATCATGAAGCTTCTTTAACTTTAGTATCAGTGGGAATGGGAGGCTGTTGATTCTGATTATTCTTTCAGGGGTCCTTCCCCTATCTTGTTCTCCAAGACACTTAAGAATTTTACTTTCAATGTGTACCCGCTGTGTGACCTTGACCCTTAACCTCTATATGCCTCAGTCTGCAGACTATATGTCCTCTGCAGACTGACATGGGTGGACTACTTGGCCTCACCCGTCCCTTCTCTCTGTGATCCTATTGTCACAGAATTAGGGTTCCTGTTTCTTCAGGCCTAGATTCTGCAAAAGGATTCTTAAGCACCCAACCAAGAAGCCCTGACTCAAGCAGCAGGAAACAGAAGCCAAACCCCCAAGATAACACGCACATGTGCTCATGCACACACACACACACACACACACACACACACACGCGCACACACACACACACACACACAGAGGCAGCTGCACAAAGAATCCCACCCCATCTGTGGACTCGAGCCATGAGAGCATATGCTCCCAACTTCCCCTCTGAGAGACGAGAACTTCATTACGCAGCAGGCATATGTGCTGAATTCCGTGGTTTATTGGATTGAAGCGTGTGAGGTGTGTTTGCCAAAAACTGGATCCGAGTGGCCTGCCTTAGTGCATCCTCATTTTGGAGGCTATTACTCATTTTCACTTTGTCATCCTTACGGCTCATGGAAAACATACTCTATTTCACCTACCAGCAAACCAGCAATACAGCACGAGACCCTTAGCCATTGGGGGACTTTTTAAAAATCCAAAGCATGAGCATAAGGAATCTCTCCTCCCCCCACCCCTTAATTGGGATAGGGGAAGGGAACAAGAGCAGGGCAAGGAAGGTGAACCGGAAAAGGAAAGCCTAACACAAGTCCTGATTTCAGGTTGAGGAGGTTCCTGAGAATGAAGAAATGCATAGACATAGGATTGCGTAGTATCTATAATGCCCCAATGGGCAGTTTGCTGGGATAATTACACGTAAGCACACTTGGGTGCTTTGTCACCTATTTAATTTGAACTAAGATGCCAGGCTTGGCCCACCTTCTTCCCTGCTGGGTCATGGATCTGCGATACACAGAGCTTCCATTACTTTTGTGTTTTTAATGTTTTTAAAGGTTTTCCCACAAGTCTTATAGGAAAAATAACATTTAAAAATGAAGTTAAAAATCCTAAGAATTTGTAGTCTTATAAAAAGAAGTGGGCCTTGTCTTTCATAGGCTTCTCCTTCATTAACACCTATGGGTCCTTATCTGGAGGTTATGGGGCCAAGCATTTGCTTTTTATTTACTCCCAGGAGTGATCCTCTTCGATTTCGCTTTTTCTTTTGCTATGGAAGTTGCAACTTGCTATAATGAAAGGATCACTAGAGTTGGAAGCCCTGGATTCAAATCTTACCTTTGACCTTCTTGTGTGTACATAAGCAAGTGATTTAAACCCTCCAGGTCTTGGTATCTTCACATGTAAAATGGAAGGAATACTCATGCTGCTTACCTCATAGGGGTGTTGAAAGGAACGCTTTTGTAAAATGAAAGCGATGACAACCTGAGACCAGGTTGTCACCACCAGAAATGACAGGGTTTTCCTTAATGAGCCATCGGCTTTGTGATCAACGCAAAGACACAGTAAACACTGTGAAATGCATCACTACCAGCTGTTAATGCACATCCCGACGGTTTGAATTCTATGTCGGAAGCTCCCTCTCTTTCATAGAGTGCCCAGTGAGTCTCTAGGTGGCAAAGTGGATAGAGCACTGGGCCTGGATATTGAGAAAGACCTGAGTTCAAACGCAGCTTCAGACGTTTGCTAGCTGGGTGACTCTGTTTGCCTCAGCTTTCTCATCTGTAAAGTGGGGATAAGGATAGCACCTACCTCCCAGTGTTATTGTAAGGATCAAAGGAGATGATATCTGTGACACACTTAGCTCAGTGCCTAGCACGTAGCAAGTGCTACAGAATAAATGTCAGTTATTATTATCGTGACAAATCCCCATCCTATAAATATAGACTATAAAACATTCTGGAAAACTCAACCCATAACTTTTAGTGGAACCAGGCCATTATCAGACCAACTCTTAATTACAGTCAATCAGACATAACATTGAACCACAGAGACTTAAGAGTAATGTTTCTAACTGTTGTTCAGTCATTTCTGACTCTTCGTGACCCCATTTGGGGTTTTCTTGGCAAAGATACTGGAATGATTTGCCATTTCCTTCTTTAGTTCATTTTATAGATGAGGAAACTGAGGCAAACGGGGTTAAGTGACTTGCCCAGAGTCACCCAGCTAGTATCTAAGACTGGATTTGAACTCAAGTCTTTCTGACTCCAGGCCCGGTGCTCTCCATTGTGACACCTAGCTGTCCTCATGTTTTCAAGATTTATTGCCAAACACCAAACATTTATTATCTCCATGCTACAAGGAATGAAAGAGAAAGCCCTCACAGAGGAGATCAAAATCGTGTGGGAATAGCCTGAGCTCCACGTCATCCTGTTGTCCCATCTGCTCCTGGAGTCGTACCAAGGATGCTTCCAGTGACCCTGCAGGGAACGAGCTCCCAGCTTCATACTTGGATTGAACCAAAAAGCAGTTATTGTATCTACTTGCACAATAGTCTGTAAAACATTCAATAGAAAGGAATAATGGCAGGGTAGAAACTTGTCCAAGGACATTTTCTATCTGAACCACGTTAAAAAAGATGAGACGATAAGATCTCCAGGAGAAACTACAGACTGGAGCCTTGGTAACTAACATTTATATAGCGCCTTAAGGTTTGCAAAGTGATTTACATGTATTTTATTATCTTACTTGACCCTCACAACCTTTTGAGGTAGGTGCTATCGTTATTCCCCCTTTACAGAAGAGGAAATTGAGATTGAGAGATATTAAGTGACTTGGCCAAGTTCACCCAGCTAATAAATATTTGGGAGAAGATTTGAATCTAGATCTTCTCTACTCCAAGTCTGGCCCTCCATCCAGTATGCCTCATTTACATTTACAGACTTCCTTCCACTCTACTTCATATCCAAGACTGTCACTATCTAATTCAGGGAATATAAGCCGAGGAGAAAGCAGCTGCCAAATGTCCCCAAGGAGGCTGGGCAAATGAAATCAAGGTGAATTAAGTAGTGATGTAAAACTGCTACGCCTGACGG
This sequence comes from Trichosurus vulpecula, assembly GCF_011100635.1. Classification (NCBI taxonomy): domain Eukaryota; kingdom Metazoa; phylum Chordata; class Mammalia; order Diprotodontia; family Phalangeridae; genus Trichosurus; species Trichosurus vulpecula. The sequence continues at coordinate 36,914,631 of NC_050581.1, forward strand.
TGACCGAGGCAAAGGATATTTGCATGTGGGAGATGCTTTTGTATCTGTAGCAGGGTGTGGGACCCAGGTGTGTCCTGGAAAGCATTTGCAGATGATTGGGAGGTGAGAGTGCCTGAGTCCACCTGCAGGGAAGTCTTGATACTAAGAGGAGCAAGAATGAGATGGTGAGTGATGGGCAGCCAGGTGGTGCAGTGAGTAGAGCACTGGCCCTGGAATCAAGAGGACCTGAGCTTAAATCTGGTCTCAGATACTTAAAACTTACCAGCTGTGTGACCTTGGGCAAGTCACTTAACCCCAATTGCCCTGCCTTCCCCCCTCCAAAAAAAAAAAGAATGAGAGAGTGAAATTTGCACTTACTTCGATGTTTGCAATTCACTTAGTTTATATTCTCATTGACATATGTTATAACTTTAAATTATTATTATATTCCTTTTTAGAAACACAGAAGTTATAATTAAATGCACCTGGAAGACAAATTGATAGTTTTGTTCTTTTATATCACAGTTGTTTCAGGTTATATTCTCTCCCACCCTGTGCTTTTCTCTCCCTGTGCTTACCTAACTTCAACCTCCACCACTTAGTGAGCATTCTCTTATAATTTAATTTTTTAAAATAGGTCAAAACCAACTGCTGGCCATACACACAAATCTTGTGCCTTAGTTCCTCCACTGCTGTAAGAAACGGACCTTCTATTGCCTGGGTCAAAGATTGGTTATTATAATTACACAGCAGTTGACTTCAGTTTATTGTTCCTTTCATGCACTTTACATTGTCAAATATTTTGACAATGAGATGACCTTTCTTTCCAAGGCCAAACCCTGTATATATGTCCTTGATTTCACTACTTCCTATCTTATCTAGCAAATCGCAACTGCAATCATTTCTCTCTCTCTCTCTCTCTCTCTCTCTCTCTCTCTCTCTCTCTCTCTCTCCTCATCTCTCCTTTTCTCTTTCTCTCTCTTTTCTGCTCTCTCTTCCTCTCTTTCTCTTTTCCCCTCTCTCTTCCTCTTTCTCTCTTCCTTTCTCTCCCCACCTCTCCTTTCCTTTCTCTCTCTCCCTCTCGCTCTCTCACTCCCTAATCTCTAGCCTTTCCTATCTACTCATTCTTTCTCCACTGACTTCAAATAAGTCCAAGTCTCCATTATCCATTAAAAACCTTCATTAGATCCTGTCATTCTCTCAAGCTACCATCCTATATCTTACCTCCCTTTCTCAGCCAAAATTCTAAAGAAGTTTATGCCAATAAAATAGACAAACCATTAGCTGAGTTTATTTTTTTTAAATTACCAGTATCAAAAGTGAAAAAGGTGAAGTCACAACTTATGAAGAAATAAAAGAAATTATTGGCAACAATTTCACTCACATTGTATGAATTAAAGTAACAGTTTCAATGAAATTAGCAAATATTTACAAAAATATAAAATACCCAGATTAATAAAACAAGAATTAGGGACTTAAATAATCTAATCTCATAAAAATTGAACAAACTTAATTAATTCCCAAAGTAAAGAATTCAGGACTAGATGGATTTGTAAGCTAATTCTGTAAAACATTTAAAGGGCAAATCATTCCAATTATCACATAAACTGTTTGAAAAAACAGGAAAAGAAGAGGTTCTACAAAATTTCTTTTATAACACAAATATGATCTTGATAACTAAACCAGGGAGAGTCAAAACAGAAAAAGAAAATTACATTCCTAATATATAACAATATAAAAATATTAGATAAAATATTAGCAAAAGGACCTCATTAACATATCACAAATTATATACAATGATGAAGTTGGATTTATATAGGGCTTGTTAATGTTAAGAAAGCAATAAATAAGGCTGTGCCCTAGATTCTTTCTTATTCACTCTAGATACTCTCTCTATACTTAGCTCCCAAGGACTTCATTCTCACCTCTATGCTGATGACTGTCAGATATCCAGGCCTAGTCTCTCTCCTGAGCTTCAGTCCCAGATCACCAGTCACCTATTGGACATTTCTTTTTTTTATTCAATTTTATTTTCAGTTCCAGATTCTCTCCCTTTTGCCATTCCTCTCCCACTCATTCATTGAGAAGGCAAGAAATACAAACCAATTACAAATACGAAGTCATGGAAAACAAATTTCCTTATTAGCTCATTAGCCATTAGCCAACAAAACAAAATAAAACAAAACAAGAAAAAAAGAAAGAAAAAATACGTCTCAATCTACACTCTGCAGACATCATTTCTCCGTGTGGAGATATGTCAATTGGACGTTTCAAAAGGATATCTTATAGATATCTCAAACTCAACATATCTAAAACTGAATTCACATCTTTCTCCCCAAATCCACCCATCTTTTAAACAGTCCCAGCTAAAATGCCACCTTCTACAAGAAGACTCTCCTGATCAGCCTTAATGCTAGTGACTGCCCTCTATGCCTGTCTCTAATTTTATCCTGTATATTTCTTGTTTGCCTGTATTTGTTTATATGTTGTCTCTCTCATTAGACTGAGCTCCCTGAAATCAGAGAATGTTTTTGCTTTTCTTGGCATCCCCAGCACTTAGCACAGTGCCGGCCACATAATTGGTGCTTAATAAATGCTGGTTGTCTTGACAATTGGAGTCATTCTTCCATTCTCTAAGGTACGTAAGTATGGTGCCACCTTGACTTTTTACTTTCCTTCACCCCACACGTACGATCAGTGGACCAATCTTTTGCTCCTGTCTCCATAGTACCCTCTTGTGCACATCTCTCTACTCATACAACTGCCACCTGAGATCAGGCCCTCATGATGCCTCATTAAGATCATGACAACAATCTCCTAATTAGCCTCTTTCTTTCCTCTTTAGTCTATCCTCCGCAGTGATCTCGTGATTTTTCTTAAGCACAGATGTAATGGTTACGCCTTTACCTAACGAATACCAGCAGCTTGCTACTGCTTCTGGAATCAACTATAAACTCCCCTGTTTAGCTTTTAAAGTCTTTCACGACCTTTCGTCAACCTGTTCCTCAAGCCTCCTCCTCCACCTCCTCCTCCTCATCATCTTCATCACCAACATTTATACAACACCTACTATGTGCCTGGTACTGAGCTAAGTACTTTAAATGATTATCTCATTGGATCCTCACAATAACCCTTGAAAGTATTATCTCCATTTTACAGACAAGGAAACTGAGGCACAGAGGTAAAGTGACTTGCCCAGGGTCACCTAGCTAATAAGTTTAGAGGTCAAATTTGAACTCAAGTCTTCCTGACCCCAGCTCTGGAACTCTATCCACTGTAGCACATTCCTCCTCCCATATTCCCTGATCCAGTCAACCTGACCTTCTCTTCTTTCCTCACAAACAACATTCCATCTCCATCTACCTCGGATTTAGCTACTTTATATTTATTTGTACTTATTCGTTTAATTTTTTAACATATCCGTATCATAACATATGAAATTGGGACTGTTTTATTCATTGTATTGGTACCTTTGGGGCCAAACACAGTATCCTCACAGAGAAGGTGCTTAATAAATACTTGTTGATTAATCTACACGTAATTTTAGAACTGTGTTCTCAGAGGAAAAAAAATCTACCTTATCCCCAATATGAGATTTTCTAAAATTCTACCTTTTGCATTAATCAACTTACCATTTAGCCCCAGAAGAAAGTTAGTTAAAGGAGACATTACTAATAAAGTTTGCAACTTATCCCATTTTATTCTCAATTCTGTGAAACAGATTGTATTATTACTTCTGTTTTACAGAAGAGAAAACAGGCTAAGAGAGGTTAACAGCTAATAAGCCACAAGCTGGACTCAAAATCTCATGACTCCAAGCCCAGAATTCTTATCTACTATGGTACCAATAAAAATGTTATTCTCAAGCAAAAATTTCAAGCAATTTTCAGTGCTTCGGTTTTTTTTAAGGCAATTGGGGTTAAGTGGCTTGCTCAGGGTCACACAACTAGTAAGTGTCTGAGGCCACATCCTGACTCCAAGGCTGGCACTCTATGCACTAGCTGCCCCAGTGCTTTGTGTATAGTAAACACTGAATAAGTGATTTTCCATTCTTTCATTAAAGTTAGCCTCCTGGGTGGGCCATATTATGTATTCCAGGGTTTATTTGTACTTCCCTATTGAACCACAACACAACTCAGATATGTCACTACTCCTGGTTTTGCCCTGAAATAGCAAAATCCTCCTTTGATGTATTGTCATGACAAGAAGTCGTGTGAAGCCTGTTCCTGAGGAGTGGAAGCTTTGGTAAATCCTGCTGATCTGGATAGTGGACCCAGCAATGGATTTTCTATCTATTGTCTGAGGACTGACCTTGATAAATTCACAAAGGCTCAATTGAGACAATTGATTTCCAAAACATGGTTTGTTATTTTAAATGAAACAACTTTTGAAGATATTTTACAAGATTATTGAAGGATTGTGCTTTGTATCGGAAGAAGGAGCACCTGCATGGATGAAATCATGGGTTGATGTGTTGAAGTAGATAAGAGTATCATCATCATTAGGTGGCATTTTCCTTGCTACCAAAAAACTTGTGAATCCATCAAGATGACGAATAGATGACAGAGTGGTCCCAATAATACCTTTTTACTGATAAAGACAGGGATTGTATTGACTGAATCAGCAACAAAGTCTAAAATGGCTGTCTCTGAAGGCCGTGATTCTGAGACACATTAAACTGTTATCAAATCCAACAGTTCGATTCCATATTTACTAATTACCTATTATGTACAAGACTAAAGTCCTCTTCCAGATCCCCATTGTGAGGAAGAAGTGACCCTACATTTTCAACAGATGAACAAAACCCCCCACAAGTTCCAACTGGTTCTGCCAAGCTGAAAAGTCTTCTGTACGGGCCAACTCCTGGGGAAATATGTCTATCATCTGAACATGAGCCTAGCTTACATGAAGGAGGCTTGTAATTAGGTTGATAAAAAGGGATAATAAGCAAGTAGATTAAGATCAGGCATTCCTCTCTGACAAACTAATTTAGTAACCATGTCACAAAAGCAAAATGGGTTAGGATGACATGACTTGTTTTTAATGAAAATATATTAGCTCTCTCCCTTTCTAAAGCATGTACAAACTGACTACATCATAATATCATGACAAGTAATTAAATTGGCAGCCCATGGAGTTAATCTATCTATATTGATATCTGTTTATGTAGATGAGATATATTATATATAAATTTACATTTGCATATAAATAATTTTATATGTAGTATGTACATATCAATATGTTAATTACATATGTTAAACATGTAAATTTCTATTTCCCAGATAGACAAATAGGTAATCTTGAAGATGTAATGCAGATGGACAATAAACTGAGCCCAGGGATAAAAAGGAAAAAGATGAAAAATTATATAGTGCTTTCAATGAGTCCAAGCTGAACCCTTATACAAAAGCCCATCTTTTTAACCTCAATATTCTCCCAATTATACCTATATGTGTTTGAATCATGAAATGCATGATCTCAGAAGAATCAAAATGTCAGGTTACTCAAAGGACAAGAGACAGATGTGTTGGATCTAATGAGGCTGTGCCATCCTGGGAACAATGACTTGGGGATGAAAAGCAGCATGGAAGACATCAGCAAGGACACGCATGACTGGAAAAGGAGGTGAATTCTCCCTGAAGCTAGAATCAAGTGCTGCATTGGTATCTAAGGAATACTAGAAGCTCCATATCAAGGCCTGAAGTTTTTTGGTTGATTCTCTATGGAAGATTTAAGGAAAGATAAATAAGAATCTTAACAGGATAGAGGAAGGGTAAAGGAACTAAGCATTTATTAAGCATCTGCCACATGCCCAGCACTGTACTAAAGGCTTTAAAAATATCTCACCTGTGGATAAGTTTTAATCTGCATAGGTAAATACCATTAGACTGTGAGTTCCTTGAGGGAAGGGACTGTTTTGCCTTTCTTTGTATCCCCAGCATTTAGTACAATGCCTGGCACACAGAAGGCGCTTAATTAAAGGCTTATTGATTGAATAACTGATGTACTGATGAGATCCACCAAAATAAATTGAATTAAGAATATGACAACAGAATAAAAGAGGTCAGGAGGGAAACTTGAAGAAAGAAGGATCATTTCTCTTTTGGAGGATCAGGGAAGTTGTCCTGGAGGATGTGACACCTGAGTAGCCCCTGAAGGATGGGAAGGTTGTCAACTGGCCTACTCTGGGAAGTAGTCCTGGAAGATATCCTGTGCAAAGGCAAAGGTAGAATAGGCAGGAGTAGAAAGGGAAAAAGTTAGTAGCCCATGTTGGCCAGGTTTTGGAAGGCCTTGAATGCCAGGCTAAGAAAAATATGTTTTCTCCAGCAGACATTGGAGAGCCACTAACAAATTTTGAACATGGAAACAATGTGATCGGATCTACTCATCAGAAAAATTATAGTTAAAATAAAATTATATTTTTATATATAATACATATTATATATATAATTTTATGTATAAAATAAAATTATAGTTAAAAGGGAGACAATGAACTGAATATTAACTAAGCAATTTTTCTGAAAATGGGGCTAACCCGTTGTTCCCTTTCTCCTTCACTTTTTCAGTCCCCCTTTCTTCCCCCCTGCCCCTGTAATAAACATTTTAAGTAACAACAGATACACTGTGTTAACAATGACACCTCCTATGATCCCTTGAATGTAGCACTAACTTCCCTAACTCTACCTACTCCCCAAATAATCACAGTGCTATCCTGTTGTTAGCCTTGAATGAGGGTAGGCATTGTCCTCATTTTATTGGTGTGAAACCTAAAGGGACAAAGGGACAGAGAGACATAGTAAAAGCAGCAGACACAGGAACAGGATGAAAGTTTCATTTGTCACGGTTGGATGCTCTAGTCTAGTATATAGAGGACATATAAAAACTCATTAATGGTGTAGCTGCCATATTCTTGTCCCCAGACTTACCCCAGCCTCCTCCTGTCCCCACATTCATAGGCCACATCTACTGTTACTGCAACCTTCCTGCCTCATCTCCACTCCCAAAAAAACACTTACTAGTAACCAGAGCCTGCAGCAAACCCAGGTCCAAGTGGATGAGGTGGTAGATATCATGGACTTAATGTGGGCAAGGGTCCTAGAGAGGGACCAGAAGTTATCAGAACTAGATAACCATGCAGGGTCATCTAAAGTCTTGCTTCCCAGTTTGAGACAAGAGCTGTTAGGTTCAAACCCAAATATTGGTGGAAAAACTTCAGAATGATGATCACCCTGAGAGCGATATGCACCATTATCACTTTCCTTGTTTTTTATTTCAGCACCTAAGCCCACGGTGGGAGCTGCCCCTGCCCTGAGAAGTACCACTCTGACCCTCAAGCCTCTCCTTTACAGTCAAATGTTTTGGTGGACCAATAATTATGCCACTCAGGGTTCTCCTCCATATTCCTACTCCCTGTATTTGGGAGAGGGATCGCTTATATTTTCAAAAGGGTCCCTCACACCTGTCCCTCTTACTTTAGCTGGGATAAATTGGGAAACCCTGTTACATTATGATTCTTACTTAGAAGGGGAGGCCACCAGAGGACTGGGACTACCACTGCGATAGGGAGGGTGGTGATCAATTAATCAATTAATCACCAAACATTTATGTGTGAGGCACTGTGTTAAGTACTGGGGACACAAGAAGGGCAAAATATTGTTCCTAGCCTTAAAGGAGCTTAGATTCTAATGGGGGGAGGGGGGAGAAACATACAAACAAATAGATAGAAAGCAAGCTATATACAGGATAAATAGGGAAATAATTAACAGAGGGAAGGCACCAGAATTAAAAGGGGTCAAAAAAGGCTTCCAGTAAAAGATGTGTGACCCTGGGTAAGTCACTTAACCTTGTTTGTCTCAGTTCCTCATCTGTAAAAATGAGCTGGAGAAGAAAATGGCAAACCATTCCAGTATCTTTGCCAAGAAAACCCCAAAAGAGGTCATGAAGAGTTGAACATGACTGAAACGTCTCAGCAACAGCAACAACAAAAAGATGGGATTTTAGCTGGGACTTAAAGGAAGCCATGGAGGTCAGTAGGTGGAGTGGAGGAGGAAGAGCATTCCAGGCACTGGAGATGGAGTGCTTTGTTCATAGAACAGTCAGGAAGCCAGTGTCATTGGAAGGAAGAGTATGTGTATAGGAGGTAAGATGTAAGAAGAATGGAAAGGCAGGAGGAGGCTAGATTACAAAGGGCCTTGAATGCTAAACAGAGCATTTTGTATTTGATCTCAGAAGCAATAGGGAGGTAAGGTGGATGAGGAACACCTCACAGGTCTTCCATCGATTTCCTCCCCTCAGAGATGCCTCCTTGTAGGGAATAGAGCAGACTCGTTTAGGGCTCCTGGGAGAGTTTGCAAACCCATGTTGGTGCCCAGCTCCCTTGGCTGCCCCAATAATTCAAGGAAGGAGAAAGTAGTGATTGCCAGAACGTGTTGTTGAGGAGGGGAGTTCATTTTATTCCTGATTTCCCCAAGGAGAGAAGGGAATGATCCCAGTCAAATCCTCCAGGCTGAGAGGAGTTGGTGGAGGAAACAATTGGGTAAAGAAGTCACTTGACATGGTACGATTGGGGAAGGGTGGCATTGGGGAGGATACAGTCCTTTTCCTTGCCACTAAGTCTCTTCATCCCCCCATTACACTTTTTGGGAAGGAAGCCTACTGGGCTTGGTGGGGTGGAGATCTGGGTGGTTACTTCCTTTATCTCCCATTGTATGGCAAATCCAAAATTGAAAATATATAGTAAATAAGTGTGTGATGAGAAACACAACACACACACACACACACACACACACACACAACCACACAGAAACATACATACGTAAACTGGTTAATCCTTTAAGGCAGCAAAATTGTTAAGTTGGGGGTAAAAGGTATCCTTCATCTTAAGGCATCAGGTTGCTTACCTTTTCATTTGCATTGGGCCAGAGAATCTGTCTTGGCTGAGCACAGTGTTGGCATGCTTGCAAAACTGGCTGCACTTGAAAGACTTCAAATCAATGCCCAAGACTCATCACAGAACCTCAGAATCAGAAAGGGCTTCAGAGGTCATTTATTCCCATCCACACGAGAGAAGCCCTCCTGTGATGAGTTACTCCCTTCATCTGGAATCAACTGGCTATGCTTTTGAAGAACTCTAATTCTTTGGAAATTTCCTTTTTATAATGAATTTAAATCTGTTTCTTTTTGTTGTTGTTCTTGTTGTTTTAGGATTTGGGGGGAGAAAATCAGGGTTAAGTGACTTGTCCTGGGTCACACAGCTAGTAAGTGTTTGAGGTTGGATTTGGATTCAGGTCCTCCTGACTCCAGGGCCAGTGTTCTATCCACTGTACCACCTAGCTGATCCCTAAATCTGTTTCTGAAGTAACTACAACCCATCACCTCTCACTCAACCCCCTGGGCAAAGCAAAACAAGACTACTCTGGCTTCAACATAACATATGCTCTTCGATGATTTGGAGATGGGTATTATTCTTCCCTTAGGTATTATAGGAGACAGAGCCTTGGTCTTGAAGTCAGGAAGACCTGTGTTCAAATATAATCTCAGACACTTATTGTATTTGTAAGTTTTGTAAAACTAAGCACATCATTTAATATCTCTATGCCTCAGTTTCTTCATCTGTAAAATGAGGAGATAGGGCATCTTCTCCAGTGCTAAATCCCCTTTTCCTGTGACCTTAAGTCTTCTCTTCTCCAGGCTATACTTCCCTAGAGTCTTCCACCATATGGCATTGGCTCTAGTCTCTCCATCATCTGCTCACCTTCCTCTGTGTTATGCTCTGGTTTGTCAATTTCTGGGCCAATGTTGGGTCCAAAACAGAAAGCTCTGAGTCTAGTCTGACTGGGCAAGAAAGCTGTTACTATCACTTCCCTCACTCTAGATACGGTCCTCTTTTAATGGTACCTTTGACTATGTTGATGTAATCCTTTGGGTTACTATTTCATACTCTTGAGTTATACTGAGTCCACTAAAATACCCCATTTTTTTTGCACAAACTATTATCCTTATCTGGAGTCGGAAAGATCTGAGTTCAAATCCAGTCTTGGACACTAGTTATGTGACCCTGTCACTTAATTCTTGTCTACTTCAGTTTCCTCATTTGCAAGATTTGGATAATAATAGCACCTGCTTCCCAGGATTGTTTTGAGGATCAACTAAGTTATTATATGAAAAGTGTGTAGTAAACCTTAAAGCACTATTAAATGCTAGCTCTCCTTATTGCTATAAAAGGGCCAAGGACAGATCCCTGGAAAATTCCACTAGAGATCCCCTCCAAGCAGATACCACTCTATCACTGATTACTGTTTCAGTCTTGTCAGTTAGCCAGTTCTGTCTCCATTGTCAATCAGCTTGAATACCTTCCTCTTTTCCATAAGGATGGTATGAGAGACTTGTGAAGTTCTTGTTAAAATGGCACTCTCTTGATCTGATCCTGTCGAAAAAGGAAAAAGGGGAGTCTGGCATGACTTGTTTTTGATGAGGTCATATCAGCTCTCAGTGATTTGTAAAGTGGGTACAAATTGTCCCCTTAATAATATATTCAAGAATTTTTCCAGGAATTCAAGTTAAGCTCACTAGCTTCCAGTTTGCAGACTCCCATCTGCTTCCCTTTTCTGAAAATCTGAATATTTGCCCATCTCCGGTCATGCTCCACTATGATTCAAAGATTGCTGACAATGGCTCAGCCATCCCATCCACCAATAGTTCTTCCAGAGTCATGGGTTGGAATTTGTCTGGGCCTGGTGGCTCAAAATCTTAAAGCCTATTTGCCCTTTTGCTAAATTTTTACTTACCTACTGTCAATTGCCTACTCATAAGTTTTGTGCCATATTTCTTAGTCTCAGAAGGAAGCAGTACTGGGTCTGGATCCTGAGGGCCTGGGTTCATATCTCAACATTGCCATTTGTATGAAGTTAGACAACTCACTTGACTTCACTGAGCCTCAGTTTCTTCATCTGTAAAATGTAAGAGTTGGACTAGATGGCTTCTAAGCTCCTTCAAGCTCTAATCCTATGATCCTGAGCATAGATAAAAGTCGGTTATTGTTATGATTTTCCCCAGTTATACAAACAGGAAAGGGAGGGGGAAGGGGAAATATCTCAAAAATTGTTTCACCAAGAAGTAGAATGGGATAGCTAGAGAGTTGGGTTCAGAGTCAGGAAGACCAGAGTTCAAATCTTGCCTCTAACACACACTGGTTATGTGATTCTAACCTTTTATGCAACTCTGTCTCTAAGACCAGGTACCAACCTTCATTAAGAAAGGCAACATGAATACCACTACTAGTTCTGTATGTATTCCAAAGAGATAAAAGAAAAAAAGAAAAAATCTACATGTAAAAATTAAATATTTATAACAGCTCTTGAGCTGGAAATTGAGGGAATGCTTATCATTTGGGAAATGCCTGAATAAATTGTGGTATAAGATTGTGCTATGAGAAGTGATGAGGGAAATGGGTTCAGAGAAACCTGGGAAATCATTTATGAACTGATGCAAAGTGAAGTGAGCAGAACCAGGAGAATATTGTACACAACAACAGCAACATTGTAGCAATGATCAACTGTAAAAGACCAGTTTCACTTCCAAGAGTCAGGACAGTGGAATAAGCAGTAAGTCACTCTTACTCCTCCTTACTGACCTCTAAAACCCCAGAAAATATTGCCCCAGGAAAAATTGTGGAACAGTAGAACCCGCAGAAAGACAGAAAGATGGGATGTGGCAGTCTTTTAGCAGAGAAGGCTGGGGAGATTAATGGGAAAGGTCACTCTCCCTCTGATGGAAGGGGAGCAGTATAGGATGGGAGGCCTCCTGGCAAGCCCCACCTCAGCAAACCACCAGCAGATCCTGAGCCCCAGGACGGTGAAGCAGGCAAGCGCCAACACCAGGATACCTCCCATCCCCCATGTGCCTTTGTACAGCCAGGGGAACCTGCAGACTCCACCTTGGAGAACCACCATGCACCAGTGGCAGGCATCCTCCAGTAGCCAAACCTCCCTGTGCTTCAGCTCCCAGGAGAGCAGGTATTCTCCAGGGGCCAGACCCCACCCCCACCCTGAGAGCTTCAGTGTAGCCCCAAAACCCCACCTGGCCTCAGCATGTGCCTGCCGGACCCCTACCACCTCCAGCTGCCAGTACCTGAGGCCCCAGCACACAAAGTCCCTGGCCCCCAGCATAGGAAGCTTGGGACAGTGCACCCTATGCTCCAGCAGGAGAGCTTAACTTCAAAAACCAGGAAATAGGCAAAGATCATGAACAAAAACCAAAAATGGACAATGACCATAAATTCTTTCTATGGGGACAGGGAAGATCAAAACATAAATTCAGAGGAGGACAACACTGTCAATATACCTACATCCAAAACCTCAAAGGAGAATATGAACTGGTCTCAAGCCCAAAAAGCCTTCTTAGAAGAGCTCAAGCAGGATTTTACAAGTCAAATAAAAGAGGTAGAAGAAAAATTGGGGAAAGAAATGAGAGATATGCAAGAGAGAGTCAACTACTTGGAAAAGGAACAAAAATTGACTATAGAAAACAATTCCTTAAAAAATACAATTGGCCAAATGGAAAAAAAAAAGTACACTGGAGAGAAACACTCCTTAAAAAGCAGAATTGGCCAAATGGAAAAGGAGGCACAAAAACTCATTGAAGAGAAGAATTTAAAAAGTAGAATTGGCCAAATGAAAAAGAAGGTACAAAAGCTAAATGAAGAAAACAATTCATTAAAAATTAGAATTGGGAGGGTGAAGCCAAGATGATGGAGTGAAAGCAGGGACACACCTGAGCTCCTTCAAATACCTCTAAAAAGTGAATCTGAACAAATGCTAAAGTGGCAGAATCTGTGGTTGGGGATGTGCACTGCAGCCCCAACCAGGGGGTGCTTGGGCCTGCAGGGACCCCCCAAAGAGACATAGTGTAGCAGATTTCCAGCCCAAGACAACTTGGAAGGTCAACAGGAAAGATCTGTTCCACCAGGCTGGGAGAGAAGCACAGTCTGCACAGGCTAAACCAGTGCAGACTTGACCATAGCAAAGCTGGAGCAGACCCCAGCAGACTGAATCATGGGCAGCAGTGGCAATTCCCAGATCTTTCAGCACAGGATGGGGGTCTGTCAGAACTGGGTGAAAGAGAAGCATAGGGCCTGCGGCAATGGCAACAGCTATTCCGGGGGCTATCAGCCTACAGACTGAATGTTTGAAAGTCACCTATTTAAACTTCTTGGAGCCAAGATGGCAGAGTAAGCAGTAAGTTGCTCTCACCCTCCCTTATTGACCTTGAAAAACCCAGAGAATATTGCCCCAGGAAAAGTCCTGGAATAGTGGAGCCAGCAGAAAGATGGAGTCTTCTGGTTCAAGAGGCTAGGGGGATTAATAGGAAATTTCCTTCTTGCTGTGACTAAAGGGGACCAACACAGGACAGCAGGAATCCCAGCAAACCAGCAGCAAGCCCCACTTCAGTGAACCAGTGGGAGATCCTGAGTCCCAGGGTGGAGGAGCACACAAGTGCCAACACCAGGCACACACCACCTCTAGCTCAGCACCAGGTAAAATACCAAACCACTACAACATCCAACTGCCAGAACCTGAGGCCTCAGCACAGAAAACCATTAATTAGGCCCCTAACCCCCAGCACAAGAAGTCTGGGACAGTGCCCCCTGAGCTCTAGAAGCAGAGATCAAATTTAAAAGCCAGGAAAAAAAAGGCAAATATAAAGAATAAAAAAAAATCAATGACAATAGAAAAATATTTTGGTGACAGGAAAGATCAAAACGCAAGTTCAGGAGAGGACAACATGGTAAATATACCCACATCCAAAACCTCAAAGGGGAATATGAACTGGTCTCAAGCCCAAAAAGCCTTCTTGGAAGAGCTCAAGAAGGATTTTAAAAGTCAAATAAGAGAGGTACAAGAAAAATTTTTAAAGTACAATAGACAAAATGGAAAAAAAAAGTACACTGAAGAAAACAACTCCTTAAAGAGCAGAATTGGCCAAATGGAAAAAAAAAGGTACAAAAATTAACTGAAAAAAACAATTTGTTGAAAATTAGAATTGGACAAGTGAAAGCTAATGACTCCATGAGACATCAAGAATCAGTCAAATAAAATCAAAAGAATGAAAAAATAGAAGAAAATGTAAAATACCTCATTGAAAAAACAACTGACCTGGAAAATACATCCAGGAGAGATAATTTAAGAAATATTGGTCTACCTGAGAATCATGATGAAAAAGAGAGCCTGGATAGCATCTTTCAAGAAACCACCAAGGAAAACTGCCCTGAAGTCCTAGAACCAGAGGTTAAAATAGTCATTGAAAGAATCCACCGATCACCTCTTGAAAGAGATCTCAAATTGAAAAAGCCAAGGAATATTGTAGCCAAATCCCAGAATTGACAGATCAAGGAGAAAATACTGCAAGCAGCTAGAAAGAAACAATTCAAATATTGTGGAATCAAAGTCAAGATTATGCAGGACCTTGCAGCTTCTACATTAAAAGATTGGAGGGCTTGGAATATGATACTCCATAAAGCAGAGGAGCTTGGATTACAACCAAGGATCAACTACCCAGCAAAAATGAGCACAACCTTTCAGGGGAGGAAGTGGATATTCAATGAAATAGGGGACTTCCAGACTTTCCTGATGAAAAGACCAGAGCTCAAGGGAAAATTTGATCTTCAAATACAAGACTTGAGAGAGGCATAAAAAGGTAAACAGGAAAGGAGTAAAAAAATATGTTATTCAATAAGGACAAACTTTACATTCCTACATGGGAAGATGATACAATTCTTGAGAACTGTATCTTTATTACATCATGTAGAAGGGAAATACATAGATGGAAGGGGTGAGTTTAAGTTGATTTTGATGTGATGATTAAAAAAAAGCATAATTAAGTGCTGAAAGAAGATTGTAATAGGAGAAGAGAAAAGGAGGAGGCAGAAAAGGGTAAATTACATTGCAGGAAGAGGCAGAAAGACATATTACACTAGAGGGAAAGAAGGGAGGGTGATGAGCATTTTTTCAACTTTTCTCTCATTGGATTTGCCTCAGGGAGCGAATAGCATACTCAATTAGGTATAGAAATCTAACTTGCCCTAGAGGTGGTTGGAGGGGAAAGGGGAAAGAAAGGGGAGGGGGTGCTGATAGAAGAGAGGGCAGATTGAGGAAGGTGGTGGTCAAAAGCAAAACTCTAGTGAGGAGGGAAAGAAAGAAAGGAGAAAGAAAAACATAAACAGGAGGGGGATGAGATGAAGAGAAAGACACAAATAGTAATCATAACTGTGAATGTGAATGGGATGAACTCTCCCATAAAACAGAAGTAGATAGCAGAATGGATTAAAAATCATAATCCTACAATATGTTGTTTACAAGAAACAGAGGGATATACAGAGGGTAAAGGTAAAAGCCTGGAGTAGAATATGTTATGCTTCAGTTGAAGTAAAAAAAAAAAGCAGGGGTAGCAATCCTGATTTCAGACAAAGCAAAAACAAAAATAGATCTAATTAAAAAAGATAAGGAAGGAAACTATATCCTGCTAAAAGGTACCACAGATGATGAAACAATATCATTACTAGACATATATGCACCAAGTAGTATAGCACCCAAATCCTTAAAGGAGAAGTTAACAGAGGTACAGCAAGAAATTGACAGCAAAACTATACTAGTAGAGGACCTCAACCTCCCCTTCTCTGAACTTGATAAATCTAACCACAAAATAAACAAGAAAGAAATTAAGGAGGTGAATTGAATTTTAGAAAAATTAGATATGGTAGATAGACCTCTGAAGAGAATTGAATGGAGATAGAAAGGAATATATCTTTTTCTCAGTGGTAATGGCACCTACACAAAAATTGACCAATAATTGACCAAAAAATGGCATAAAACCTCACAAACTAATGCAGAAAGATTAAATGCATCCTTTTCAGATCATGATGCAATAAAAATTATATGTAATAAAGAGCCACAGAAAGATAGACTAAAAATCAATCGGAAACTAAATAATCTAATCCTAAAGAATGAGTAGGTCAAACAACAAATCGTAGAAACAATCAATGACTTCATCCAAGAGAATAACAATAATGAGACAACACACCAAAACTTATGGGATGCAGCAAAAGCACTTCTTAGGGGAAGTTTTATATCTCTAAATGCTTACATGAATAGAATAGAGAAAGAGGAGATCATTGAATTGGGCATGCAACTGAAAAAAACTAGAAAAAGAACAAATTTTAAATCCCCAGTTAAATATCAAATTAGAAATACTGAAAACCAAAGAAGAAATTAAGAAAATTGAAATTAAGAAAACTATTGAACTAATAAATAAAACTAAGAGCTGGTTTTATGAAAAAAAAACAATAAAATAGATAAACCTTTGGTTAATTTGATTTTAACAAAAGAAAGAAGAAAAACAAATTATCAGTATCAAAAATGAAAAGGGTGAATTCACCACCAAGGAAGAGGAAATTAAAACAATAATTAAAAACTATTTTGCCCAACTGTATGCCCATAAATTTGACAATCTTAGTGAAGTGGATGAATATTTACAAAAATATAAATTGCCCAGATTAACAAAAGAGGAAGTAAAATACTCAAATAATCCCATCTCAGAAAAAGAAATTGAACAAGCCATCAATGAACTCCCTAGGAAAAAATCTCCAAGGCCAAATGGATTTACAAGTGAATTCTATCAAACATTTAGAAAACAATCATTTTCAATTCTGTATAGACTATTTGGGAAAATAGGTAAAGAAGAAGTTCTACCAAATTCTTTTTATGATACAAATGTGCTACTTATACCTAAACCAAGAAGAACCAAAACAAAGAAAATTGTAGACCAATTTCCCTAATGAATATAGATGTAAAAATTTTAAATAAAATATTAGCAAAAAGATTACAGCAACTTATCATGAGAATAATACACTATGACCAAGTAGGATTTATTCCAGGAATACAGAGTTGATTCAGTATTAGAAAAACTATCGGCATAATTGATCATACCAACAACAAAACTAACAGAAATCATATGATTATCTTAATAGATGCAGAAAAAGCTTTAGACAAAAAACAGCACCCATTCCTATTAAAAATACTAGAGAGCATAGGAATAAATGGAGTCTTCCTTAAAATGATAAGTGGTATCTACCAAAAACCATCAGCAAGTATTATACATAATAGGGATAAGCTAGAAGCATTTCCAATAAGATCAGGGGGTCAAACAAAAATGACCATTATCACCACTGTTATTCAATATGGTACTAGAAATGTTAGCTTTAGCAATAAGAGAAGAAAAAGAAATTGAACGAATTAGAATAGGCAAAAAAAATAAATAAAGCTATCATTCTTTGCAGATGATATGATGATATGCTTAGAGAATCCTAGAGAATAAATAAAAATTACTTGAAGTAATAAATGACGTTAGCAAAGTTGCAGGATATAAAATAAACTCACACAAATCATCAGCATTTCTATATATTACTAACAAAGTCCAACAGCAAGAGATAGAAAGAGAAATTCCATTTAAAGTTATTGTAGAGATTATAAAATATTTGGGAGTATAACTGCCAAAATAAACCCAGGAACTATATGAACACAATTACAAAACACTTTTCACATAAATAAAGTCAGATCTAAATAATTGGAAAAATATCAGTTGCTCATGGGTAGGCCAAGCTAATATAATAAAAATGACAGTTCTACCCAAATTAATTTAGTTATTCAGTGCCATACCAATCAAACTACCAAAACATTATTTAATAGAGCTAGAAAAAATAATAACAAAATTCATCTAGAAGAACAAGTCAATTAATGAAAAGAAATGCAAGGGAAGGTGGCCTAGCCATACCAGATTTTAAATTGTATTATAAAGTAGCGATTATCAAAACTCCTTGGTACTGGCTAAGAAATAGAGTGGTGCATCAATGGAATAGGTTGGGTACAGGAGATACAGTAGTCAATGACTATAGTAATCTACTGTTTGATAAACCTTAACACTCCAGCTTCTGGGATAAGAACTCAACAATCAAAAAGAAACTGCTAGGAAAACTAGAAAATAGGATGGCAAAAACTAGGCATAGACCAACATCTTATACCATACACCAAGATAAAGTCAAAATGGGTACCCAATATAAAGGCTGATACCATAAGCAAACTAGGACAGCAAGGAATAGTTTGCATGTCAGATTTACGGAGAACAGAAGAATTTATGTCCAAACAAGAGATAGAGATCATTATGAAATGCAAAATGGATAATTTTATTACATTAAATTGAAAAATTTTTGCACAAAGCCAAAGCAACCAATATTAGAAGGGAAGCAGAAAACTGGGAAACAATTTTTACAACCAGGATCTCTGATAAAGGCCTGATTTCTAAAATATATAGAGAACTGAGTTGAATTTAGAGACTACAAGTCATTCCCCAATGGATAAATAGTCAAAAGATATGAACAGGCAGTTTTCAGAGGCATAAATTAAAGCTATCTATAGGCATATGAAAAAATGCTCTAAATCACTATTGATTAGACTAATGCAAATCAAAACAACTCTGAGGTACCACATCATACCTATGAGATTGGCTAACATGACAAAACAAGAAAATGACAAATGTTTGAGAAGATGTAGGGAAATTGGAACACTAATGCATTGTTGATGTAGTTGTGAACTGATCCAGCCATTCTGGAGAGCAATTTGGAACTATGCCCAAAGATCTATAAAACTGTGTATACCCTTTAACCCAGCAATACCACTTCTAGATCTAAATTAATTAATAAAATTTTTTAAAAAGACTTAGTTATTCTGTTTTATATGATCCACAACAAAAGTCTTCCAAAAGACTTGCAATAAAAAATGCTATCCACCTCCAGAGGGAAAACTGACGAACTTGATGCAGATGTTTTTCACTTTATTTTTCTTGCCTTTTTTTGCAGCATGGCTAAAACAGAAATATGTTTTTCATGACTTCACACATATAATGGGTATCATATTGCTTGCCTTCTCAATGGGTGGAGAAGGGGCTGAAGTGATAGAAAGAATTTGGAACTCAAAATTTAAAAATGTGAATATTACAATAGTTCAAAGAATGAATAAAAAACTGTTACAAAAAGGTAGAGTGGAAAGAATACCACTTCTGGAAATACCTGTGAAGGTCACTTAAATTCTCTGGGTCTTATTATCTTAGTCTGTGGAGTGAGAAGGTTGAACTAGATAACCTCTAAGATGCCTTCCAGCCCTAGATCTAAGATTCTATGAACCTAGAGAAAAGAGGAATTTCCTCATCAGGCATTCTTTATATCAGGGAAATCACAAATCTGATTTTTTTTTCTCTCCCCCACACCCTGATACAATGGAAGTCATCAAACACAATAATCTCTACTCTCTCCTTTGTATTCCCTAGGAAGGGTAAGAGAAAGGAATGTCCTGCCTCTTCTCCTCCTTGGGCCAGAATCCCAATACTGTTGCTTTAAGGTAGCCTGATCAATTGTTCAGGAGTACACAGAAGGCTGCAAAGAAAAGGGGAGAGATATAGCTGTCTCTCGACTTGATATATCTGTTTGAACCCCTCTTTCCAGCCATTAACAGAGCCATAGCATTTGCAATCTCAGAGTTGCTGAGCAAATAATCTGGAAAGGTCCTTAGAGATCTTTCCGGCCAACCCTCTCCTTTTACAGTTGAGGCAGATAAAGCCCAGAGAGTTGAAAGAGATTTGTCATAAAGTCTGTTGGTGCCAGAGCTGAAACTGGAGCTCAACATCTCTTAAATGATATGAAGAGAAGTGATGTGGACTGAATCAGCTGGGAGAGTTTTCAGTAGCTTCTGGAATTTCCAAAATAGGGCAAGGACTATGGTACCCACTGTGGGTGGAGAGGATGGCTTCTTAATCTCCAGTTCAGTGCTCTTTCCATATGTGCTTTTTAATTTAAAAAAAAAAGTTGGTTTTATTGATGTCTTTTATTTTTACATCACAGTCATTTCTGAATATACTGTCCCTAATCCTCCCTCATGCCACCTGCTTCCTCTTCCTTCCTGACGTGAACCCTCTCTTGTAACCAAGAAAAAGAGGTAAGTAAATAGAACCAGTATGGTAAATGTGTCTGACAATATATGTAGCCTTCTGAATTTAATCTCCCTACCTTCCTCTCTGCTGAAGGGAGGGAGGTATGTTACGTCATCTTCTCCAGGATAATACGTGTTTTTCCCTCTTACTTGTAGTTCAGTATCTTGTTAGGGATCTTCCCATCACATTTTTTATAGTCCTGTACATTATTTTTCTGCTTCTGCTAATTTCACTCTGCCATTAGTTCATACAAATCTTCCCATATTTCTAAAGTTTTGTTAACACAAAAATGTAATTGTTAGAAACATACTTAGTCTAGGAATAAACAATATTTGTTGGAAAGCCAGGAAGGTTTTCATTATACTTTACATTTATTCTTTTTGAATAAATGGGTACGTCCCTTGAACGGAATACAGGAAATTATGATTTGTTCAGAGAAGGATAGCCTTTTCTATTATTCCAATTCGAATCTCCCACCTGGCTCTTCATTGGCCAGTTGCAACCCCCTGAACTGCCCGGCCATGCCCCTCTCAAACAGATCATCAAGCGTGCTTACAAGCTTCTAGCCTTTCACCTGATCAGAAGCCTGGTTCTGCTAGATCACAACTCTGATTAGAACCAGTCACCTGACTTATATTCTGCTAAAGCTAGGAGGAATACTTTTTAATCTTGTAGAAACAAAACTCCTCCCATCATTTCCCACAGTAATATATGATTATAAATAATGAGAATGACTTCAACAAATATAATATTCATTAATTCATTCAACAAATATTTATATATTTATTATGTGCAATGCAGTGCAAAGACATCGAAGATGATTAAGATAAGCAACACTTGCTACTCATCCTTGAGTGTCTTCCAATCTTTTGTTTCAGGCTTAGCCTGATAGGGAATTCTGGGTAAGAAATTCCCTCTGCCAATCAGGATCAGCAATTTGCAGGGAATTTATGGTCTTTGAGAGATGCCTGGGGATATTGAGAGTTTAATTGGCTTGCTCAAGATCAAACTGGCTACAGCCCTTTTTGAAAGTAAGCTCCTTGAGGGAATGATATTGCTCTTCTTTGTGTATCCACAGTGCCTGACTTACAGTGAATGCATAATAAAACTTCATTGATTGATTTATAGTAAGGCCAATAAAAAGTGTACACAGATAAATATATAACTCTTGTACCCTCTTAATAAGGAAGACCCAGTTACACTTGGTCAATGTCTCACTTCTCTGGCTTATTGTTATTTAGATAATTGAGAAACTATGATACCCAACATTCTTCCAAGGGAAGTCACCAGCTTCTCTTTCAAGTGCACAGGCTCACAAGATTTAAAATAAAACATGAAGTCTGTCTTATTCACAATGTACTAGAAATAAGACTCATTTTTGAACAAGTCAAATGTAATTAGACTCTCCCTCCACCATCAGTGAACAACCTTCAAGAAAACTTCAGTGTTTGTGACTAAAAGCACTGCTCTAGGATGTGTTCCAGTGGAAGGTGGTTGGGGTTCTCCTGAAATGGTGCTCCCTCCTGGCTCCTTTGTTTGTCTTGTTGCTCCAGCAATTTTCATCTCCTACCAGTCCCCATGGTAACTTCTATCTGCTGTTCTAGGTTGCAGTTCTCCTAGCAGGTGGCAGTCATCTTGGCATTACCCTCCATTGTTGGCTGCTTCCCAGTTGATCAGCACTTCTCAATTCTCAAGAGATTGCTGTTCTTATACCAGCACTGTTCTTCGCAGTCTCAGCTTTCTGATCCTCAGGATTTTTATTTCCATCGACACTTCTGTGGTCTTGGCTCTGATAACTACCATGATGTATTATTTCAGAAGTCCTGCTTTCTTCTGTCAAATGATGCACATCACCCGTGGCTTTCAGCCATTCACCTCTTGCTCTGCTCTCTTTACTCCACTATCTAGCAGTCTTGCTCACCCCCAGCACAAGTTGCTCATTCTCCTTCCCTTAGGGGGCGGTCTCTAACTTGGCCTATTTGGAGACAAGTTTTTTAAAAAAATTAATAATGATAATCGCTAGCATTTATATAGCACTTTAATGCTTGCAAATAGCAAAGAATTAGGAATTGAGGGTATTCCTACAAACTGAAGAATGGCTAAACAAGTTGTGGTATATGAATATAATGGAATACTATTGTGCTATAAGAAATGATGAACAGGATGCTTTCAGAAAAACCTTAAAAGATTTACATGAACTGATGCAAAGTGAAGTGAGCAGAACCAGTAGAACATTGTACACAGTAACAGCAATACTGTACAATGAACAACTGTGAAAGACTTAGCTATTCTCAGCCATACAATGATCCAAAACAATTCCAAAGGTCTTATGATGAAAAATGCCATCCACCTCCAGAGAAAGAATTGATGGAGTCTGAATGCATATCAAAGCATACTCTTTTCACTTTATTTTTTTCATATTTTTTTCTTTTGATCTGTTTCTTCTTTCACAACATGACTAATTTGAAAATGTTTCTTTTAAATGTTTGCCAAGCACATTACAGGCATTATCTCATTTTCTCTACAAGTCTGGTAGATAGGAGCTATTATTACCCCCACTTTACAAATGAGGAAACTGAAGCTAGCAGAAGTGATGTGACTTGCCTAGGATCACACAGCTAGTGAGCATCTGAGGCCATATTTGAACTCAGGTCTTCCTGATTCCATATCTAGCACTTTATCCGCTGTGTCACAAAAAAGCTACCTCCTTGTTGTCCTGAAACCTCTTTTTGTGTGTGGTGCCAGTATCTCAAAACCTTACAAAATAGGCAATAAGAAATTCTCTTTTGTGAGTATGTGACTTGATAGCTTTGATGAGCCTGTATTCTATCTCTTGTTGTTGTTGTTTTGTTTGTCCTTTGTTTTTGAAGAGGATCATGGCATCAGGGAAATGATGACATGACTTGCAGTTGACTTTGATTTGAGTGAGGTGGGGCTGTGCAAGGTCACCAGCCTTACTTTCTCCTCCAGAATTATCTGGATCCAGTGACCAGATATTCATCAAGATGACTGGAGATGGCCCAGCATGCAGTGGGAGACCATGGCTCTTTTAGGCTAAGGTCTTTTCATGTACTCACTTAGAGTGAGGTAATGCCCATTCAGTGAATAGGCCTGTTTAAGAAGTAAGCCAATGGATGGCCCCTTTAATAAGAAAAAAAGAAAAAAATCAAGCTGGGAGGGGAAGACCCTCATATACTCCTAGCTCTACCAGTGTCCTTGCAGTATATACATCAGCACCTTCTACTTGGTCTCAAGATTTAGCTAAGCACCACTGCTTAGGCCCTTCCTTCCCTGCTTTCCTTCAGGGCAACTGGGCTCAGTTAGTAAAATTAAACAGGGCTACTTATCACTGCTCATCCCCATTAAGGAAGAAGGAAGATGAAAGGATCATTGATAGACATTCAGGAAGGATCTCATAGAAAGTAAAGTACAGAGAGGTTAAGAGGATTGCCCAGGGTCATGCCCCTAGTGTTAGCAGAAGGATTTGAACCCAACACTTTCTGATTCCAAGTTAAAGGGGTGGTATAGGTCCCTGGAGGGAAGGGACTTTTAAGTTTAATCTGCGTTATTAAAACTTTCTTAAGTTCAGACAATCAGTAAGACAATCAAACCCTGATTTATAGAGATTACAGATCTCTGAGCTGTCACACAAGTAGTAAAGGAAGGTAGAGTCGGAATTTGAACCCATGACTTCTAACTTCAGAGATGGCTCAGTAGATAGAATGCTGGTCCTAGAATCAGAAAGACCTGAGTTCAAATGTGACTTCAGACACTCACCAGTTGTGTGACCCTAAGCAAGTCACTTAACCTCTGTTTGCCTTCGTCCAGTAGAGGAGCAAATAGCAAACCACTCTGGTATCTCGGCCAAGAAAACCCCATGGCCAGTATTGGCATGCTATGGTTCACAAGGTCATAGTCAGACGTGACTGAACACCAACAACATCTAACTTCCTTGTTCTTTCTATTAATCTGATTACATTGGGTGGATATACGATTATTTGAATGCTGCTGTTCAAAATATTTTTAAAAATTTCTCTTTGGGAATTGCCCTTCTGCCCCTGGTTATTTTCTACTTAAGAAAATGAATCTCATTAATGAACAATCACAGACCTCTTCCTTAGTCTGATGTCTTTTCCTCCCCTCCTTTCTTTCCCCTTTTGTTTCCCCCAGTTTACTCAATTAGCTCCATTCCCTTTCTCCTCTGGGGTTGGACAAAGCTGAGATTCCAGACAAATAGGCCATAACAGCCACTGAGCATTTACACAGTGCTTTAAGGTTTGCTGAGTATTTTACATAGATTAGCTCATCCATCCTCATCAATCTATTAGGTGTTATTGTTATCCCCATTTTTCAAATGAGGAAACTGAGGCACAGAGAGGTTAAGTGAGGAGTCCAGGGTCATCCAGCTAAGGCGTGTCTGAGGCAGAATTTAAATTCAAGTCCTTCTGACTAAAAGTCCTTTGCTCTATCTACTAAATTGTCGGGTATAATAGAAAGAACACTGGATTTTGAGTTGGAAGACCCAAGTTCAAATCTTTACTCTGTTACCTCCTACTGGTGTGATCTTGGGCAAAACACTTGATCTCTTTTCGCCTCACTTACTTTATCTGTCAACTGAAGCAGTGGAACTACATGATCTCCAATGTCTCTTCTAGCTCTAAGTCCTATTAATTTGGGACAAGTCGATGGGAGGCTAAAGTCAGGCCATGCCAAAACACAGAGCACATGAGAAACCTAATTAAGTCACTATCTCAGTGGTGTCAAACTCAAATTCATACATAAGGATTCCTGTGGGCTACATATTGACTAGAAAACCATATATTGACATTATATTCTATTGTATTTTTATTTATTTTGTCAAACATTTCTCAATTATATTTTAATCTGGTTTGCAGCTCTTGAGAGTGTTGGGCCAGACTACAATGGGGCCCATGGGCTATGGGTTTTACACCACTCCTCTGCCCTGTCAACATCCTACAACCTTGGGAGGCAAGAGACGGCCTGTATCTGCGGCAGAGACACAATCAAGATGAGCTATAGCTGTGCTCAAGCATCCAGAGATGAAACGGAGGGAACGAAGCACCAGAAACAAGAAAATAATCAGGAGTAGACACCAATCTACTTAAGCCAGGTCAAGCCAAGATGAACAGAGCCAGCAAAATGTAAATACATTGACATGGAAGAACCAGGAAGGAAGTAACAGAGTCAAAGTATCGTTGGATTTTTAGCCCTAGACCAGATCTTAGATATTGTTGTGAATGAAATTCAACAAAAGTAAACTGAGGTATATTTTCTCCAAGAAAGATTTATTAGCAGGGAGTAAACCTATTAATAAAGTGGGTCAAATGACTACTACCTCAATTAGGCCAAAAGACCCAGAGCAGGAGGCAGAGCTCCTTTTTATAAGCACAGAACAAAGAATAGAAGAAGCCAGGTGAGGAAAATAACGCAATTAGTTATAGGGTTGGCAGCATCATAGGGGAGAGGACAATACGATTGGTTACATTAAGGGAAGTGGGCTAACATTCACATGGGGCCAATGACCACCCATCTTTGTCTTGGGGGAATGCTTTATTGATTTACAGGGCCCATATGCATCCTCATGGACCAGGGATAGCAGACTCCCTGGCTCTTAGGAAGGAGATAAGACCATTTTTAATTGGACAAGGATGGGCAGTATATCTTGTTGAAATGTACCAGATCAGCTTGTAGGCCTTCAAATATAGCATGTAGATGTCACGGAGTTTTTCTGGAGCTGACGTTATAAGGGATAGCAAGTTTTCTTGACATAAAGTGTTTTGAAGGTGGTGCTGAGAAAACAATTTCCTTTGAATTAAAATATTTTATGAGAGCGCTGAACCTCTAAACTTAGCTCAGAGTTTTTCTTTAATTAAAAGTGATCGATAGGAAAGCTAAACTTTTCTATCTAACTTGAGAGTGGAAGACTGAACTTTTGAACTTGATCTTTCACATTCAGATACAGAGAAAAGGGTTTAGGTTATTATGTAAAATACAGAAAAGAGTTGCAGAATAGAATCAACTACCAAGTGGAATCAAATATAAAATACCAAATCAACATCTGATTTTCTTAGTATCATCTAATTCAATCCCTTTATTTTAAAGATGACAAAGTGAGCACCTGAGAGATAATGTGATTCACCAACATCACATAATAAATAGTGGTAGAATTGGGGCTAGAACTCACAGATGCAAAATCTCAGTCCATTATCCTTTCCACAGAACCACGATAGAATCATCAGCAGTCAGGAAACCAGAAGTCAGTCAGGAATACACAAAGCTATGGAAGTCAGAGAGTTGTGTTATTACTGTGTGACTTCTTTTGGACAAATTTGGAGCAGCCTTGTTCCTCTCTTCCCTATCCCTGACCTTTGCCATCTTGCACATTAAAGACAGCTTACTAAGAACCTAGTAAGAGAGAGGCAGTTTGATATAATAGCTTGAGAAGCCATGCAACCAGGAAGAAGACTTCTAGAGGGGGGAGCTGGTAAATATTTAACAACCAGCTCTCTAGAAGAAGGAAAAACAGGTGTCCAGGGCACACTTTAAGTTAAACTACACCATTAACATTTTCTTCATTACTTTCTTTAGTCTAAACAATCAACAAAACAATAAATCAAGCCCTGATTTCTAGCATTTGGAATTTCACTTAATAATATTTTTTCACTTAGTAGTATTTTATTTTTTCACTTAATAATATTTATGTAAAGATAGTTCTCAACATTCACTTTCACAAGATTTTGAGTTCCAAATTTTTTTCTCCCAACCTCTCTCCCCTCCCTCTTCCCCCCTCCCCAAGACAGCAAGCAATCTGATATAGGTATACATGTACAATCATATTAAACACATTTCCACATTAGTCATGTTCTGAAAGAAGAATCAGAACAAAAGGGAAAAACCACAAAAAAAGAAAAAACAAACCAAAAAGGAGAAAAAATTATCCTTCTATCTGTATTCAGACTCCACAGTTCTTTCTCTGGATGTCATTTGCCACTTCCAAATAGAACACATGACTCTGCACTGACTAGTCACTTAATTTCTCAGAATTGCCCTAAGATGACAAATTACAGAGGCCTTTACCCTAACTGATACAGTGAGTTTCCTCATGTGGGAGTGTCTTATAGCAATGAAATTACAGGGTAGGTTCAGTCCCTATCTCAATCTCTGCTAGGAATTGGATATAAAATTGATAACATGAATGTATTAGCTAAGTCTCATAAACGCGGATTCCTCAAGTCAAATTACTGTAAGTCAGAGACTACCCTGAATTCATAAGTAGTACAATCTAGGATCCCAGTCTTCTTTTGAAACCTTCTTTCCAATACATGAAAATCTACATCAAAATCCTGTCATTGTACCTTTTTCCACAATAATGAAGTGAGAAATGCTGAGGGTGGGGGGTGGAAGTTGGGGAGACAGTTGCATGAGCCCTTTGGCACCAGCTGCAAGCAATAGCTGTTGAAACTACCTGTAGTCAGCATAAAAAGACAAGGGGTTGTGGCACTTCTTCCCTGTTTTGTAGGCTGGATTATCTGTTGTTTCAGAATCAGCTGTTTTTTCAAAGAAAAAAAGAGAAATCCAGCTGGAAACTTATTGCAAAAGAGGGGTGGGGAACCTGGGGCCTCAAGGCCATATATGCCTTCTAGGTCCTTGGGTGTGGCCTTTTGACTGAGTCTAAGTTTTATAAAACAAATCCTTTTAGTAAAAAAGGATTTGTTCCCTGACGTTTGGATTCACTCAAAGGGCCGCTTGAGGACATGTGGTCTCAAGGCTGCAGGTTCCCCACCTCTGGAATAGGGCATCCAGTATTTCTGGGTGATTTTTCTACTATGCCTGTGTTTATGCTCCCTCATGCTGTAGGTCCTTGGAAAGTCTGTGACTGTGCTGGACTCTGAGTTGCCTATGGTCTTAGACCCAAAGACCACCAAAAGGTTTGGCTAATGATGAAACTGCATCACATTTTTTGAAACCTAAATGAAGGAGTGTATCTTTATTTCTATTGAATTTCACCTTTGGACAGCTATAGCACCAACGCCAGCTTATTACATGCTTTCCTTCCTAACAGCAGAAGTGGTCAAAGTTGCTTAAAAATGGTGAAGAAAGGAAGAAACAGTGTTGGGGTCTGCCCACCCAGGGACGCCAAAAACCGTTGAGGTTTCATGATGTGTTGTGGTGGAACCGTCTCAAAGAATTCAGAGTCAGACCACCTCTAATCCATGTATAGGCATTGAGATTGATGCCTCTCATGAAGCGGGGTAAGTTCCAAGAGGAACCAGCAAGTTCAGAGAAAGTAAGCTGGATTTTTATAGGGTAAAGATGCAATGATATAACCGAAATTATGTTTGTTAAGGGATTAGGTAATAGAGTAGGTGTCGCAGCCACAGTGGAACTGTGCGTTCTATTACCCATGACGCATGCAGAAAGACCCATTTGATGGGGGTGTGTATGTATGACAATGATAATATAATAAGCCTCTCTACATTATAAATTCACTCCAGGTCAATTCTTTAGTATTACTGCATAGGTGCCTACTTAGGGAAAGTTCCTTCTGTTGTTTTGGGGTTGACGTCCTGCTTGGGCATCCTGGTGGTGCTGCTTTCTGATTGGCTGAGTATTGTGGTCCTGTCTGAGACTAGATGGATGTGGTTGTGGTTGTGGTTGAGTGCAAGGACACACCTGCTGTTTCTATGGAAAATATGAGGAATGGGTCTGGGGGCAGTGGCTAGCTAGAGGTCGTGGTTGGGATCCTATCACATGAACACACCTGCTGTTCTATGAAAAATATGAGTTCATGGACACACCTGTTGTTCTAGTGGGCAGTGAAGCATATATGAAGAAGTTAAGACACTGACTCTGTGGGGGGGGGGGAGTGGCTAGGTAGGTACATTTGGCCTATTGTTCAGTGGGGCCTGTAAGGAAGTTAGAATCTTAGGGCTGGGAGCAGCTTTATTAGAATTCCATCAGTAGGGCCTTGGGAGACAAAGAATAAGGCACATCTTGCATCCTTTTCTTTGAAAATAGGCCATGGCTTTCAGATATTATTAATTAGGAGGCACATTTATATATTCTTCTGTCAGATAATCCTCACTGGCCTCCAGATGAAAAGTGAGCAGTTGTATTTACTATCTAATTGTGACACATCCCTATGGAAGGCATGCGGCTCTGCTTTGGTAACATAGGGTGATCTAAACAGTATGCATAGATAAGTAGGATAAACTTTCTGCCGAGAATTGAAATGGAACAACTGTTTCAAAATACAGCAGAAACCCCAAAGACATTCCCAAAGGGAATATTCTCTGAGTACAATCCTGATCGGGAGTCCGCAGTCAAAGCTGAAATCTACTCTCTAATTGGCCACAAACTCCTGCTAGATCGATGACCTCAGAACCAACCTTGAAATCTCCCCAGTGTTCCAGATGCAAACAGGCAAGGAAAAACCATTCACCCGTTAGGATACACACAGACTAATAACAAAGGAAAAGGGACCTGGTTCATTAGCCCAGTAGAAACAATCAAATATAGACTACCCTGACTTTATCACTCACAGGAAAATTGAGAGGTCCTAACCTCTGACAGATGTACCAGATTCCTATTAGGAGGTCCCAAGAAATTAATATTCTCTTTGACTCATTTCGTCTTCTCCCTCCCCCAATTAGATTTTAAAATTCCAGAGAGCTTTCTGTAGTTAAATCACTTTTAATGTGATTAGTTGAGAATTAGTTGACTCCTCTGCTAGCAAAACAAGGCTCTGGAAGGAACTGACATGTAAAAACATCTATTCGTAAGAGAACTGAACAATAAAACAACAGAAAACAATCATATCCTGCATTCCTGGTAAGTACAGTCTCAAAGTCTCATTCTATTCTTCTTCCCAGTCCCCAGGAGTTTGGAGCTAACTCTCTCAAGTCACCAGACCAATAAGAGAAGGCTAATCAAAGTCTCTGGAATGAGAGGTTGCAATGCTTAAGGGCATCATCAGAATCTCTGCTTAGATCCACAGCCATTGCCACTTAGCAACTTCCCAGTCCCTTGTTGATGAGGAAACCTCTCTGCAGTCCTGGTCACTTCCATGGCCTCAAAACAGATGCTGGTTCCCCATTTCATTCTTTTTTCTTTTGGAGAGGGAAGGCAGGGCAATTGGGGTTAAGTGACTTGCCCAAGGTCACACAGCTAGTAAGTGTATCAAGTGTCTGAGGCTGGATTTGAACTCAGGTCCTCCTGATTCCAGGGCCAGTGCTCTACTCACTGTGCCACCTAGCTGCCCCTCGCCATTTCATTCTTGACTACTGTTTTCTCTCCCAAATTCATCTCCTCTTTTCTCAGCAGTAACTTGCAGGTAACAAACCTGCCGTGTTCCTTCAGATCACACCATTCTGGGAAATGTTGTCTTCTCCCACTACAACCCATGAAATCCTTTTTTGGGGAACTCTGTAATTCACTTATATGATATCATGCATTATAGTTTTTTTTTGTTTCTGGGTCATATGCCCCTAATATACTCTAATACATGTGAAGACAAGGACTATATCTTGTCTAAACGTTTATTTCTCCAGGAAAGGCTACGTGTCTTGGAAAGGTCACTGAATTTGGCTACAAGAGGGATATTTCAGTTTGAATTCTTGTTCTGCCAATTTACTACCAATATGACCTTGGGAAAGTAACCTCCCTAGGCTTCAGTTTTTTATCTGTAAAATAAGGTCAGACTAGATATCTATAATCCTTTCTAATTCTAAATCTTGTGGTCCAGGGCCTAACATAGTGCTCTTTTTATATTAGGCACTCAATAAGGTTTTTTTTTTTAACTAAACTGATTCTGCCTCAAGTAAGTCACTAAGATCTTTCTTTGTTTTTAGTGAAATTCAGTTTTTACTTTCTTGTTCTAAGCTAGCGTCTGCCTTACCAGTTGCTATGTGACCATCACAGTATATCCTGCCACCTGCCTTCTAACTTCCATGGGCCTTGGTTGCCTCCCCTACCACTTGCTGGCTTTCTATAGTGTTTGCCTACCCTTCCCTCAAAAGATCTCACCCACCTCCTGATATCCAAAGTCTTCTCTAGTGCAAACTTAGCATGGACTAACCAGGTTTCCATATCTGCTCCTGCTTCTCCCCGTTGTGAGACTGGCCTCATGTAACTACCTGACCTCGAAGAAGAACTTTGAACTGTGTAATCCCATGCCTCCTTCAACAACCTCTCAGCCTAGACTCATTCCTCAACAGTTAACACATTCCCCCATCCTAATATTCTCCTTATCCCAGTGATTCTGAACTCCAGGCTGCCCATGTACAAACCCCATTTGCCATCCCCAACTGTGCCCTACTCTCTTGTTTCCATACACTTCAACTGTATTCCCTCCTTCCCCACCGTCCCACTCTAAATTGTCTTCTCTTTCTACTGTGCCCTTTGGAATATCTACTCCAAAATTAAGAACCTCTTCCTTTATCACTACTTCCATTTTTTTGTCACTCCCCAAGACCTGGCTTCCTTCTGATGACACTGCTTCTCTTGATACCATTTTCGGTACTACTATGCTTTCTCTCATACTCCTCAACTCACTGGTCTCAAGGCAGGATAGGTGGGTGGGAATGAATATTGCTTGCATTCCACTGCCATTTCCAGATTCTCGCTCTATGACCATCACTTATCACTCTCTTTCTCTGAGGTAAAGATCCAAATTTAGCACCCAATCCCTATCCTTGTGGTTATTATCTATCACTACCCCCACCCTCCCCCAAGACATTCTCTGTCCTTCCTCAATTATTTCACTGCCTAGATTATAATCTTTTTTTTCATTCCAACTCTTACTCTCACAGTAGGGAACTTCAATATCCATATTGATACTCTCTCAAATACTCTAATTTCCCAGTTCCTAAATCTACTCAGTTCTTACAACCAACTCCTCCACTCTACCTCCCCTAGAAAAAGAGATCATTATACCCTTTACTGGGCTATCACAAGTATTCCACTCACTTGTTCACAAACTCTGAAATTCCTTTATCTGATCATATCCTTGTATCCTGCCATCTTTTTTTGGGTCTTGTTTTCCTAATTCCATTCTTCATATTCATCATGGCCCTCATGTCTTCTATTCCTTGGTTCTTTCCCAGACCATAACCTCTCTTCCCTATCTCAACCCCTTAGGGAATCAATTGAGTTTTACTCTCTTCTCTATTCTCTTAAAATCCTTGTCCCCAAACTAGAAATCTTGTGGAAATCAATGCTGAAAACTAAAAAATAGTAAATAGTAAAATATGGAAAAAATCCTTGTCCCCCTTGTCTGATAAGACAATAGAATTTACTTTAGCTCTGTTCAGCATCATATGAATAGAAGCATACAAGGTGGATGATGGGAGTAATCCAGGGTTGAGGTTTGGCAAGATATGATCAGTTATCTTGCCAAACCTTAACCCTGGCTTTCTCTTACCACCCACCCCCTACACAACTATTCATGTGCTGCTGGATATCTTGCCTAGTACTTCATTGGGAAAAAAAAATATGCCATTTGCAAAGAGCTCCCATTTCTCCCCAGCTCACATTACCCAGACATTTTCCCCTGATTGACTCATCTACTCTAGTCTGAAATGATGAGGCGCCTCCTCCTCTCTCTCCTTCTTCCTCCCCCTCTTCTTCTCTCTCACACACATCTTTAATCTCCCTGTATCTATTGGCTCTTTCCTTGCTGCCCAAAACCATACCTATGTCTTCTCCATCCTTAAAAGATGCTCACATGATCCAATTATCACCATGAGTTATTTTCTTATTTCTCTCTAATTTTTTGTGCCTGAACTGCTTGAGAAAGTCATCTATACTCAGTGCTTCTACTGGGTCATTTCCACTCATCCTGATTGATATCTGGCCACTGGATCCAGATGGGTCTGGAGGAGAAAGTGAGGCTGGTGACTTTTCACAGCCCTCCCTCATTCAAATCAAAGTGGTGTCATCATCTCTCTGATGTCATGGTCCTCTTCAAGAGTGAAGGACAAACCACAACCACAACTTTGTCTCCTCTCCCTTGATTCTCAGTGCTCTGCAATTTCACTTCTGACTTCACTATTCAACTGAAACTCCTCTGTCTAAAGTTACAAATGCCAAAGACAGTGGCTTTTCTCAGTTTTTCATCCTGATTGAACTCTCTTTGAGATTTGATCATCTTCTTCTCTCTAGAATCTTGTAATGCTGCTCTCTCCTGGTTCTCTTCTCTGTCTGTATACTTCTCATTCTCTTTGCAGGTTCTTCATCCATATGACACTCTGTAATTGTGGTTGTCCCTCATGACTTTGTCCCATATCCTCTTTTCTTTTCCCACTATACTATTTTGTAATTATTATCTCTATCTAGACGATCCCCAGTCTCTCTCTGGCTCTGCATTCTCCTATCACCAGCTAACTTTTGAACATATCAAACTAGATGTCCTGTAAGGATCTTAAACTCAACACATCCCAAACAGAATTATCTTCTCTCCCTGCTCCCATACTGTTGACCCCTTATTTTTTCTGAATATCTCTTTTATTGTTGATGATACTACCATCCTTCCAATTAGGCAGGTTTGAAACTTTTGTGTCATCCTCAACTCCTCAGCTCTCACTACATATCTAATTGGTCAACAAATCTTCACCGACCTTTCACATACATGCATACATACATGTATATGTATATACGTATATATGTATACACACATACACACCCATATATGTATGTATACACATATACATACACACACATATCCACCCTTTTCTTTCAACTCACACAGCAACTGCCCTAGTTTAGGCCTTCAACATCTCTCACTGGAACTATTAAAAATTATCCTCTCTGCTTCGTTTCTCTTTAAGCCAATTCATCCTCCACTCAGCCAATAGAACGATGTTTTCAAAGCACAGGTCTTACCATGTTATCTCCTTACTCAAATTCCAGTGGCCACCAGCATCTTAGGATCAAATATAAACTCCTCTGTTTGGTATTTAAAGTTCACAACCTGACCCCTTCCTGCAATTGTCTTGTATATATCTGATTATTATTAACAGGTTGTCTCCCCCATTTGAATGGAACTTTATTGAGATCAGCTTCTATTTTTGCCTTTCCTTGTATCTCCAATATTTGGCATAGTGCCTGGCACATAGTAAGTGCTTAATAAATGCTTGCTATCTGACTGAATAACCAACTGGTGGACATTGTCATTTTTGAAGCCTGTCTACCTCATATCAGATCCTAGAGACAACAACAGACTTTTCTTTCTTTGATTTTGATTCTTGAATCTCCTGTTGGGCAGAGTCATTTGTAGAAAAGAGGTGATTGGCAGGTCCTGAGCTCAGTGAGTAAACAATCTCAAGTTACAATTTTTAGCCAATTCCCCAGCTTCTCTTGGATGACTTCTTTTCCAGAGGAACAACTTTCTAGAAATCTATCACCGCAGCTTAATAAGAGAAAATACTTTATACATACAATAACAGTAAAAAGTTTTTCCATCTACAAGCAAGAGGAAAATAAGTGTATTGTGTACAGTAATCAGAACCTTGGAGAAGAGGAGGGAGAAGAAGAAACGATGACTTTGTATAATATAATTCAGCAAGTACTTTGCTCCTGTTTCTTTCCTTGCTATAGACACATAGTGAGTGAAACTGACTTGTCAGCCATTTAACAAGAATTCTCTGAGCCCCAGTAAGGGTTATATGGCTAAACGTCACTGCTGCCATCAACACCGTTGTCCTGGAATGGGACCTGGGAATGAGCTCAGCAGATAGAGTTCAGATAAGCAGTACTGGACGGTATCTGTTATAGCTTTTTTCATCACTTGTTCCTTTAAGTGATATACACTGTGAATGATTGGGATTTGTTTCAGCACAAGGCATGACCCAAAAGAATACCAACATCATGGTACCTTCCGATACCACAATGACCACCCAAGGAAAGGATATCCAAAGCCAGGACACCATAGTGACATTGCCTAGTACCTCCTGGCCTCTCCACATGTTTTCCTATCAAATACTCTTCCAAATGCATTACGCTGACCTAACAATTGACAAATGTATATCAACAGTTACAGAAGTTGCTAATCAAGTGCACAGGGACTCTGTGTTGACCTTGTGTTGCTTAAAAATTTTATTAATAATTTTGATAATGACATGGTTGTTATGGTTGTCATGTTTTCAGATGATGCCAAACTGGAAGGAATAATAATAATAGCTAGCATTTATATGGCATTTTAAGGCTTGCAAAGTAATTTACATATATATACATATATATATTACATATATATATATATAAATTCATTTGACTAACACTGGATGACAGTCAGGATCCAAAGAGATCTTGACCAACCAGAATTTTTGGCTGAATCAAATAAGATGAAATTAAACAGGAATAAATGTAAAGTGTTATACTTGGGTTCAAAAAATCATCTTTGCAAGAACCAAAGTGAAATTGTTAACACAGACGCCTGCATTTAGAACACTTCTAAATACTGGCTGAAACATACTCATATGTAATTGGGAAATGTTTAACAAACTAAATAAAAATATAATAAAACATAGATAACATTACATTTTAAAGCCAAATCAAGATGCAGCCTGGAGGGATGCTTATGTATGGGTTAATGAGCCCCATTTCTATTTGAGTTTGATATCACTGTACAACAGCATAACATAGAGATAGTCTTCTCTAAAAGAATGTGGTGCAACACTCCCTCTAGCCTCAAAAGGGAATGATATTTGCAATATGTGCCATTCACATTTCTCTATGCAATGACAAGTGTTTTTGTTGGCACATTTTGTTTACCATTGATGACAGTGGTGTCTAACCATGTTTGGAGCCACTCAAGATTTTAATAAATTTCACAAGGGGGTCATTGATGTTTCCAGAATTCAGTGTAGCCATTTGAACTATTTCTTTGGGGACAGCTGTAACCACTAAGTAACTTGAATACTTAAAAGGTGGCTGTCTTATATCATTTCCCTGATTTAGAATGACACACAGTAATGCATTACATTGTTTTAATTTAATGCCTTACATGAAAACATGTAGAAAAAATGTCTTTTAAAAACCACATATTTTTCAAATAAATTAAAATAAAGTAGTGTGGTCTCCATACATAATTTTGAGAATGGAGTCCTCTGTAGGAATTGTAAGATCAACACTTGATGAGTTTGTCTTCATTCTGCTATTTAACATATTTAACACGGGGATAGCTAGGTGGCACAGTGGATAGACTGCTGTGCTTGCAACCAGAAAGACTCATCTTCATGAGTTCAAATCTGGCTTCAGATACTTACTAACTGTGTGACCCTAGGAAAGTCACTTAGCCCTGTTTGCCTCAGTTTCCTCATCTGTAAAATGAGCTGGAGAACAAAATGGCAAACCACTCCAGTATCTTTGTCAAGGAAACCCTAAAATGGGGTCACAAAGAATAGGACATGACTAAACAACCACATTTAACATAGAGATGTGACAGGAAGTGTCGAAATGGTACTTTCAGTTAGGACTGGCTCTTGTAGTATTTTTGAAGGAGGCACCCACAATTTCTTCCTTCAACATTTTTTGGGTTTTGCCACATAGTGCATCTGTATGACCTTGAACAAGGTATTTCACTTCTGAGCCTCATTATCCTCATCCACAAAAAGGAGTTATCAGGTGCATTCCTGGTATGACATTCTATGGTTCTAATTTCCTTTGGGTTTTGTTCCCCACCTTCTGCCTTCCCCTCTCCTGAAGAGAACTTTCATGGCAATATATTTACAATGAGACTCAGTGTTTTTGCATAGAATCCTATCTTTTGTGTCACCATGAATTACACACAAAATGAAATAGTCTAGTTTGACTTTCAGGGTCCATACTTTTGTAGAAGCATCTTGCCATTTTTTTTCTTATATGTTGGGCACCTCTTCAAATGGCATTCCTTTTAATATGTGGATAATCTCCATTTCTTTTGGCCATAATTCCTTTAAATATACAAAAAAATATTTTTCCAACCTCCTCACCTCTCTTTGGATGGAAGTTGAGAAGTGAAAAAATTCAGAGAGCAAACATATGAAATTAAAGGAAAATATAATTGTTCCTCATAAAAGAAATTTAATCACTCATAAGAAGAATTTGGATGGCTACTATATTTTATGTCCTAATATCCTTTATGAAAGAAACAGGAGAATTTTAATTTGGTTCTAATGGAAGAATGGCACGTACTACCATTGCCCAAAATTTTCAGATAGTTGCAGGGTATCTTATTCTGCTTGACCCACTTGGGCATAATTAGGAGCAACATATAGAAGTTACAAGGAGGAAGATTTTGACTTGATGTAAGAGAGAAAAACAGAATAATAGTCAGGGCTGTCTAAAAGTAGAATGGACTGCCTTCAGAGGTAGTAAATTTCCCCATCTCTAGAGGTCTTCAAGTAGTGGCTGGGAGACTCAGTGTGAATGACTGATAAAAGGGATTCTCGCTCAGGTTTGGGGCATCTTGTGGGGTCCTCTCCAATTCTGAGGTCCTGAGATTCTTTTAAGTTTTTGTTATAATAATTCATTATCTCCTACATTACTCTGATTTGTCACCATTTTGTTGTTGTTAAGTCGTTTTATAGTTGAGTTTGACTCTCTGTGACCCCATTTGGGATTTTCTTGGCAAAGATAGAGTGGTTTGTTCTAGCAGATCTCCCCAAGCTGGAATGTCTTTGAATCCAATCCCAGCAAAAGACTTTTTGTCTGTCATCTGAGAACCAGCCTCATTCCGAGAAGCCTGGTTGTTACCAGAAGGTTGGATACTGACTTGATGGCCATTTTCTTTTCCCACAGCAATTCATGAAGAATCCACAAGGCATGGAGGGGTCTATGATCTATCTCAGTGGAAGGAAAAGCAGAACTGATGAAATCACAGATCTTTTGAAATTGAAGAAATTCATTGTCTAAGGATTTCTGACTATGATAATAAGGCATATATTCTTAATTAAATTTAGGAGTCAGGCTTCCTTCTTCAAATGTCATGGATTTCAGATCAATTAGGACCTGATGCACACCTGAATTTTGAGGCACTTGGAAAACTTTATTGTCGATAATAAAATTTTCTTTTAGTTGGATTTTATGAAACATCTCCCATGACATTTGTAAACATTTTTTTATATGTGAGCATAAATTTCTTCCCTGTTTAATACTTTACTTGAGAGACAATGTGGCATAGTGAATATAGTGCTTGGACTCAGGAAGACCTGGCTTCAAACCTTACCTTTGATGTTTACTAACTATAAAACCACAAACAATAGATTATAGATTTTAAAAATAATATTATTACTAATAATATTATTTTTAAAATAACAAACAATAACAGCTAATTTTTGTATAGTGCTTTGAAGTTTGTAAAGTCCTTTACATATGTTAAGCTACTTGATCCTCACAACAACCCTGTGAGATAGGTGCTATTCTTATTCTCACTTCACAGATGAGGAAGTCAAAACACATATAGGTTAAGTGACTTGCCCAGGGTCACACAGCTAATTTAGAACTGAACAGCTCCTTAGAGATCATCTAATTTAACCCCTATTTTTTACATATGAGAAAGCTGAGGGCCCTAGGATTAAATGACTTGTCCAGGATCTCACAATTAATAAACATTTGTTGTTGTTGTCATTCATTCTCAAAGAGGACCAATGACATCACAAGGGTGATTTCTTGACTAGTGCATGAATTGGATAAAAATGAGGCAGAGCTGTGCAAAGTCATCAGCCTCACTCTCTCCTCCAGAGACATTGAAGTCCAGTGACAAAACAAAGGTCAAGATTACTGGCGATGGTCCAGGATGCAGTGGGTGACCTTGGCCTTTCTAAATTAAGGTCTTTTCCAGGTTCCAGTTTGTCTGAGGCAACACCCATTCAATGACTAAGGGCTGAGTGAGAATTGAAACAAAACATGGAACAATTTACTTTCGCAAAGATATCAATCTGAGAGGGGAAGACCCTCAAAATTTCTGGCCAAAACAGAAAACAATTGCTATTTACACTTATTCAATGACCTATGTCACCCTATCTCCAAGTGCAGTGTGCTGTCCACTCTACTAACCTACTTCTATAAGTTACTTAACCCTTCTAAACCTTAGACAGCCATTTCTGTCTTAGCCATTAAGTTGTAAGTTGTGAACTATATATATATATATATATATATATATATATATATATATATATATATATGTATATAGTATAGTATATAAGAGACAGAAGTTCTCAAACTAAGAAAATCATGTATCTTTGACATATTGAGGTAATAGAATACTTTATTATATCATGAAAAACAACAACTCAGAAACTCTAAGCTGACCAGTCAATACACAATCAGGTCCCGATGAGTGAACATAATGAATCCTCTTAAGTGGTCAGGTATGTTTGATTTCACAGGACTCAAAGTTATAATTATGTAAAATATGAGAATTGGTTCCTTTCTAATGGAAATATGTGACATGAATTCAAATAATTCAACCACTTTGGGGATTCATTATTTACACTCATCAGAACCTAGCTGTAACTCTTGAGTGATCTGTATATACAACTAGATAGAGGATCAACCCCAAAGAACTTATTAAAAACGCATTAACAATCTAGGGACATAAACCAATGATGTTCCCTTGGAGTTGGTGTTAAAACCTAGTGTAATTTGATCCTTTTCATAAATCACCAGGGTGATAGCAAATAAAATATTTATTCGTGTTTATAGATGTATAACCTGGGCTTCTCTGGGAATATTTTGAGAATATCCAGTTTGCTTAGTACGGAGTCCATTGTACTCCCTTCCATGTGGGTGAGGGAAGCCTCCTTTTACTGGTTATCAATATCTTTAAAACAAGAAAAATAGCCCTTCACTCTTTCTTTCACCATCTTTTGGCTGTGCTTTCTTCGGAAACTCCTAGATGTTATTCCCTCCTTGGATGTCATGAACTGAACCAGTGAGAAGGGAAGGAAAACCATTCCCCTACTTACTTTTCTTTTATCTTGGCTAGGAAAAATGGGCCTGCGGTTATTTGTTTCTTTTCTATGTTGTCTGTCCTTAATTTCAAGTGCTGGAAGTGAGCACTTAAAACTTCCAATCATGGGACTGGGAGTTTGAGTCATGGTGACCTTAGAACCGGGATTGCAGATGGGGTGGTGCCAGCCAGGCTGGCATGGAATCCCTTAGGATTTGAGTCTGAGGGGGGTTTGTACTTGAAACTGAGACTGTGCTCTATAGGAATTGAGCTATCCTACAAACCTAATCTACATCCCCTCCCCAAAGACTAAGATGGTATAGGAGAGGAGGAGAAGTATGCCTCTCACAAGTTGGGGAAGTAAATTTGTATATTTGTGATTATACCTTTGGAAGTAAATAATTCTTTGTATTAAAAGAATGTGTTAAATAGATACACAAAATTTGTAGTTTGCACTTTGGAAGGTAGGACTCAGATTCAAAGTGTCATCTGCCTGTGTTTTGGTTCGAGGCCTGGTCTAGGAGACTAGTTTCTGGATTAAGTGTGAAAGTGGGTTTAAAGAGCTGATTTCCCTAAGCCACCAATGTTTTATGAATTATTTCACTGCTCATAAAGACCCCTTTCTGAAGAGAAAGATTTGGGAGGAAGAACAAACAGTATTTTAGAGGAAGAGTGTTTTGTAAACAGGTCTGTTCAAATTCTGAGAGGATGAATTGCATAGGAGTGTGTAAAACTTGGGCTAGCGTGCTACCCTGAAGGAGTCTTTTCATTGGTACTGTGCTCAGTAAGGATGCTCATTTAAGATGTACCATGTCCCCAGTCTCCCACTCTGTGCCTGTTTCTGGTGAGTGGCCTAGATCTTAAGACAAATTTTAGGTATGAAATGAAATTAATTGACAGAATCGTTAACTAACCAATCAATTACTAAGTATTTATTAAGCACCTACTATGTGCTAGGCACTGGACTAGGTACTGGGGATGACATATATATGTCTCAAATTTGTATCAAACTTGTCTTTTCTCCTAAACTTTCTTCTCTTTCAGGTTTCAGAAATATCTGCCAGTGGCACAATTATTCACCCCATGTTTTAAACATCAGTGTTATTTTTTGCTCTTCCCTTTTCTACACCTATCACATTCAATTGGTTACAATTCCAGGTCAAGTCTATTTGCACAATAACTCTCCCATCCATCAATTCCTTTCTATTTCTTCTGTCACCACACTAGCAAAGGCCCTCATTACCATACACTTGGAAGTCTTCAAGGCAGTGCAGTGAATAGAGCACTGGCCCTGGAGTCAGGAGGACCTGAGTTCAAATATGGCCTCAGACACTTGACACCAGCTGTGTGACCTTGGGTAAGTCACTTAACCCCAATTGCCTTGCCTTCACCTCTCCAAAATACAAAACAAAAAGCAATAGTCTTCAAATAGGTTTTCTTCTCACCTCCTCCAATCTATCCTTCATCCCACTGCCTGAATAATTTTCCAGCTACATCACTCTTTTGCTCAAAAACTTCAATGGAGTCTTGTCTGGCATCCAAAGGCCTTCACAATCTATCACCACACTACCTTTTCACATCTAGATCAAACTAAGATTATAGGATCCAGAGTTGGAGGACACACAGTTGAAAGCCTTCATTTTACAAAACAGAGGCCCAAACTGAAATGACTTGAGGTAACACAGGTAGCAAATTGCAGAGTTTGGTTTTGTATCTAGATTCTCTGATTCCAAATACAGTGTCTTTTCCATTGTATACAATCAAATTGCTCCTGCACAATTCTTTTTGGCTTTCCAGAGTATCACTGACGCATTTTATTGGTAATATGCTAGCATCATTGATAAAATGGTTAATTACCAGAAACTATGGCTCTTAAACTTTTTAAACTTCATAGTGAGAAGGTAGATATTGGCTGATTAAAACAAATACAATTTTTAAAAAATTGCTTCTGCATATTATCTAGCCAAAAAAAAAACTCCTCTTATGCCCTGCTCATTCCTACGTCTATAAGTTTATTCAAGCGGCTCCCTATGTCTAGAATACCCTCATTTTTCTCTTTGCCAACTAAAACACAATCATCTTTTCAAGGCCAAAATCAAGGCCACCTCTTCCACGAAGCCTTCCCAGGTGAACCCAGTTGCTTGGACTTCACATAGGACTTTGTTCCATGACTTCCTTGAAAGTATCATGGAGCCTCAGTTTCCACAACTAGTCTAGTGTTGGGTTAGACGCTCTCTGAGGCCAACTCCAGCTCTAAATCCAATTATCTCGTGACCCTAATATCATGTATTATGTTTATTTGAATGTATATGTTATCTACATGCTAGGCTGTAGTCCTCATGACGTTAAGTATCATATATTACCTAAACTTTGTATCTCCTCCAGTGTGTTCTGCACATAATAGGTACTTAATAAGTGTATGTTGAACCTGAATTTATACTAAATGATAAACTCCATGAGGGCAAGGGGAGGGGAGAAAAGCAGAGTGAATAAGCATTTGTTAAGCACTATGTGACAAGTCCTATGTAAGTGCTTTGCAAATATCCCATTTGATCCTTACAACAACGCTGGGAGGTAAGTACTGTTATTATCCAGATTTTACAGTTTAGGAAACCGAGCCTGGAAGAGTTTAAGTGACTTGCGCAGGGTCACACAGCTAGTAAATGTCTGAAGCTGGATTTAAATTCAGATCTTCCTGACTCCAGGCCATGACTATTATTGTACCACCTAACTTCTGCATCTCGCTTAATGTGTTTGGCACACAGTAGGTGCTTTAAAAATGTCTTTTGAACCTGAATTTGCACAGGACCCATTCATCTCCACCCCAGTCCAGAAGAAATTATGAGAGTGAAACTGAGGCATGGGTATTTTATCTCTATCAGAATAGCTACTATTACTGAGAGTTTTTTGGAAAATGCAGTCCTTGGAGTTTGGTCTTAAGCCATGGAGAAACCTGGGGCTTTCCCATCAACGTTTGATAACTTTTCTTCCTGAGTGCACACAGGATGAGGCAGCCATGGCTCGGTGATTCCTAGGACGACAACAACAGCCAGTTTGCCCTTGGTGAACTGAAAATGCACACACTGCAGGTGGCTACTTCCAATCACAGTAGCATTTCTTTAAAGAAATAGGCTTCCCTTCCCCAAGCAAGGATTGTAGCTACTTGTTATTAATAATGAAAATGATGGTGATGATGATGACAATGATGAGTATA
The DNA here is from genome assembly GCF_011100635.1 of Trichosurus vulpecula. Taxonomy (NCBI): domain Eukaryota; kingdom Metazoa; phylum Chordata; class Mammalia; order Diprotodontia; family Phalangeridae; genus Trichosurus; species Trichosurus vulpecula. Next base: position 36,957,806 of record NC_050581.1, read on the forward strand.
GCTATAGCTATTATTATAATAATTGCACTTTAAGGTTTGCAAAAGTGCTTTACAAATACCAACTCATTTTATCCTTACAACAACATTGGGAGAGAGGTGCTATTTTTATCCCATTTTACAGATCAAGAAACTGAGGCACACAGAAGTTAAGCGACTTGCCCAGGGTCACGTAGACACATAGCATTTGAGGCTGGATTTGAGCTCAGATCTTCCTAACTCCAGATCAAATGCACCATCTATGGTGTCACCTAAGCTACCTTGTTGAGTGTTACCCACATCCCCAGCTGATTCCATACTGGCTTGAGAGTACCGGTCAAAGACTAATGATCAATCAACCCCTGGGCCTCAGATAATCAAACAGGATACTGAGGGCCACCTTAATCTCTCAATCTCTCAAGAAGTCAATCTTTATCAAAAAACTAATGTGGAAGGAATTTGCTACTGATTTGCTCCCAATGGAAGCATTCTTTGGAATGTTCTAAAGGTCAATTCGAGTTGAACCCTTTCTTCATCCTTACTATTTTTTTTGAGGGGGTAAGGTAAGGCAATTGGGGTTAAGTGACTTGCCCAAGGTCACACAACTAGTAAATGTCTGAGGCTAGATTTGAACACAAGTCCTCCTGACTCCAGGGCAGGTGCTCTATTCACTCCTCCACTTAGCTGCCCCTGTCCTTACTATTTTCTAACTTTATACGCATATATCCTTTTTATTTGTATACATGTCCATAGCTTCATGACATAATGTTTATAAGGCACCCTTAGCTACATAAGTATTGGTTAGAAAGATCAGAAAGTATCCATGATTTCCTCAATGTGGAAAATTCCCTTTGCACATTCATGACTTTGTGGATAATTGCTATGTAGTTCTGCCTGAAGGACTTGAGAGACACAGGGGTTAAGTGACTCAGCAAGAGTCAAAGAGCTAGTTCATTACAAAGTAGGATTTGAACTCATACTTTTTTGAATCCAAGCACTCCACTGTACTGTCTCTTTTATTTTTTTGTTCTTCTCATCCTTGTGATTTTCAACATAATTTAGAAAGAAGTGGTCCTGGGATGTCACTATCCTGCTATTTCTCTTTAGTATTTATTATTATATATTATTCAGGATGGCTAGGTGGCACAGTGGATAGAGCATCTTGCCTGGAGTCAGGAAGACTCATTTTCCTGAGTTCAAATCTGACCTCTGACACTTATTAGTTGTGTGACCCTGGGGAAGTCACTTTCCCTTGTTTGCCCCAATTCCTCATCTGTTAAATGAACTGGAGAAGAAAACAGCAACCTCTTCCAGTATCTTTGTGAAGAAAATCCAACTGGGGTCACGAAGAGTTGGACACTACTGAAAACAACTGAACAATAATTATGCAGGTAGGAAAAAAATGATTCATTTTTGTTATCGAATTAAAATGTTGGAATGGAAGCTTTTCTCCTGCAGATGCACTGACAGCCTCTTTGGTACAACTCCAATAGCAGACAGGATGATGGAGATGACATATGGATCTTCCTATTGCCATGTAATTTTGCTGTCTTCCACTAAATCTTGATATTTTGAGAACTTTTCATTCCCCAGTGGTCTGAAGTTTTGAGTGCTCAGTATGATACCATCTATGAAAAAATTGTTCTTAATTTTTTGAGTCAGTATTAAACATAGGTGATTATAGGTGACAGTTTTTTCTATAATTATGCTCTGTTCCTATATAATTATAACTTATTATCATCACTATTCTGTTCTCATCTTTTTTGATAGAAGTCAGGTAGAAATGGCCCAGGCCACATAACTATTTTGTTATTCTTTTTATATAATTACTATTCTGTAAACTATTACTCAGATGGATAGAATAACTGCTTCTTACAGTTGAGTAAAACTATCAAGATGTAAGTGCATCCTTTGTGAATGCACTGTAAGCATCCTTGGTTCAACTTGGAGAATGCTGATACAACAGAAATGACATGTACTTCATCCTTTCCCATATAATTTTCATCTCTTTAGCTAAATGTCTATATTTCAAGAGATTTTTGTTCATAGAGCTTGGAGATTGTGAATATTTGGTATGGAATCATCTATTAAAAATATGATTCCTAAGTTTTTGTGGACCAACGTTATATTCAAGTGATTGTAGACAACAGGAAAGTCTGTAATGATGGTCCAATTCCAGTTTGTAATTTGAGTTCTCTGTGATATTTAGAGACTGCATTTTTAGTATGGGGTTGTAATCCTTCACTCCATTAAAAATAGTGAGCTTCTAATGTATAAACCTGGCCATCATGTCTTGCCTTTATAGGTGCTAATTTTTTTACCACTTGCAGATATCATATTCTTACCATTTTCTTGCATAGTTTGTATCTATCACTAAATCCATTCATAATCCATCCAAATTTGTTAAGTATTTCCTATGTGCCAAGCACTTTATATATAAAAGGAAAGGTGAGTGAGTTCCCATTCTAAAGGAATTTACCTTCTAACAGGAGAAGACAACACATACAAGGGATCCAGAGTTGAAAAGGGGAGTTGGACTTCTGGGTAGTTTTAGGAAAGATAAAGTGTAAACTCACCTATCAGAGCCCAGGGTACCAGTGATGAGAGTCTGAGTTTCATTGGGAGGTACAGGAGACTGAAATAGAAATAGAAAAGTTTGTAGGACGTGGTGTGGTAGCCTGAGAAAATTTCCTATAATTAGAGAAATGCACATTAAAACAATTCTAGGATCCTAGGCTTTGATAGGTGAGCTTTCCCTTTATCCTGACCCAGAATCAAGCCACCATACCACCTCCCTCCATCTCCAAACTGCTTCCTGTACTCTGGACCTCCTTTGCTTCCAACTGGAAACCTTCCAGATCTGACATGATCCATTTTATGGTTTTGAAGGTATACTTTAAGACTTAAGTTAATGCATGATACTTAATTGCTTTAAATATTTTCTTCCAATTCAGCTTTGATTGCATGATGCCAGTAAGTCTTATTCATCTCCAGCTTTCTCTTTAAAATCTTTATCTTCAATATGTCCTGCCTGGGAAAGACCAAGGTATTTGTAGGTATCTCCTTTATCCACTGGTCTGATGTGACCCCTGGATTTAAGCTTAAAGCTTTCAGGTTCTTGCCTTGGTGTATGTTACAATTTTATACTTATTGAATCTAAATGAAAGATTCTATGAGATGAAGGAGTCATTTAATGGGATAACATATTTATTGCTGCTGCTGTTACTGCAAATGGATATTTAAATACCAGCTATCATTATTACATTTTTGATGGAACCGTGTAATTCAGTGTCATCCATACACCTGAAGGGAATTGGCTTGACTCACCCTTTAATGCGGATGCTACATTTGATTCTGTTTAGGAGAGATGATAATGGATTTAAGGCTTGGCCAAACTACCCTGGCGTAAACTGTGTCCCTAAAAATGCCATGTTTTATGCCAATTCTTCTTGCTATCATTGCACTAGTAGCGTGTTTTAAATAGAGAACACTTTATCACGTGAACATCAAATACCCTGGCATTCCCACCTCACCTGGTTTTATTCTTGCCATGAGTGTGGAACTGAGCTAAAGGCTATAGAAATGTTATGCTTCTTTCAGGCAACTTCTTCAATAATTATCAAACTTGTAATAAGTTCCTCATTATACCTATGGAAATATTTGGCACATATTTTTTTTTGCTCCTCGGTCAACACGTTGCTTCCTTGAGTGAGTCTGTAGATTGTTTTTAACGATGATGTCATGGTCCTCTTTGAGAACAAACAACAAACATCAGCCTGTAAACACTTTGTATAAAATCTATAAGCATGTAATTGGCCTATTTTTGAAGGGTTTGCTAATGCTCTCATCTTTTGATAACAGATATATTATGTCCTCTGCTCAGAAAGTAAGGTCAAACTTGCATCTTGGATGAATCTCAAAATACTTTGCTAGTAGCTCATGTACCACTGTGAAGTCTTTGAGCCATTGCTTATGGCTCTCATCTTGACCTACCACCTACTTGCCTTTGAATCTTTGTTAGAGGACGCACATTAAAACAACCTTCAAAACCATAAAATGGATCACGTCGGATCTGGAAAGTTTCCAGCTGGAAGCAAAGAAAGTCCAGAGCACAGGAAGCAGTTTGGAGATGGAGGGAGGTGGTGTGGTGGCTTGGTTCTGGGTCAGGATAAAGCAAAAGCTCACCTATCAAAGCCTAGGATCCTAGAGTTGTTTTAATGTGCATCCCATGTAACTCGTCTGTCGTTAATTATATTAACGATGTTGAAGTTTACTGTCTCTCATTTGATCTTGTGTCTTCATTGTTGTTGGACTTCTTGTGACCATAAAGAGGACCAGAAAATTTTTACATTGCTGAATATAAAAATTCTTTGGGAAGTTATCTCTTATTTCTGACTTATTTATGTATCAGGCTTCCCTAGTAAAGAATTTGATTTATGTTGAGTTGTACATTTTTTTCTTTATGCTGATTTTCTCCTTGTCTCACATTAAACTTTTGACTTTTACTTTCAGTGGTTTATTAAGGGACTCCAGAATTTTGAATAAGCTTTTGTTTTCCAGATTCCTTCCTGTATTTTTTTTGTTTGTTTTCTTTAATGGACTTTGAAGTTTTTTACTTCATGTAACAGCTAAATAGTGATTCAATGTTCCCTTGCCTGTCAGCAGATCTTCAATAGTTCTCTCAAGTCTATTTTGCCAAGGTGGTGTTTGATGCCTTTCTTTAGGAGTATTCCTTGATATCTACACCTTTCCTCATGTGGTTCTTACCATGACAACGTCCACCGCATGTACTGGTGCGCACAGATTCTGAAATGTTTTTACATTTTCTGCCAAATATTATGGAACCATTTGTTCATGGTAGTCTTAGCAGATCCCAGGTTTTAATTTACTCTGTTTTGGTATTTTTGGTCTGCTAGTTGGCTTCACACCATCAAATACAAAAAGGGCTTTTTTGTGGAAGTCTAGTCTGTTTGCCCATATCCTTTTCAAAATCATTTGAGATATCTGTACTGTTTTGTCTTTCATTTTATTGTCAGGAATAATTTCTGGAGTTTTCATTAAGTGAAAATTTTCAATAGCCTCAGGGTCTTTAACTTTTCCTCTTCATATTTTCATAGCTTTTGACTTGCTCTCACTTTTTCTAATATTAGGTATGGAGAGTTTTGTTTTTGTCTTTCATTTTTTGGTGTTTTTTTTTTAGGTATGGAGAGTTTTGTCTCTGTTTTTTTCTTTTTTGGTGTGTTTTTTTTTATCACCCAGCATGGATTGTTAATGTGTTGTGTGACTTGGAGTTGAGGGTACTACTGATAAAAAGCAGTATGAGACTCTTATCTATAATTGGTGAAATATGATTCAAATTTATTATAATATAACATTGGCACACAACGAAAATTTTCATTTCTTCAGTAAACTTCCTGCACCCTCATGGTCTGACCACATTAGCGATCAACACTATTTGCAATGAAGAATTTCTAGCAGGTGGAGTTTGGGGTATTTCTGGTTGCATCTTGCCTTCTTTTGTTACCAGAGCATGAAGGAGTGACACTATGCTCCATGTTGAGCTGATCATCCTGATAGTTTCATAAAATGGATGCTGGGTTGGGCTTTGAAAGGGCTGCTGCTTCTGTTATAAGTATTATTATTATTATTATTGACAAAGAAAGTTAGAACTGGAGGAGACCTGAAAGATCATTTAGTTATGTTGAATCATTAAATCCTTGAGGGCAGGGATTGTGTTAATTTTGATTTTTGCATTCCCAATGGCAAGCATAGGACCTTCAGAAAAAAACAAATGTGTGTTATATTGACTTTAAAATTGTGGAATGTAGTCTGTGGGGGCAGAAGCCAAACCTTCATTTCTATTTCCTCTAGTACTAGTACTACTGGATTTTGTCATTGTTTAGTCATTTTTGGTCATGGCCACCTCTTCATCACCCCTTTTGGAGTTTTCTTGGCAAATATACTGGAGTGGTTTGCCATTTCCTTGTCCAGCTCATTTTATAGATGAGGAAACTGAGGTAAATAAGGTTAAGTGATTTGCCCAGGATCACACAGTTAGTGTCTAAGGCCAGATTTGAACTGAGAAAGATAAATCTTCCTGACTCTTGGCCAGGTGCTCTATCCACTGTACCACATTGCTGCCCACTACTAGATTTAGTGAGCCCTAAATAAAGTCTGTTCATTGAATGATTGAGAAACCAATTCTGCCCAAACAAGTTTTATTAGTGAAAAAAGCATGAACCCTACAGGGATATTTTCTGCTCTCTTCCCTCTTAAAATAAATGGTATCCCCTGAGAGAATACATCCTGGAGAACTGTGGGAATGAGTTGTGACTGCATCTGAATAATCGACTTAGTGTTGAAGAAAAAAAAAATCCTAGTACCAATAACATAGCTTGTGATTTAGGCTCGTCTGCCAGAAACAATTTTATTTGATATGCTATTAATCTATATCAAAGTCATTTCTAGCTTGGAGAGAGATGTCTAAATTGGCACTGGCCTTTTGACCTGACTCTTCACCCCAAGAAGATCTTGGGTAACCTTTTTAGGAATCTTGAACAAGAAAATGACCACAGTATGCTAAAATGCAATTTGGGTTAACATTATGGAATGGTCACCACTCAGTTCCTTCCTGAACTACTTCCTCTTAAGAGTTTCTTCCTGTGATCAGTCTTCACTTTGAATTTCAAAAAGGAATGACACCATACTTAGAGAGCTCATGGCACCAATCACTCCAGTGTGTAGGGAGGCAATGACTTCATCTGGGCAGGAGCCAAGCTTGATCATCCTCCTTGCTTCATTTCAAAGGAAAGCCCTAGCCTCTGTACTTCCCATTTTCCCAAGGGAAGAGTCTGAAAAGTGTTTTAGGGTGTGGAAATGGAATTTCTTAATATTTTTAGAGAAACTAAAGGAGGAGGCTTTTATGCTTTGACACTAATTACCTAATGGAGATTTTACTAGACTAAAAAATTATAATTGGGAGGAAGTTGGAGGGTTCATGATCACAGATCTTGAGTTGAAGTGGACATCGGAGGCTGTCTAATCCAACCCCTTCATTTTACAGATGTCTAAACTGAATTACTGGGAAATTAGGTGACTTGCTCAAATCATACAGGTGGTGTGCATCAGAGCATAAGATTTAAGCCCAGGTCCATTGACTCTAGATCCTATGTTCTTTCCACTATACCACAATATTTTGTTGGCTCCTGAATGCTTGGGGAATACTTTTTGAGGTGTAGACACCCTTTTTAGATGATCGCACATGTAGTGCTCATTCCTGAACTCATTGTAGGGTGATGAAGATTCTTTGGAAGACTGGAAGCAGTAAAGTCCTGTTCCCTAGGCAAACTCTTCTGAGGCCGGATATTGACAGGAGTTATGGCAAAGGGAAACAGACACGTTGAGAAGAGGTTCTCAATCTCATATTATATCACTAGAATTATAAGAGAAGATTTGTGGCTCTAGTTAGATGGAGAAAATACTCAGGACCTTTCCCTCTATAGTAGTGAAAATCATGAAGAAGGCTAGATAAAGTTTTGCCTAAACAAATAGGGTTTGTCTTGGCCTGACAACAACGTGGAGCAGCATGGTTCTGCAGAGAATGGTTCTGAGGATGCTAAGGATGGTACTATGATGATGCTGCCTGCTTTTGTTGCTTGTCCTTCATTCTCAAAGAGGACTATGACATCAGGGAGGTGATGCCATGACATGCAAGTGAATTGGATTTAAGTGAGGGAGGGCTGTGCAAAGTCACCAGCCTCACTTTCTCCTCTGGGTTCAGTGGCAAGATACAGATCAGGATTATTGGACATGGCCCTGGATGGAGTGGGAGACCTTGGCCTTTTCAAGCTAAGGTCTTTAACAGATCTCAATTTGACTGAGGCAACACCCTTTCAGTGATTAAGGCTAGGTAAGAAATGAGGCAGAGAATGGCCTCTTTACCTAGTTAAAAAAAAGTGAGAAAGAAAAAGAAAGAAGGAAAGAAAGAAAGAGAGAGAGAGAGAGAAAGGAAGAAAGAAAAAAGGAAGGAAGGAAAGAAAGAAAGGAAGAAAGAAAGAAAAAGAAAGGAAAGGAAGAAAGAAAAGAAGGAAGGAAAGGAGGAAAGAAGAAAGGAAGGAATGAAGGAAGGAAGAAAAAAGAAAGAAGAAAAGAAAGAAGGAAGGAAGGAAGGGAGAAAAAAGAGAAAGAAGGAAAGGAAGAAAGGAAGAAAGAAAGAAAGAAGGAAAGAAGGTATGAAAGAAAGAAAGAAGGAAAGAAATAAAGGAAGGAAGAAAGAAAGAAAGGAAGGAAGGAAGAAAGAAAGAGGAAGGAAGGAAGAAAGAAGAAAGGAAAGAAAGAAAAGAAGGAAGGAAGGAAGAAAAAGAAAAAAGAAGGAAGGAAGGAAGAAAGAAAGAAAAAGAAAGAAAAAAAGAAAGAAAGAAAGAAGGGAAGGAAGGAAGGAAGGAAGAAAAAGAAAGAAGCTGTGTTGCCTGCTAGGAACCATGCAAAACTGTAGGACAAGCTTCCAAAGGCCCATAGGAAAAACAATGCCTGGGATCCTTCTGAGAGTCGCATGAGAGGAACCAACATTCGTGACTACGAATGGCAAACATTGTGGAAAGATTATTTCCCAGTTGTTCCAAATTTTCTTTCTTTAATTTCATGAATTGTGTGTTTGTAAGAGGGGATTTGATTTCTCTATGCTAGGGATAGAAAGCACCAATAGAATTTTCCCCAGATTTTCTTGGAATAGACTATGAGACAACAAAATGAGAAAATTCCTCAAAGTATACCTGGTCATGAGCATGTCTCTGATACAAAGGTTACAAAAAGAACAAAGGTTCTTTTTAACGTGGGAGTAGATATGGCTTGGGAATAACCACACAGTCATCACTTCAATAAATGCTTTCTTTCCTCGGAAGATACTATAGTGTACCAGCGGGTCAAATGGAAAGAACAGAGAGTTGGAGAGAAGAGAAAAATTAGTAGAAATGAGTCAAGAAATTCCATTTTGAAAGGAAACCAAGTTATTTAGAGTCTGAGTACACAGAATGATGCATAATGTCGACAATTCCATGAAAATAATTATGCAAATGGACTAAAAGGTGCTTCCAAGATGCTATTCTAAGCTTCAGAGCCTTTTTCATTCAGGAGTACTCAGGAAAGTTAATGGCCTGCAGAGAGGTCTCTTTTTTTCTTTAATTTTTTAATTTTTAATTTTTTTTGCAGTCTCTTTTATTAAGCCCCACTTCTGGGCATTTTGTTTTTGTCTTTCTGTTTACTCTGTAACACTGTTCCGAGAAGTTCGCTAATTTTTGAGAAAATTCCCCACCCTAAACCTGATTTGGGATTTATTCTGACAGCTTGAGACAAAATGTGTACTAAAAGGTTTTCAAACAACCATTTTCAGAGCTACCATGAGCAATTCTGGCAACTGGTTTGAGCAGCCCAGGAGGTATTTTTTAGTCATTTTGGTAAAACAATCTTAATGGGAAGAAAATTTGGGGAGAGACCCTGTACCTCAGGTCACAAGGTGCCTTGGACATAGGAAAGGAAGGGACTTTTAGACATCATGAAGCTGCTACCATGAAAATCATTGCCAGGAGAGGAAAAAAGTTCAGTGAGGGAGAATTTACCTGGGGCGTTTTCGTTGGAGTGAGGAAAGTAAACCAAAAGAAACAGGCTATCTGTTACTTCCTTGCTTAATTATTCTTGCTAACTAGGTACTAAGTTCAATTGTTTTGACTTTCTGAGATAGTACAAGTATTGTCAGCACCTTCTGTATTTTAGTGCCCTGAGGAAAAGCCCTGCTGTGTCTTCCTTAGTTATGGCTCTGGATATACCTTCTGTAACTTTTAATGGAGTGCTATTAAGTTTGGCCTGTGGGCAGTAGTGGCAAATATATGTTCTTGTACTTTGAACTTCATAAATTCCACTCCCAAAATGGCTGTCTTAGTAGTGTTTGTTACCTGCCTACTTAGCAACAGAGTTTCTGTGTTTAGGGCTTTGGGAATGAAAGGTAAGGGACTATTACACAAAAATAAAGGGGACATTGTTGTTCTAGTAACAAAGGAGATCTCTGGGGTAGGGATTTTCCACTTGTGAATTCTGTGATTCTAACAAATGATCTCAATAGCCTCTAAAAACCCTCTAATTCCCATAATCCAAGAAGTATTTAAATACTTATCTGGTTCAGTTCTCTTCTTCTCATTCTTTTGACTTTTTAATATTTTTATAGCACATAATCAGCTTTCACAATAAGTTCTTCATAATAATAATAAGCAAATAGCTTTTTCCTCAAGGTGGTAAAGAAGAAAAAGAGGAAGGAAAATTCACTGTAACAAAGAGATGAATCAGGAAATGATTCAAAATATTTATTCAGTTCTAGAGGAAGATTCATTGGATCATAGATTTTTGAGTTGGATCGGACATCAGATATTGGAACCTTCCAATGCTCCAATGAATATGTGATCCATTCAATATATGTGTTCCTTCTGGGCAATAAAGACCATAAGCCTTTTAGGCATGTGGGTAGCACAGGGGATAGAGTGCTGTATCTGGAGTCAGGAAGACTTAAGTCCAAACTTGGCTTCAGACACTTTCTGTATGACCCTGGATAAATCATTTAACTTCTGTCTGCCTCAGTTTCCTCATCCCTAAAATGAGGATAAGAAGTTGTGTGGATCAAATGAGATGACTTTTTTCCAGTTAGTATCCATGTATTAAGTTTCTATATGCTTTTATGGGTACTATATTTCTTTTTATTTTTTCCAATTACATCTAAAAACAATTTTTAACATTCGTTTTTTAAAAATTTTTGAGTGCCAAATTCTCTCCCTCACTTCCTCTCTCTTCCCTCCTTGAGAAGGAAAACAATTTGATATAGATTATACATGTGCAGTCATATCAAACATATTTCCATATTATCCATGTTCTGAAAGAAAACACAGACCAGAAAAAATAAACCCAAGAAAAATAAATTTTTTTTCAAGCATGCTTTGATCTGCATTCAGATGCCATCAGTTCTTTCTCTGGGAGTGGAGAGCATTTTTCATCATAAGTCCTTTGGAATCGTCCTGGAATTTTGTATTGTAGAGAAAAGCTAGGTCATTCATAGTTGATCACTGCACAATATTGCTGTTTACTGTGTACAATGTCCTCCTGTTTCTGCTTATTTCACTTTGCATCAGTTCATATAATTCTTCCTAGGTTTTTCTGAAATCATTCCCCTTGTCATTTCTTATAGCATGATAGAATTCTAATACATTGGTGTACCACAACTTGTTCAGCCATTCCCTAATTGGTGGGCAGCCCCTCAATTTCCAAGTCTTTGCCACCACAGAAAGGCCTGCTATAAATATTTTCCTATGGATGAGATCCTTTTCCTTTATCTTTGATCTCCATGGGATACAGACCTAGTAGTTGTATTACTGGGTCAAAGTGTATGCATAGTTTTATAGCCCTTTGGGCATAAATGGGATGATATTTGTGAAACACTTTGCAAACCTTAAAGACCTATCTAAATGCTCATTATGTGATGGTGATGCTGCTGCTTTCCTATTCTGTGAGACTTTCCTCTATGTCCTCTGCTACATTCATGGCAGGGAGTCTACCAACCTGTTAGGAACCTTCCTAAAGTGATCTTGAGGTTGCATGGATACTAATGAAATTAGCTGAGTGTTCCCATTATCCCTCACCCTTGCTATGTGATTGGCCCATCTTATTCCTTCCCCTGAAGTCTTACAGTTCTCTCTGAATGCACAGATGGGGTGACACTGCAGTTAAACAGGGGAATACAAATAGCAGGCAATTATGCTTGTTATTATGCTTAAGACAATGAAAGTGATTACTTTGGAAGATTCATTTGCTATCATCTCAGTCACCTATCTGGGGACTACAGAATTCCTTGGATTTAGAACATACAGAACTGTGTGTGGAATTGTGTGTGAGCATATTCCAAATTCAACAAATTGTTCTTTGTTTGACATCATTTGGGAAGGGCCTGAATTAGGGAAGGGTGAGGTTTCTGGCTTCTTACCTTACAACTTTTAAGAGATTTCAGCTTCACTGACTTCATAAATTTCCCATGAGGTTCTAAATCCTCTTCTTAGTCTGTTGAATATGGATAGAAGACAAGTTTCTTGTGGGAGTGGAAGGAGAAGACAGAGAAGGTATGTGGGAGATTCCCTAGGAATGGAGGTGTGAGCAGGGGAAAAGGTCATTAAAGGTTTCGGGGAAGAGGGAAGAAATCATTATCTTTACTGAATGTTAAGTCAATAAGCATTTATTAAGTGCTTACTACATATCAGGAACTGTGTTAAGTACTGAGGTTACAGAAAAGGCAAAAACAGTCCCTACCTTCAAGGAGCTCACATTCTAATTGGGGAGACAATATGCAAACAACTCTGCACATGTAACATTTATCAGGGAAAATTGGAGGTAATCTCAGAGGGAAGGCACTAACATTTAGGGGACCTGGAAAAGGCTCCTTTTGGAAGGTGGGCCACTGTGACTTCAAGGAAGCTAGGGAAGCCAGGGTGTGGAGATGAAGAAGGAGAGTGTTCCAGGTATGGGGTACACAAAGGCACAGAATTAAGAGATGGAGAGTCAAGTTCCAGGAACAGCAAGGAGGCTAGTGTCCTGGAAGTCTCATTGAAGTTTCTGAGTTGTAAACACTAGAATACACACAGAAACAGTGCCTTTATCCCCTTTTCACTTACATACTGGCTGCCTAGAACCTTGGGATGACTCTGAAGCTTTGTAAATTGCTGCCAGAAAATTCCACATAGTGCAGATTCTTAGCCACCTTACTCACCCTCCACCATTCACCTACCCTCTGGCCTGTCCCATCTTCAGACTGGCTGCCTGGCTCTCTGGGGATGATAATCTGACTGAATTTACTCCTTTATGTGCTAATCATAAGATCTTTGATATGCTAATCTGTCATACTCTTTCAATTCCACTTATTCTGAACCCTTGGCTGTCACTGTACGAATCTATTCCTCACTGCCTACTTCATTACTCCCAACCCCTTCAACATGATCCTCCCCCCATCTCCACGTCCCACCCCAGATCTAGTCCAACCCTTCCATTGTGCTATATACAAGGGTGTTCCTAAAGTCTGGAAACATAGGCAAAAATGCATATTTTCAAGAAATGAAATGAATGAAGTTTTCAACAACATTTTATTTAATTGGAATATTAACAAATAACATCTTCAATTCATTTGTGATGCAAGGGTTGATGCACTTTGCAAGAATCACGTGAACTCGATGCAATAACTGCACATTGCCGTCGATAGCCTATGTGTCCAGACTTTAGGAACACCCTGTAGAATGCCTGCTGCATACATAACCAACTGCTTGCAATCTGGCTTCTGATGATCATTCCACTGAGACTGCTCTCTCCAAAATTCCTAATGAGCTCTTAGCTGCCAAACCAAATGATAGTTCTCAATCCTCATTCTTTTTGACCTCTTTGTAACTTTTGACACTGCTGCTCATTCAATCCTCCTCATACTCTCTTTCCCTCCCTCCCTTTCCTTATTACAATAGAGGATGGTACCATCCTGTCAGTCCCTCAGACTCATAACCTAGGAGTTGTCCTGGATTCCTCATCTCTGCCCCCCCATATCCAATCTGTTGCCAGGGCCTTGCAACATCTCTCAAATACACCCCCTTCAGTTCTGTGACATTGCCACCACTGTAGGGCAGACCCTTGTCCCCTCAAGCCTGGATTATTGCAATAGCCTGCTGGTGGTTCTGCCTGCCAAGTCTCTCCCCACTGCAATCCATCCTCCATTCATCCACTAAAGTGATTTTTCTAAAGCGCAGATCCCATCAGATCATCCCTGCCCCAGTCCATTGCCCACTCAATAAACTCCAGTGGCTCCCTATTGCATCCAGGATCAAAATACTCTGTTTGGCATTCAAAACACTTTACAACCAAGCCCCTGCCTACCTTTCCAGTTCTTATACCTTATTCCCCAACAAGTACTCTTTGATCCAGTGACACTGGCCCACTGACTGTTTCATGAACAAGATGCTCCATCCCTCAGCTCCAGGCATTTTCTGTGACTGTTTCATATGCCTAATACTCCTACTCTCCCTCCTACATTCCAACTAATGACCACCCAGGCTTCCTTTAAGTCTCAACTAAAACCCTACCTTCTATAAGAAGCCTTCCCTAACCTCTCTTAATTCCAGTGCTTTCCCTCTGTTAATTATATCCTACTTATCCTGCATATAGCTTGCTTTGTATATATTGTTTGCATGTTGTTTCCACCGTTAGATTATAAGCTTCATGAGGACAGGAACTGTCTTTTGCCTCTTTTTGTACCCCCAGTGCTTAGCACAGTGCTTGGCACATAGGCACTTAATAAATATTGATTGATTGATTGATCTTAACTGTTTTCTCTTTCATGCTGTCTTCTTGTATTCACTGAGACCTGGCTTCCCAAGGAAGACATAGAATCCTCAGTCACATCTTCCATCACTGGTTGCATTTAAGCCCATCTTGTTGCTCTGTATTGCCTCTTCCAGACTCTCTCTATCACCATCATTCAGTAACCTCTTCTCCTTTAAGGTTCAATCCATCCATATTTATTATCATACAAAGATTCTGAAGACTGTTATCTACTGACCTCCAGGACAATTCCCTTCCTTCCTCAATGAGTATCAGTATAGGTCTGAACATTTCATTCTCCTGTTCAGTAATGTCCACTGATTCCCTATTATCTCTAGGATCAAATATAAAATTGTCTTTGGCCTTTAAAGCCCTTCATAGCCTGGCTCCATCCTGCCTTCCTAGTCTTCTTGTATTTCATTCCCTTCCATGCACTCTGTTAATTCAGGGACACTGGCCTCCTGACTGTTGGTCACAGAAGATACTTCATCTCCCAGCTTTCGACATTTTCTCTGGTTGTTCCCCATGCCTGGAATGCTCTAACCAGCCCTAACCCTAAGCCTAACCCTAACCCTAACCCTAACTCCCTCTTCATCTCTGACTCTGAGCTTCCCTGGCTTCCTTCAAATCTCAGCTAAAATCATACCTGCTTCAAGAAACTTTTCCATGTCCCCATTAAAGCTAGTGGCCTTCCTCTGAGATTACTTCTCTTCTAGCCTGTGCATAGTTGTTTACATATCATCCCCTCTCCTATTAAAATGTGAGATCCCTGAGAGCAAGGACTGTTCCAGATTTTCTTTGTACCCTCAGTACCTAGTACAGTGACTGGCACACAGTAAGTGCTTAATAATTGCCTTCTTATCTGAGTGGAGAGGGTTGAGGATGGAAATTGAAGATCTCTTTCCAGATTATCCACTGAAAAAGGGGGCCCAATGCTGGTACCTCATCATTTTCTGTCTGATCTCCTAATGTCCTGCACTTCATCCCTCTCTCCAGTAGCTCAACTTCCTTTGAGATTGCCTCAACTCTGGTACTCACAACTGCTTAGTACTCCCTGGCTGGGGGACCCTTCCTTCTCTCTGATTAGAAAAGGTGGAGGGTAGATATCAGATCCTCTCAGATCCTCCATGTAAGGTGGTGGCCTAGGACAGCCATCTCATCATCATCATCACCTGGATACAGGTCTTTATCATTCCCCCACCCGCCTAGTATCCTTTCACTCCCCCATCTTTTCACCTTCTTTTTATGCATTGTCTTCCCCTGTTAGATTGGAAGCTTCTTGAGGATGGGAAGTGTCTTTTGCCTTTCTTTATAGCCCCTTTTGTATTCCCAGAACTTATCACAGTGACTGGCATACAGTCGGTGTTTAATACATGTTTATTAACTGGCTGACAACTGACTGACACAGAGGTGAGTAAAGTGTAAGAAGACTGGTAAGAAGAGGTCAGGTTGTGAAAGGATTTAGAAGTCAAACAGAAGGTTTTATTTTGATCCTATAGGTAATAGGGAGTTATGGGAGTTTATTGAGTAAGGGGGTGGGGGTGTGACATGGTCAGAGCTGGCTTTAGGAAGATCACTTTGGCAGCCGAGGTGAGGATGGCCTGCAGTGGGGAGAGATCTGAAGCAGGGAGACCAACCAGAAGGTAACTGCAGTAGTCCAGGTATATGATAATAAAGGCCTATACCAGCATGGCCACAGTATCAGAGGGGAAAAGGGGGAGGGTAATAACAAAATGATAAGTAGAAGTACCTTCAGCAAGTTATCCTGTTCTTTCCCCTACCTATAAATTATTCAGTCGTGTCTGACTCTTCGTGACTCTGTGGACCATAGCATGCCAATGTTGTCCACAGTTTTTTTTTGGCAAAGATATTAGAGGAGTTTGCCATTTCCTTCTCCAACTCTCTTTACAGATTTGAGGCAAAAAGAATTAAGTGACTTGCCCAGGGTCACATAGCTAGTAAGTGTCTGAGGCCAGACTTGAACTCAGGTCTTCCTGACTCCAGGCCCAGTGCTCCATCCACTGAGCCATCTAGCCACCTACCTACAAGTAGGATTTCCCTAAATCATTCCTGAGAAATGAAAATCTTGAGATTCATTCCCCACCTCCTTTATGAAGGCTACCCTGACCACCACGAGTGACCTTTCTTTCCTCTGAACTCCTGTAACATTTATACATGGTCTGCACCACTCATCCTCACTATTTTGAAGAATCACTGAATTTAAGAGTTGAAAAGGACCTTCCATCTGGCGCTCTGGCCTGATTCACATACAAAAGAAAGCCCCGCTATAACACACCTGCTTTACAGTCAGCCTCTGCTTGAATACTTCCAACATGGGATCCTTCGATCGTAGTGCTGGTGGCGGTGGTAACAAGTAATAGGAGACACGATCCCTACTCTCAAGAGATGCATAATTGCACTGTTAAGACTATACATCTGTTCTTTGGTGGTTTGGGATGTTTTGCACCAGACCTCCAGGTGAGTGATCTTCCTCCCCCAGTGCAGATACCTACCTGCTCTGCAATTTATAATCTTAGCATAGGAGTCCTTATCCTTTTTTTGTGTGTGTTAGCCATAATGATAGCTATGTAGCATTTACTATGCACCAGGCACTGTGGTAAGTACTGTACAATCATTATCTCATTTGGGACAGTAAGTACTAGTATTATCTCCATTTTACAGATGGGAAAACTGAGGCAAACAGAGACAAAGTGACTTGTCCAGGGTTACACAGCTAGAATGTGTCACAAGTAGGGCTTCAACCCAACACTTCCTGATTTTAGCACTAGCTCTTTTCTAAAAAAAAAATTTATTTATCTAGAACTTAAATACACAGTAAGAAAATAAAAAGAAGCATTGCCGTGTATACAGCAGAATGTAAGAGAGGATTCAAAATACAGAGCAATAAATTTCCATTTCAAGAAAGCCTATATAACGACCACTACGCCTTGTGTTTGGAGCTGTCCAGCTTTTCTTTGCTTGATTGTAGTTTTCTTTTGTTCTCTGCTATGCACTTTTTACTTTGTTTCTTTTTTTTTTATCTTTTGGTAACTAGTTCTTTATCTATTACGCCATGCTCTGTCTCTATATACGTACTTGAAACCATACATAATAATTGGGGTATAATGTTTATTATGCTACTGGATTATAGGGACAATAGAGTGCTGTGCCTGGAGTCAGAAAGACCTCAGACACTTACTAGCTTTGTGACCCTGGGCAAGTCCCTTCACCTCTGCTTGCCTCAGTTTCTTCCTCTGTAAAATAGGAATGGTAATGGCCCTTCTCTCCCAGGGTTGTTATGAGGACCAAATGAGGTGATCATTGTCATGCGCTTAGCACACAGTAGGTACTTAATAAATGGTTGGATTTTTTCTTCCCTTCCTCATTGTGTAAGTCTTCCTTCCTCCGCTAGATTACAGATTCCTTGAGGTCGGGGACGATGTTTCATACTTCTCTAATAATTATAACATTTACACAGGACTTTGAAGCTTACAAAGCGCTTTCTAGGCACTCGCTGCTTTACACAGAGTGGATGGTCGCTAAGCATCTTGTGAAAACGCCGACGACCTATTTCCGCGAATAATAATCCTATTGTAAAATTTTGGTTGGGCCTATGATTTCATTCCTGTAGGGAGCTCATGGGTGGAGGATTGGTATGACTCCCCCCTTTACCAGGGCAGATTGGCACCTGGTCTGTAACTTATATTAGCTTAAAGAGTGGTCTTGGGGGAGCTAGCGAGTAGAGCACCGGCCCTGGAGACGGGAGGAGCTGAGTTCAAATCCAGCCTCAGACACTTGACACACTTACAACCTGTGTGATCCTGGGCAAGTCACTTAACCCCAATTGCCCTGCTTTCCCCTCTCCAAAAAACAAAAGAATGGTCTTGTTATGTAGTCATTTTTTCAGTGAGGTTACACTCTTCATGACCCCTTTTGGGGTTTTCTTGGCACACATACTGAAATGGTTTGCCATTTCCTTCTCCTGCTCATTTTACGGATGAGGAAACTGAGGCAAACAGGGTGAAGTGACTTGTCCAGGGTCACACAGCTAGCAAGTGTCTGAGGCTGGATTTGAACTCAGGTCTCCCTGATTCCAGGCTGGGTGCTCTCCACTGTGCCACCTAGCTGCCCCAATGTTTCTAATAGATATTGCCAAATACCAAACTCTTATCTCCATGCTACAAGGAATGAAAGACAGGAGACCAAAATCACAGGGTGGGGGGGCCAAACGAGATGGTACTGTGAATAGAGTACCAGCCTTGGAGTCAGGAGGACCTGAGTTCCAATACCACCTCAGACACTTACTAGGCGTGTGACCCTGGGCAAGCCACTTAACCTCCAAAAAAAATCAGTAGGAGGATTTTCTAGGGGCACCAAAAAGTAGAGTGACTTTCCGAGAATCACACAACTAGTCAGTTTCAGGGGCAGGACCTGAACTCAGGTCTTTCTGACTCTAAGATCAGCGTAGCCACTATGCTATGAATGAAGAATCTGGAAAATTTCTTACTGGTAGAGGATATTTTAGATCTAACCTAAGTTCCTGCAAATGAAGTTTTGTCCTGTGATTCATACCCAAAACCCATTTCTTTGCAAAATTCTTCAGGCTCAAATTTAAATATTTGTCTTTGTTGAATTCACATTTTCTAGAGGCTCTCTTTTGTCTGTATTCAGGCAGGGAAGATGATCTCATTCATAACTACAATTCAGCCAAGTGCAACTGAGGACCAGGACAGCTTCCACAGGACTGCATGTTAACACCACTGATTCGCTGTCCTCCCAAAAGGATTCCCTTGCAAACTATGCCCCGCTCCTCAAGTTAGTTCAAAGACAAGTTCAATAGGAAACCTAAGTCTTGAGCTGGCCGACTCATGGGGCTATCCTTGGCAGCCAGGCCCTTACCGCAATGGTGCTGACATTTTCTTTAGGTAAATTTTATTAGAGTGAAACGGGTGTTTGCTAAAACAGAAATGCGAAACATCAGACCACAACAATGGAATAAAATTGCCCATCGACATTTATATCTATTCAAAAGCTTCTCAGTGCTGCCTCTATCAAACATATTAATGGATATTAAAGTAGCTCTGCAAAGAGCTGTGGGGGTTTTGTTTTGGTTTGTTTTCATTTCTTTGTTCCAGGACTGCACACAACTGCTCTTATCACACAAGATGCCACTGGTGCCACATGCTTCTGGGCTCTGGAATATCAGTCTCCGTGTATTTGTTTTTCCTTTTGCACCTGCATTGTTACCTGCATTGTAATAAGCCCTCTGTTTGGAAAGGAAACCCAGGGTGGCTGTCCCGATGCCAATCCCGGCTTGGAATCTTTAGGATGTTGGCACACATGACAACTGGCCCCTTCCAGGCCTCACTAAGAGGAAATTCAGTGATTTCTGGGATCCTTGACCTACTATACTTCTTGGAAGTTATTTTCTTTTCCCCTTCCTCCCTTCACCTCCTCTCCTCCTCCCCTCCCCCAACTCTTTTTCTCTCCTCTCTCCTTTCCCTTTTCCTTCCTTCTCCCTTCCCCTCTCACTTTCCCTCTTCTTTCCTCTACCTTCCCCTTCCTGACCCCTCTTTTCCTCTTCTTCTCTCTCCTCCTCTCCCTTTTCTCCTTTTCCCTCTCATTCTCCCTCCCCTCCTTTCCACTCCCCTCTCCTTTCCTCTCTCCTTTCCTCCTTTCCTCTCCTCTTTCTCCCCTTCTTTCCTCTCTTTTTTCCTCTCCTTTCCTGTCCTTTGTCCTCTCCTGACCCCACTCCTCTCCCTTCTCCTCTATTCATCATTAAATACTGGTTGTCAGGATTGGGGAATGGGCAGGCATGTTCTGGATCTATCATGTTCCTAGGACTCCAGAACTCAAGGGACCTTTGCTCTTAAGGGTTTTCCTTCATTCCTTCCCACTTACCAGCCCACTACCACTGGCTGAATGGAGACTCCATAAAAATTGGGATGAGCAGAAGTTGGCCCAGCTTCTCTTTCTGGTGTGGGTCATACTACACTCTCTGAATTGTTTAAACATAATAATAATAATAGGTCTATCAAGCAGTGATAGGGGAATGAGTATATCTGAAAGGGAACTGAATTTGGAGTCAGAGGTCTTGGGCTTGAGTCTTGGATGAGTCATTTCATAGAGTCATATAGAGCTGAAGGGACCTTAAAGGCTATTGACTCCAATCCACCCACTATACTGATGAAGAAACGGAGGGACGGAGAGGTTCATTGATTTGTCCAGGGTCACACAGCTAGTAAGTGTTTAAGGACATGTTTGAACCCAGACCTTTCTGACTCCAAGTCCTTTGATCTATCAAGTATGCCATGCTACTATTATCTACTTACTATGTGACCTTAGACAAATTCCTTAACCTCTCTGGCCTTCAGTTCTTTATCTGTAAACTGAAGAAACTGGACCAAGGTCTTATTCAGCTGTCTTTTATGGGATTTGTTCTGTGAAGTTTGGATTCAGTCAAAAGGCTGCACTTGAGGACCTACAGGGCTACATGTGGCCTGCAGGTTCCCCACTACTGGTTTAGAGCAATAGCGTTAAGCTCAAATAGAGACAAATTCCTGCAGGCTGCATACTGACTTAGAAAACCACAAATCAACATTATTTATGTTGCATTGTATAGGGGCAGTCCAATGTTAGTGGATAGAACACTGGGCTTAGAATCAGGAAGACATCTCCATGAGTTCAAATATGGTCTCAGACATTTACCAGCTGTGTGACCCTGGGCAAGTCATTTAACCCTGTTTGCTTCTGTTTATTCATTTGTAAAATGAGCTGGAGAAGGAAATGGCAAACCACTCCTGTATCTTTGCCAAGAAAACTTCAAAATGGGGTCATGAAGAGTCAGATGTGAGTGACCAACAACAACAATGCTGTATTGTATTTTTCGTTAATTTTGTGGAACATTTTCTGATTACATTTTAATGAGTGTTTTGGGCCACTCAGAGTTGCACTTAGAGGATAGAAAGCTGGATTTCCAAACAGAAGACTTGAATTCAAATCTTGCTTCTGACCCTTACTAACTGTGAACACTGGATTAGATACTCAATCTCTACCAGCCTGTTCCTTCATCTTTAAAAGGACAGGGTTGGGCTAGACATCCTCTAAAGTCCCTTCCACGGCTAAGTGTCTAATCTTATTGTCCTAACACGGCGTGGAATATTCAGAAGAGATGTCAAGTAAGAGGTAAAAATTAAGCTGGGTTTGGAAGGACGAGTAGGATTTATTTTTGAGGAGAAGAGGAGAGAAAATATCCTGGATGGGAGAAACAGAATGATGAAACATAGAGAGGCAGGGATGAATATGGCTTATGTAGGAAACAGCGTGAGAGACTGGCCTTAATACATTTTAATAAATGGTTCTTTCAGATCAGGGCTGGGAATTCTAAGAGGCAATTATGGCAGCTGGCATGATAAAAACAAATATCTCATCTCAACTCATCAAACAAATGGCCTGCCCTGGGTCTAGGTTCCAAGTCAATAGTGAAAAGTTCAAATGTGAGAGGCCCATTCCATGGGTAATCATGAGGGGAGATGCCGTCATTCCTCTGGGCCGCTGATGCTCACGTTCTCCTGTCACTCTAAGGCCTTTTCCTTCTCTTTTCTTTCTCATTCATCTTCTCAGCTTTTGTTCTGAATTTGGCATCAGCTTAAATTCTGAGCAGAGAAGATTTAGAATAAGACTCTGTGAAGCTTATCCCCCATCAGAATGATACACTGGGAAAGCACTGTCTTTGGAATTTATTCCAGACCAGAGCTAGACCTGGAGTCCTGAAGACTAGGATTGGAGTCGTGCCTTTGCTCTTACTAGCTGTGTGACCACGGGTGAGTTGGCAAGCCTCTCTAGGCCTCAGCTTACTCACCTCTAAAATAGGGATAGTAATATCTGTGTTTCTTGCCTCAAAGGTTTGTAAACCTTCAAGTGCTGTATGAAGGTCACCTGTGACTATTATTTGAAGTCTAACTCTGCCGCTTAATACCTCTGTGACCTTAGGCAAGTCAGTTAATCTATGTAGGTCCTAGGTTCCTAACCTGTAAGATGAGGGGGTTCAGCAAAGTTGTTTCTAAGGTCTCTTCCAGGTCTAAATCTTATGATCCCACGTTTGCTTCTCCAGTGACCTCTCTCTCTGAGTTCCTTCAGTACTTGATTGTCTCTGTGATTCATTTGCCATTTATTTAATATATTTTTAGGTTGTTATTTTAGTCTTCTGGTCTATGTGTCTTATGTCCCCTTGACTCCAAAGAGTTTCAGTGCCTTTTTTCAGGGTCAGAGTTAGGTGAATTTTTATATTTCCTTTTCTTTTGGTTAATGTTAACCCCAACTGACCAAAACCTGTTCCATGGCAGGTAAAATTTTACTTAGGACCTTAAACGTTCTTTAGAAGAGAAGCCAGAAGAAGAATCCCAGCTGTCCTTTACTCCTTAATTTACATAATTCCTCTTCCTGAATCAACTATATGTGAATCCTCTAAACATAATCTATAACCTGACTCAGTTTACCTACAGAGTTTCTTTAACAGGTTTGTTTCCTTAGAGGGCATATGAGATCATGACTCCGTTTAACCAAGTTTGTTCAACTTTTATGACATTGAAGGAAATATGGGATTATGGATCTATCTTTTCTTTCATTTTTATGGCCTAAGAGGACTGTACAAGATCGCAATATGCAAATGAATTATTTCTCTCTCACTGACATGATCTTGCCCACAAGAAACCTTGTTCGAATCCTAAGGAGGGTTTAGGTTTTCTCTGAGGCCTGAACCTTTGCTTGAGCATAATACTAAAACCTTCTGCATTATGGTAAATATATATTTTACAGCAGTTACCTGCCGCATGAATTCAGAGAGGAGATATTTCCCCCACAAAATCACACAGTCAGTATGTGTCAGAGTCAGGATTTGGATCCAGATTTTCCTCACTCTCAGGCTGATTCTCTATCTACTACACCATATTGCCACTCATGTGAGACAAAAATACTGCCAGCATTTTTATCGCCGTTTTGCAGATGAAGAAGAGTTCATAGAGATGACAAGACTTTACCTACATTCACACAGTCAGTACCAGGTTCTTCCTGACTCTAAGGCCAACCTTTCCTGCACGATACCACAGTGCCTACTACTGGTAGATAGGCCAGCCTACCAGTGATAGCAGACCAGGAGTTGTAAAGGACCTGAGAGATCAATCAGGCAGTTGGCCCTCCCCATCCCTAGTTTAGCTTTTTTTTTTTTTTTTTTACATTTGAGGAAGCTGAGGCAAAGATAAGTTAAATGATTTGTTCCACGTCACACAGATACTAAGTGGCAGAGTCAGGATTTGAACCTAGGTCCTCTGACTCTTAACTGCAGTGACTGTTTTTACTGTTTCATATTATTGCTTTGTACTTCCTTGAATTCTTCTACCATCATCCCCCCAACTGCTTCCCTCCCCCACCCCCATACATATACCTTGTGCCAAAGCGGTTTTCTCTGTAGGCATTCGAATATGTTCATTGATCGATAATATTCTATATTCTTATAAACATTTTCAGAACCAATTGAAGGTATAACCATGCAAGTTTCTCCAAAAGTACTGTATCTATACTTGAGAACAAAACGACATTATGGATTGTTCTGGAGTAGGAGGAGGAATAAGGGAAGGGAGGGAAATCGGTGATGCCCGAGGCTGGCGATTAAGTAATCTTTTATAGATGCAGCCGGACTCAAAACAATAAGCAGGTGGGGCAGCCTCGGGGCACATGCTGGATGTGGCACACAAGAGGTTAATGGAGGTAATTACACCTTCATAAAAATGAATGGTTGACCTCGCTCCCCTGTGGGTTATTGAGGCCTTTGCTAAGAGCTAAAGTAAATATTTTAATTACTTTCAGGCTCTTGGCATTCTTGGCAGGCCTGAATTTTCAATCTGCAATTGGGTTTAAAGCACTAACATTTAAAAAAAAAAAAAACCTGCCACTGCCCAGTGAGGAAAAACAAATGCCTTTCCTCTTAAAGACAGAAAAAAAATTTTCCCCCAAAAGGTTAATTTTTACCTCTTTTCTCTCTTTTTTTTTGCAAGTTGATTTTTGAATCCCATAGTTCAAACAAACCAATAAGCATGCTAATGAATCAAAACCCAATTCCCCAGGCTGCAGGGTTCACACCTCTAAAACTATTGTGGATTCGATTAGCAGTTTTGTGAGGGAAAAGAACCAATAGGTCTAGTAACCTGTCGCTAAAAAAACATTTCAGACGCAACCAGTACTTATTAGGTGCCCACAAGGTGCAAGGCAATTGTGCTAGGGACCTTGCAACGTTTTAGAACAAGGGAAGGGTTAGCAGGGCCTAGTCTAGTGGAAAGAACACTAAAGTCAGGACTCAGAAGGACCTAGCTTTCAAGGCCTGACCTTTCTATTTACCTTGAGTTCTAACCTCATTTGGGGTTTCCTTGGCAAAGATACTGGAGTAATTTGCCCTTTCCTTCTCCTGCTGATTTGACAGATGAGGAAACTGAGGTAAATGGGGTTGAAGGACCTTCCCAGAGTCACACAGATAGTAAGTGTCTGAGGCCAAATGTGAACTCAGGGACAGCACTCTCTCCACTGCACCACCTAGCTGCCCAGCTCCTAACCTTACCAATTCTGTGATCTATGATCCTCCAGGGGTGGGGAACCTGTGGTCTCCAGGCCACATGTGGCCCTCTAGGTCCCCAAGTGTGACCCTTTGGCTGAATCCAAACTTCACAGAACAAACCCCCTTAATGAAAGGATTTGTTCTGTAAAACTTGGATTCAGTGAAAAGGCCACACTTGAGGACCTAGAAGGCCACACGTGGCCTGGAGGCCATGGATTCGCCACCCCTGTAACCTAAACTTTGATAGAGGGAGTTTTCCTCACCAGCAGCTCCTTATACCAATAAAATCAGAGCTGTAAATCCTCAGAACTGAGCTGCTGATTTGATTAGATGAAGTAGATAGTGGCTGTTCCCACTGGAATTTCCTTCAGGGCTTTAGAAAAGCTGGTGTTGAACTTAGACTCAGGAGGAACTGGATTTGAATTCTGCCTCAGACACCGAACAGCATGGCCTGCTTCACAGTGTTGTTGGGAGAATCAAATCAGACATAGGTAACATGCTTTAGAAACTTCAAGGTTCTATATAAATGTGTGCTATTGGATAATAGGAAAGGGTCTTGGGCATCTGGGATCCAGCTAGGCTATCGTGGGGGAGAGGTTCATCTGGGATATGGCCACCGACCCTTGACATTATAAGTTCTGTGATGCTAACAGACAGCATTGGGGGGAATGGGGTGGGGAGCATCTCAGGATAATACCCTCTACATTTCATCCCCTGAGGTCAAGCTCTAGTCACTCCACCAAAGTTATATCTCAGGCTTGTTCATGGAATCATAGCTATAGGGCTAGAAGAGACCTTAGGACAATCTAGTCCTACCTTCTCACAATTCAGGTGAAGAAGAAACAGCCCAGAGAGGTCATTGTCACCTCTGTAATAAGTGTTAGAGGCAGGATTTGAATTCCTGTCTTCTGTCTCCAGAACCAGTATTTTTTCCATTGGAATACTAATGGAATACTCCATTAGGGAAGCTAGGTGGAGCAGTGGATAGAGTTCTATGCCTGGGGTTAGGAAGACTCATCTTTGTGAGTTCAAATCCAACCTCAGACACTGTGTGACCTTGAGAAAGTCATTTCATCCCTTTGGCCTCAGTTTCTTCATCTGTAAAATGATCTGGAGAAGGAAATAGCAAACTACTCCAGTATCTTTGCCAAGAAAACCCCAAATGGGGTCACAGAGAGTCAGGCATGACTGAAAACAATTGAACAGCAACAAAAATATTCTACCATCTCTAAATAAAGAGATACTAACTCTCTTCAGGGGCTGTTCTCAGGAGAGGTTAAGGAGAGTGAGTTTAAGTGGGACTAGGTGGGAGAAGCAGCTTGGCTCCCACAATAGTAGCATTGGGGCCATGATGTCTTCTTTTGTGTTGCCACTAAAGTACAGAGCGGTGTTCATAAGGGTCTGAGGTCATGACTCATGCTAGGCCAGAATGTGCACAAAGAGTGACCCAAAAGGGGGTCAGTGATCGTGAAAGCCATGGCTGGATTCAATCAGGAATTGCCTATGTGGATTATCCGCACTAGCTTTCTCCTGAGTTCCTTGTCCCTAGAAAAGAGTGGCCTAGTGGCAATACATACCCAGCAACCACTGGATTTTAAGATCCAAATGATCATGAGGGTTGGAAAAAAGACAAACTAAGAACTTTTCAATATGTAGGAAATGAAGGAAATTGGCTTTTTTGGAAAACAAAAAGCTCGGGACCATTTTATGCATATGCTGTTTACAATTCTGCATCACCAAAATGGCAAGGGCCTCAATTCCTGTTAGCAGGGACAAAGGAGGCAGGGGGAAAATAAATAAAGCCATATGCAGTTAGCAAATGACACACCCAGTGAACAGCAGAACCGTGTTCAACACAGTGATGGAGAAGGTAAGTGTGTGGGCAAAGCAGTAACCAGGAGAGGTCCGCAGCTATGGCCACTGGTTTACTGTTAACTGACTGACGTAAGAGCTTTGAGTGAGCAGACTATAAAATCCTGTGGCAGAGATGACTCTGACGCTGGTGATCTGTTTGAGTTGGAGATGACTGACTTACGATAATCTGGGCAAGTTTTTGTAGCAGACCAGATACGCAATTTGTGGAGGGGAGACCTAGGAGTTTTTGTTTGCCTCAGGTGGTTTTGGAGTATTCTTCCTTCTCATGCTGCTATATGAGCTTGTGTGCCTTCCCAGTGTTAACTTTTGCCAGGTCTAGCTCTGGGGAGGCATCTCCTGTCTATGTGTTCCTGGAATAGAGACCTCTGGGTAGCAGATCATCTGCTGGTCTAATCTTGCCTGTTGGCAGAAGAAAGAAAGTAGGGCACTGTCCTGGGCAGATTAGATCACGAAGGAAGACAGGGAACAATGAGACCTGGTCACAGAGTCTGCTGGATAAACATGTCTGATAGTGTGTCACTGAGAGTCCCCTTGCCTCCAATCTTAAGAAATGACTCTTGGCATTGAGAGCAGTTCCCTTACAAATAGCTTCTCTCTGACATTTTTACTTAGGTGGAATGGCCGTTGTTTACTTCACGGGCAGGTCACCCATAAATAGTCTCATTAATGTTGTGTCTTTTTTCTGTATTTATTGACACCCAATATTCTGGGATTACAATAATGAGCAAATGTCCAAGGTTGCTAAGATACCAGACGCTCCAGACGGAACCTTAGTTGGGCTGCTACAATCCCAAAGAAAATAGTTAAAGATCCTTGAACAAATTGTTCTCAAAAAGTCCAGAATATGTCAGGAGAATTAAACTATTCTAGGCATCTGAGGCGAGAGTGGTGAGCAGGGAGAGCATTTACAGGGTGGATAGTCCTTGTCCTCAAGGCTGTGTTTTGCATTGTTTCTGGGATGACCAACACAGGAGCTGAATCTTTATATTCACAATAAGTATGCATAACATCTGTCCACTTTTCAAAGAGAAATGATAAAAAACCCACCAATATCGGGGACAAAATGTACATTTGGCCAATTATCTGTGAGTTTAAGAGAATAATAATAGTAGCTTAGATTTTAAAAATATTGAACGTGTTAACATGATTCTAATTCAGATGTAACTAAATCAGGGAGGTCTATAAAATGTCGGCAAGGTTAATTCTTTGGCAGAAGTGGGATTCAGGGAACAAGAAGAACAGCACCATTTTATCTGGTGCAGATTAAAAATTGCCATTAGAAAAGAATTAACTATAGTAAAGAAAATAATTGTTAGCCCACACCTGCTCATGTTAACATTGTAAGTTATATGTACATATATATATATACACATATATACACATATGTATGTATATATATATGAGTGTGTGTATAATGAAATATTAGTTAAATCTCACATAAAATGGGGAAGATTATATAAATTTAAGTGAATTTATCCTGGTTTTTATTGCTTTAATAGGAATAATTATAAATACCCACTAATAATTCAAGAAAGATAGGAAATGTATGATTTCTTCAAGGTGACTAAGTTCCTAAGCTTATATATTTTTCTAACCTTATATATTTTTCACTTTTATTTGTTTAAGTTTATAGAATAAAACAATCATTTCTATAACATAGCATCGTAAGATGACTGCATACGAAACTGCAAATCTATTAGGTACAACTTGCTATTCCTTTTAAATATATAATAAAGTTATCATGTAAATTTCTTTTTTTTCTTCCCTCTTCCTTCCCCTGCCCTAGAGCTGGCTATGATTACAAATAGGTGTGTGTGCATATATGTATATGTATATATAACTATTCTATACATACTTCTATTTATAAATTCTTTCTCTGGATGTAGATAGTATCTTTCTTCATATGTCCTTTATAATTAATTTGGATATTTATAATATTCAAAATGACCTATTCACTCAAAGTCCTTCTTAAAACAATATTGCTGTTACAGTATACAATGCTCTCTTGGTTCTGCTCACTTCACTCTTCATTATTTCATGCAAATCTTTCCATGTTTTTCTAAGATCACTGAATTTATCATTTTTATACCATAGTAGTATTCCATCACAATCACTCACCACAACTTGTTCAGCCATTATTTCCAAAGATAAGTAGACTTATATTTTAAGCTTATTTTTCTAAACTTATATATTTTTTCCAGCACTTTGTTTTTTTCAAAGCACTTTCATTTATTCCACTTTAGTATGAATCCTTAGTTGGCCATACTATTTAGTTTCCTTTAGCAGAACAAGAGTTCTAGAGTTATTTTGAGTCCTCTGGAACAAAGAAAGAAGCCATTTCTTCCCTGTGATCCTACCATACCTTCAATACAGGCATGTGTGTATATATACATATACATATACGTATATACACACATACATATATAGATATACACATATATACATATATACACATACATATATACACATATACACACATATGTATATATGTATGTATATGTATACACACACATATATTCATACACATGCACATGCCCACACAAAGTCATTGGGAGGAGGAATGAAACATTGCAACTGGGAAGCCCAGAAAGTGTTTTGTGTGCAAGGTGGCACTTTGGTTGAGCTTTGAATGAAGCTTGTCATCCCAAGGAGCAGAGGAGAGGAGTGGGAGCATTCTAGGCAGGGGATGTGGGGACACTGCCTTTGCAAATGCACACAAACTGGAGATGAAAAGTTGTGTACATGAGAAACAAGAAGAGGGCTAGTAGAGTACATGACTAGGACCATCTCATTCACCTTAGCACCCCTCCTCCTTCCCCTCAAGTCCCATTATAGACATAGCTCTCCACAGCTATGATCAATTAATGCCACTTTCTATGCCTCCCTGTAGGTGTGTGCTTTTCCATATTTTCCTTGACAGGTATTCCTAATTCCTCATTAAATAGGCTGCCTGAGGTTTGAAGCCATGCCTACTGTTTCTTTTGCCTCCTCCCACAATGCTGAGCAGACTTCTCAGTATACACAGTATTGCTATTATTAATAAACTAATTTTTCTTAAGCCCCTGACCTGCCATATCTAAAAATTCTCTATTGCTGAGGAGGAAGAAAGTATGTTCTCTTTTGCCTCCTTTAGGCAGCTAAGGAATGGAGGTAAAAATCCTTGGAACACTAGCCTAGATGATGGAGATAAGGAGAAGCTACATTCATTTCCAATTTTCTTATTTTCTCTCCCCCAAAACACACTCAGAAAGTCTTCAACTTCTCTTTTTTTATTGTTGGTTTCAAATATTTTCCGATGGCCTTGTTAAAAAACCTCACCGGGATGAGACGACTCAAATACAACGAGAACTAGCACAGGCTGGGTTGCCTAATCAGGAGGGAGCAGAAACATGAGGACCAGACGTAGCTAGTACATCCAATAAAAATAGCATTAAATAGGAGGGTTTCCAGATCTGCGGGAGAACCACTTTGCCAAATGTTCATCCACAGATATAATTGCCTACTTTAGATGTCTGCTTAGAAACTTTCCTTGCTGAATATGCCCGCGTCTAATTTAGCAGAGAGGGTGAGTCTTGCAAATCCAGTCAGGTATCACACTCTACAGAAGAAAATGATGCCTTCAGCTCCTGTTGTGAAGTGAGGAGTGGGGTAGGAGAGAGCATGATGGAACCATTAGCTTGGTTGTAGAGGTAGTATCTTCCCCTCTGCGTGGAAGACTTTCTTCCTCTATGGGTTACAATAGTTGGCCACTCTAGTTACAACTCTCAGATTCCCTGATCCTATAGGTTAAAAGTCTCCTGCGTTCCTTTCTTCTTCCCTCCTTCTCTTCCTTTTCCCTCCCCCTTCCTTCCTTCCTTCCTTCCTTCCTTCTTCCTTCCTCCTTCCTCCTCCCTCCCTTCCTTCCTTCCTCCCTTCTTTTCTTCTTTCTTTCCTTCCTTCATTTCTTCCTTCCTTCTTCCCTCACTTCTCTCCTCCCTCCCTCACTCCTTTCTTTCCTTAATTTGAGCAAGTTGTGAATAGATGAGCTTTAACATTTCTTCCAACTCTAAAATTCCATCCTTATTTGAAGGCATGAACAAATTGGTGATTTTGTTATTATAATGAATCAGAGCATTGGACTTGGGGTCAGGAAGGCTGTAGCTCCCATCCCACATCAGACAATTAGTAGTTGTATAATCCTTGACAAGTTCTTAATCTCTCTCAGCCTCATTTCCACCTTTGTAAATTGGGGATAATAGCACCAACTTTACAGATTTTTTTTTTGGTGAGAATCAGGTGAGAACATACATAAAGCACTTTGCAAACCTTAAAGTTCCATGTAAATATCATCATCCTTGTTGTTGGTGTGGATGCTCACACACAGCCAGTGCAGATCTCAATCCCTCTGAGTTAGCTAGCCCATGAGTTCTTAACCAGGGGACTGAGAATTTAGGGTTTTTTAAAAGTACTTTGATAACTGTTGGTTGTTCTTGTTCACCCATATCCTGCTCTTCGTGACCCCTTGGGGTTTTCTTGGCAAAGATACTATAGTGGTTTGCCATTTCCTTCTCCTGCTCATTTGACAGATGGAGAAACAGAGTCAAACAGGGTTAAGTGATTTGCCCACAGTCACACGGCTAGCAAGTATCTGAGGCCAGATTTGAACTCAGGAAGATGAGTCTTCCTGACTTCAGACCCAGCACTCTATCTACTCTGCTACCTAGGTGTACTTCAATATAATTGATTTCTTTTGTAATCTTATGTATTTTATGCATTTAAAAATACTATTCTGAAAAGAGATCCAAAGGTTTAACTGGATTGCCAAAGGAGTCCATGATCCACAAAAGGTTAAAATCTCTGACTTAGGGGATAGTCTTTGAGAGATGCTGTGGCCTCAACTCTTATCATTATGTGAACAAACAGGTAATGAGCCTCTCCATTCAGGTTGGTTAGTAGGCAATAGACATATAGGTCTTTGCTGGACACATACTCAAAGTCTTCCTGGCTTGGTAAATCCTGCCAGAGCTTGTGCTTGAGCTAACGTAGTTTTAAAGGACCTAGAATCACTTCCATGCCATGATGAGGCATTATTGTAAAAAAAAAAGTAGTGTGTGTGTGTGTGTGTGTGTGTGTGTGTGTGTGTGTGTGACAGAGAGAGAGAGACAGAGACAGAGACAAAGAGAGAGAGAGAGAGACAGAGAGAGAGAGCATTTATATAGTACCTATTATGTGCCAGGCACTGTGCTAAGTGCTTTTACAAATATTATCTCATTTGAAACTTAGAATTACTCTGGGAAATAAGTGTTCTTATTATCTTCATTTTTACTTTGAAGAAATTGAGGCAAATTGAGCTTAGGTGACTTACCCATAGTCACAGCTAGTAAGTGTCAGAGATCAGATTTAAACTCAGGTCTTCCCCACTCCAGGCCTGCTGCAGCACCAGCTGCCTCCAGGAAAACCTTCTAGAATTCTAGGTATATTATGGCCTATTATCTGTTTACATCATTTTGTGTTCGCTCTTTGATTGTTTCAATGCCCATCTGCTAGTTTAAAACCCAGTACTAGCATGAATGTGCATGTCAAATTCCCCTATTCCCCAAGGAACATAAATTGTCCAAATCTCATTGGTGAAAGGCATGTCCTACTAACCTTTGCCTATGTTCTGTTCAAAAGATGATCCATGATCCCTATGTAACAAACCTAGGGCCCCCAGGAAACTACTCCAGGTGTGAGGTCCTCTGTAGATCAGCATCTCCCCAAAGCTATAATTCACAAGCCCCCTGATCAATCACAGAGCACATTAGTTTTTCAAAGCGAATATATATTAGTCAAATAGCATTACAAAGAGAGAGCCAATGTGGAGTAGTGGGTAGAAATCCAGTTTCAAAGTCAGGAAAGCCTGGGTTCAAGTCCTGTCACACACACATACTGGCTGTGTGGCCAGTCGTTTTATCTCCCAATGCTCTGGGCAACTCTTACAGAGAAAATTTTGATCTGCATGGGCAGATGGAATTTCCTCATTTAAGAGTTCTTTACTTGTGCTGTAAGAAATGAGGAGCAGAAGGACTTCATAATAACCTGGAAAAACTTACATGATCTGATGCTGAGTGAGGGGAGCAGAACCAGGCGAACATTATACACCATTACAGAAACACAGTATCTATGATGACTAACTTTGATAGACTTGGCTCTTCTCAGCAATACAAAATTCTAAGACAGTTCCAAAAGACTCATGGTGGAAAAAGCTATCCATATCCACAGAAAGAATTATAGAGTCTGAATGCAGATTGAGGTAAACTATTTGTTCTCTCTCTTTTTTCTGTTTTGTTTCTTCTTTCCCATGATTCATTCCCTTGGTTATAATTCTTCATTACAATATGACTATTGTGAAAATAAGTTTAATGTGATGGTGTATGTAGAACCTGTACTGGATTACATGCCCTCTTGTGGGAGGAGGGAGGAGGAGAGGGAGGGAGAGAAAATTTGGAGCTCAAAAACTTGTGCAGCTGAGTGTTGTAAACTAAAAAGAATAAATAAATAAAAAAAATTTTAAAAACGTAATTGGGAAATATTTTCCAAAATAAAATAAAATAAAATATATAAAAAAGAGTTCTTTACATCAGTGATATCATAGGTCTAGTCTATCCCTACCCATAGCAAATACAGTGATAAGAATAGATCTCACTATACAAATATGAGCTATTCTTCCTTTAGGTTTCCATGCCATCAGTGGGGGAGGACACATGCGGAAGACTTGTATGGCCGAGAAACACTGATGGAGTGCACAGAAAACAGAGGCTGCCTTTTGTTTCCAACACAGCTGCCAGCTCTGGTAATGTCACTGTGCTGGTCTTTTGGGGGGGAGGGGTGGGAGTGGGGGAGAGGTCTTTGAGAGTTTCTTCACGCCCCCTCAGCAGCTCTTTGCTGCCATCTACTGGTGGTGGGCTGACTGGTAAGCTTCTCCCTAACAAAGGTGAGACGCTCTTTTGGTAACAAGTCTTGGGCTAATAACCTTTCAAATGCCCCAGGATAAGACTTAAATTTGTTTTTTGAGTTCTTTCTTTTCAAAGTCCTTAGACCCAGAAAACCATTTGACTTAAGGTTAGAAAATTCCTTTCCACTTCTGTTAAGTCTCTGAGTCTCTGCTCCCAAAACACACTCCATGGACTCTACATCTGGTCAATCAGTCAGTCAATATACATCTATTAAGGGCCTACTATGTGCCACGCACCTCACTAAAAAGTACTACAAGATCTGAGGGTGGGGAAGGGTGCTTACTTTGATAATGCCCCCTAATTAGCATGTAAACACAGTGAGGGTTCAGGAACCAAAGGTTTGGTAAAGCAGGAGGGTCCATTAGCCCTCTATCCTTGAGCAACATTCTTGCCTGTTTTGTATATACACACCAGGAACAAAATCCTTGACTTCTGTGCTGTAGCTAAGGGATATAAAACTTGCTAGAGAGCACTGGCCCTGGAGTCAGGAGGACCTGAGTTCAAATCTGACCTTAGACACTTCCTAGCTGTGAGAGCTTGGGCAAGTCACTTAACCCCAATTGCCCCCCCCCAAATTATATGATTATAGATAGGATAGAATACCCAGAGATTATTGAGTCTAACTCCCTCTCTTTACAGATAAGGAAATTGAGGCATCCAGAGGTGAAGTGACTTACTCAATATTTAAGACATAGTCAGATGGCTTCTCCCTTCCATCTCAGCAAGTACGATTGCTGTTTTTCATTCATGTCTTGGACACTTCAGAGCAAAGTCAATACTGTCTATGGGGTTTCCTTGGGAAAGGTGCTGGAGTGCTTTGCCATTTCCTTCTCCAAGGAATCAAAACAGAGATTAAGTGACTTGCCCAAGATCACACAGGTAGGAAGTGTCTGAAGCTGGATTTGAACTCAGGACTTCCTGAGTCCAAGCCCGGCTCTCTATCCACTGAGCCACCTAGCTGCCTCAGATGAACTCTTCCTAGACTCATCGTATGGTTGCAATTCCCCCAATTTGCTTTGTTAATCTTTGCAAGCATTTTAATACGGTGACTTCAGGGTGCTTCTAGTTCAGGTTGACTATGAAATCAATTGCCAGTCCCCTGAGGATGCTTATAAGCCTCTTCCCCTTCTCTCAATCAGTCCCTGGTGCTTGAAGTCATACTTCAATGACATTGGATTATAGATCTAGAAATATTCTAGAACAATCCCCTCATTTTACAGATAAAGAACCAAAGGGGTTAATGATCTGTTCATGATCCCAAAGCTAGTAGCAGAGGTAAGATCTGAACCCAGGTCCTTTCACTAGGCGCCCTTTCCACTGTACTTCATGGTTCCTCCCCAGAGTAGCATAGATACTTATCTGAGCTGCTTTGTAGCTTGGAAGTAGTAATGCCCATGCACTGGTATGAATGTAACCTGAGATCCGTCTCTAGGTTTGGTTTCAATCTCTTCCCACCAGGCAGGCATTTCAACCTCTCTCCAGGCAATCCTTCTCTGCTGGTGAGGGCTTCAAACCTAGTAAGCCATTCCTTGTTCTCGGTGGGAGACCCAGCGGTCGGTTTCCAGGTATTCTCTTCAATTCTCTTCTCTCCAGGGTTACTAGACCATATCCCCGGTTCGGCTAATTTACAGCATGCACACACACACACACACACTCACCCCTCCACTGGCTTCCTTGTACGCTTTAATAAGTATTTCACATCACCTGTAAATGGTTCACAGCACTATATATGATACTACATATGAATTTGTCCTTAATATCAGTTGGCATTTCTGAGCATCTTTGAGACTTCAAGACTACTTCTATTCACCAATGTTCTAAATATATAGTGGTAGTGGTGGTAGTAGTAGTAGTGGTGGTGGTGGTGGTGGTGGTGGTAGTAGTAGTAGTGGTGGTGGTGGTGGTGGTGGTGGTAGTAGTAGTAGTAGTAGTGGTGGTGGTGGTGGTAGTAGTAGCAGCAGCAAGCATTATATAGCACCCACTGTGTGGTGCTTTGATCCTCACAACAATCTTGTGAGGTAAGTCCTATCCTTGTCCTCCTTTCACAGTGAGGCAGAAGGTAAGTGACTTGCCTAGGGTCATGGAGTTAGTAAGTGTCTGAGGCTGTACTTGAACTCGAGTCTTTCTGGCCAGTCCACTACTCTTATGCACTGGGCCCTAACCGTTTAACAACCATTTTGATTATTTCCTTCCTTAAATTATATACAGCAGAACAACAAATGTGAATATTCAATCCCACAACCATGAAATGTCATACAGCAACGGCATAAACTTAGAAGCAATTACATAAAACGAGAGACACAATGTACTGTTCTGCTCAGAAAGAGATTCCTAGGAAGAACAGCAAATTTCAAAGTCTGTCAATACAGAGTAAGAAACTGGGGTGGGGGTGGGGAGCTCTGTGGAAAATCAGCTAACTGTAAGTCACTTTAGCTTGCACCAAATACATAGACTTACGCATGCAAAAAGAATACCCAATAAACCCCCAACTTCAAAGAAATTGTCTTGTCTTAGACAAGGCCTCTCACAGTCACCAGGTGGTAAGTGTCCATAATTTTGTGGTCTTCTAAAGTCATAAGCAGGACCTTCTTGTATGTCTGCTTCTGTCTCCTATGTCATCTCTCCCAGGATCTTATATCCTCTTAGAGACAAATTTCTTAATTTGGGGTTGTGAGTTTTTTTAAAATATTAATAATAATTGTGATAATTATATTTCAATGATTTATTATCAAATAATAAATTTGATCATTCTAATTTTGAAACAGTATTTTAGTGTGATCAATTTCCTTTGTAATCCTGTGGGTATCCTGAAAGTCTTAGTGCAGTTTTATTGTATTTTGTACATTAAAAAAATTATTCCAAGAAGTGGGCCATAGGCATCCCCAGAGTGCCAAAAGGGTCCTTGACATCAAACAAAAGGATTACGAGATATGTGTGTCAATCAATCTTTTCTATCCATGCCTCCACCTCACTCCCTGTTGTTTGCTGTGTATAGTTCAGGTCAATGCAGGGATTCAGGCTAGGGACTCACAGTTTCTTGTTTTTTGTCCTTTGTTCTTGAAGAGGACTGTGAATTCAGGAAGGTGACACCATGATTTGTAAGTGAATTAGATTTAAATGAGGGAGGGCTGCACAAAGTCACCAGCCTCACTTTCTCCTCAGGAGCCGTCCAGTGGCCAGATATAGATCAGGATGACTGGAGATAGCCCCCAGGCTAGGGACTGGAATGAAATGAAAGACTAGTGGTCCACAAGATGCAATAAAAATTACTTTACTTGTAATAAAAGATTTAAAAGGATACTTTTCATAATTATTAAAGTATAAAAGTTGCTCCCATTTGCCTGTATCTTGATCATGGCAGCACTGCTGAATCAGAAAGACCTCTAGCAGAGCTGTAGGAGTTCCAGAAAAACCTCTGGCACCCAGCTCTCCATAGGTTTGGTTCTAAGTCCCCCAAATGA
Organism: Trichosurus vulpecula; assembly: GCF_011100635.1. Classification (NCBI taxonomy): domain Eukaryota; kingdom Metazoa; phylum Chordata; class Mammalia; order Diprotodontia; family Phalangeridae; genus Trichosurus; species Trichosurus vulpecula. The sequence goes on from NC_050581.1 coordinate 36,995,080, forward strand.
CAAGGAAGTCCATCAATGGTTTGTGCCCTAAGCCTGTGAACCAGCTAATCCTATGGCATCTTTGTCCCCTTAACGGGGAATCAAGCTACCCTACGTAGAACAAATAATGTCCCTACCACACTCCCTTCTTCCCTTCAGAGCCACTACATTCAAATGTTTCTGTACAAAGGGCTGTTATCTTAGCAAGCAGTTTAATTGGGTTAGAAATAAAGAATAATAAAATATGAGCAGCAAACATGTACATATCAACAAGGACACCTGTCTCAATTCTCACCATCCCTACAGGGCAAGTCTCTGTCACAGGCTCCCATTTCATAATGAAAGGAAGAACAGCCCAGGTTCTCAATGCAAATCTCCCACAGAACATCAAGCAGAAGGTTTTAGGCACACCTATACAAGCTGGGCACTGAAATTACTACTACTCATTCTCACCTCTAGACTGATTCACTCCACTGATTGCACCTGCTGGCTTCTCTGGTAAGAGAATGGGAAGTTTCTTCACTGGGTACAGAGGCAAACCAAGGCATGGAGATGATGGGGTGCTCAGGTGCCTGTGCTTGGACCCCAGTTCCAAAATCACATACAATTCTAAAATCACATTTCTCCCTAGCCTCAAAACACTGTCCCTAGCAGTTTCTCTCTAACAAAACAGGACAGCATACCCTAGCAAAATGTTTATCTCTCTTCCTGATACAGTGGGCAGCTGCACTTGTAGGATTTATTAGTTTGAACCAGTTGTATACTGGCTGAACTGGCTGTGTACTGGGTCATAGAGATATTTAGTACTCACTGACCTATCATATGCATGCTAGACCTAGACATATGTATACTCCCTTATATTTATCTTGTCTAACAAGACATTGATGGAAGCCGCCTGGGTATTTCCCAGTCAGTCCTGATCGTTAGTTGACTTAGTGATGTTTCAGGCCTAAAACCATACCTCCATGTAGCGCCCCGCTCCCCCCCCCCCCCCCGCCGTGGGCTATTTCCCAGTGAACTCTGAGGAGGATATCTGAGCAGTAGATAGGAAAAGTGCATATTCCTTTAAGAATTGAACACTCCTTAATCACTCCCTAATCCTGCCCTGAACCTAATTAGCATGTTTGGCACATGCTTTACTATAGAATAACCTATATAAACTTTACCTGTAACCCTCTAAGGTTGCAGTTTCCCTAAGAACTCTTGCCCACTGAAAAGCATAACAATAAATCTTTGCTTCCTTGACTTAAAGAATGCTTGAATCCATGAATTCATTCCAGATGGCCTTGACCCTCTCCAGTACTCTGGTCCTTGAGGGGTATCCCCCCCTCAACAATCCTGTCTGGGAACTCCAGTCTTGGGGTTCCTGGACTTTGTCACAACCTCAGCAGAGAGGGACCTTCCATTATGCTGCTTAAATATTCTCTTTCTGTCTCTCTCTGTCTCTGTCTCTCTCTGTGTCTGTGTCTGTCTCTGTCTCTTTCTTTCTCTCTCCTTCCATCCATCTCTCTCCCAATCTCTCACTATTTTTCTCTACCTGTCTCTCCCTTCCCCACTTACCTGGGCCTTTGGGAAATCACCTTCAGAAATCATCCACACGAGAGGTATCAAACACTCCACCTGCAGGCTGTATGCAGGCCCCCAACACTCCCAAGATCTGGAACAGATTAAAATTTAATAGGGAAATATTTAACAAAATAAATAAATTTACAGTAAAACATAGATAACATTACATTTTAAAGCGAAGTCAATATGCAGCCCAAAGGGATCCTTGTGTATGATTTATTACCACCTCCCCCCCACCATTTTTACTTGAATTTGATACCACTGATCTACCCTGTATTCACTGTGGCCAAATATGCCTGAGAGCTATACAGGCTTTTAGAGGCTGCCTAGACCAGCCTAGATTAAACTACCATGGTTCATCAAACCTATAAGTACTTACCTTCATGATGATTGACTAGAAGAACACATATCTGTAAGAGATATGCTTTATTCCTGGGACAATTATTGGAAGACACACCTCCAGGGGGAAAAATACTGCTCTTTTCCCTCACGGTTTATTTTTGTTGAGTCGTTTCTGTCGTGTCCATCTCTCTGTGACCCCATTTGGGGTTTTCTTGGCAAAGGTAGTGGAGTGGTTTGCTAATTCCTTCTCCAGCTGATTTTGTAGAGGAGGAAACCGAGGCAAATGAGGTTAAGTGACCTACCCAGGGTCACATAGCTAATGAGTGTCTGAGGCCGGACTTGAATTCAGGTCCTCCCAACTCCAGGCCCAGCACTCTATCTACCATACCACTTAGCCACACCACATTCATCTTTAGAAGCTGAGCCTTCACAAGTTTATGACAACGTAGTCACTGACATATAAATTGGGACTTATGTCCTCATTTTATTTGCCTTTCTTTTCTTATGAATAGGAGACATGTAAAGAATGAACAAAAATCCGGCCAAAATGTGACATGAAACTTTCGACTGAGGAAAGTTGTAGGCTAAGAACATTATGAGAAGATTTCATTTATCCTTGTAGTCTGATTCAAGCACGATGAACTAGGGTGGCCAAGATGTCATGGATTCAGAGTCTGTAGGTTTAAAGCTGAATGGAAACTCAGAGAGTGCTGCTGTGGGGTAATAGAAAAGAATATAGAACTGTGGAATGTTAGAACTAGAAGATACCTTAGAAGAGGACTGAGCCTAGGGTCAGGAAGACCTGAGTTCATATCCAGCCTATATACTATGTGACCTTGCTCGAGTCACCCTCTGCCTCAGTTTCCTCAACGATAAAACAAGGATAATAACTATATCTGCCTCACAGAGTTGTTGCGATGATTCAATGAGATATTTGTAAAGCACTTAGCGCAGTGTCTAGCACACAGTAGGCACTATATAAGTGTTTATTCCCTTCTCCTTCCTTTCCCCACTAGCTTTGAACTGCAAGGAACTATGTTTCAAATCTCCATTCTCCTGTTTCCTAATCGTGTGACATTGGACAAGGCTCTTCACTGAGTGTCTCTCTTTGGATCTGTATCTTTGCCTTTCTTTGTATCCCAGCCCCAGCATGATGGGGGGGTTGGGGAGGGGGAGGCGTTGTATCCCAGTCCCAGCATAATGGGGGTGGGAGCGAAACTGTAGTAAGTGCTTTAATAAATGCTTGTAACTCTTGACTGACTACCTCAGTTTACTCATCCATAAAGTGACTGGACTGGACTAGGTAACCTCCAAAGCCCTTTATAACTTTAGATCCTATGATTCTCTAATGGTTGTGTCCCTTATTGTAAATGAGACTTTACAGTCTGAATCCAAATAAAGCAAGGCAGGAAGTTATACGTGCCTTTTCTCCCTAGCAAATGTAACATTGGTTAACTTAAAAACAAACAAAACCTATAAGCAATTCTGTTCTTATACAAAACAAACAAGCTTAAGCCAAAATGTGCAGGATATACTTAATATGATGGGTTTAGTTTTGCTAAATAAGTAATAATTACCAATCACGGTTAGTGGCAAATCTACATTGTTCTGAGCTGTCAGTCACTTGGGGAAGAAGGCTTCTATGCTTAGCTTCTAAAAAAGCATAGTCAGGAATGATTTCCCCTAGCAGAACATCCTGAGGAGGACATAGAGTCTTGGGTTATTGTCACTCTTAAGTGTTTCAATAAAGCTGAGACGTATGCAAAAGAGATACAGTCAATGGAATAGATCTAAATGGAAATCATTTTCATAGACTCATGGAGCTAGGAGGAGCATTGGAGGCCAACTAGTATAACCTGTTAATGAGTGCAGGATTCCCTTCTACAGTATCATAGATATCATCCAAACTGTGACTGGATTTCTCCAATTATAGGGAACTCACTACCTGCTGAGTCAGCAGCCTATTCAATTTTTGGAATGCTCTTATTATAACAGAGGGTAGGTAGGTGGCTCAGTGGAAAAGATCACTGGACTTAGAATCAGGAAGACTCATCTTCGAGTGTTCAAATCCAGACTCAGGCCCTTATTAGCTGTGTGATCCTGGGCAAGTCACTTATCCCTCTTTGCCTCAGTTTCCTCATCTGTAATATGGAGTTGGAGGAGGAAATGGCAACCCTCTCCAGTATCTTTGCCAAGAAAACCCTACATGGAATCACAAAGAATCAGACATGACTGAAACAACACAATAACAAAAATTATTAGAGAGTTCCTCCTATTTTGTGTCTCACTGATAAAGTTCAAGATCTTGAAAAGTCTGATTTCTCTAAATATTCTTTCTCTTTGAAAGGCTGGAGAAAGGTGGTGTCTGAAAGACCATATTTTAGAAGAGTTAAAGAAAGTTGTGTCTGGTTATTCCCAAATGGAACACTTTGCTTTTGCATGAAAAATAGGTGGGTGAGGCCTAAACAGCGATAAGTAGAAGTGGCATTTGGTGTCTTTCTTGGACAATGTGGATGGGATTGGGGATGGAGAAGGAAAAAGTCGTTTAATTCATTAATATTCCTCTGACTTTTCCCAGATGAGATTGGTCTATCTTGACTTTTATCAAAAGGACAGCTAGGTGGCACAGTGGATATAGTGCTGGGCCTGGAGTCAGGAAGGCTCATCTTTCTGAATCTGAATCCAGCCTCAGACACTTACTAGCTGTGTAACCCTGGGCAAGTCACTTAACCCTGTTTGTCTCACTTCCTCACCTGTCAAATGAGCTGGAGAAGGAAATGGCAAACCTCTCCAGTATCTTTGACAAGAAAATCCCAAATAGGATTGTAAAGAGTCAAACGTGACTGAAAACGACTCCTCATCAATGCAGAGAACGTGGAAAGCTGGTGGTTGTCCAGAGTGTTGATCGATGTAAGGACAATTCCCTTTGTGTCTGCAATACGTTTGTGCTTCAGCTGATAGAATCCTCTTTCTTATATAATATTAGGTCCTGGTAGAACGCTTAACGGACAGAACACACTTTGAAATCATGAAATATAAATCATACAGAGGAAAGCGTACACTTAAATACTCCCTCATCTTTCTGACCATTTACATAAGATCAAAAACTTTTATGAAAGTCAAATAACTTGCTCTCGATTAAATGTTGAAGTGATGCACATTCTATATTCCCTTACCTATATCACTTGTAGTTTTCTCTACCTTAGGTAAATTGACTTTTTTTCCTCTTAAGCAATTAAAAAATCTGAATAAGAGTAAGGATTGGAGCCTGAATGTGCATGTATTATTTTGGGGGAAGGGAGGGAGTGGTGAAGGGTCGATTAGTGATTCTGCCCCAAACTCAGAAGTCAGCTCTTGTGCTTATCACAGCCAAACCCACCTTCTGCATCCCTAGTGAACTGATTTGCCTGATGTCCTGGAAATTCAACACACCCAACGGACTCACATAAAATGTGTGTGTGTGTGTGTGTGTGTTTGCCTATAACTGTGATTTACTTGGTGTCAGAAACTCCCAGTTCTTAGGATACTCCTTCTATCCAAATGTTCTTGAAACTTACAGTCTTAGAGGATTGTCTGGGGGCCCAGAGAAGTGGGTTGTGTTGCCCAGAATGACAAAGCTGGTGGGTACCAGAGAAAAGAATGAACCCAGGTTGTCAACTCCAAAGTCAACCCTCTGTCTACCATGACTCTTCCCTCTCTCTCCTTTCTCTTCTCTACCTCCTTATCTCTCTCCTCTCCTCTTTTCCTCTCTCTCTCTCCTCTTCCTCTGCTCCTTTCTTTCCTCCCTCTTTCCTCCTTTTTCTTCTTCCTTTTTCTCTCTCTTCCTTCCTCTTTCCCTCCTTCTTCCTCTTTCTTTTCTTTTCACTCTCTTTCTGTCTACCCTCCCTCCTTCTTCTTGCCCCTTTAGCTTGAGACTTTCATCACGCTTCTTAGCTGAAAGAAGATAGAACTGGAGACCTCTAAAAAGCTTACTTTTTGCATCTTGAGGAGAAATGTTCAGTGCCTCTATGGATATGTGAGGATGTTTGATTATTGAAGTTGTCTGCTGCAAACATTGCCCAGGGACCAAAGTTCCCATCTGGGGCAACATCTTTGCCTTTACTGTTATTTAATTCTATACAGGGAATCTTGGAAGGATTGTGCTTTGGTGCCTAGCAATTCAATGAAGTTAATGATGTTGGTTTTTAGCCACTATGATCATATTTGATGCACCACTCAGACCTGAAAATGATTTTCTTGTCTTCCTTCCTGTTTAGATACTGTCCATGGAAACTGTAGTTGGTGGTCATAAAAGATTAGTTGCTTGACCTTTAGAAAGCCATACCAACCACAGATTCTTTTATATGCATAACTGTAACTGTTTGTTTATGTAAAGCGTAACTTCAGGTTATGGACAGGAAGCCCAAATCCAACAAACTAAGTATTGTAACAATAAGGAGCTCCCCATCTCCCTCCCACAGTTCCTCCCTCTTCCTCTACCCAGGAAAGACATCTCCAGACAAAGCAATTGTGCCACTGTGGGCAGGTTTACAGCCAATCAGTCTGTCTCCAGGCCCTAAAACTTGAAATGGTTTTGAAGGTGCCATGGATCATCACAGAGGCCTGTCTTTGCATCAAGGCAAACCTGAGCCAACCATTCTGGTTGGTCATAACCTAACTATAAGTTACCTGGGCCATAATCTGATATAAGAGGTTCAAATATTCAGATGGGTGAAGTTCGATATTAGGGATTCTCCCCAACAGGAAGAACCCCAGGAGTCTGGACCACACCAGATTCTCCACAAGTCTGTAGAACTTCTTAAAGAACCTACCCATTCATCTGTGTGTCCCTTTAATCAGAAACCAGCCTAACCTTGTATCAGAATCACTAGAGTTATTCTAAGTTTTTCTGAGATATCTCTAAAGCTTAAGCTCATAAATGCAGGGGATCTCTGAGATTCAAAGAGTTTATGAAATGTTGGGCCCAGGGATGTTGGGAACCCAAGGAGAGGGAAGAGGAGAATCTATAACCACTCATTGCCACTGATATTTGTGTTGGCCTTTGGGTGTCTAAGGGTTCCTTATTTTACATTGTGGACAAAGTAGTGGAAAATGGTTATCAGTTACAATGTCATCTTAATGACTAACATCTAGCTAATATGTTATAGAGGGTTTTTTGCTTTTTAAATTGGGAAATGTTTAATAAAATAAATAAAAATATGATACAAAATGGATAATGTTAATTTGTGGTTTTTAAAGTCAATATTTGACCTGAAGGATCAACTTCTATTTGAGTTTGATACTGCTGTCCTAAATGAACTTCAAGATCCTCTTCAGCTCTCTGATTCTTGGATTATTTCATATCATTCATTCTTCTCTATTTCTCTACACATTAAGACTTCACATCACACTCATGCTTCTTGGTCTAGGACATAGTTTTCTCTAGCATCTGCCATGTTATTTTGAACTTAGGGTATAGAGACAGAGGGATAAGGAAAAGAAGGGATATTGACCTGGGAACTTCCTCAAAGTGGAGATTCCAGAAGGAATTCATCTATGGAAGGAAGAGGCCATGAGGCCACAGAATCTTCCAGGGTGAGAACACAGCTGAAGTACTGGTCAAGTCAATATTATCTGTTCATTGGCTGATGATTACGGAAAGAGAAGTATGGCTCAATGAACGGAGTGCTGAATTTGGAGTCGAGACCTGGGTTCAAATTACTGTTCAGTCAGTGCATGACCCTGGATGAGTGATTTAATTTTCTAGGCCTTGATTTCTTTATCTGTAAAATAAGGGGGTTCTACTAGACTAGATGGTCTCTAAGGTACCTTCTGCCTCAAACAGTTAATCATTTTATTAGTCAGGAATTTATTTAGGATTCTTGATTCTTTTCTTGTTCTCTTCATTTTAGACCATTTTGTAGCATCTTGGTGACTTTTTGACTATACAGAGAAAACAAGATAATAACCTAACATGTCCATTTTGCTGCTAGTTCGATAATGTAACTTGACTAGGAATCAGAAGGATTAGGCTTTAGTACTAGCTTTGTTACTGATAAGTTGTGTGACCTCATACAATTCACTTTCCCTCTCTGAGCCTTAGTTTACTCATCTACAAATTTCTTTAGACTAAATGATCTTTTTAAGTCCCTTTCAATTCTAGAATTTTATGTCTCTATGATTCAATTCAGTTGCTTTGGGAAAATGTTGGGAGGGAGAAAAATGAGCACTACCAGTCCATAGGAGTGTTTGAATTATCTGGGGACTTCATTTTTAAGTTCTTTCCCTATTGCCAGATATCACTGAAAACTAAAAATTCACTTCATTTCAATTATAATTTAATGTAAGTCACTGAGGGTGATATGAGTCTGCATTCTCCTATTAATTTTTTTCAATTAGTGTTTATTTTCTCTCCCTTCTAGCTTTCCCCATTGGGAAAAAATTGAGAGAAAAATTTCTCATAATAAATATGCATAATTAAACAAAATAAATTCCCACACTAGCCCTGTCCAAAAATATATTTCTCATTCTACAGATTGGATCCATTACCTTTCTGGTCAGTAAATAGGTACTTTTAGAAGTGTAAAATTATCTTTCAACCACCAGAGGGCACAAGCATGGCCCCACAGATAGATCAGGCCCATTGAAGTTTTGGTTCAATATTTCTTTTCTCTTTACAACAGGACTATCTTACAAATGTTACATTCATTCATTCCATCAGTCTTTATGGCTGTCACACGAATACCGATTTCCACTGTTCTCATGCTCCCGTTCTTTCTTTGTAGTAGTCATGTTAGCCAGGACAGACTGCCAGCCAAACCTTTCTGGAGGCTAACTAGAGAAAAGATGGCAATATTTAACACTGATCCTTTTTTCCCTAAAGAATCAGACTTAACATTTGAAAATTATCTCCTTTAGCAAGACCCTTCACCCAAAGACTACCTATTGGTTGACATTTCATTCACCAGACCAGGTTGGGAGGAAGGGTATTTGGGTACCAAAAGACTTGTTGGTGCTCCCCAAATTAGAGGAAGCAAGTAACTGTATCCTCCCACTTTTAAGGCCTGTCCTGATTAAAACCACTGGGGCAGGGGTTCTTAACCTTGGATCCACTAGTCCATGGGTAAATTCCCCAGGATCCACGAACTTGGATGGGAAAAAAAGAAATCTTTATTTTCACTAACCTCTAATTAAAATTTAACACTTCCTTAAATTATAATTTTTTTAAAAAACCTTATTCTTAGAAGAGATTCATAAGCCAAAGAAGCATATGACACCAGAAAAAGTGAAGAACCCTTAAACTAGATAAGTTTTCACCACATATAACATCTAAATCTGCCATCTATGACTTTATTCAAACCAGTGATAAAAGATACTGAGCTGCAAGTTCTCTTCCACAAAATAACTAATATGAAAATGTTTTACATGATTGCACATGTATGACCTATATCAGATACTGTCTCAAGGAGGGGGAAGGAGGAGGGGATAGAATTTGGAACTCAAAGCTTAAAAAAAAAGCCCAATGAATGTTAAAAATTGCTTTTACACATAATTGGGGGGGAAAGTAAAATATTCTTTTAAAAAAGATATTTTTTTAAAAGATGCTAAATAAGACCAGGCTAAGGATCCCGATGGTATGCAAGGTGACCCAAAGCTGGGAGGGACTGTTTGTTAACTGGATGGCAGGATCGGTACCTAAAAGATCCTTACAGATAAATAGACAGCCCGAGGGTCAGATCTAGTCTTCTGCCTCTCTCTGTATGGCCTGTCAGATAAAAATGGGTTTTACATTTTTAAATATATATAAATATATATATATATGTATATATATAATAGATATAAATAATATAAATAGATGAATGAATGAATGAATAAATGAATACATAAATATATAAATAGATAGATAAACAAATGAATGAATGAATAACTAACTAAATAAATGAATGAATGAATACGAAAGCAGAATGGAGAGGCCAGGTTTGGCCCATGGCAGTAGTTGGAGGACCCAGGGTTAGAGTAATGGGCCAAATCTAACAAGACAACATTTAGTGGGGATAAAAGTAAAGCCCTGTATTTGTTTGTTTCTAAAACCAGTTTCACAAATATAAGATTGGGGCTGGATGACAGTTTGTATGGGGAAAAATCTGTGGGTTTTAGTGGACTGCAAGTTTACCAACAATTACCAGATTGAGGCAATATGGTACAATGGAAAGAGTACTGGGTTTGGATAGAGAACCACTCAGTCATTTTTTCAGTTGTGTCCTACTCTTTGTGGTCCCATTTGGGATTTTCTTGACAAAGATATTGGAATGATTTGCCATTTCCTTCTCCAGCTCATTTTATAGATGTGGAAACTGAGGCAAACAAGGTGAAGTGACTTGTACAGGGTCACACAACTAGTAAGTGTTAGAGACCAAATTTGAACTCAGGAAGATGAATCTTCCTGCCTCCAGGTCAGGTACTCCATCCATTTCACCACCTAGCTTACCTGGATTGAGAGCACCTGGGTTTAAGTGCCAGGTCTTCAACTTGGGCAAGTCCATGGCCTCTCTGACCCTCAGTTCTTCATTCGTAAAATGAGGAATTTGGCCTTAATGGCTTCTACAATCCTAAATCCATAATCCTATGACCCGAGGTGTGTAACAAAGCTCATGTGAAATTGGGCTGCAGGAGTGAAGACATGATGTCCAGAAGGAGGGAGATGACAATCCCATGACATGCAGCCCTGCTTAGGTCACAGCTAGATTATTGTGGTTAACTCTGATTGCCACATTTTAGGAAGAATATTGGCAAGCTGGAATGTGTTCAGAGAAGGTGAGAAGACCAGAGCCCCTGCTGCATCAGAATAGGTTGAAGCAGGGATTGTACTGAAACCAGCCTGAACTGGCTGGGGAGAGCTGATTGTTAAATTTTCAGAGTAAGCATTTATACCTGGGAAACCAGCAAATGCCACAGATCAGGGCTCAATTAATTATTTTGTTGATTGTCTAGACTTAAGAAAGTGAGGGAGAAAATGTTAATGATGCAGATTAAATTTAATAGTATGTCAGTGTAGATAGATAATGCTTAAGAGAGCCTGATGTTAAATATTTTACTAGCACACTCATGAGTTGAAGAAACTAGGGATATTTCACAGGGAGAGAAGAAGACCTGGAGGGCTTAGCTATCTTCATGTATGTAAAGTGTTGCCATATGGAAGAGGGAGGAGATTTGTTCCATCTGGCTCCCATGGGTGGAAATTGAAGAAAGGCCAGTTTAGGTGTGGAAAAACTCCCTAGCACTAATGACTACTGTTGTCTCCAAGTGGAAGAGGCTGTTTCAGGAGGCAGTGAGTGTCCTATAGCTAGAAGTCTTTGGACAGAAGTTATATGATGTGTGAGGCATGTTGTGGAAGGGGTTCCTGTTCAAGGCCAGGCTGGTCTATGAAGCCCCTTCTGGCTCCCAGATTTTGTGAAATGACTTGTCTAAGGTCACATGGTGACAGCATGATAGAAACCTACAAAAGTCCAGCATTGGGTAGATCCTAAAGCAGTCATCCAACTGATGCTTCAGGTAAAAAGAGGTGATATCAATGCCTTACACTGAGACCTCATGCAGTGTCCCTTTCCACTTCACATGCTTCAGGACTAACTTTGGGAAGCATTCTTCCTCTCACTTCAGAGTCCTGTTAGTTTTGCCCCAGCTCAGGTTATTCTCCCAAATGCAGATATATAGGTTTATATATTTATTTAGGAATATATACATATATGTGTGTGTATCCACATATCATTTAGGATCATAGATTTAGAATGGAGAGGGACAGTAGAGGTCACTGAGTGTAATCCTTTTATTCCATAGATGAAGAAATTGAGGCAGATAGAGGGCAAGTGAGTTGCCCAGGGTCACATAGCTAGTACAAAATGTGAACTTAGGTCTTTCTGATGCCAGGTCCATTGCCCTATCTACCATAGCAGGCTCTCTCCTCTGCTACTGCAACTATTTCCAAAGAATAGATAAATAGCTAAATTATTTCAAGATGGCATTTTTATCATTGTTTCTAGAGCTTTCTGATGGCAGCTCCTCCTCCTCCTCCTTCTCGTTCTCTATCTCTCTCTCTCTCTCTTTACTCTTATCTTTTCCCCTTTTCCCTCTACTTCCACTTCTCCCTCTTCTCCCTCCTACTGTAAGTCACAGACAAATAATTCTGTTCCAGGTATTTAACCTTACTTTTTTTCTCTTTGGCCTATTAGGCATGATTTGTTCTGCTCGGGAGTCACCAGCACCAGGCAGGCCATCTGTGAGCAGGTGAAGTCAGCTGTGAGTAATTTTTAAGAAGTCATTTGTTTTCCGGCAAGTGTAAGCCAGGGGGACTCATCCTTCGTTAAATTTCCAGTTTAGAAAAGCAAATCTGACAGTTCCAGTCTTCTGACTTCAGATTTACTTGATTCATTGATTTCCTATGAAAGCAGCTTAGGCCCAGGATGGTGCATATGACTACAAAAGTATCTGTCTGGGTCGCATATCGACAGTTAGCTGTCACCTTTCTGGCCCTCTCTTTGTTCCTTTTTTAAAAATTTATTGTTTTTTCTTTGTTCCTTTTTAAGATGAGTGCTATTGAGTTAGACAATCTCAATTTCTCCTTCCAGCTTTAGCATTCTATGATTCTACCAGATTAAGTCCCAACTCATTAGCCTGGCATTCAAGGCCCCCTACAATCTGTCTCTCACCAACGTTTCCAGATTTATTTTGCCTAAACCAGGGCTACTTACATTTTTTCTGCTCTCTATCCTTTTGAGTTTCGACAACATGCAGTGGCATGATGGCATGCACAGAGCAAAGCTCATGTTATATGTTCAGAAAGTCACATGATGCAACATGAACAAGCATTGCCAGAAACACCTCGGATTCATTACGCCTTTGATTTTGAATTAATTTTTCGTTCTTATGTGTTCAGAATACTTTTACTATTGCCAAATTTTTCACAACCCCCTATGGAGACACAACCCATAGTTTAAGAAGCTCTGAGGTCCTAAACTAATCTGGTCAATCTCTGAATTTGCCTTAACCTTTTCTGCTTCCATGCATTTCCATCTCCTTTCTATGTGTCTTAAATGCCCTTCCCCGCTCTCCCATTGAAATCTTATTTATTCTTCAAAGCTCAGGTTGGTTATCACCTCCTCAATAAAGCCTTCCTACACTCCTATCTAGAAGTAATCTCTCTGAATGCTCATGGTGCCATGTTTGGACCTCCCTAACATTTATACTCTCATTTATGTTATAATTATCCCATGCCATCTTCCCTCTCTAAAAGAATGGAAGATCTCTGGGGGCAAGGATTATTTCTAATTTCTCTTTATATCATTTTCAGTGCTTAGGCAGGCATAATATATATTTGTTGGATTGAATTCTCTAAAAATAAGAGGCAGACCACCACAGAAGTGGAAAAATAAACCCAGCCTCTTCTGAATCTCTCAGTGTTGACTTCATCCTTTTCTGTTTGGCTTCTTATCTATGTTCATTCTGCTTGCTTCTACCTGGTTCCTGGACAGCCTACCAGCGCCATGCCAGGAAACTGAACCACTTCCATCTGAATTGTCTTAGGAAGATTCTGAAGATCACCTGGCAGGATGAGGTACCAGACACTAGGGTCTTTGCTCAAATTAGACTGCCAAGCATTCAAACTGTGCTTAGAGAGTGAAACTCCAATGGGCTGGCCATGATGTTCTAATGCAAAATGTATGCTTGCCAAAAAGACTATTTTATGGAGACTTCACACAGGGCAAGCACTTACATGGTGGTCAGAAGAAATAATACAAAGACACTCTCAAGGTCTCTCTGAAGAACTTTGGAATTGATTGTGTGACATGGGAAACACTGGCACAGGACCATTCAGCATGGCATGCCCACATCAGAGAAGGTGCTGTGCTCTATGAGCAAAGCAGAATTGAAACAGCTCAAAGGAAACCCAGGATGTGCACATTTAGAGTATCCACCCCAACTGTTCACATGGACTATTTGTGCCCAACCGGTGGTAGAGCATTCCAAGCTCATATTGGTCTGATCAGCCACAGTCAGACACGTTGAAACTTGACTCTAACCTAGCGAGGTTATTTTGGCCCTCTTTGAGAATGGACAACAACCAACCAACCAACCAACCAGTCTTATCTATGTATAGAGCAGGAATTTGATTACTTTGGAAACAACCGAAGTGCCTTCTGTTAGCAAAGATCTATATCATGTGTGACTACAAAGGTGCCTTCTACCAGATTCATTCCCTGTTCCTTCTTCTTATCTCTATTTTGTCATGCAAAATGCATGTCAACATATAAGGTGTTTGCTTGAAGTGGGTTAGTTTGCACTACAATCCCTTGACATTTCTTTGATCATGCATGCAAATCTCAATTTGTTTTCTGTATTTTTCCACTTTAAACATGACAGGCTAAGAAGTTTGGGTGCTATTTGGTATGTAGTGGGTTTAATAATAAGTTGTAATTTTTTTGAGGTCAAACAGATGCGGGGGCATCTAAGTGATAAAGCAGATAGCAAGCTAGTCTTGGAGTCAGGAGGACCTGAATGCTACAGATACTTACAAGCTGTGTAACCCTGAACAAGTCAGTTAGCCCTTTTTGCCTCAGTTTCCTCATCTGTGAAATGAACTGGAGAAGGAAATGGCAAAACACTCTAGTATCTTTACCAAGAAGACCCTAAATGGGTTCATGGAGAGTCAGATGCGACTTAAATGACTCAACAACAAACAGATGATAAGGCAGGGTCTGTATATGAGGTCATATGTCCCAACTCCACATTCAGTATTTTTTCTGCTATTGGTATAGGAACTAGACCTCCCAGGGTTGCTGTGGAGATAAAATGAGATAATATTTGTAAAGTGATTTGCAAACTTAAAAACTATATAACTGCTAACTATTATTATTAATATTCTTATTATGATTATGATTACTATGCCAGACTGTGTCTGGGTAGAATGTAGACAGGTAGAGGAGAGAAGGCAGTCCAAAAAAGGGGAACAGGCACAAAACAAAGGCAGAGAAAAGTGAAAAGCACAATGGATACTTGGGTCACCCATTGGATGCTTGGGTTGGTTGGATTAAATGGGAGGATCAAATAGGAAAAGCCCTAGGGAGAGCATGGCCCATGCCATCACCTCCTGGAAGTGCTATTTACTGATTCCTTGGGCCCTGATGATATCCTGTTGATGTGATTCAAAATGGGCTTCCCTAAGGGAGAGCTACAAGGAAGCAGGGAATCAGAGAGAAAATGGAGGCCATAATAATAGAATCACTATTTAGATTTAGAGCTGGGAGGGAACTTAGTTTAACCTTTTAGTTTTTACTGAGGCCCAGTGAAGTTAAGTGATTTGTCCAGGGTCACAGTGACTGAGGTGGTTTTTGATTCCAAAACAATTATATTTTCCATTATATCATGCTGCTTGAGAGCAGCCAGAAACAGGGTTGGATGAGTAGAAGGGGCATCTGGGATTTGAATCACTGAGTCATAGAATATCAGAGTTGGGAGGAAGGTGCTGTAAAGATCATTCACAATCTGGTCCAAACTTCTCATTTTATAAATAAGAAACAGAGGCCTAGAGAGGGAATCTAACTTGTCCTAGATCATATATATAGTTGGAGTAAATGGGACAAGGATCCAGGCTCCTGACTTCAAGTCCAGAATTCAGTTTGCCTGGGGGTCTGTGGAGTAGCATGGAATTTTGTCCAGGGAAGCAAAGAGATGCAGGGAAGACAAGTCTCAGATCTCCTCCGCTGCAGTTTTGCTAATTTGACTCCCTACTAGAACTCAGCAAGATATTAAAAAATCCTCAGGGTCCTAGCACAGTGGAAATTGGCCTCAGTGGGGAAGAGGAGATACAATCCTGACATAGGTCTGTGTGCCCTACAACACTAGAGCATATTTGACATCCAGACAACCAACAAGCATTTATTAAGCTCTTACTATTTGCCAAACGCCATTTAAGTGCCAGGGATACAGAGAAAGGCAAAGACAAGGTTCTTGCTATCGAGGGGCTCACGTTCTAATGCCACTGGTTGCTTATCCTCTATCTATGGTCCTAGCATGCCTCTTAGCACACAGACAAGAGAACACTTTGCTGCAACCCAAATTATGTATGCCAATATTTGGCTAAATTCCACCCAAATAACGACTGTTAGAGTGTTTCTCAGAAACAAAAATGATGAAATTCTTTTCCTGGGTCTTTAGGGAGATTCCTATCCCCAACCTGTGCTCTCAAGTGAACAGATTAGGGGTAGCAGATCCAAGTGGTCAGTCCCCAGGAGGTTTTAACCAAAACTGTCCAATTAAACACCAAATAATCACAAGGACAGGGCTGCATCTATGTGAGAATCTTGAAGGCAATTTTTTTTGTAACTGTATGGTAATGGGAACAGAATCTGGTCCTATGATTTCATCAGTGTAGGGAGATCATAAAATCATAGCTTTAAGGATGGAAGGGACCTTGGACACCATTTAATTCAGCTCTCTTATTTTACAGATGAGGAAGACGAGTCCAGGATGTTAAGTGACTCGCCCAGGGTCATATATCCAAGATGTATGTGAGAAAGGACTTGAAGCCAAATCATCCTCATATCACAGTTGGTTCTCGATCCATACAACCACTCTGCCTTACTTTTAGGTGAGCACAGTTTACTAGTTTATGTATGTATGTATGTATGTATACATACATATTAACATGTATATGCACACATATCTACACACATATATACACATAGAGAAACTCAAAAGCATTCATTTAATTCAGATTATTGTTTTTCAGTGCATTATTAAAAATACTAAAAGCTCTCTTACCAATTAATTTGAAGAGTACCATAGTCTCAATAAGTCTTCTAAATGGATACAGAAATTACATCGTTAATATTTTAACAACTCTGTAAACGTTTTTATATATGAGCATATGCAGTGCATGCTGCATTCTTCCAAAACAGCCTTTAGGTGGTGCTGTGGCTATATGAGTCCTCCTGCTCAAAGGTGACCCATCTGAGGCACGTGGGGGAAGCTTCCTGGTTGAACTGTATTTTGCAAAGAGGACACTTGTGGCTTCATCATGTTACTCTGCTGATATCAGATCTGCTCTCTATAGAAGTTAAGAGAAATAGCTTTTTGCAAATGCTCGTGATCTGACACACATAACTGCAGCAGGGCAACTTCAGTGAATGAGTACAATGCAGCTGGCAAAGGTTTACAAATTGACTGAACAGGGGAGTTCCCTTCTCAGTAGGCAAGCTATGCCCAGGGGTCTCTCAGGGTGGGAAGTGATTAATGATGGTTCTTAACAGCACCATTTTTGTAGAAAGGTTAAACCAAAGTGACAGGCTGATGGCCTGGCAACTTTATTCCTTGGAGCTGTGGCTCCCCCAAATTTTGACCTTGAAGCAAGGAATATGTTGGGTTTTTCTAGGCCTGGGACTCCCACTCCCTTGGATGGTGCCATCTGTGAAACATGTTTTGTGCTGGAAGCAGGTTATAAAGGATGCAGATTTCAGAATCCACAAGGACTTTGATGCTGCCCTCTGGTGGACAGTATCTTTCACTACCACGCTTGGCTGAAAGTTTGTATGTTGACCGGGGGCCATCTCCAGTCATCTGGTGACTTCGTACAGCCCTCCCTCACTTAAATCCAATTCACTTGCAAGGCATGGTATCACCTTCCAGATGTCATGGTCCTCTTTGAGAATGACAGACAAACAGCAACATGTTGATTGAGTACACAGATGAGTCCTTTTTGGGCAGAAACCCCCCAAAATAAGAACAAAAAAAAACCCTTCCATCTTCATTGTTTTTCTGATTAACAAGAGTTTGCTCCCTCTCTTTTCTTCCTCCCACCCTCCCCCAATTAAATGTTAAAAAAGAAAACCTCCGTAACAAGTACAGTCAAATGAAACAAATTCCCACATTGGCCATATCATAAAATATGTGTCACATTCCGTGTTTTAATTCCATCACTTTTCTCGTAGCAGATGGGTAGTATGCTTCATCTTTAGTCTTCTGGAATCGTGATAGTCATTGTACTGATAAAAGTTTTAAAATCTTTCAAAGTTGTTTTTCTTTATAATGTTGTCATGGAATAAATTCTTTTCCTAGCTCTGCTTACTTCACTTTGCAACTGTCCATTTCACCAATTTTTATGGCATGATAATATTTTATTACATTTATACACAATAATTTGTCTAGCCAGTCTCCAATAGGGGACACCTTGTTAGCATCTACTTTTAGCTACCATAAAAAGAGTTGCTGTAAATATTTTTGCAATATGGGTCTTTTTCTTCTCTTTTTGATCTCTTTGTGTTATATGTCTAGTAGTAGTATTGTTGGATCAAAGAATTTTATGTTTTATTGATTTTGTGGGCACAACTCCAATTACTTTCTAGAATGGCTGGACCACTTCACATCTTCTCCAGTAGTATGTCCACTTCCCCATAGCCTTTCTGGCATTTGTCATTACCCTCTTTTGTCATCTTTGGCAGTCTTATTGGTAAAGGTAAAAACCTCAGAGTTGCTTTAATTTGAATCTCTTCAATTATTAACGGATTGAATCATTTTAATATGATTTTGATAGCGTCCTTTGTGTGAAAAAGCCTGTTCATATCCTTCGGTCATTTGTCTATCGGGGAATGGCTTTTATTCTTACAAATTTGAATTGTCTCTTTATATATCTTGACTAATATCAGAGAAACTTGTGAGGTATTATCTTTCTTATGATGTATTAAGAAGAGGCTTTTCTACATTTCTGGTACTCCTCAATATATCTTCCCACCCCCTCTAATTACCATTCTAAATCTGAAAGGGAATTTGCTGTGGTAGATTAGAGCACTGAACTCAATATCAGGAAGACCTGACTTTAAGTCTTGCTTCAGACACTTTCGAGCTATGTGACTCAGGGGAAGTCACGTAAGGCTGAGGCTCTCTGAGCCTCAGTTTCTCCATCTGTAAATAAGGGAATTGGACTTAATATTCTGTAAGGTCCCTTCCAGCTCTACATCTATCCTTTATCATCTCTTCCTTTTTTCAGGTAAACTCCTTGAAAAAGCCATCGACAACTGATGCCTCCACTTCATTTCTTCTCACTCTCTTCTAAACTCTGTCCAGTCTGAATTCTTATTTCATTACTCAACTGAAACTGCCTCTCCAAAGTTACCAATGAAAATTTCTTACCTGATATAATAGATTTTTCTCAATTCTGTTTTGCTGGATCTTATTCCATGTCACACCCACTAATTCTGGCTATACCCTAAGAATCTGTCTTGAGACCTCTTTTCTTTTCTCTTTACACTCTCACTAAGTCACCACATTATCTCCCATAGGTTCAATTATGAACTCAATATGGATGATTCTAAACCCTCATCTCTCTCCTGTGCTTTAGCTCGGCCATCACAAACTGCCTATTACACATTTTAAATTGTTTAAAACAAAATACATTATTTTCAGCCCACCCCTAATTCAACCCTATCCTGGACTTCCATGTCATGTCAAGGGTACCAACATCTGTCCAGTCATCTAGGTTCATAATTTTAATGTCAGCTTAAATTCTTCACTCTCCTTCACTTGATAGGGCTGGTCAGTCTCCAAATGTTGTTGTTTCTACCTCCACAATAGCTTTTAGATATGTGTTTCTCTCTCTATTCACATGGCCACCACCCATTTCAGGAATTATTTATCTCTCACCTGTACTATTGCAACATCCTACTATTTGGACTCCTTGCCTCATCGTTTCCCATGCCAACGAGTCCTTCGCTCCGCTCCCAAAATGATTTTTTAAAGGACAGATCTGACCATATCACTTGCCTTCCTACAAATTCTAGTGAGTCCCTATTACTCCTAGGATGAAACATAAATTCTTGTTTCTGGATGTGATCATTAAAATCTGGGCTTTGTCAAGATCAGCTACAAAAGTGAGAAAAATGAGACATTAATGCATTGTTGGTGGAGTTGTCAATTTCTCTGTGTAGAATGGATCCTACCCTGTTTATTTCATTAACCATGCTAGGTTATGTTCCTACTGACTCTCCATATCAGCTTCTGTTGGCAAGTCCTACCTCTGGATCAGAACAGACTCTTGACTGCTCCCCAGCACCAAGGCTATAAGCCCAAAATGATGCAAGGACCCAGGCTGTGAAAATCTGCCTTGCCATGCTTACCTTATTAGGTTGGCACTATATTCTTTGACCCTTGGCAAGGAAACTCACTTCAGAGAAACAAACTATGTGTCTGATCCACACCTGGGTGACAGGCCAGTATGCGGTAGCCCAAATATAAGGTATGACCCTACCCCATCTAGCAGTGTTCCTTAGCATCCAGGCTATTTGCTAGTCAGGGGCCAGCCAATGAGATCATGGGCTCATAGATTTAGAACTAGAAGGGAATTTCAAGGTCATCATATCTAACTCTCTCTTTTTACAGATACAGAAACTGAGGCTGAGAGAGGCTAAGTGACCTGCCCATGGTTGCACAACTAGGAAGTAACGTGAAGGAGATTTTGTTCTTTAGATGTTTGATAGAATTCACTTGTAAATCCATCTGGCTCTGGAGATTTTTTCCTAGGGAGTTTATTGATGGCTTGTTCAATTTCTTTTTCTGAGACGGGTTTATTTAAGTATTGTACTTCCCCTTCTGTTAATCTGGGCAATTTATATTTTTGTAAATATTCATCCATTTCACTAAGATTGTCAAATTTATGGACATACACTTGGGCAAAATAGTTCCTAATTATTATTTTAATTTCCTCTTCATTGGTGATGAATTTACCCTTTTCATTTTTGATACTGGTAATTTGGTTTTCTTCTTTCTTTTTTTAAATCAAATTAACCAAAGGTTGTCTATTTTATTGTTTTTCCCCATAAAACTAGCTCTTAGTTTTATTTATTAGTTCAATAGTTTTCTTAATTTCAATTTTATTAGTTTCTCCTTTGGCTTTCAGTATTTCTAATTTGGTATTTAGTTGGGGATTTTCAATTTGTTCTTTTTCTAGCTTTTCAGTTGCATGTCCAATTCATTGATGTGCTCTTTCTCTATTTTATTCATGTAAGCATTCAGAGATATAAAACTTCCCCTAAGAACTGCTTTTGCGACATCCTATAAGTTTTGGTATGTTGTCTCATTATTGTCATTCTCTTGGATGAAGTTAATAATTGATTCTATGATTTGTTCTTTGTCCCACTCATTATTTAGAATTAGATTATTTAGTTTCAATTAATTTTTAGTTTATCTTTCCTGAATTTCTTTGGACCTGAAAATTGAAAATCTCAAATGCCATGTCTACACACTGCCTGCCCTCTCCTTTTCCCCATCCTTTTCTATTTCCCCAAAACCCCACAACTTAAGTGACAAAATTATCTGGACCAAACCTTGTCAGATAGCAAGTCTGGGCCCCACTTGGCATAATTGGTGGTGTGTGGTACTTGGAGTCAGGAAGGCTCGAGTTTGAATCTCACCTCTCGTACTCTCTAACTGTGTGACTCTAAATTATATGACTTCTCTTAGCCTATGTTTTTCAGTCATTTCAGTTGTGTCCAGTTCTCCATGACCCCATTTGGGGTTTTATTGGCCAAGATACTAGAGTGTTTTGGCATTTCCTTCTCCAGTTTCATTTTACAGATGAGGAAACTGAGGCAAACAAGGTTAAATGACTTACCCAAGATTACCTTGCTAGTGTCTGAGGATGGATTTGAACTCAAGTCTCCCTGACTCCCGATCCAGCACTTATATCCACCTAGCTGTCCCAGCTTTAGTTACCTCATAAGTAATATGAGGATAATAGGGTTGTCGCGAGATTCAAAGGAGACAATACACAGACAGTGCTTCACAAAACTTTAAGTACTATATAAATGTCAGTCATTATTAGTGCTACTGGAGGGATCCTGTCCAATAAGGGAGAGTACAAACAAAAGGCAAGAAGTTGAATTTTTGAAAAGCTGAAAGGATAAACATATAAGGAAAGATGGAAAGGATAAGTTTGGCAAGACAGCAGCCAGAGTCCATTCTCAGTAAGAGAGTTCCAACTCAAACTATAAAACTTTCAGAGATTGCTCATGTCCAAACATGGTAGTAGCATAGAGCATCGAGCAGCATTAAAACCATTTTTATTAAAATAATAACTGCAGAAGCCTTGTATAGTGGATAGAGAGCCAGCCTGAGAATCAGTAAGACCTGGGTTTAAGTCTCATCTCTCTCTACTGTACTGGTTGTGTGACCCTAGGCACATTTTTTAACCTTTCAGTGCTTATTGGTGAACTTGTGAACTGATCCAACCATTCTGGAGAGCAATTTGGAGCTATGCACAAAAGCCTACAAAACTGTGCACACCCTTTGATCTAGCAATACCACTATTAGGTCTGTATCCCAAAGTGATTTTTAAAAAGGGAAAACGACTTATTTGTACATAAATATTTATAGCAGCTCTTTTTGTGGGGACAAAGAACTGGAAAGGGAGGGGATGCCCATCAATTGGGGAATGGCTGAACAAGTCATGGTATACGATTGTGATGGAATACTTTGTGTTATTAGAATTGATGGGCAGGATGATTTAAAAAAAACATGGGAAGACTCACACAAACTGATGCAATGTGAAGTGAGCAGAACCAGGAGGATATTTTACCCAGTAACGGCAATACTGTATGCTGATGAATTGTGAATGACTTAGCTATTCTCAGCAGTATAATGATCCAAGAAAATTCCAAAGGATTCATGATGAAAAATGCAATCTATCTCCAGAGAAAGAACTGATGGGCTCTGAATGCTTACTATTTTTTCACTTTTTTTATGTTTTTTTTTCCCTCTGTGTCTTCTTTGACAATATGACAAATATGGTAATATGTTTTGTGTGACTGAACATATGTAATCTATATAAAATTGCTTATTGTCTCAGGGAAGGAGGAGGTCAGGGAGGGTGGGAGAAAATTTGGAACTCAAAATTTAAGAAAAAGAATATTAAAATTGTCTTTACTATTTTACTATTTTTAAAAAAAAAAAACACCTTTTAGTGCTCTGGGCAATGCTCTAAGACTATAAGTTTCAGAATATTTTCCTATGAGCATTGGAAGGGGGAATTTCCTCAACAGGATTCCCCTACGCCAATGAAAGCCCAATTCTGGACAAAATACAAATACAACTAAAACCTACAAAGCATCATTTTGGGGTTGAAAGTGAGTTACTTCTGTAAGGATTTTAGACCAGGTGCTTGTTTTTAGTGGATTGTATTTATTATATTTAGGGAGCGGGGTATGTCAGGTATACATTAATAAAGCCCATGGTAAATGATAAAGGGAAAATAGCTCCTGTGGTGTCTCAGGAGAAGGGCTGAGGGAGAATGGGAGATGTAAGCAAAAGGAGAGACTGAAAGAGGGGAAAGAAAGGGGAAAATCTCAATTCATTGGCAGAAGGTGGTCCCGATGAAGAAAGATATATTCTGTCATAGGAGATTGTATTAGTAAGACCAGATTCATGACCTCGAGGATGACCACGAACATACCTGAATGGTTCAGAATCACAAAGTATAAGAAATTCTCTAGGTAGAAGGCAGAGGAAGTACAGCATTTATTTAGACTCCAGAGGATAAAATCCCAAGACTAGTAAGTCCAATTCGATATAGCAGTAATTGTATTCCAAAACCAGTAAGCCCACCTCAATGTAGCAACAAGGAAATTATAACACAGTATTATAGCTAGAAACCAAGTAATCCCATAACTTTCCCCACTGCTAGGGCCTTCCTGTAGACAATCACTCATAAATCCTAACTCTTCACTCTGTAGCTCTGTTGACTCCGAGGTCCTGTTCCTTCTCCTTGGGCTGAATTCCTATTCCTGTAGCTCTCTGCAGATTCTGCTGCTCTCAGTTCTGGGCTCTCTTTATATACAGTTCTAGCTACCATCTGATTGGTTAGAACTAAGCTCTCTGATTGACTGAATTCATGATTGACTAGAAATCAGTGTACATACCATTGGCTCCGGTCTTAGCAACTCCCCTTAGGGCCCTGAGGGCTTCATGCCCAAATTGGCTTAGTACCTAGTAAAAAGTAGAGGCTTTAGACCTACTTACAAAGATATAATCAAGCTTTCCCACCTAGCCCCACCTGAGGCCTATTGAATGAGTGGGGAAGATCTTTGATCCCATTAACACTACAGAGATGGGGACCTTAAATGCACATGATCTTCAGGGATTTGATGCTGAGAGAGATCACTATCTCTGAGGGACTGTTATGCCTCCACGGAAATCACCCTGATCAAGGAGGATAATCAGAGCTCCCTGGGGCAACTCACTTCAATAAGAGTGGATGGACATAGATCCAGAGAGGATATTTTATGGAGAGGCAGAAAAAATCATTATGGAGAGGGCAAGATATTTTAATGATTTTCATCAGGTACACAGGGAAATTTTTACTGTAGAGTAATATTTCTATCCTCTTATCTCCTGCAGGAATTAATATGTCTAAGAGAGAGGCACAACAGAAAAAAAGAAGGGACAGCATCTACAGGGCAATTAAACGAAAGCTATTTAGAAAAAGGAACTCAAACTAGTTATCTAAAAAGCTTTAATTCCACGAGGAATTATTGTTTTTGTTGTTCTGTTGTGTACAACTCTTCATGACCCCATGGACCATACTGTCTTTGGGGTCTTCTGGGCAAGGATAGGTTTGCCATTTCCTTCTCCAGCTCATTTTACAAGTGAGGAAACTGAGACAAATGGGGTTAGAGGACTTCCCCAGGGTCACACAGCTAGTAAGTGTCTGAGGCCAGATTTCTACTCAGGAAGATGAGTCTTCCTGACTTCAGGCCCAGCATTCTATACACTGTGCCATCTAGCTGTCCCTTCTGTGAGCAATACAGACTCTAAAAAAGGAATTAATAAATATAAAGAATATGAAACAAAGAATGCAGGTCTAGAATAGAAATAAAGGGAAGAAAACTGATGAAGAGAATGAAGGAAAGAAATCCTTTTTAGAAAAAGGTGTGGAAACTGAAAAAATAACACACAAGAAATTTAAGAGAAGAAGAAAGGAGATTTTCCTTAGCTGAGTGGGAAAAAAAGAAAGGAAGTATTTGATAAGTAGATAAAAGGAAGAAAGAAAAAATAATAAATTAAGTAAAACTCCAGAACTATGAGAAAGAGTGACAAGTGGAATGAAAACTATAGGGTGAGACGAAGAAAGCTGGTAGGGATAGAGCTGCCTTAAAGTAGGTTAAGTAAGGCAGGTACGTCATACAGTGGAAAGAGCACTGGACCTGGAATCAGGAAAATCTGAGTTTAAATCCAACTTCAGACACTAGCAGTATGACTAGCAAGTCACTTAACCCCTATTTGCCTCAGTTCCTCATCTGTAAAATAGATACATACTGGAGAAAGACATGGCAAACCACTCCAGTATCTTTGCCAAGAAAACCCCATGGATGAGTCTATGGGGTCATGAAGACTTGGACATGACTGAATGATTGAATAATAACAACAGCAGCAACAGAAAAACTGAGATAATGTACTATTTCAAAGTACAGGGGAAGAGAGAAAAAAGAATCTTAATCCAGAAAAAAAAATAGAAACCAATGGAGGAAAATACAAACTTAACTTTTATAACTTTAAATGTGAATGGATTACAAAATCCGACAAAATGAAAGACAGTAACAGATTAGATGAGAAAACACTACCTATAATCTGTTGTATATGAGAAACATACCTAAAAAAACAAAGACATACACAGAATAAGAATAAGATGCTGGAACAAAAATTAGGTAAATATTAAGTGAATAAAAAAAAACCCAGTAATTGCAATCAAAGAGAAAAAAACTCACAAGATAAAAAGAGGTTAAAAAGACACTACATTATACTCAAAGGAACAATAGATAATATAAATATTAATGATACAAATATTAAACATATATTCCACATACCTGAGCATCTAAATTCACAAAAGAAACATTAACTTAATTATAAGACACAGGCAAGTAATGCAATAATATTATGAGATTTGCGGGTCTCTCTATTAGTTTTGGATAGATTTAGCAGAAAGATAAGCAAAAAGGAAAATACAGAATTGAACAAATTGCTGGAGAAACTAAAAGAAAAGACATATGATATTTAAAACGTGGAATTGTTAAAGAATATACCTATTTTTAGTACCACATGGAATTTTTGTAAAAACTGACCTCTTATTAGGACATAGAGATATTGCAAATAATTGTAAAATGGGGTGGTAGGGAGGCCAAATGCAATCCTTACAGACCATAACTCAATATTTCAAGAACTATATCAAATGGCAGCAAGGAAAGGGAGTATATTTACTCCCTGTGTTTATTGAGAAAACTGATAGAGTTTCTTGTTGCGTATATTGCTAGCTTTGGGTTTTTCTAACTTCTTAATATAAAAAAACACTCCATCTTCCCTTTTATCTACCATGATATTTTTAAATAAGATATAACATTTTAGAGCCATATCCTACCCACCTTACCACATCTCAGAGCCACATCAAAATTTACTTCCTCGCAATAAGATCTTTAGTTCTGGTTAGTACTTGCACCTTTTGCAATTGTATATAGACATCTGAAACCACAGACTTTTTTATTGTTCCTTCTCTTTCTCTACATCTTACCACCTCTTGATATCATCTTCAAGTCTCTCCTCCTCTATTCTATTCTGTTCACTGATGAAGAGGTAGGTAGTCCTTCTCCTCACCAAGATCAATCCCTCTAAACACACCCTTGATCTCCCCTCCCTTATTCTCCAGAAGATTGTTCCCACAATCATTGCCCCCCAACTAATCTTTAATCTCTTTATACCTACAGATTCCTTCCCTACTGCTTATGAACATGCCTAAGTATCTCCCACTGTAAAATAAAACAAAACACCAAAATAAACCAAAATAAGCAAACAAAAAACCCTCACCATACTGTACCCTCTTTTATATCCTCCTAGCTTAGCCAGAAAACAGCTTTCCATATTTTTTGTCTCCATTTCACTTCTTAGTTGCATCTCAGTCCTTTGCAGTATTTTTAACCTCTTCAGGCCACTGAACTTGAACTCTCTCCAAAGTGATATCTTAATTGTGAAATCTGATGTTCTTTTCACTGTCCTGATTTTTCTTTCCTTTTTTGCAGCATTTGACACTGTTGACTACCTTCTCCTCCTATATACTCTCTTTTCTCTGGATTATCATGACACTGAACTTTCTTGATTTTTCTGCTTCTTCTAAGTCTCCTTTGCAAGCACATCATCCATATTAGGTGCTCTCTCTCTCTCTCTCTCTCGCTCTCTCTCTCTCTCTCTCTCTCTCGCTCTCTCTCTTTCCTCACTGTGACTATCAGCTCCCATGGTTTAAAGATTTCTATGAAAATGCCTTTCGGATCTATATATCAAGCCCTAGTCTTTCTCCTGAGCTTTCAGTCCCATACCAACTGCCTACTGGACATTTTGTCTGCATATGAATCATCAGAAATGGTCATCCATCAGGTTTGACATATATCAGGAGATTCTCTATAATATCTTCAATATATGTCCCAGGAAGAGAGCTAACCTATCTATTATTAGGTTAGTAAATTATAGTATAATATTGTTAGTATATCACTGAGATATTTTTATTAGTCTCTCTATTGAAATGAAGAGCCTGGGTATGCTTTGGGGGTGTCTCACTTATCTGGCTCAATGCCTACACACACACACACACACACACACACACACACACACACACACACAGAGGAAATCTCTAACTCTCCTTACAAGCACACAGTTTTCCAAAGCTGATAACATGGACAGTTGTTTTATTTCTAGGCTAATGGAAAGACATTGAAGTGGCATCTAAATTAACATAAAGTGATGCACCCTTCCACAGGGACCTATCTACCCTTCTCTCAAAGACATATATAATCGTCATGATTTATAATAATGCTCAGATAGGTGTTCAGACAGAAATAGTCCATTTTCTCCTCTGTGTCCCCTCTTTCTGGGCATCATCGATTGTGTGCAGTTACTCTCACTGATGCTGCTTCCCCATTTCTTCTTCCTGTTGCTTTCTTCTATAGTTCTGTTGTGACTGTCCAACCATCTGTGGTGGTCATATTTTCTTCTGTCTTTTTCAATTCCTGCTTCATGAGGGTATGTAGGGTAGTTACCTCATACCTCTTTCTTACAGGGCATGTGAACATCTACTCATGCTCTGGACTGGCTTGATCACTCTAATCTGCTCCCACCCTAGCAGGTATAGGTTCCCAGAGAAGGGCCACCTCCGTAAGGTTACACTCAAACTTCTCAAGGTAACCTTGTTGTGGAGGAACATATCACTCATTGCTTCAGCTCCCAAGTTCCCACTAATATGCTTCTATTTGCACAAAACTAACAATATGACACTTTTAGATCTTAACTATAACCACAATACTTAACAATAAGGTAAAAGAAATAATAATAACCCTATAGATAATCATACATTAAAACAAAGGCAGGAAGAATAAAATCATTAAATCCATACATAATAACTCAGCCCACACCCTCCCACTTAATGTATTTGGTATTTGTGGGGGAGAATGGGCACAAACACAGAAACGTGTCAAGGAGAACTAGAGTGAGGAAAACCTATGTGCTCAGGGTAACTCACAACACTGGAATTGTAAATGTCTCCATTGTAGGAACTATCTATGAAAGTTCATTGATAAACAAATCTGTGTTGAACAGATGTTTTTACTGTTAAGTGAGTTTATTCACGACACCTTACTGGGCCTAATGGGTAAGTTAAAGTAGTCAATGCGTGGAGTGGCCTCTCTGGTTTTATGCTTCCACACTGTTCTTCTGCTCAGATGTACTTAGTCTTCAACAGCAAATAAACTATCCATCACTTCCTCATTGAAACTTTGCTGATGAAGTTCTGAAATCTGTTTTTTCACATCTCTTATTTATCTTTCTGGATTCAGACTCTACTTGGAAGTCTTCTCTGGGAACGGACCCAATCTTAGCTTATGGTGGGTAACCAAATTCTCATTTTCTATCTATGAGAAAATAAATAATGTTCATCATATATCAAAGACCAGTTCTGGCATATATGTCATTCAAACACACTACAGCTTGTTACATTCAAAAAGCAATAACTGTCTCAGATCTCTGAGTCAGAGTAACTATTTAACTTTGAATTCTGAGCACATCTATCTCCCAAACAAATGAACTGCCAAAGCACACTTAAACTCTGCAACAAATTGTTGCATATGAAGGGTTGTACCTTAAAAAGACAATACCCTACACCATTGTGCTTAATAAGCTGAAGAATCCTGATTCATGTAGATTTCAATGAGATATCAAGATAGCATCCCCAATGAAACTGTTCTAAAGGATCAGTACTTGAATAACATGGGAAATATGCATCAATTATAGAGCATTGATTTTTTAGAAATAGGAGTTTTGCCTGACAGTTAGCCTGACAGATGAATACAGGAGAATTCTAATGCCTTTGTTTTCAGAAAAATAAACACTGAATATATTCGCATAAGTATAGTGATACTGACATCTACCTAGTCCTTTTCATCTTTAAAACTCTTTATAGCTCTCCAACGGTTCTTTCATCCTTTGACAGCATTGCAAGAAACCAATTATTAAGTCAGCTTTTGGTGGGCAAGTCACATAACACTGTGTATCTGTTTGCCCTGCAGCTACAGAAAGAGACAATGTCAGAGCCAAAAATAAAATTTAGCAATCTTAGTCTCCCTCCTCAGACTAGAAATAAAATAGAGAAATACCAATTTTTAACACTTATTCATTGTTCAAACTGCCAGGAGGAGTGTTTTTTTTCATTTCATTTTTATTTGATTTGTATTTTTTTGTTTTAATTTAACCTTTCAGATAGTCATGTTCCTAATGCCAATAACCATGTATGGTTAGCCAGTTCTGGAGAATGTTGACTTAATTTACTTTATTAGCTGTGGAGAACAGGCTGTAGAGCCTAGAGGAAAAACAGGTGGCTCAGAAGAATTTGTGAGTTGGTGAATTTGGGGCCCTTTCCCCAAGCACTCTTACAGACCCTTCTTTGTCATAGTCGCCACCTTTAGTTAGACAGATGGCCTAAGATATGGTCAGAATGCCAGATGGTTTCCATGGTGTTTTCTAGAGAGTGTCATTGTGTCCTTGGTGATGGAAGGTTTAGATTCCTGGGTAAGGTCATCCTAGGATTTAGAAGATTCCAACTGCAACTCATCCAGATTGCCATCCATTCAAACAAACAATTTTCGAGCATAAAATGTGTATAAAACAGTCACTTAATGTTGGTACTATGGTATGGGAGGGGAGGAAAGAGAAAACATAAAAAGGAGAAATTTCTTTTTCAAAAGAGTATATTTTAACTGAGGCACTAGGTTAAATATACAAGGGGAAAAAACTAATACCTAAAACAATATATAAATTCCAAATAACAGTGCAAACTATATACCTAAATGCTTAGGGAACACACAGCAAGCACCAATAAATATTTTTTTTTGGAGGGAAGAAGGCAGGGCAGTTGGGGTTAAGTGACTTGCCCAAGGTCACACAGCCAGTAAGTGTGTCAAGTGTCTGAGGCTGGATTTGAACTCAGGTTCTCCTGACTTCAAGGCCGGTGCTCTACTCACTGCACCACCTAGCTGCCCCCCAATAACTATTTTTAATTTAATTTTTTACTATTTTTTATTTTTAAAATTAAGTTAAATTTTAAAAATTAATTTTTAAATTAATAAATGAAGAATTAGTCATCAGAGTAATGGAAGGACTCTCAGAGGATCAGAATAATTACCCTCACCAAGCCTGTGTGGTTGACATATCTTTGTCACCTTCACTCATGAATAAAAATGGTTACAGAGGATTTCTTACCCACTGCTAAAAAAAGATGGGTTAATGAAGAGTGGTAAGACCTTAATTCTAAAAAGACAGTAGTATCATGGGATAGGCCAATGGGATTCCTGCCCTCAGAGCGTGTGCTCTGCCTGCTGCCATAAAGAAGCCTGGTGAGTTTGCTCTAGAAGGTTGTGGTGATAAATCATGGAAGGGTCCTGCTCCCCCATTCACAGCATGCACAGGTCTGTTTCCTCCATGACTACATGTAGTCTACTGACTACATGCCTTTTGATTAATTACTAAGCCAGAACTAAGTGTGATGCAAAAGGCACTAACTGGATAAATTGAGGTCTCTCTTTCCTGGTGGTGAGAGTAAGGAATGAACTGCTGTAAGCCTCCAGGTAGAGAGAATTGTAGTAGAAGTGGCAGCACTGAGCTCCTGCTGCCAGCTGCGTGTTGCCCCACTCAGGTCAATACATGGCCACGGACATGGTGCTCACGTTTCTTTGCCTCTCTACATTTGCTCTTTTTCTATCCTAAGGTGAAGGACTGTTAGAGACAGAAGCTAAGACCCTGTGATCTCTGAAAGGTGAGGAGAACCACTGAGTGTCTAGGAACTGGACTCCACACCAAAGTTTTCTGTCACTAGAGCCTGAGAGGTTCTGGAAGGCAAGCTGCTTGACCTTTCTTATTAGTGGACTTTCTCTGAGATAAGTTCTGCTGAAATCCAAGACAATCCCCAAGGATTCATAATGAGAAAAAGTGCTATCTGCCTCCAGAGAAAGAACTGATTTTGTCTGAATACAGACTGAAGCATACTATTTTTCACTTTCTTTTTTTTGAGTCTTTTTGTACAAAACCAATCATATGAAAATGTTTTACATGATTTTGCACATATACCTTATATCAGAGTGCTTACCTTCTCAGGGAGGGAGCTAACGAAGGAGGGAGGGAAGAATAGAATTTGGAATTCAAAACTTTTTTAAAAAATAAAAAATTGTTTTAACATGTAATTTGAGAAAAATAAAATACTATTTTTAAAAAGACTTTAAAATAAATAATTTTTAAGAGAGATAGAAAGGTAGAAAGAGGGGAAGGAGGGAGGAAGGGAAGGAGAGAGAGAAAGAGAAAGAGAGAAAGATAGAGGGAAGGGGGAGAGAGAGAGAGAGAGAAAGAGAGAGAGAGAGAGAGAGAGAGAGAGAGAGAGAGAGAGAGGTTCTACTACAGGAAGGGATCAACTTTTTTCTCCCTAGCAAGACCAAGGATGATTTGTCCTTTGCGCTTTCATAGATGTCAAGGGGAGAATATAGCTTTTATTTAGTGATGGCCTGCTCAGCCTGCTGAAATCTGTCTACTTTAAACGGCATTAAACAAGCTCCTATGAATAGGCCCTTCTTCTCTTCCAGTTTCTTTCTGAGAGTTCTGTGTCAGCGCTAGTTGAGGCTGTGTGTCTGTCATGGGTGGTTTATTCAACAGCTTGAGAAACCCTCTTTTCAGGAATGTATTATGGGCCTCTTGTGGTTCCTTCTTCTTAGAACACCATGACAGCTCTCTCAAGTTTACTCCCTCTCATCTGTTTTAAAATCTCAGCCTCTGACTATCAACTCCATATTGACATTTCCAGAATTCTCTTATTTTAGCCTTTTAGAAAACACTATTCAAGTTTCCTCATATAGTGATTAAATTCCATGCTAATGAAATGAAAAATCAAAAATTACCACTTTTTTCATATCACATTTTCTCCTTTATGAATTGCTTTGAAAGGGGCAGCCAGGTGGCACATTAGATAGTCAGAAGGACCTGAGTTCAAATCTGGCTTCAGACATTTACTAACTATGTGACCCTGGGCAAGTCACTTAATCCTGATTGCCTCCAAGATAAAAAAATAAATAAATTGCTTTGAAAATTGGCTTCATAAGAATTATAGATTTTGGACTGAGAGGAACTTAGTATAAATCCCAGCTCTGTAATTATGTGACCTTGGGCAAGTTGTTTAACTTTGTAAGGGTTCAGTTTCTTCATCTGTAACAAAAAAGAAAAAGGGGAGGGGGTAGAAGGGAAAGGGGAGTTGGAGAAGAGCACTGTGTCTGGAGTGGGAAGACCAGGGTTCAAATCCTGCTTCTGATGCTTCCTATGTGAGCTTGGGCAAATCACTTAACCTCTATGGGCCTCAGTTTCCTCCTCCATAAAATGAACAGGTGAAACTAAATAGCTTCTAGGACCCCTTCAACTGTAGATCTGTGATCTTGGGACCATCTGTTTTTCTTAACTGTAGCTGTTTACATTTTGAAATCACAGTTCTAGGTAATTACCCTGAATTGCAACAAACATTTATTAGGGGCTTAACATACGTAAGGCACTATTGACACAGTTTGGCAGTTGAATTGCTTATGGTGGGTGAGGGAAAGAGAAGACTTAAGACTGACTCAGAGGGCATGACCATGAGGGACAGAAAAAATGATGGCAATCTCAACAAAAATAGGTCTTAAGAGGAATGGATTTGCTGGGAAGGCCAAGTTCTGCTTTGGATACTGCTGACACATAGTAGGTACTTAATACATGCTTGTTGATTGATCTGCTGAGTTTGAGATGTTTTATGGTTATGGTCATCAGACAGCTGGGGTAGGGGTAGAAAGCAATCAGGATGACATACATAGACTTCCGCATCATCTGCATGGAAATGATAAGTGAACCCAAGAGAGTAGACAAGTTCATTAAGAGTATAAAGAGAGGACTGAGGACAGACCCAATTTGAATGATACAAGATGAATGATAATCCAGCAATGCAGATAAATAAGGAACCATCACAAGTAGGGAAAAAGAAGAAGAAAGGAAATATATCACTGAACCCAATGGAAGAGAGAATCATCTTGAATCTCTTCCCTAAATCCTAAATGAGTACATTCTGATTCGATGATAGGAGAGAAATGCTCACATTCAAAGTAGAAATACTGGAAACAGAAAAACATTCTACAAACCCAAGTTGTGCTTCTTCTACCAGAG
The DNA here is from genome assembly GCF_011100635.1 of Trichosurus vulpecula. Classification (NCBI taxonomy): domain Eukaryota; kingdom Metazoa; phylum Chordata; class Mammalia; order Diprotodontia; family Phalangeridae; genus Trichosurus; species Trichosurus vulpecula. Next base: position 37,028,740 of record NC_050581.1, read on the forward strand.
GACCCCACGTGCCCCTTGTTGTTGTGGTCATCATTCGTTACTTTGCTCTTGAAGAGGACCGATGACATCAAGAGTTTGATGTCTTCGCTTGCAAGTGAATTGGATTTAAGTGAGGTGGAACCATATGTGCAAAGTCACCAGCCTCACTCTTTCCTCCAGCGTCATTGAAGTCCAGTGATGAGACAAAGGTCATGATGCCTGGAGATGGCCCACATACCCCATGGATACAAGAGGAAATGTCATGGAGAAGACTGGTCATTCTCAAAACTAACCTGTACATCTTTACTCTGGATATAGATCCATCTATCGATATTTTTGGACCTAGATTTCTGTTAATGTAAGTTGTCTTATTTGTAGTATAGAGAACAGATAGTAACTTTCCTCTATTCTGTATTCCCACCAGAAAATACTCAGTACATATGCTCCACAAATATGAATTAAACTAATTGAATTGAAGCAAAAAACATTTCTCACCTGAGGCAAGTAGGCAAACTGTTTGCAAGACTGATTTAATTAACTTGGCCTCCTCTGCTTCACTCCTGGCTAGTTAAACATCGATTGAACCTAAACTGTGTAGAGTACATTGTGCTAGAGGCCATCGAGAATACTAATAAAATGAATGGCAGAGTCTCTGCCTACAGAATTCTTCCCATGCAGCTGAATTCATCTTTCTACCTCCATTGGTCATGAGGACTAGAGAATGGGGAGCAGAGATGGCAGTCAGCAAAATGGATTGATCACACAGAATTGGTTCATCTCCAGTCCTTGAAAGTGGGTGTGGTATAGTGCTAGACTTGGAATCAGGAGACCTGGGTTCAAATCCCACCAAAGATGCTTCCTAGCTACGGGACCATCACTAAGTCATTTAACCTCTGTTTCCTCACCTGTGAATTGAAAGGTTTGGTTTCCCTTCCTGCTCTAATGATCTTATGGGAAAGTCTTTGATTCACTTTTCAAAATCTTAGTTTCTTCATCTGTAAAATGGGATGATAATACCATACAGGTTGTTGTAAAGAAAGTGCTTTTCTTTTTTTTCCCACTTCATAGTATTTTGTTTTTCCAAGAAAGTGCTTTTCTACCTGTCAGGAAGTACAGAAATGTGAGATATTGTCACTACTCCTTGTTGCCTGTGCTATTCTCCTCACCCTTCTCCAAACATGAGATCAATCAAGGGGAAATAATAGGAGAGGAAGTAGAATGGGTCTCTGGGAAATATTTGGTGTCTCAGAGTCAGGAGCATGTAGTTATCACTGGCATTGGAACAGGAGGCAGAGGAATGGCCGGATGTAGATGTCTGGCAGACAGTAGGTTAAAGGGGTCTGCTGAGCAATGGCAGGAGAATGCCTGAAAGTATGTGGAAATAAGTATCAATATCTCACTTCTTCTCCTAGGTCCCTCATCTATTGGTTTTCTTGTGCAATCACAACCTATTTCACCAGCCTCTATCCTAGGACAGGATATAAGAGAGAGCCATGACACTCGTCTGGATTACCTTTCTATGACTTGGGCCCTAGCGTCAGGACTCTGTAGAACCAAACTGACTGCATGACTGTCCATTTCTTAACACTTGTAACCCTTCCTGGAGCAAGAGAAAAAGAAAAATGTGGTTTTCTTCCAAGAACTAATTGCACCAATATTTCAATAAACACATTCTTATGAAAGGGAAGTACCTTTTTTTCTGGACTTGATAATATCCCTTGAGATTGATTTCTTTTTCCCTGAGAGAGGTATTATTGAGCAGCAAGATAAAAAATAACTGTTTCTAGCATAAGGGAAGCAGAGGACAATAGGCAGGATTGAGGTAAGGTTTACAAGCAAAATGCTCACTAGACTAGACCCCACAATGGTCCAGATATGTTAGAAACTTGGCCTCCCCAAAATGATCTCAGAAACAGAGGTGCTACAATACTTTTTATATTAGCAAAAAGGAAAAAAAGGAGAGAAAGTAGACGTCTGTCCATTAGGAAATGGCCAGATTGTGTCATGTTAAAGTAATGGAATATTATTGCCCCACAAGAAATGATGAATATGAGGAATTAAGAGAAATGTGGAAGACATGTATGAGAAGTAAACAGAGCCAAGGGAACAAGGAACACGATGATTACAATAATATTATTGAAAAGAACACTAAGGCAGCACACTGAACATTGTGTGATTGTAATGACCTGTCTTGGCCCCAGAGAATAGAGGAAGAAAGGGCCCCCCCTTCCTTTCCTTTGGGGAGCTAGGAGACTATGGGTGCAGAACGTTGCATGTGCTGTCACACATGTTTGCTGTTTCACTTTGGTTTTTTGTTTAACTGTTCTTCTTTATCACAAGGGAAGGCTCATTAGAGATGGGTTTGGGGGGTAGGAAGGGCATACATCAGGAAATGACTAGGTGGGGAAGAGGAGAGAATGCCAGAAATGGAGTCAGGAGACCTGAGTTCGAATATGACCTCAGACAAATGTCTGACCCTAGGCAGGTTGCTTGATCTCTGTTGGCCTCAGTTTCCTCAACTGTATAGGGGGCAGCGATGCCATCTACTTCCCAGGGTTGTTGGGAGGATCAAAGGAAATAATAATTATAAAGCACTTAGTATGATGCCTAGCACATAGTAATCACTATATAAATGTTAGTGATGATGATGATGATGATGAAGGAGGAAAATGAGGAGGAAAATGAGGAGGAGGAGGAGGAGGGAGGAGAAGAAGAAGAAGAAGAAGAAGAAGAAGAAGAAGAAGAAGAAGAAGAATAAGAGAAGAAGAAGTAGTAGGAGGAGGAGAAGAAGTAGAAGAAGAAGAAGAATAAGAAGAGGAAGAAGGAGGAGGAGGAGAAGAAGAAGAGGAAGAAGAGGAAGAAGGAGGAGGAGGAGGAGGAGGAGGGGAAGAAGAGGAAGAAGGAGGAGGAGGAGGAGGAGAAGAAGAAGAAGAAGAAGAAGAAGAAGAAGAAGAAGAAGAAGAAGAAGAAGAAGAAGAAGAAGAAGAAGAAGGAGGAAGAGGAAGAAGAGAAGAAGAAGAAGAGGAGAAGAGGAGAAGAGGGAGGAGGAGGAGGAGAAGAAGAAGGAGGAGGAGGAGAAGAAGAAGGAGGAGGAGGAGGAGGAGGAGGAGGAGGAGGAGGAGAAAACAAAGGGGTCAAAACCTTAATTTTTAAAATGGGGATGCTACACATAAACCACAGATTCAGAGCTAGAGGGACCTTAGAGGCCACAGAATCTCATAATTTGAGAGTATAAAGAGACCTTAGCTGCCATCAAATCCAACCCATCCATGAAAGGAATCCTCATCATGATGGACAAGTAGTAAGTAGACCAGCTTCATGTTGATGAGGTTTCAGGAGAAGGAACCCACCACCTCTCCCAGCAGCCACTTCTACTCATGGGCTGCTCTAGTTGTTCAGAAGATTGTCCTGATAATAAGCTTAAATCTGCCACCTTGTAATATAGAAGACAAAATCCTGGCCCCCTTTTTGGAAATACTAAGAAATGTAATGGAATATTCCTAAGAAATAATAGAAGGGATGGGTTCAAACCTGGTAAGCCTTATTATGAATTCATGGAGGGTGAAGTGAGTAGAACCAAGAGAATAATTCATGCAGTAACAACATCATAAAGACAAACAACTTTGTAAGACTTAAGAATTCTCATCAATGAATTGGCCCACCACAACTCCAGAGGTCTAATGAGGAGGCAGGCTGTTGTTTTTGTTGAGTCACATTAGTCATGTCTGACTCTTTGTGACCTCATCTGGGGTTTTCTTGGCAAAGATACTGTAGTGGTTTGCCATTTCCTTCTCCATACCACTTTACATACGAGGAAAGTGAGGCAAACATGGTTAAGTGACTTGACCAGGATCACACTGCTAGTAAATGTCTGAGACCAGATATGAATTCACAAAATTGAGTTTTCTGATCCCAAGCTCAGCCCTCTATCCACTGTGCCACCTACCTGCCCACCTTCTGACAGAAATAGTTGATGGACTCAAGGTGCATAATGAAACACAGATTATCAGACATGACTAATGACTATGAATATTTATTACAAGATTTTTTGTTTTTGTTTTTATTTTTCATTGGAAGAAAGAGAAAGGAGTGAAAACAAATGCTTGTTAATTGAAAAAAAAATTAAGAAATTAAAAAAACCATTAAAGAGTAATCCTGGCCTGAAGCTGTAGCAACAATGTGGCTAGCAGATACTGGGGTTGCCAGCACACAGAAGGGCTGCTAACATAGTTCTTTGATCTGCTTTTCTAAGGAAAGCAACTTTAAGGGGTTAACAATCTCAGCTTAATCAAACTTAATCAAATCATTCACTTAGTTCAGGGGGAAAAGGTCAGCCTCCTGAAGGTCAGGACAAATACAAACCAAAATTACAAACATTAACAGACAGACCTTGTCTGATTCAAATCGCAATTCATAGTTACCAGAAAAACATCAACATCTATCTGTCTGGGTTACAAAGCCAGGGAGGTTATTTCAATGGCTTGCCCAGAGTCTTGTCGCCCACATTCTTCCAATGAGTGTACCCCCAAAAGTTGAAAGCCTATCTCGGATCTTATATACCTGTCTCAGGACCTTGGGGCACTTGATTACCTCAGTGCTGAGAAGCACTCAAAGAAAGAAAAGCAAAAAGCCCCACCCTGATTACCACTACAGAAGCCTTTGCTTTAGCTGGCAAATTTTCCTCCTCTCATCTCTTCTGATCAGTCCAGGAAGGGCTCCCCGCTGAACTAATTAGGGCAGGATTTGAGAAGGGCAAGAGACCTTTGATCGACCCACCTAAAATTAGTACCCTGTTTTCCTGGGCCCTGAGTGATTAGGATAATGATCTGAAGGAAGTCTCTTTAATTACTTCAATTACTGGAGAAATCTCTTTTGCTCACCAATTGGAAAGCGGAAACCTTGAAGGGAGTGGTCAAAGAGGGATTGAATCTGGGGTGTGCTGGTAAATATTTAACAACCAAAAACAAAAGTATGCAAAAAAAATGGTTTCAAGAGGCCTATAAATTGTGACTTCCAAATAGTTGTGTCAGAGAACTGTCTGAGGGCATGGGGAGATTCTGTCTGGATATTTCTCTAAGCAGGAAAAAATGCTTATATTTAGAATAAACACAAATTAATAAAATTACTTCTGGCTGGCTTATGCCTAAAACACAGAGTACAGAATTTTATTCCATTGTAACTCACCCTATCCTTTGATGTATTTGCCAATTTGTTGGTTTTGAGGTGCATTTCTCTTATTAGTGATCTGGAGCATTTTTTAATATAGTTGTAAATAGTTTGCAATTCTTTTTGAGGATTGTTGGTGGATATCCTTTGACAACCTATCTATTGGGAGGTGGCTTTTAGGCCTACATATTTCTAGTATATTAATTACTTATCCAATATATTTGATACAAGTCCACCGTTGTTGTTTATCCTTCATTTTCAGAGACCAACGACATCACAAAGATAACGTCTTGACTTGCACATGAGTTGGATTTAAGTGAGGCAGTTGCACAAAGCCGTGGGTCTCACTCTCTTTCCAGAGTCATCAAAGTCCAGCAGCAAGACAAAAGTCAGGATGACTGGCAACAGACCAGGATGCAGTAGATAACTGTGGCTTCTTTGATGTCTGACCAAGCTCTAAGTGCTCCACAGCGCCTGCTTCAGCTGCCTTCGTGGTTGTTGAAACAAATTTTTTTCATTCACCCATTCCTTGGGGGGAAGTCTTCACATCCTTGGGGTAGACATCCCCTGTAATTCATCGATTGGTTTAAAGCCTTGTCAGTTATCCTTTCCCTTCTTATTCTAGTAGCAATAATTTTGTTCATGTAAGAACTTTTAATTTTCATGTAATCAAAATTATCCATGTTATCTTTTGTAATCACCTATTTTTGTCATTTGATTAAAATTCATTCTCTAACCCAAATTGTGAAAGATAGTGATCTGATGTTTTTCTAATTCTTTACTGGTATAATCTTTACTATTCACGTCACTATTCATTTTGAATTTATTATGGCATATGATGTAAGATGTTGGACTGAACCTAATTTCTGCCAGACTTCTTTCAGTTTTCCCAGAAGTTCATGAAACATAGGGAGTTTTTCCTAGGTAATTTATGTTCTCAGGCTTATTGAACAATTGGTTATCAAGTTCAGAAATTTTGGAATCTTCCATTGATCTATTTTTCTATTCTTTAATTGGTACTAAATAGTTTTTGATAATGGTCATGTTCTTTTAAAGTTACACCTTTTGTTAACAAATAAATCAGTTACTTATTCATCAGCCTAGATGACTGAGGAGTTAGTTACTAGCCTTAAAATTAATGGCTTTAATCAGAATATAATAGCTAGATGGATAGATGTGTGGAACCTTTATTAAGTGTTTGCAATGTTCCAGGCACTGTGCTAGGTTCTGGAGAAACAAACAAAAGCAAGCAAGACAGTCCTCCCTTCAAGGAGATCATCTTCTAATGGAGAAGTCAATGTATACAGTAGAAAGAGGACTAGGGCAGGCAAAAAAACTCATCTATGCAGAGCCCGAAGATCTAGGAGCTGCAGTTCAAAGCTCTAGCGGGAGCAAGATGAGGATAACAGCAGGGGCAGAAGATGTGATATGGTGATGGCCAAAAGGTGGCATTGGGTAGGAGTGGAGGGAGCAAGTCCCCAATAAGATAAGGCAAAGCTCACCTATCAAAACCCCGAGAACCAGAGGCTGAGCCCAAGATACCATGAGAGAGAGATGAGGATGCTGGCTGGAGAGCACATCACATGTAACCTCAGTGTCTAGTAGGGCCAACAGATGGCTATCATCTTTATCAAGATTTTTGCCTATAATATAGCTTTCTTATAAGCAGGTCAAAGAGCCTTTCTTCATATCTGTGAATTGAGGGGAATCATAGAATATGGAACGTTAGGCCAGGAAGGTACAGAAAAGAATGCGAGCTCCTTAGGACAAGAACCGCTTTGTCCATAATCTGGCACACCACATGGCTAGTAGTAGTTGGTTGATAAATGCTTACTGAATTGATTTGAACAGAGATCATTTAGTACAACCCCTCCCCCCATTATACAAATATGAAAATTGAAAGTTAGAGAGACACAGTGACTTTTCTATGGCTTATCATTAGCAAGTGGCATCCCAAGTAATAATTGGCAGAACTGGGACTCAAGCCCTAAATCTCTAAGTTCAGTGCTCATTTCATCCCAACTGTCTAGTTTGGTACAGGATAAGCAAAAAGGTTCATCTTGTTCCTCTTCTGAACTAACATAGCTTTGTGCCTCTAGGATTGTATTCTCACATTAGATTATGAAATTTGTATGTGTTAGTCAATTCAGATCAAGTGAGATAATAGAAATGAACTGCTTCACCAACATTAAAGCACTATCGAAATGCTAGCTATTATTCGTTGTTATCATTTAATTAAATTTAATTCAATAAATTCTAACTAAGCACCAACTATTTATAAGGCACTCCATCAAGTATTGGGAATAAATGAATAATCTTTGCCCTCAAGGAGTTCACATTCAACATTATCTCTCCAGCTAGACTGTAAACTCCCTCAGGGCAGGATGAATCTGGATTTCCTATGGAGTAGCACTGCATTTTTTTTCTTTGTATTCCCAAATGCCTTGCACTATGCTTCACACATTAGACACCCAGAGCTATTTTCAGTATGAATAAATAAATCATGTTCCTTAACAGTTAATGCAGTGTAGAAAAAGGAAAATCTGTACAAAAATATTGTTAGCAACTCTTCATTGTGGCAAAGAATTGGAAATTGAGGGAATGTCCATCAGCTGGAGAATGGCTAAACAAGCTGTGGTTTATGATTGTAATGGAATGCTATCATGCTATAAGAAACAATGAGCAGGACAATTTCAGAAAAAACCTGAAACGCATAAGAATTATTGCAAAGTGAAGTGAGCAGAACCGGAAAAATATTGAACACAGTAACAGCAAGATTGTAAGGATAATCATCTGTGAAAAATCTAGCTACTCTGATCACTACAATAATCCACCACAATTCCAAAGGACTCATGTTGAGAAATGCTGTCAACCTCCAGAGACAGAGTAATGAATGCTGAATGCAGAATGAAGTATATTTTTTCCACTTTCTTTATTTTTATTGCTTTTTTTTTACAAATTTTGCAACATGGCTAATATGGAAATATGTTTTGCATGACTTCATATATATAACGGGTATCATACTGCTTGCCTTCTCAATGGGTAGGGGAGAGGAAGGAGGGAGGAAGAGAATTTGGAATCTTAAAAAATGAATGTTAAAAAAATTAAAAAATTTTAAAAAAACTATTTAGCACACTGTGACTGCTACATATTTCCCAAAAATTGATGGTGTATGTGTGTGTTAGGGGGTAGGGTGGAATAGGGAATCTCTTATTCTTCTGAACTCCATTCACCATCTGGAGAGACTCCTTGTAAAGATAAAAAGTATGCTGTAAAGAACAGGGACTACTCATGGTTTCATAAGGAAAAGTGAACTTTTGTATTTGTCCCAAAGACAACCCCAGGGAGAGGGGCAGAGGACTGGGTCTCCTTGTTCAGCACATCATGTGCTAAAAAGAGAGGCTTTCTGCAGCTGATACATTGACAGAAAGGAGGGTGGGGATGGGAGAGGGACTGGAAGGGGGTTGGGAGCTTCAGTCTTTGTTCAGTTCTGTTGCCAAGTTAGCCTCACACAGGAAGGAAAGGCAATTGTGCCTTCTCTTCAAGTGGGGCAATAATTAGCAGCCTCTCTCATTTTCTCCTCTGATCCTCACAGTGAATCCACTCTAAGGTTATTCCCAGATACTCTTAGGACACTGGAAATGAACATGACAACGTGAGGATGCTTTCTCAAAATCTCCTATACTTCAAGGAATAACCTTGTAAGTTAAGAACCTTGGAAGTCAGAAATCTCACTGAACTCAAATGTAGCAGGGTCCTTCCCCTTTTTTGGCCATGTTTGTATGATCAACAGGCCGGTCAGCAAAGGCTGGTATTACGTCAAACTCAGGAAATGTCAGGAGGCACGGGTTAACCGTGCAATAATATTTAACTTTATTACTTAAAACAAGTGAGAAGCCACCTTGTAATAGTCAACCTAGTTTTTATCTCTTAAGTGCAAATAGGAAATCACTGTATTGCCAGCACCTACTTGTTCATTGAGTCTGTTGAATGGATTAAAAAAAATAGATAAGCTCCTGAGAAGCACCACCGAAGACCTTTCCCCCAAGATGGCGCCAAAGACAAAGAAGGAAGTCATTGTCTCCCTCCCCCCCACCCCAAGACAGAAGCCAACTCCAAGGCCTTTAAGGCCAGGAAGGCAATGATGAAGGGTGTCCATAGCCACAAAAAGAAGAAGATCTGACTATCCCTCACTTTCCAGCAACCTAAGACACTAAGACGTTGAAGGCAGCCCAAGTACCCTTGGAAAAGTGCCCCTCGGAGAAACAAGTTTGATCACTATGCCATCATTCAGTTCCTCTTGACCACTGAGTCTACTGTGAAGAAGACTGAGGACAACAACACCGTATCCTTTATTGTGGAGGTCAAGGCGAACAAGCATCAGATCAAGCAGGAGGTAAAAAAGCTGTGTGACATCAATGTGGCCGAGGTCAACACCCTGATTCAGCCTGATGGAGAGAAGAAGGCCTATGTCCCACTTGCTCTAAATTATAATGCTTTAGATATGGCCAACAAAACTGGAGTCATCTAAACTGTGTCCAGCTATCCCACTCTACGTACAATGAAAAGTTTTCCAGTTTAAAAAAAATAATATAGGGAACTCCCAGTAGGGAACTTTCTTTGTCAATGCGGATGGCACATTTTCTGCAATGTATAGTCTTAGAGAGCTTCCTAGGACATGAAGAGGTTAAGGGACTTGTCCATAGGGTCACATAACCAGTATAGTCCATGGACCGTATAGGATATACAGAAAGACTAGCAATTCTGTTGTGAAGACTTGCGAAGGCCTTATCAGCGCTACACATCCACCTTTGGTGTTTCACTTGACTCATTTGACTGTCACCCGTGGCTCCAAGAAGCTGTAGCATGTGCAGTAGCCACACCCTGGTAAACGGTCTTGGCAGATGAGCTAAACCAGTCTGAGGGTAACCAACAGGCCTCAAACACATTGATAAGTTAGGGGGATGTCTATTCCAAGCATGTGAAGGCTTCTCTGGGCAGAAGGGGTGGATGAGAACAATTTCCTCCAACGGCCATGAAAGTAGCTGAAGCAAGTGCTGTGGAGCTAAGACCTTGGTCAGGCACCAACGTCACCAAGGTCATCCCAGGGCATTGCCAGTTGTCCTGACTTTGGTCTTGCCGCTGGACTTTGATGGCTCTGGAAGAGAGAGTGGGATTGGTGATTTTGTACAACTCTGCCTCACTTAAATCCTACTCACATACAAGTCAAGACATCACCCCATGATGTCACCAGTCCTCTTCAAAAATGAATGAGGTGCATGGACAACCTCTGGGGAGAAACTCATCACTACTAATCTCATTACCATGCTGCTAACTTAAGTCTTGATTGCTACCACCTCCCTCAGCCTCTTCTCCCCTTTGATTGGAGAACTGAAGGGTGGAGTACCAAACCAATGCCTTCCTTTATAGAAACTAGACTCTTGGCTCACTTCATTTTGCATCAGCTGCTCTGCCTGGTTTCAATTCCACGGAACAATATGCCCCTATGGGGTGTCACACCCACCCCCTTTCCTGCCTCTTTTTATGTATTGTCTCACACCATTAGATTATAAGCTCCTTAAGGGCAGGAACTATTTTTCTTTTTTCTATTTTTTCTATTGCATTTCTGGCCCTCAGCACAGTGCCTAGCACATAGTAGGTGCTTAAATGTTTATTGAATTGGATTGAAGTAAGACATGAACACAGACCTTACTAATGGCAAGGCTATTTCTCTATCCCCTACTTCACACTGTCTAACACATTTACTTTCACTAAGGGGAGAACTATGAAAAACAAATATTAGGTTATGCTTCCAGCCAAACCTCTTCCTACAGACAAGTCTAAGGCAAAGGTAAGAAAAAGGAAGCATCACAGAAGAAAAAGAGTCAGAGTTACAGAGAGGGAGGGAAATCCAAGGATTTTGAGACAGAAGGGGCCATCAAAATCATCCAATTAACCTCCTTCATTTTATATATGTAAGATGTGTGTATGTTTATGTGTTGCCCATGTGAATTATTTGTTTCCACATGAATTTGCCTAGATGTGGCTCCAAGGTATGAATAGCTATCTGTAAAGTCTGCTTTGCCCACCCTTCTCCAAGAAAGACTTTGGTTAGAAATTTAGATTGCTATCAGAGAGCAGGAGAATGGGGTCAGGAGGATGATCACTCTGCTTTCCTCAGAGAGGGTGGACCAGGCTAGAATTATGTATACCCATATCCCTCCCCTTCAATTTCCCAAATATTACTAGTCCATGGGAAATAATTTTTAGGTTCAAGCTATACTCTTGATCACTATCCCTTAATAGGGAAGGAGTGCCCCAAATTATATTTAAAGGTCTGAATCTTTTACCACTAAATTCTGGATACACAAAGACCATCATGCTGTAAGGGCAAGCAAAGTGGAACTTTTTGTTGTCTTTGGTTTTGGGGTGCTTCTCAGCACTAAGGCATTCAAATGCCTTTGATTGAGTCTTGCCTTTGTTTGCAGAAAGGCCCACACCCTTTTACTAATTAGGTCACAAGAGGTGTGAACCCCCAAGAGGTGTGAAGTCCTCTGACCCTGAAGAAGTGTATATATACTCTGAGGTTAGCATTTTGTTTGGGGCTCACTCATTGGAAGAATGTTGGTGTGGAGACTCTAAATAGCTATTAAGGAGCCCCCTGGCTTTGAAAACTCATATGTTGGTGCTTCTCGCTCTAGTAACTATGTATGTGTAGCTTTGGTCAGACAGCTAGACGCCAGTCTGTTGATTTGTGTTATTTGCTCAGTTTATATTTTCTCCGTTTGTAATTTCTGTTTGTATTTGCTCTGAAGTTCAGGATGCTGGCTTTTCCCCTTGAACTAAGTGAATGATATATGTATGTTTGATTAAACTGGGATTGTAAACCCCTTAAAGTTGCTTTCCTTAAAAAAGCATATCAAAGAACCTGTGCTAGCAGCCCTCCTCTGTGCTGGTGTTGTTGGTCTTACATCTCCACAGCAGCTGTTTGTAACATTGTTACACACGTATAGTGATATAGCATACCAAATAACACACATAGCAAATAACTCCATTTATCCAAGCCAGTAGTGTAATGGTAATTTAAATTTGAAGATCTTTCCCACCCATTAATAGGCCCATGTGACCTGCTTACATCACAGGAAGCCTAAATTACCTGTAGTGGGAGGAGCTTGCTGAGAGGAAAAAGACAAGTGTGCCACAGGAAATTCGGAGAGAGCAGTTAGAACTGAGGGAGAGAGCAGATGCAGACAAGCTACCTTGGCTCCGAGTGTGTTTGTGGGAAGGCCTCAGCAGCGGGGCAGACGGCTTTGGGATGGAATATCTGCTCTGCTGTGATATTATGTATTGAATTCTTTGCTGCTGTGATGGATTGGGCTTATTGGTTTCGGTATCTGGTTCTCTGGTGTCTAAATAAATGGTTTACTTCTTCTGTCTTCTATATGGAGTCTCTTATATTTTGTGATACAGAACTACATAGGCATATTGACAATTATCATCTGTATTGTGATTATTGCCTTGCTAATACAAGTAGCAAATATAAATTGGAGAAATTTTATAGATTAGAATATATCAGACAAAACATAAAGTAAATGAGCTTTCTCATTGGGGGTGAGATATCTTATCTCAACTGAGAGAGAAAGGTCTCCATCTCAACCATGTTAAGCTGGGAATAGGGAGATGATCAAGGCACTGGCTTCTCTACATGTTGTCTTCTTCTCAGAGTCTTTCTCTCCCTTGAGGAACTCCTTCATAAAGAGAGCCTACAACTATGAATGTCCTTTTTCAAACCTAGAAATCAGAAGAACTAGGACTTCCTCTCTCTCAACTCTCCTCCTCATTCTGGCAGAGAACATCAATCATTCTCCACAAAAAAGGAGGGTCTTATGTAAATGAACTTGAACTCCAAGTTATATGTGTAGGGTGACTGAGGCCCAGATAAAATGATATATAGGCAGTGGAGAATGGTAGAGCATAGCCAAAAATTGCTTCGGGTTCTAATAACAATATATATTAATAATGTAGAGAGACTAATGTTTCTCATTGACCAAAATACATCACCAAAACATGCGAGTTTTGATACTGATAGATATGTGTACTAAAATTTGGGGAAAGTAGTTGCAAGATATTAACCTTGCCTCTTTAGGATCCCTTTTGTCCTGGGTAAAATTCATTTGCAGGTAAGCCAAGGGGGATCTTGGAAGTATGTAAGAGTGGCTGACTCTAAGTTAGATAGTTTTGTGTAAAAAGGAAAGTGTTGATCTCTCACCCAGACATAGGGGTTAGACTGGAGGCATTCTGCCTGCCTTTTGTTTAGCAGATGGTGCCCATAAGTAAAGAGTGTCAACCTATCATTATATGGTCAGAGAAGTAAGAATGTTTTAGCTATTATACATAAGAAGACTTAAGACCCAGTGAGGATCTAGTGAAGCAACATGGCCCAGGTAGAAGAGGCTCAGTAGACATGTCCTTTGCCTAGCTCAACTGGCCTAGTTAACCCAGTGGCGCAATGAGCCTAGTAAGGCAAAGGCTTTGCAGAGTCCTAGAAGAGATGGCTTGCTTGGCAAGAAGCAGGTCTAGTCAAAGCAAGGTACTCATCCTGCAGTGTTGGAAATGTGAGTTTTCCTTTTGTCTGTATTCCAGTGGTGTGGGTACTTTATGGGTCATCCTTATGTATACTTACTCTCCCCAGTAAGATAAAGTAAACATAGTAATACAGTAAAACAGAGTAAGGTAGAATATGCCCTAAGTTTCTAGGGACAGTGTTGTATTGCAAGTCTTCTTACCATCTGAACTAATTGTGTCCACTTGCTGCCTAGAGAAAAGCAGATGTATCAGTGTGGACTTGTGAGCTATCATTTCCAAGTAGATGAGGACCCATAGAGTACCTTGAACCTATTCTGGGGAACCACACAATCAAGAGAGGGGTGCTACAAGTATAAGAATAATAATGATAACAGATATGTATATATATATATATATATATATATATACACATATGTGTGTGTGTGTGTGTATACAGACACACACATATGAAACACTTTAGGGCAGTGGTATTAAACTCAGAAATGGAGGATATGGATATGTGTATAGATATAGATATAGATATATTGACTTAGAAAGCTACAAATCACCATGATCTCTATTGTATTGTGGCTTTATTTATTTATTTATTGTGTTAAACATTTCTCATTTATATTATAATCTGGTATGGGCCCACTTAGGAGTTTTGCAGGCCACATGTAGCCAATAGCTGTGAGTCTGACACCTCTGCTCTAAGGTTTTCAAAGCTCTTTCCATCATTTCACTTAACCTTACAATAACCCTGTGGGTTTGGTGCTACTATTACACCAATTTGAAAGATGAGAATACTGAATCTCAAAAAAATTAAATGACTTGAATAGGATTTTGCAACTTGATTAATACCCAGGCCTTTATAGTTCTATATCCAGGCCTCTATATTTTATGCTATGTTGCCTAACAATGATATATAGACCAGGGCGAATTGAGACTAAAACATTTTGTTTTGCCAGTGATTCTCTTAATTCCTGTGTAAAGTAGAACTCTTGTCTTCCAGGCTCTGAGGCTAGTTCTCTATCCTTTATGCTACTGTGCTATTATAGACATATTCTATGTGATAACACTGAGAATTTAAAAGAAATAGAGAAATAATTATAAAATATTAAACATCCAGATTAACAGAACATGAAATAGACATCTTAAACAATTTGTGATTGGACCTATTTACAAGAATTGCTCCTTCCATGCCACCAACATGATTTAGCCTCTAAAAAGTGACAAATTCAGGACTTGATTAATCCAGATGCTTCCCTTCACATAGTTTCCTTGTGGTCTCTGGCAGTGTTGACATGATTTTCTTCATAAAAAGTCCCCTCTTCTTGTGGTTTGGTACCCTTCCTACTCAGTAAATAACAGAAGACCAAATGAGTCACCAGGCTCTCCCCTGCTGAACAGATGCATTTGCATATGGAAATGAATGGGGCCACATCTATAGACCCTAAGGACTCTTGTATCTTTCTTTCATATCTTTGCTGGGTTAGGGCTAAGTAAAACTCCTTTTGTTAACTGTTCGATGACCTACTTTCTCCAACGTCAAATCTGAACAAGCAAGGTTCTGCCCATCAGACCTGCCCCTAAAACAAACCAATCTCAGAAAATAAAAATTGAACTAATTAAAGAAAAAATAACAGCCCTGGTCCTGTTGGATTTATGAGTTCTATCAAACACCTAAAAAACTAATGCATATGCTACCCAAATGATTCACTGAAATTTAGAGAAAACATTCTACCAAACTCCTTTTATGTGACAAATAGTTTTAATACCTAAACCTGGAAAGAATAAAGCTAAGAAATAGAAATATATGCCACTATCACTAATGTACATTAAGCAAATAAAATCCTAGCAAAAACACTATAGCAATATGTCAAATAATAATTTCCTATGACCAAATTGGACTTACATCATGGATATAAGGATGGATAAACATGAGGCAAACAATTAATAAAATTAATCAAACTAAACACAAAATACCCCAAAACACAATTGTATTGATTGTTGTGAAAGACTTTATCAAAGGATGTGTGAGATAAAAGACCCTCACCAATTAAAAGGTAATTTATAATAAGGAGCCATCTCAGGATGGGAAGAGAAATAAATTTCATTCCCTTCTCGAGAATTGGGTGTCCTCCGCTAGCACAGAGCAGAACCAGCAAAGGAAGCAAAGTACAAGAGGCAAAGCACCAATAATTATACCAACAATAACACAAGAGAATTCCCACCCACCTCTGGGAGGTGGGCTTACAATCTGAGCACAAAAGCTAGACAAAGAACCAGGAAATCAAGGCACAGAAACTCCAATTCCCACTCCCTTAGTTAATGATTACAACTGAGGTGACATCTATAAATCTAAAGAAGGAGACTAGGATAAGGGGAGGGGGAGACCCTCTCCATTCTCTTACAGTACTTTTACAGTAAAGGAAAGCAGGTCACAGTGACCCTATTCTTACTGAGCAAATCTTTAAAGCAGAACCAGAAGAAAGAACAAAAAGTTCCAGAGTAAACTTTCCCAGAGGCTGAGCCATCAGACTCTCATGGCCTCAGAATTTTCCACTTCCCTATTTCTTGATTTTTAAACATTTCTTAGTATAGATATAGACATATATTTATACATATCTTCCCTGTGAAGTCTTCACATTTTATTCACCTCACACAAAGTACAACACATTTATATTTTTAAATAAAATAATAACTTAAAGAAATGGGGATATTGAATGCTCAAATTGAATTGCACAAATCTGATAAAATGGAGATATTATCTAAATTAATTTATAGATTTAGTGCTATGCAAATCAAGCTACTAAGGGGGTATTTTATAGAGCTAGACAAAACAATAATAAAATTCATTTGGAAGGAAAAAATGTCAAGAATCTCAAGGGAAATAACGCAAAAGAAAAGTAGGAATATCAGGGGAACAGCATCTCCAGACCTCAAATTATATTATGGAGAAGTAACGATGAAAACTATTTGGCACTGTTAAAAAATAAAATAGAAAACTAGATCAGAGGAACTGACTAGATTAAGAGCAATGAGGGACAATTCAGCTCAGTAATCCATACTAGAGCTGAGAACATGAGCTGCTTGGGGAAGAATTTCCTACCTGATAAGGACTTCTGGGGGGAAAATGGAAAGCTATCGGGCAGATATTACTTTAGGGGAGCATCTTATACGAAGTGCAAAATACAATATATGATAAGCTCAAAATGGATATGTGACTTGAATACTAGAGGTCACTTTATAGAATAAAAATTAGAAAAGAACAAGACCAGAAACTTTTCATAGCTATGTTTGGGGAGAGTTAACAAACAATTACAGAAGAAAAAGAAATGGTTCATTTTGATTGCATGAAATTGAGAAAATTCCTCCACAAAGAATATCAGTGTAGCCCATGATAAAAAGGGAAGGAAACCAATGATTAAGAAAAAAATCTTTGAATCAAATATCTCTAATAAGAGTATTTTTTCCCAGGGGCAGCTAGGTGGCACAGTGAGTAGAGCACCGGCCAGGCCCTGGAGTTAAGAGGACTTGAGTTCAATTCCAGCCTCAGACACTTGACACACTTACTAGCTGTGTGACCTTGGGCAAGTTATTTAACCCCAATTTCCCTACCCTCCTCCAAAAAAAAAAGTATTTTTCATTTTTGAAATCTTCTTTCTTGAATTGACCCAGAAGTAGCAGGTATGGGTGAAATTCAAGGGAGCTAGATGGCACAGTGGATAGAGCACCTGAATTCAAATTCAGCTTAAGCCATTTATTAGCTGTTTGACCCTAGGCAGGTCACTTAACCTCTGTCTTCCTCAGCTTCTTAATTTTAAATGGGGATAATAACCTCACCTACTTCCCAAGGTGGTTGTGGCATCAAATGAATATTTGTAAAGCATTTACCATATTAAGTGCCTGGCACATAGTAGGCACTTAATAAATGCATATTTCCCTTCAAAGAAAACTTTATTTTAGCGAATGCTTCAGTTATATAATGTCTCCACCAGGCACTGACTCATCAGCTTTCTTCTTCTGCTGCATATTCATCATCTTTCAGAAAAAGCTCGCAGAGTCAAAATGAAACAAAACAGATGACAACAACAACAAACAAAAACAAAAGTAGGAAACAAAATGACAACGCACCAACGGTGAAACAGCTGAACAGCTTGTGCTGAAGGTATGAATGGAACATGATTGCACCAGGAGAAATTCTAAATGTGAGGAACTCCGAGAAACATGGAGTGATTTGTATGTCCAGGGTAGAACAAGCAGAACCAGCGGAACAATACACACAATGACAACAACAATTTAAAGAAACTAGTGCTGAACAGCAGCTCTTTGTTTTTCATTAGTTTATGACTTTCTCTCCTTTGACATATGGACACCCACCATCGAAAGTCCCTTCCGAATAGTTACATATACTACTTTGTAACTCTCAGTAATCTGTTACATGTTGATGCTATTTTGTTCTCTCTGGTGTGATGAAAGTCGTTCTTGCTTTTTTGTTTTTTTGCGAAGCAGTCAGGGTGACTCAGACAAGTGACTTTCCCAGGGTTCCAAGGCTAGTAAGTGTCAAATGTTTGAGGTCACATTTGAACTCAGGTCCTCCCGACTCCAGGGCCAGTGCTCTATCCATTACACCACCTAGCTGCCCCCTTGATTAAAAAAAAATTTTAATGTATTCTAGAGTTCCTTCTAGTACTGAGTCTTGGATCATATGATCCTCCACAGAGAGGTGGGAGACTGCGGATTCAGACTGCTGGTTCACACAGAAAGCTGGTCAGTTCAGCTGACTTTTTCTTTGTTAGAAGGGAGAATTTAATGGTGGTGGTGGGATTGGTAATACCAGGAAATGATCTAAGTGTATAAAACAAAAGGCATCAATAAAAATTTTAAAAGCCCTACACAATTTATATTCTAGCCACCCTTTGCTTTTTGAGTATCTCATGACCTATGGGATTTGTGTGCTATGGCAACCCCAAGGTTTTTTTGTTGTTTTATTGTATTTATGTCATTTGTAACTTCTCCACTTTCCATCTCTGTGTAAGGAGCCCACGAGGTGTTTAATATCAGCTGAGTTCCTGCTATGACTAGGTCAGAGTAGCTTGCCTGCGGGTTGTTTTTTTTTTGGGGGGGGGGGACGGGGTGGGTGTTTCTTTTGTTTTTTTTTCCTTTGCTCTGTCCAGACATTGTATTCCTTAAAGGTGTGAATTTGCACTATAAGGCCAAGTTCATGTTTAGGAAGCCCTTGGAGGCAGAAAATTATCCTAACTTTTAACGGTCTGAAATCTGGATAAAAGGAGATATCTTTTGCTGAGCTAGCACAATTCTGCTCCCTGCACCAATCTTCACCATCACCAAGGAAGAATCTTGAGGTCATCCTCCCATTGTACTAGGTTTTCATTTAAAGAATTCTGCCCAGAAATTGAGGCCTTAAGACTCTGACAGGAACAGAGAGAACTTGGAGAAGATACAAGGCAGAACAGCAAAAAATGGTTATGGGATTGAAAACAAAATCCCCAAGGAAAAGTTAATGAAATTAAACTAACTGCCTGAAGACAGAGAGAATGAGGGGAAACTGAACACGGAGGACAGGAAGCCATTTTACGGTGGATCCTGACCAGCTGTTTTCCACATCCACACAGGAGAAAGATGAAAGCGACTTAAATTGTAGCTAAAAGGGATTTAAATTAGAAATGAGGAAAATTTTTCTCACACTTAGCTTTAAATATCTGAATGATTTACTGAGGGAAATTTTGAGTTCTCTTCCTTTAGGAAATCTTTTAAAGTGAGATGGATCTTTCTCTTTTGAAAATTGTAGCTGGAAGTAAGAGATCATCTAATCTAAATTTTTCATTTTACCTGTTAGATGGATCTTTTGGGCCCTTGCCCATTATGGACCAAGTTAGCCTTTGGGATCTCTTTCAATAATAAACATTCTGGCTTTTTTCTCCCTACTCAGGATGTTTTCTCCACCTGCGGTAAAAATTTGGCTTGAATGTCTCTAAGGCTCCCCTGGAACTACTCAGGCTAACAGGATATTCACTAGTAGAACAAAAGACTTGAACTCAAGCCCTCAACAGTCAGGAGAATTTCCTTCCCCTCTACAAAGGACATAGAGCAGTTTTCCTCTCTGGTGGTTCTCATTTTCCCTTTGGATCTACGCAATCCACAATTCTCATGATATCATTGAGCAGATAGGCCCAGAGAGCTTCTCAAAGCAAGGCCTTCATTGTTATACAGTTAGAAGCAGTCAGGTGGCACAGTGAAAAGTGGAGCCCGGAAGACCTGAGTTCAAATTCTTCCTCATATTGTCTGGGCAACTCTAGGCAAGTCACTTAATTTCTCTCAGACTCACTTTACTCATCTGTACAATGAGGATTTTGGATCTGATGGTCTCTAAGGTTCTTTCTAGTTCTAAATCTATGAAGGGTGAGAGAATAAGCATTTATATAGCACCTACTGTATGCCAAGCACTACGCTAAGCATTTGATAAAATCAAATCATTTGATTTTATCCTTACAACAATCTCGCAAGGTGGGTACTGTAATAACAGTTTTACAATTGAGGAAATTGAGTCAAACCTGGGTCAAACATCTAGTAAGTCATGTGGATATCTGAGGGCCAGATTTGAACAATCCTGTCATTCAGTCATTTTTTCTTGTGCCCAGCTCTTCATGACCCTATTTGGCATTTTCTTGGCAAAGATATTGGAGTGATTTGCCATTTCCTTCTCCAACTCATTTTACAGATAAAGAACTGAAGCAAAGAGGGTTAAATGACTTACCCAGGGTCACACAGCTAATACATGTTTGAGGCCAGATTTGAGCTCAAGAAGATGAATCTTCTTGACTCCAGGCCCAGCAGTCTATTTACTGTGTCACCTAACAACTTGAATTTCACTGGGTCAATTCAATACTCTGACTCTTACACCACCCAGCTGTCTCAGTGATCCCTTCATCCCCTCCAAGGCTTTGCATATAGTTTTGGTGTGCAAGCCTCTCCCTAGATCCAGGTGACACTAGGCAACAACTTTCCTGATCCCTTTCTTCTTTCACCAAGACTTCCATATTTCCATGTGCCTACGGTGGCCATGAGGCTGCCCAGACTTTCCTCTGGGCTCTCTTGTAACCCAACTATCTCTGCTTATGTTCCTCTTTGAGTCTGTCAGTGTTTCCTATGTGTGTCTCACAGGTTGTAAGCCTGAGAACAAAGAAAGGTTTGGCGTCTTGGGGGCAACCTCACCGCACTGGTACCAGCAGAAAACCACCAGGCGAGATGAAGAGAAAAACCATCAGTATGCCTCCCTTTTCTCATTGGAGAGGCAGTGGACTATAAATGTGAAAAGAGATATAGGTTGCCAGGTATAGCCAATATATGCTTTATTTTTCTTATCTGTACTTATTTTCTTTCAAGAGATATATGGAGGGAATAATTATTGGGGAGTGATAGTGTAGATAAGCATCCAGAAACCACTTAAATTTTTTATATAAGGGGTTCGAATCCTGGCTCTCTTGCTTACTGCCTGTAGGACAATAGGCAATTCACTTTATCCCTCCAGAACTTACTTTTCTCATCTGTAAAATAAGGATAGAGCACTGGGCCTGAAGTCAGGAAGATCTGAGTTCAAATCTGACTTCAGACACTTCATATCTGTATGACTTTGGGCAAGTCACTTGACCTTTGTTTGCCTCAGTTTCTTCATCTGTAAGATGGGGATAATAACAGCACCCACCTCCCAGGGCTCTTGTGAGGATCAAATGAGACAATATTTGTAAAGTGCTTAGCACAGTGCCTGGCACATAGTAAGCGCTCTATAAATGTTAATTGTTGTTGTTGGTCCTTCATTCTCAAAGAGGATCAATGATATCATGAGGGTGATGTCTTGACTTGTGAATGACTTGGATTTAAGTGAGACAGAGCTTTGCAAAGTCATCAGCATCACTCTCTCCTCCAGTCACTGGAGTCCAGTGACAGAACAAAAGTCAAGACGATGGTGATGGTTCAGGATGCGGAGGGAGGGGACCTTGGCTTTTTAAAATTAGGTCTTTCCCAGGTCTCATTTTGTCTGGGGCAACACCCATTCAGTGACTAAAGGCTAGGTAAGAATTGATACAAAAGATGGCCCAATTTTCCATCACAAAACTATCAGTCTAGGAGGGGGAAACCCTTAGAGTTTCTGTCTAGAACAGAAAACAATTGCTATTTACTGATCCTTTTGGTTTTGATGGCTTAAAATGAGTGTATATTATTATTGTTATAAACTATCTTTCAGCTCTAATTTTCTGTCATTTGCTTTTTTTTCCTTCTAAAGCATTTGTTCTTTTTCTCCGATTCTCCTCTGTCCCCGTAAGTCGTGGGAGTCGTTTAGATGTTAGGGTTCAGTCAACTCTATTAAATTTTAACTTGCCAGCCCCGACACTCATTGAAACATTGCAAGGAAAGAGATGAACTAGTGTACTCGGAAGGTGCTCTGACGATTTTCTGTTGTTGCCAAACTCGTGTTTTCCCTAGTTTGGCAACAGAGGAAGATGTAGTGCTTGTAAACTTAGGTTAACCCTTGAGTTTGTGACTTTTTCACTAAGTTCCCTATGCTTTCCATCTACAAAATCGAGATCTGGAACTATCATGTGCTTCCAAGGGGATGAAACAAAGTTAATGTTATACCTCATCCCACCCCACCCCACCCCTAGTTGCTAATGTCTTCACCTTTCAGGTTATTTTCATCTCCTCACAAGTTGTTGTGTTTGTCCTTTGTTCTTGAAGAGGACTATGACATCAGGGAAATGATGACATGACTTGCAGCTGACTTTGATTTGAGTGAAGGAGGGCTGTGCAAGGTCACCAGCCTCACTTTCTCCTCCAGAGCCATCTGGGTCCAGTGGCCAGATATTCATCAGGACAACTGGAGATGGCCCAGGATGCACTGGGAGCATCTCCTTAGTAAATGCTTCATGTGCACCTACTAATTTATACGTAGTCTCCACCATTAGAATGCATGTTCCTGGAAGACAGGAAACGTCTTTTGCCTTTGTACCCACAGCACTTAGCACAGAGGCTGGCACATTGTGTGCACTTAATAAGTTCTTGTTGACTAACTCACCCCCTCTGGAAGAGTGCTAGACTGGTAATCAGAAAGGCCTAAATTAAAATCCTATCTTGGACACTCACTGCCTGTGTGACTCTGGGCAAGTCAATTAACCTCTCTCTTTCTGCCTCAGTTTCCTTACCTGGAAAGTGGGGTAACAATAGCATTTACCTCACAGGATCATCACAAACTAAATAATGAATGCAAAGTGTTTTGTAAACCTTTAAGCCCTATATAAATGTAGTTGTTTTTACTGTTGTCAATGTGAAGATTCCCATATGTTTTTGGATCATCAGATTATAGACTTTGAGCTGGAAGGCACCTTAAAGATCATCTAGTCTAACCCCATCGTTTCACAGAAGAGGACACTAAGGACCAGAGAGATGAAATTACTTAGACAAAGTCACACAATTATATTGAGTATGCTCTCATTTGCTCTCCTAGAGCCAGGGGTACCTGGAGGGATTTGGGGCACGTTTTCTATTTCTATCAGCTGACATCTCAGCCAATTGTGTTCCACTCATTGTTAGGTGCCACTGAGAAGCATTATAGTTTGACACCACTTAGCTCTTACAATTTACTTGAAACTATAGCAAGAACAAAGTATAAACTTTTCCCCCAATACCTGAAGGCAATTTTCCCCATCCCATTGCTATCTCTGGGGAAAATGGGTCCACACTAAGTTGGGTTTCTACATATTAATTCCACCAAGTTCATTACATTTAGATAAGGCATGATTTCTGATAGTTCTCATCCCAATTACCATTGGACTAGGACCCGAGCATCAATACTAAAGGTCACTCCTTGGTCCTTGAGATATCATTTCTAGGCTGGCTGCAAAACCCAATGTAGACTCTGATTCCTGGAGTCAGTAGCTTGCTCTTCTGACCTTTAGCACAAGCTCACATTCTCCAATCCCTTCACCTAAATTCAAGGAATAAATGAGAGGCAGGCAAAGAACACGAGCCTATATCCATAGGTCATATATCTGCCTCAATAGGGAGAAGGCCCAAGTCTTCTCCCCTTATCGGATGCCATAAGCAAAGGAGTCAAACGAAGAAAGGACAGAGGAAGGGAAAAGACTGAGAAGGACTAAGGACTTTTGATGATACTCTTTCATTCCAGCTATGCAACTAATCAAAAAGGCTTTTCCTAACCACATGATAATGGACCAGAACCAGTTATAATGCATCTATGCATCCTCCAGTGTCTCTCTCCAAGGCTCTTCCACCACCCATCCTCAGGCTCCACAGCCTGAGGAAGCATTCCATACATGTGCCAGTCCCTGTTACATAATGAGTAGGAGGCAAAGCCATGATTTGAGAGCTGGTCCCCAGACTCCCAATCCAGTGTTCTTTCCTTTATATCATACTACCTCTCAGGAGTCCAACAGGTCTCCTTGTGATCCTTGAATGCCATAACCTTAGCTTTGACTGGGAAATTTGGACATGGAAATTAGTTATTGAAAAGAATCCCATGAAGGGCATGCTATTTAATCTTAAACCCTGTTCATTGGTTAATTGTTGTCATTCAGTTGTTCATTCATGACCCCATGAATCATACTGCCCATGGGGTTTTCTTGGCTGAAATACTGGAGTGGTTTGCCATTTCCTTCTCCAGTGGACTAAAGCAAATGGAGGTCAAGTGACTTGCCCAGGATCAAACAGCTAGGAAAAGTGTTTGAGGCCGGATTTAAACTCTGATCTTCCTGACTCCAGGCCCAGTACTCTATCTACTGATCCACCTTGCTGTCTCCTTCATTGGTTAGCAGCTATTCAAATTTGTGGCTTAGCTCTGGGTATGCAAATTCTAAATTATAGAGAGCCTAGACTTTCTGCTTGGATTCAGAGTATCCCAAGTAGAACTGATCTTTCTCTGCTAGCTAAATGACTGGATAATGGGGAGAGTTAGGTCAATTCCCAATTAGTTCTGGACAGAGGTGTGTAGCTCATTCTGGAGAAGAAACAACCTAATTATTTAGTACCCGGTCATATTCCAATCAAATATCTTCCTAGCTCCTGTGGCTTCGGGGTTAATCAGAGGCAGGCTGCACTTCCCCAAGCAGCTCTAAGACAGATGAATAAATTACTTATCATGTAATATTGTACATTACAGTCACCTATAACTAGCTTTTCTTCCTTTTGGATAGTAAACCATATAACATTAGAGATTATTTGTATCTTAGCACAATGCTTTGCACAGTGAGTGCTTAAAAATGCTCGAGAATTGAATTGCTTTGTAAATATTCCTAGTTTCCCATAGAAGCAGCCGCCATAGTGGACAGAGCCCTGAGCATGGAGTTAGAAAGACCATCATCTGAATATCACCTCAGGTATTTACTAGTTGTAGGACTTTGAGCAAGTTGTGTCTGAGCCTCACTTACTGCATCTGTCAAATGGAGATAAAATTTGCTCCTACCTCGCAAGGTTCTTGTAAAGGTCGAATGAGAGAATATATGTAAAGAGCTTTGCAAACTTTAAAGCAATATTTTTTTTGCAATATATTGTTCATTCATTCAGTTGTGTCCAGTTTTTTGTGAACCATACATAGCACATCAAGCCTTTCTCTCCTATCTCCAAAAGTTTGTCCAAGCTCATGTTCATTGCTTTCATGACACTATCTAGCCATCTCCTCCTCTGCCAACCCCTTGTCCTTCTGCCTCCAAACTTTCCCAGCATCAGAATCTTTTCCGATGAGTTCTGTCTTCTCATTATGTGGCCAGAGTATATAAGCTTCAGCTTCACCAATATATTCATGTGAGCTATCATTATTTTTCTTTTTGATGGGGTCCAAATAAAAATGGTTCTGAGAGGTCACTACAACTATTCTTTCATATTTAATGTTCTAAGAACTATTTATTATACAAGTGAATCAAATAACTTCTCTTTGTAGGTGAATAAAATATTAAGATATAAAATTGTGATCCCCTAAAGGGGGCTAACCCCAAGTGTCCTTGATACAGCACTAGTAGCAGACAGGACAACAGGAATGCTATGTCACCACGAGACACTGTGGTACAGTGAGGGTGCTGCACCAATGATACTATCTGCATGACCTTGGGCAAGTTACTTAATATCTCTAGGCTTCAATTTCCTTGTCTAGAAAATAAGCATATTGGACTAGATGGCCTTTGATACTACTTCTGGCTCCAAGCCTATTTATGGCATTGTTTCCAAATGATTTTTATTTTTTCTGCTAGGCTTCTATACTTCGAAAAGTGCCCCATGAAGCTTGGAGCTTATGCATATTTGTTATGACAATATCTTTCAAAAAGCATCATTCTTATATTTTTACTGAACACAGTTTATTCTCAGGCAATTGTGGACAGCAGTTCAGTCTCAGAAAATGGTCCATTTTCCATACAGTTATTGAAGTCTGTATGGGAATTTGATGTTTACCAATAACGAAAGATGGTGAGCTTCTATTTTGTAATTCTAACCGTGTCACGTCTTACGAGGTACTCAGCACGTACTCGATTATTACAACTTACAGTGATATGTCACACAGTTTCTACGGTTTCTTTGCATCATCTCCATTGATCACTAAATCCAGGTTCCTTAAAGAAAACCCTTTGAAATTTCTGTTGACAATGATATGGTCCTGATATTGGTTTTCACAAACAAATCTCCACGGCTGACTTTCATTCAACACTTCTTTGTTGACATATTGTTGGCTGAGTTAACGTAGATAGCTCTCATGGATTGCCTTTTTATTTCTCTCTCAGATCTTAGCCATATCTAAAGTTCCATTCTCAAGTAAACCACTTTCAGTTACATTAAAGATATCCAGCGGTGGGTACCCAAACCAGTCTTGACTATTCCTTGGTGAAGGGACATTTACTTGTTCCAAAAGGTATTTTCATGGGTTTTTAAACTTATTTATCATGTGCTCTAAGGATGTCCATCAATCTTCCTCTTTTTGGTAAGGGAGTATCTATTTTTCTATAGCTGTCCTGTATTTTCTTAATATTTAATGCTTTTTTAAACTAGGTTGTTTTCCTAATCTGTTCAAAAACCAGCAAAATAAGGAGGAGAATAGGGAGCAGGAGGAGCATGGACAGGAGGAAGTAGGACCAGTGGCCCATGAACCCTCAAGTGTGAAAAGGTAATCCTGGAATCAATCAGTAATCACGCTATTCAACACCTCACATGCTTATCTACTCCTTTCCACCAGTCTCACTTTTTAAAGTGAAGCCTTGTGAAATCAGGTCATACTGTTCCTCCCCTTGGCCTCATGCCACTGTTGAATTGCAGTCTCTCCACACCATTAGTTCTGTTTCAAAATCTCCATGTACTCCAGGCAAATAGAGGGGAATTCTTCCTGTTTTCCAATGAAGAGTAAAAACCCTAGTAACTCTAGCAAGTAAAAACCAGAATGTACCAGAAAGGCAGAAACTTTGAATAAGGCAGATTGACCCAGAAGGGGCTGAGCTTCTGACATGGGTGGAAGAATGGAACAGTAACTGGAGTTCTGTAGTCTCTCAAATCCAGAAATTTCCTTTCGGAAGTTTGTTAGTCAAGGTTTACTGCTTCCGAAGGAACAGTGGTGTTGAAAGTTTTAAGGTTGTTTGGCTGCCCCTGCCCCCTGCTTTTAACATCTCTACACTCCCAACAACAAAAAGTACTTTGTATTTATTCTGCAGGGCAGTGAGGTGGTGCAGCAGATAGAGTGTTGGGCCTGGAATTAGGAAGATTTGTTTCCTACATTCAAATATGGCCTCAGACACTTACTAGCTGTGTGACTTTAGGCAAGTCACTTAACCCTGCTTGCCTCAGTTTCCTCATCTGTAAAATGAGTTGTAGAAAGAAATGGCAAACCACTCCATTGTCTCCACCAAGAAAACCCCAAATAGGGTCACAAAGACTGAAAATGATTGGACAACAAAAATTTGTTCTGCATATATTTTGTACACGTACATGTTACCCTCCATAGGATGCAAGCTCCTTCAAAGCAGGGACTATATAATTTATGTCTCCGTTTCCCATCACCATGTCACTGATACCTGGAATGAGTTTTCTGTTGGAAACCTTTGTTCCCTTCAAAACTCTACTAAAGTTCCACTTCTGTAAGAAGCCTTTCTTGCTACTCTAACTGCTGGTACGCTCTCCTCCATCACCATATTCACCCTGTAATGACTTTATATGTACTTTATGTATGAACATGTAGCCTTCCTGACAGAATATAAGCTCCTTGAGGGCTGGGATTTTCATTTTTATCTCTGCAGACCCAGGGCCTTGTATAATGTCTGGTAGACATTAAGTAGACACTTAATAAAAGTGTGTCTATGGATGGACTGACTGAGCAAAACAACTCAACAGGTAAGCTATTGCTTACAAGGTACAAGAGCCTCTTTCTAGCCCTGGAATTCACAAACTGGAATAGCCTTTTTTTTTTAACTGGGTGGCTTCTCCCAGAATCTCCTTCTAAGGACTGGCGTCCAGGCCAGCCTTATCGACTTTCTCTTCAGGCTATACTCTGGACTTTCTCTAATTTTCCCCACCCCCTAACATGGAGCACCTTTGTTCCCCATCCCCCTATTCAGCTTTCCTTTTTTGTGTTGTCTTCCTTCATTAGAACATAAGCTCTCTGAGGGCAGAGGCAGTCTTTCCTCTTGCTTCTATTTGTATTCCCAGCACTTAACATATAAGTCCTGGCACATATAACACATAGTAAGCACTGAATACATACTTGTTGACTGACTTACACTAGTGCCTACTGCCAACTCAAAAGAATTTTTTCATCTGAACTCACTAATTCAACAAATATTTATAAATACCAACCATGTTCCAGGTACTTTGTAAGGTATTGGGGATACAAAGACAAAAAATTAATTAGTCCCTGTGGTCAAGGAGCTTATAGTCTGCTGGGAGGAAGCAACATATACACAGAGGAGTCAATACAAAATATAAACAAAGTAAATATAAAGTATTTTGAAGGGGTGCCTAACAACTGGTGGGATAAGAGCTGATGATCATTCAGGGCAGCTAGGTGGTGAGGAGGGAGTACAATTGAGACATGTGCAAAGACAAAGAGGTGGGAAATTAAATGCCATGTATGGGGACAGGACAATAGGCCAGTGAATATATGACATGAACACAGTATATATATATATATATATATGCAAAATCAATCTGGAAAGATGAATAGGAACCACATTGTCAAGGGCATTAAACACCAAATAGAGAAGTTTGCATTTTTAATTTGGCACAATAGAAAGCCACCTATGTTTCCAGAGTAGTTAAGTGACCAATATGTTAGGAATATTAATAGGTAATATTGGTAGATTAGGAATACCAGTTTCAATATCAGATCAAGAGGTTAGTCTTTTGAGAAAAGGCAGGGTAGAAGTAGATGCTGTCAGTACTCAACCCAGTTCATAGTCCAGGGTCCAAATCCCCAAAATGACAAGACAGCATCTTATTCAAGTCCAAAGAGAAGGCAATCAGCAGAGGTTTAAATTGGCAAGTGGTCAGCACCCCGGACAGCCAACCACAAATATCAAGAGTCCCACTCCCCTGACACTGAAGTTTAGGGACACCACCAATCGGGGAGTTGGGAGGCAAGACAGGAGTCCACAGCCCTAGAGAATTAGGGAATTGGGGTGTATCAGGGGACCCAGCTACAAAGGGTCTAGAATAAAAATCAATAGCCCGGTTACTGGGGGGATCAGGGGACAGGGAAGGAAATCCAGTCACTGTAGAAAAAGTGACTAGAGAACTGGGATCATGATGACATCTGGAACAAACCTGATTCCATACTGAGCCTGGGAGTCTGACACAAGGCACCATATGTGTCTCTTGCCTCTAAGCCTAGCATTTGCCCTAGAGCCTGGAACCTGGCTAAGATTAGAATGAAGAGTTTAGTAGGCCCAACCATTAGAAGAACATTAATGACAGTTCATGTTTATGTGGCAATGGTGCTGTCTATAAGTGTCTTGTGTGATGCTCATAACCATTCAGTGTGCTAGACCTGTTAATAAATTAATTTAACAGATAAGAAAACAGAGGCTCAAAGAGTCAAGAACAAAGTGCTACATAGAACACTTCTAATGGATACTATAAAAAGAAATGAGATTCAGTTTCTAAAATATTTTCAGTTTGCAGGGAAGAAAGCTTTATAAGGCTAATGTTAGAAATTCAACACTGAGAACCACACCTTTGTCAGCCTTGGCAGACGAACAGAATATTAGTTTACGAGGTTCATGGTATTTTGTAAGACATTGTCTGAGGAAACAATTTCATAGTAGATATTAAGACTTTAAAAAGGCTTCACATATTTGTAATTTTTCTAAGTCACCAAAAAATTGATATTTCCCCAGAGTCTCAAACGAACATGGGGGACTGTGAAAGAAAGTGTGCTGAGCAAGAAATCAATCAATCACTTACTTGAGTGTCTACTATGTCCTTGGTACTAGGCTACATTATGCCACTCAGGGATACAATTACAAAGAATGCAAAAAGATGTGGAGGAAGTAGATTCAGCAGTATTAAAAATTAAATTTTATTATAAAGGAGAGCATTGCTGAACTGTAAAAAGGATAATTTTGATTATTTTAAATTAAAATCTTCTTTCATAAATAAAACCTTTGTAGCCAAGAATAAAAGGAATGCCAGAAACTGGGGGAAAACTTTCACAGACAGTCTCTCAGAGAGGATGTGATTGGGTTGGAATATTGCTGTGGTGTAGGAAATGATGAGCTGGTTGGTTTAGAAAATTAGGACAATCTGATAGAAAGTAAGCTCCTTGAGGGCAAGGACTGTTCAGTTCTCTTTGTATCCCCAGTACCTAGCGCACAGTAGGTACTAGATAAATGCTTGCTAATTGGTTGACTCGGAAGGCTTCTGTTATTCAAGTTTGAGCTCTGCCACTTCTAGGAACCATGGACAAGGCCCACCACATCAATGAGCCTCTGTCTTTATTCGTAAAATAAATACAGTCCCTGGGGAATTGGGATACTCCATGGAAATCAGGCTCCATGGATTCTGAGCTCCTCTTTATCTCTCATGTACTATTATCAGTGTTGCTACTGATCTGACCTAGGCTTTCCATCATCAGGAATTTATCCTTGGACCACAGATACAGTAGAATTAAAGAATCAAGCTTCATGCTGTTGGGTTCCTTGAGTCCAAGTTTAAAATATAGTATATTATAGTAGGTTCAGAAACATTTGACTCTAATAACTAAAAACAAACAAACAAAACAACAACAACCAGGGGTAAGACTGTGTCTTTTACAAACTGGTCACTATTTTTTCCCCTTTGGTATAGCTCTGTGATTTCATTGGTATAGAGAACAGGGAATTCCACACATGCAAATCTATCAGTGTTCTGCAACTTACAGTCTTATGGTTTCCTGAAGCATTGACAGTTTAATTTACTTTCCCAGGGTCCCACAGCCAGAATGAGACAAAGGGAGGACTCAAATGAGTCTTCTTGGTTGTCAGACCAGCTCTTTAGACATTACGCAATATTGTCTCAGACTGTGAACCAAATAAAAATATTATAATATTTCAGTTCAGATCCTTAAAGAAAACAATCACTAAATATCTGGGTTGGGTTTTGTTTGGCTATACTCCATCTTCTGGATCAAAAAAGGAAGCAGGAAATAAAATATTTTGGGGAGGGAAAAAACCAAGAGCCCATTCATACATTCATTCATTCACACAAATGTTTCTGAAATGTCTAGGATGTGCAAGGATGCCATAGCCTTCAGGGGTACAAATATGAATACAACATCATATAAACATTTTACAGTTTCCAACCGCCAGGGTACCATGATCTCCAAAGCAGGCATACACAGGAGAATAAGGAAGGCTAAGAAGATGTTAAGGATGGTCAGCTCTTACTGACCTTGTGGCAGAATCATTGTTACCCCAATTTATTTTTCTTTCCCAAGACTTCAGGGACATTAAAACGCAGCTCAGTATAGGACTTCTCCAGGGCCACACATAATGTAGATAAATATCTAAATACAGATGATTGGCCAGGAAACACCAGAATGTGAAAACTTCATTGTTTTCCCATAAAGTTGTCTCACCAGGCTTTCTTGCTCAGTCTATTCCAACACACATAGTTGTTCTGCCACAGTATAGGGGGCCAGCCTGAGCACCAACCCAGAAGCCAAAGACTTCCTTGCTTTTATATGCTATATAAACAGCTTCAAAGGAATAAGAAGGTCAATCATCTTTGTTAATTTAACACCATTGGAAGCAGTGGTTATCTTCCTGCTCCTATTGCCCAATGGTTCTGCTTCCCTTGAAATTGATTGGGGTAGCACAGGGTCCCAGAGTATATGGTGCTATTTGTGCTCTGTCCACTGATTCTTAATCTTTAGTATTCTATAGACTAGTAAATGAAACTATTCAACCTTGCTCTAAGGATGACTGATGTGATACAAAATAAGTCTCTACTTTCTGACTTCTTCCCTTAACAACAGCTACCATTGGGGAATATGGCCAATATTTCTGTCTAGTCAATGCAGAGGTAGGTAGAAGATGAGTCTAGTCAGATGCTTTGAAACACAATAACTAATCTAAGTCTTACAGGGTGGCATGGGAAAGAGGGGCCACAGAATTCTAGAGGTCATATTGAATTTAGGTGGACTATCTTTGCAAACTATGTGCAAACTATGAAGTCCCAGTTGCTTTTTTTTCATTGAAAAACCATGGTCCTCTATGCTCTAGGGAAAAATTCCCAAGTTCTGAGTTTCACCAATAAACTACAGGTCAAGTATAAACTATAAACAGGTAGACATTTATATTGTGAATTATCATGTGGTCAGCTTGCTTCATGTATGGCAATTTCTAAGACCCTGGTTAACTCCCACCAGGCAGTCAAGACTATATTAGCCCTACTGGGACATGAGGAGACATACCTGAATTAACATGAATGAGAGGCATTGTGAAAAATGAATACAGGATGGTGAACATATATGAACAAAATTTAATATTATAATCAAATTAAAAATAGCAACAGAACTAGTCTGCCACATATTTAATACATCTTTCTGAGTCCAAATCCAGTTTCAGACAAGATGAGAAGTGACCTACTTAAAAGTGAGTGTTGTGTCTGACTCTGTGGAGTTTTCTTGGCAAAGATACCGAAGTGGTTTTCCATTTCCTTCTCCAGATCATTTTACATATGAGGAAACTGAGGCAAACAGGGTTAAGTGACTTGCCCAGGGTCACACAGCTAGTAAGTATCTGAGGCCAAATTTGAACTCAGGTCTTCCTGACCCCAGACTCAGCCCTCTGTGCACTGTGTCTCTTCGTTGCCCCTAAATTGTCAAGGTTACTGTGTAGTTTATTAATAGTGTAACAAATATCAACTCAAAGACATAGATAATCACTTTGACAGTTTTAGCTGTGAAAAAAGTCACAACCCCAACTATTAACACAGATGATTTTTCCTTATTTCCGGAAACAATCCCACCACTCAATCCACCCAGAATACCAATTCAAGTCTTGAGAAGATCAAGAATTCTCTTCATCCTTTCCCCGAGATCATTTAAAAGAGCTCTATCAAGAAATAAGTTTTTCTTCATCCTCTTTTCATTCTATCTTCTCTGGTTTCTCTGGAACTATTTCAACTGACTTTCCCTTCTCTGTAAAAGAGCTGTTTGAAAGAAGTATTGTCCTAATGTTTATCTATCCCTCTAAGGTTTACAAAATGCCTTACAAATGTTGTCTCATTTGATATTCACTTGATGTAGACTTCTCTTTTTAGCTTTCTTTTTTTTTTCTTTTTAGTTTGCGACACATGGTTCTACATAATTTTGAGTTTCAGGTTTTCTTCCCTCCCTCCCCAAGACAGCATGGAATCCCATATAACTTCCATGTATAACTTCACATTGAATTAATTTACACACTAGTCAAGTTGTGGAGAAGAATTATGACCAATGGAATGAATCATGAGAAAGAAGAAACAGAGCCAAAAAAAAACACGACCCAAAAACAAATACAAAAGAGATTTTAAAAAGGGGGGGGGGAGAGAAAGGCGAGCATGAAGTGTGCCTCAATCTGCATTCATACTTCATAGTTCTTTCTCTGGATGTGTATAGCATTCACCATCGTGAGTCCTTTGGAATTGTCTTTGCACATTGTGTTGCTGAGAAGAGCAAAGTCTGTCAGGGTTAGTCCTCACAGAATCCATATATCTGTGGTTGTGTATAATGTTCTCCTGGCTCTGCTCCGCTCACTCAGCATTATGTCGTGTAGGTTTTTCCAGGTTGTCATGAAGTCTGTATCATCCCCATTTCTTATAGCACAATAGTATTCCATTACCTTCGTATACCACAACTTGTTCAGCCATTCTCCAATTGATGGGCATCCGTTTGATTTCCAATTCTTAGCTACCACAAAAAGAGTTGCTATAAATATTTTTGTACATATGGGTCCTTTTCCCACTTGTGTGATCTCTTTGGGATACAACCCTAGAAGTGGTATTTCTGGGTCAAAGGGTATGAACATTTTTATAGCCCTTTAGGCATAGTTCCAAATTGCTCTCCAAAATGGCTGGATCAGTTCACAACTCCACCAGCAATGTAACAATGTTCCAATTTTCCCACATCCTCTCCAGCATTTATCATTTTCCTTTTTTGTTATTTTAGCCAATTTGACAGGAGAGAGATGGTATCTAAGAGTTGTTCTGATTTGCATTTCTCTAATCAGTAGTGATCCAGAGCATTTTTTCATATGCCTATAGATATCTCTAATTTCTTCCTCTGAAAACTGCCTGTTCATATCCTTTGACCATTTCTCAATTGGGGAATGACTTGTATTCCCATATATTTGGTTCAGTTCCCTGTATATTTGGGAAATGAGGCCTTTATCAGTGACACTAGTTGTAAAGATTTTCTCCCAATTTTCTGCTTCCCTCCTAATCTTTGTTGCATTGGCTTTTTTTGTACAAAAACATTTCAATTTAACATAATCAAAATTATCCATTTTGCATTTTGTAATGCTCTCTATCTCTCGTTGGGTCATGAATTCTTTTCTTTTCCATAAATTTGATAGGTAAACTATTCCTTACTCTCCCAAATTGCTTATAGTTTCAGCCTTTATTCCTAAATCATGAACCCATTTTGACTTTATTTTGGTATATGGTGTAAGATATTGGTCTATGCCAAGTTTCTGCCCTACCATTTTCCAATTTTCCCAGCAGTTTTTGTGAAATAGTGAATTCTTAGCCCAGAAGCTGGCCTCTTTGGGTTTATCAAAGAGTAGATTGCTATAGTCGTTGACTTCTCCCATCTTGTGTACCTACCCTATTCCACTGATCCACAACTCTGTTTCTTAGCCAGTACCAGGTAGTTTTGATGACTGCTGCTCTATAGTACAGTTTAATATCTGGTACAGCTAGGCCACCTTCTCTAGCATTTCTTTTCATTAATACCCTAGATATTCTAGACCTCTTGTTCTTCCAGATGAATTTTGTTATTATTTTATCCAGGTCTGTAAAATAATTTTTTGGTAGTTTGATTGGTATGGCACTGAATAGATAGATTAATTTAGGTAAAATTGTCATTTTTGTTATATTAGCTCAGCCTAACCATGAGCAACTGATATTTTTCCATTTATTTAGATCTGACTTTATTCGCGTAGAAAGTGTTTCATAATTATGTTCATATAGGCCCTGGGTTTGTCTTGGCAGGTAGACTCCCAAATATTTTATAGTGTCTACAGTAACTTTGAATGGAATTTCTCTTTCTATCTCTTGCCGTTGGGCTTTGTTAGTAATGTATAGGAATGCTGAGGATTTATGTGGGTTTATTTTATATCCTGCAACTTTGCTAAAGTTGTTTATTATTTCAAGTAGTTTTTACTTGATTCTCTAGGATTCTCTAAGTAACTCATCATATCACCTGCAAAAAGTGATAATTTAGCTTCTTCTTTGCCTATTCTAATTCCTTCAATGTCTTTTTCTTCTCTTATTGCTACAGCTAACATTTCTAGTACCAAATTGAATAGTAGGGGTGATAATGGACATCCTTGTTTCACCCCTGATCTTATTGGGAATGCATCTAGCTTATCCCCATTACAAATAATGCTTGTTGATGGTTTTAGGTAGATGCTATTTATAATTTTAAGGAAGGTTCCATTTATTCCTATGCTTTCTAGTGGTTTTAATAGGAATGGGTGTTGTATTTCGTCAAAGGCTTTTTCTGCATCTATTGAGATCATCATATGGCTTCTGCTAGTTTTATTGTTGATATGGTCAATTATGCTAATCGTTTTCCTAATATTGAACCAGTCTTGCATTCCTGGAATAAATCCTATCTGGTCATAGTACATTATTCTGGTGATAAGTTGCTGCAATCTTTTTGGTAATATTTTATTTAAAATTTTTGCATCACTTAATGTAGAAGCTGCCAGATCTTGGGTTATTCTGATTGGGTTTTCACAATACTCAAATTGTTTCTTTCTGGCTGCTTGCAGTATTTTCTCCTTGATCTGGGAGCTCTGGAATTTGGCGACAATATTCCTAGGAGATTTCTTTTTGGGATCTATTTGAGGAGGCGATCGATGGATTCTTTCAATTTCTATTTTGCCCTGTGGCTCTAGAATATCAGGGCAGTTCTCCTTGATAATTTCTTGAAAGATGCTATCTAGGCTCTTTTTTTGATCATGGCTTTCAGGTAGTCCAAGAATTTTTAAATGATCTCTCCTGGATCTATTTTCCAGGTCAGTGGTTTTTCCAAGGAGATATTTCACATTGTCTTCCATTTTTTCATTCCTTTGGTTCTGTTTTATAATATCCTGATTTCTCATAAAGTCACTAGCTTCCACTTGCTCCAATCTAATTTTTAAAGTAGTATTTTCTTCAGTGGTCTTTTGGACCTCCTTTTCCATTTGGCTAATTCTGCCTTTCAAGGCATTCTTCTCCTCATTGGCTTTTTGGAGCTCTTTTGCCATTTGAGTTAGTCTATTTTTTAAGGTGTTGTTTTCTTCAGTGTATTTTTCAGTATTTTTTGGGTCTCCTTTAGCAAGTCATTGACTTGTTTTTCATGGTTTTCTCGCATCCTTCTCATTTCTCTTCCCAATTTTTCCTCTACTTCTCTAACTTGCTTTTCCAAATCCTTTTTGAGCTCTTCCATGGCCTGGGACCAGTTCATGTTTTTCTTGGAGGCTTTTGTTGTAGGCTCTATGCCTTTTTTGTCTTCTTTAGGCTGTATGTTTTGGTCTTCTTTGTCACCAAAGAAAGAATCCAAAGTCTGAGACTGCATCTGGGTGTGCTTTTGCTGCCTGGTCATATTCCCAACCAACTAACTTAACCCTTGAGTTTTTCAGTGGGGTACGACTGCTTGTAGAGTGACGAGTTCTATGTTCCATGTTTGGGGGGGAGGTGCCAGCTCTGTCACCCCAGCACTCCTCCTTCCCCAAGAACCCCCAGCCCAAACTGGGCTTAGATCTTCAGCAGGCTCTTCACTCCTGCTCTGATCTGCCACTTAATTCCTCCCACCAGGTGGGCCTGGAGCCCGAAGTAACAACAGCTGTAGCTGCCCCACCTCCGCTGCCCCCGGGGCTGGAAGCCTAACCGCAAACTCCTTCCAATCCCGCAGCTTTTCCCACTAACCTTCTCCGCAGTCTTTGGTGTTTGTGGGTTGAGGGGGTCTGGTAACTGCCGCAGCTCACATATTCAGGGCGCTAGGGGCCCCATCCGCCTGACTCCAAGTTTGGTTGTTTTATGCTGCTCAGGCTGGGCTCTGCTCCACTCCATTCCCAGCTCCCAGCTCCCAGCTCCGTGTGGAATAGACCTCACCCAGAGACCATCCAGGCTGTCCTGGGCTGGAGCCCTGCTTCCCTCTTCTGTTCTATGGGTTCTGCCGTTCTAGAATTGGTTCAGAGCCATTTTTATAGGTTTTTGGAGGGACTCGGTACAGAGCTCATTCTAGTCCCTGCTTACCAGCTGCCATCTTGGCTCCGCCCCGCTTCTACATTAAGAGATCGAAGAGCTTGGAATGTGATATTCCGGAGGTCAATGGAGCTAGGATTAAAACCTAGAATCACCTACCCAGCAAAACTGAGTATCATGTTCCAAGGCAAAATATGGATTTTCAATAAAATAGAGGACTTTCAAGCTTTCTCAGTGAAAAGACCAGAACTGAATAGAAAATTTGACTTTCAAACACAAGAATCACGAGAAGCATGAAAAGGTAATCAAGAAACAGAAATTGCAAGGGACTTACTAAAGTTGAACTGTTTTGTTTACATTCCTACATGGAAAGATGATGTGTATGATTCATGAGACCTCAGTATTAGGGTAGATGAAGGGAATATGCATATATATATATATATATGTTTATGTATACATAGAAGTGAATGTGTATGTATGTATATATCTATGTGTATATGTATGTATGTGTATATATATATATGTGTGTGTGTGTGTGTGTGTGTGTGTGTGTGTGTGTATATATGTAAAAGAGAGAGAGCAGACACAGGGTGAGTTGAAGATGAAGGGAAGATATCTAAAAGAAATAAAATGAAATTAAGGGATGAGAGAGCAACATACTGAGAGAGGGAGATAGGGAGAGATAGAATGGGGTGGATTATCTCACATAAAGGTGGCAAGAGGAAGAAGTTCTGTGGGAGGAGGGGAGAGGGCAGGTAAGGGGGGGAATGAGTGAACCTTGCTCTCATCAGATTTGGCCTGAGGAGGGAATACCATACATACTCAATTGGGTATCTTACCCCACAGGAAAGAAGAGGGAGGAAGATAAAAAAAAATAAAATGGGGGGATGATGGAGGGGAGGGTAGATGGGGGTGGAGGTAATCAAAAAAACACTTTGAAAAGGGGACAGGGTCAAGGGAGAAAATTCAATAAAGCAGAATGGGTTGGGAAGGAGCAAAATATAGTTAGTCTTTCACAACATGACTATTGTGGAAGGGTTATACATAATGATACACGTGTGGCCTAGGTTGAATTGCTTGACTTCTTAGGGAGGGTGGGTGGGAAGGGAAGAGGGAAGAGAATTTGGAACTCAAAGTTTTAAAAACAGATGTTCAAAAACAACAACAACAAAAAAGTTTTTGCATGCAACTAAAAAACAAGATACACAGGCGATGGGGCGTAGAAATTTATCTTGCCCTACAAGAAAGGAAGGGAAAAGGGGATGAGAGGGGAGGGGGGTGATAGAGGGGAGGGCTGACTGGGGAACAGGGCAACCAGAATATATGCCATCTTGGAGTGGGGAGGAGGGTAGAAATGGGGAGAAAATTTGTAATTCAAACTGTTGTGAAAATCAATGCTGAAAACCAAATATGTTAAATAAATAAATTTAATAATCTCAAAAAAAAAAGATTGACTTCAAAAAAAAAAAGAAATTGACCAATCAATAAATGTTTATTTAGCACTTACTGTGTGCCAGGCAAAGTGCTAAGTGCTAGGGATACAAAAAAAGTCAAAAATAGTCCCTACCCTCAAGGAGCTTACAATTTAATAGGATAGACAACAAGCAAACAAAAGTGCAAAATAAGTTACATACAGGATAAATAGAAAATAATTAAGAGAGGGAAGGCACTAGAATTAAGAGGGATTGGTAAAGGCTTCCTGTAGAAGATGGGATTTTAGTTGAAACTTAAAGGAAGATAAAGAAGCCAGTAGATGATAATGGAGAAAGAGAGCATTCGATGCGTCAGAGACAGCTAAGAGAAAGATCTTAATCCTAGAAAGTGCTGCCTTCCAAAAACACTGTGAATGCCCATTTTCCACATAGAATAGCGTCTAGTCAGGATAAGCTTGAAAAAGAAAAATCTTAGGCGGACGCAGCTGTCTTCAAATATCTGAAAGAGCTGCATGAGGAAAAAGCATTAGACCTGTACTGGTTGGCTCCAAAGGGCAA
The DNA here is from genome assembly GCF_011100635.1 of Trichosurus vulpecula. Lineage (NCBI taxonomy): Eukaryota > Metazoa > Chordata > Mammalia > Diprotodontia > Phalangeridae > Trichosurus > Trichosurus vulpecula. Next base: position 37,068,375 of record NC_050581.1, read on the forward strand.
AATTAAGCAACAGATAGAAATTAGAAAGAGGCAGAATTAGACTTTTATGTAATGGAAAGTTTCCTAACAACTAGAGCTGTCCAAAAATGGAATGGCTGTTGTGGGAGGTCATGAGTTCCCCTTCACTAGAGGTCTTCAAGTAACAGCTGGATGACTATTTATCGGATATGGTATGGTGGAGATTCCTTTTTGGACTAAATGGCCCTAAATTCCCTTTCCATCTTGAGATTCTGTGGCTATAAAGACCACTTTTCAAATCTGTTTTACAGACCTGAAAAACACTTATTATTTTTGTATCCCCACCCACTAGAATGTAAGCTCCTTGAGGCCAGGGACAGAGTTCGATTTTTGTCTTTGTGAATACAATGCCTTGCTTAATTAAAGTTTGTTGAAGTGAAAAAAAAAATTTGCATCAATATTCATTAGGGAAATTGGTCTATAATTTTCTTTCTCTGTTTTGACTCTACCTGGTTTGGGTATTAGTACCATATTTGTGTCATAAAACGAACTTGGTAGGACTCCTTCACCTATTTTCCCAAATAGTCTACAAAGTATAGGAATTAATTGTTCTTTAAATGTTTGATAGAATTCACATGTAAAACCATCTGGCCCTGGAGATTTTTTCCTAGGGAGTTCATTGATGGCTTGTTCAATTTCTTTTTCTGAGATAGGGTTGTTTAGAAATTTTACTTCCTCTTCTGTTAACCTGGGCAATTTATATTTTTGTAGATGTTGATCCATATCTCTAAGATTGTCAAATTTATGGGTATATAACTGGGCAAAATAATTCCTAATTATTGTTTTGATTTCCTCTTCATTCGAGGTGAACTCACCCTTTTCATTTTTGATACAGGTAATTTGATTTTCTTCTTTCTTTTTTTTAATCAAATTGACCAAAGGTTTATCAATTTTATTGGTTTTTTCATAAAACCAGCTCTTTTATTTATTAATACAATAGTTTTCTTGGTTTCAATTTTATTAATCTCTCCTTTGATTTTCAGTGTTTCTAATTTGGTATTTAATTGGGGATTTTCAATTTGTTCTTTTTCTAGCTTTTTCAGTCTGTATGCCCAAATCATTGATCTCCTCTTTCCCTATTTTATTCACGTAAGCATTTAGAGATATAAAACTTCCCCTAAGAACTGCTTTTGCTGCATCCCATAAGTTTTGGTATGTTGTTTCATTATTGTCATTCTCTTGAATGAAGTTATTAATTGTTTCTCTGATTTGTTCTTTGGCCCACTCATTCTTTAGAATTAGATTATTGGGTTTCCAATTAATTTTTAGCTTATTTTTCCACGGTTCTTTGTTACAAATAATTTTTATTGCATCATGATCTGAAAAGTATGCTTTGACTACTTCTGCCTTTCTGCACTGGATCGTGAGGTTTTTATACCCTAGTACATGGTCAATTTTTGAGTATGTGCCATGTACCGCTGAGAAGAAAGTATATTCCTTTTTATCCCCATTTAGTTTTCTCCAGAGGTCTATCATATCTGCCTTTTCTAAAATTCTGTTCACTTCCTTAACTTCTTTCTTATTTATTTTGAGGTTAGATTTATCAAGTTCAGAAAGGCTGAGGTCTCCCAATATTATAGTTTTGCTGTCTATTTCTTCCTGTAACTCCCTTAACCTCTCCTCTAAGAATTTGCATGCCATATCACTTGGTGCATAAATGTTAAACAATGATATTGCTTCATTGTTTATGGTGCCTTTTAGCAGGATATAGTGTCCTTCCTTATCTCTTTTAATTAAATCTATCTTTACTTTTGCTTTGTCTGAGATTAGGATTGCTACACCTGCTTTTTTTACTTTAGCTGAGGCACAATATATTTTACTCCAGCCTTTTACCTTTACCCTGTTTGTATCCCCCTGTTTCAAATGTGTTTCTTGTAAACAGCATATTGTAGGATTATGGTTTTTAATCCATTCTGCTATCTGCTTCTGTTTTATGGGAGAGTTCATCCCATTCACATTCACAGTTATGATTTCTATCTGTGTCTTTTTCTCCATCCTATTTCCCCCTGTTTATGCTTTTATTTCTCCCTTTCCCCTTCCACTCCTCAACAAAGTTTTGCTTTTGACTGCTGCCTTCCTCAGTTTACCCTCCTTTGTCTTACTGTTTCCCACTTGCTACTTCTCCCCTCCCTTCTGACCACCCCCTTTCCTTTTTACCCCTTTCCCCTCCTACTTCCTGTAGGACTAGTTAGATTTCTATACTTATCAGGGTATGTTATTCCCTTCTTGAACCAGATCAGATGACAGTAAAGAACAAATACTGCTCTTCTCCCTCCCTTCTTTCCCTCTACTAAAATGTGTTTTTGTGCCTTTTCATTTGGTGTAATTTACCCTTTTTTACTACCTCCTTACCTCTTCTCTCAAAGCCCTCCCTTTATGTCTCTTAATTATGTTTTTTATCCTTACATCAGTTATTTTATACAGACATTCACAGTCTATGTGTATCCCTTTCAATTGTCATAATAGCTGTACTATTCTCTAGATTGACATATATATGTATACGTATAAAACATACATAAGACAATATAATTCTATATAAAGATGCAAATAATTTGCCCTTATTGATTAATAAGGTTTGTGGGGGTTTTTCCCCCTGTTTACCTTTTTGTGTCTCTCTTGAGTTTTGTATTTGGAAATCAAATTTTCCATTGAGTTCTCGCCTTTTCATCAGCAAGGTCTGGAATTCCCTTATTTCATTGAATGTCCATCTCCTTCCCTGAAAAATTATGCTTAATTTTGCTGGGTAGTTGATCCTCGGTTGTAGTCCCAGATCCTTTGCCCTTCAGAATATCATATTCCAGTTTCTCCTGTCTTTTAAAGTGGAAGCTGAAAGATCCTGCGTGATCCTGACTGTAGTTCCACAATATTTGAATTGTTTCTTTTTGGCTGCTCGCAGTATTTTCTCCTTGATTTTGTAATTCTGAAATTTGGCTGCAATATTTCTTGGTGTTTTCAGTTTGGGATCTCTTTCAGGGGGTGATCAGTGAGTTCTTTCAATAACTATTTTGTCCTCTGGTTCTAGTACCTCTGGGCAGTTGTCTTTGATAATTTCTTCGAAGATACTGTCAAGGCTCTTTTTTTCATCGTGGATTTCTGGTAGACCAATAATTCTTAAATTGTCTCTCCTGGATCTATTTTCCAGGTCAGTTGTTTTCCAATCAGATATTTCACATTTTTTCCTATTTTTTCATTCTTTATATTTTGTTTTACTACTTCTTGATGCCTCATAGAGTCATTAGCTTCCACTTGCTCAACTCTAATTTTTAATGAGTTACTGTCTTCATTTTGCTTTTGAGTCTCCTTTTCCAATTGGTTGATTTTACCTCTCAGGGTGTCATTTTCTCTATTTGGATTCTGAATCTCCAAAGCCATTTCACCAATCTTATTCTTTAGGGACTTGAGTTCATCAGTGGATTTTTTTCCCTTTTTTCCATTTTTTCTTTTACCTCCCTAATTTGGTTTTTAAAATCCTCCTTTAGCTCTTCCAGTAATGCTTTTTGGGCTGGAGACCAGTTCACATTTCCTTTTGAGGTATCAGATGTGGCTATAGTGTCATTGCTATCCTCTTCCAAATTGGTATTTTGATCCTGCCTGTCTCCATAAAAAGAATCAATGGTCCTCGGTTTTTTTGTGTTCTTCATGTTGGTTATCCTTTTCCTGGCTTTACAATAAATTTGTGCTCTTGGGGCTCAGGGTTCTCTGTTCCAGCTTTCTTATTCTGGGGATTATGAGTCTAGTTGTTGGCTTTGTGAATTATAGCCTTCAGTTTCCTGAGGTGTGGGGGAGGGGGTCTGACTGCCCGAAATCTCCAGCACTGTTGCTCTTCAGCAATGGTCTCAGCTCTTTGTTGTTTGAGCTGGGTGTCTGGCACTTCCCCTGGGGGAACAAGAGTACGTCTGGGGTCCTGGTGTTGACCCCTGCTGGCTCTGCCCCTCTGGTACTCAGCCACTGAAGCCCCAGTTCTGTCTCCTCTATTCCAGCGTTTTTTTTTTTCCTGAGGAATTCTCTGGGTGTGGAGGGGAGGGATTAGAGCCGTTTACCTGGACATTATGTCTCCCGGAAGTTCAAGAAGCCGCTTTTCATACCTTTGGGCTACAAGCCTCAGGAGTTTATATCTCACGGCCGGTGGCATTGCGCTGCCTCTCCTCGCTTCCACACACTGCCATCCTGTGTTGGGAGGCCTGGGGATCTCCGCCAGTTTCGGTCTCCCACGTGAGTTTCCCGGCAGGCCGCTTCCGCTTTGGTGCCATCTGGAGCAGCTCCACATGCCGAGCACTCTCCAAGCCTACAGATTCGTGCCTTCAGCCTTTCATACTCTCCCGGCTTGGAAATTTGCCCCACTCAGACTGCTCGCGGTTTCTAACTCTTTCAAATCTGCTCAAATTCACTTTTTTATAGGAATCTGACAGAAGTTGTGAGAGAGCTCCGGTAAGATGCTGCCTTCATGTGGCCATCTTGGCTCTGCCCCCTTGATGCAGACTTCTGATGGTGCTGTTGGCATTTCTCTTTTTATAGATAGGGAAACTGAGTTTCAGAGAGGTTAAGTGGCTCACCCAGGGTGACAGAGGTAGTAAGTGTCTGAGGTAAGATTTGAATTCAGGAAAATGAGTCTTTCTGACACCAGGCCCAGCATTCTATCCACTGTACCACCTACCTGTCCTGGGCTACCCTAATCTACTCTCTTTTTTTGGTATTATTCACATCATTTATTGCTATCTTAAAATCTTGTGTCAGAAATAAACCAGACAAACTTTATAAAATAATGCACATAGATTTTTTGTACTTCCTGGCTTTTTATAATAATTTTTAAAATTTTAAACTTAAACACATAAGAAAAGAAAAAAAAAACATTGCTATGTTCACAGCAGACCACAGGAACAGATTCAATATAAAACAATAAATTTCCATTTTAAGAAAACCTGTATAATAAATACTACATATTGTTTTCAAAGCTGCCCAACTTTTCTTTGCTTCCTTGTTGGTTTTCTTTTGTTCTCTGCTGTTCAATTTTTACTTTATTTTTTCTTCTCCCTCCCTCTCCTACCCTAAAGAAGGGTACATTTAACTACAATTAAGCATGGGGATATACACACACACACACATATATACACATACATATTTTTATGTATACATATTTATACATATGCATATAAACATGCATATACATATACATGCAAGTCTATAAACATACATATGTATACATGTATACACTCATATACATATATGTAAGATCATAATATGCTTATTTCCACCTGTCATCTATTTCTCTGAGAGTGGATAGCACCTTCCTTCATGGGTCCAAGTCTTTCCATGTTTTTCTAAATCAACCAGCTCTTCATTTCCTACACCCTGGCAATATTCCAACTCAATCACATCCTATCTTTGTCTATGGAAGTTTTCCCCCAATTTTTGGCATTCCTTCTATTCTTGGCTACTACAAAGGTTTTACTTACGCAAAAAAAATTTAATTTAAAATAATTGAAATTATCCTTTTTTGCACTTCAACAACGCTCTCCCTTATAATATAATTTAAGGTCTGGTATTACAGAATCTACTTCCTTTATTATTTTTTCTAACTCAGTATTACAATTTTTAATTGGGATGACATTGAATAAATAGTTAGGTAATATTGTAATTTTGAAAATTACATTGGCCTTTACCTATGAACAATAAATATTACTTCAATTATCTTAGATCTGAGTTTATTTGTATAAAAAAGTGTTTTATGCTTATGTTCATATAGTTCCTGTGTCTGTTTTGGCAGGCATACACTCAAGGATTTTATGCGGTCTCAGTATTTCAAATGGTCTAATGCTATATTGCTAATCTACTCAAAAAAGTTTTATTAAATGTTTAACAATGCACATCAATAATATTAATGAAACTTTCTCAATAACTATTTATATTTGCATTAAGTTCAGTTCATAGAATAGCATAAGAATTTTTTAGTCACTCCATGTCCTGATCAAAATTCTTTTTCCTTTGGCTCTCATTCACTTTTCCTGTGAAGTGGTAGCATTTATTATATTTTTTATTTTATTTTTTCATCTTGCATTATGTCATAGATATTAAGAAAGATATTTTCCTTCTTTCTTTTTTCCTTCCTTCTTTTCTTTCTTTTGTTCTTTCATTCTTCCTTCCATTTTTCCTTCCTTCTTCCCTTCTTTCCTTCCTCTCTCCATTCCTTCCTTCCTCTCTCCCATTCCTACCTTCCTACCTTCCTTTTTTTCTTTTGCACTACTTCATAGTGATTGGATACTCTATTCTTTCTCTGAATGATTTCAGAGTTCGTTGGCACTCTATTCTGGTTTTTTTTTCTTTGCTTTATTTCATAAGGATCTTTCCAGATTTCTGTGTATACCTCAAGCACTTGCTTGAGATCATTCATACGGGAAGTAATAGAGTGTGATAGGCTGCAAACCCCTTAAGGGTAAATATGACTTCTTTTTTCATCTTGAGTGAGTGGTAAGTGAATGAATGAATGAAGTTGTAGACAAGGAACAGGAACTAAGACCCTCCAACTAATTTATCTTTTTAGTATCCCACCTCAGCATATTGCTGACTCATAAAGAGCTTTTAAAAGATCTTACTTGTCTGCAAAGAAAATAAAAAACCTCTGAAGAATGAGGAGTTCTTCTGTACCACTCTCACCTGGACAGGTAGGATGGGGAATCAGGGCCATCTCATAGGAGATCTTCAGGTTAGCAACCACAACAATTGATAACAAAGTATTTATATAGCACCTATTATATGGCATAGGCACTTTACAAATATCATCTCATTTGATCCCCACAATAATCCTGGGAGGGAAGTAGGCCCTCTTCTTGTCCCCATTTTATAGAGAAGGAAATTGAGGCAAACAGAAGTTAAGTGACTCATCCAGGGTCACATAGCCAATAAATGCCTGAGGTTGGATTTAGCTAAGATCTTCTATTACTACATGCCCAGAACTCTATCCACCGCCCCCTGGGCACCTCCAGGTAGATTACAATGCAGCAGTCTAACAAGTAGATCCCAGAGCACTGTAACTGATGCATTTTCTCTCCAAACAGGCACATGGCCCTTCTTTAAGCCTTCATGCCTTTGATGATAAGGACTCCTTGAGCTAGGAATGTTTGAATGTTTGGTTGATTATCCACAAACCAATGTATTTATTGAGCTCTTAAGATGTACCTACCAGCCAGGCAGATCACAGAGAACAGGACTTGGAAAGTAGAAGATATGAGTTTAAATCCTGCCTGAGACAGTTACCAGCTATATGACCTTGAGCGAGTTACTTAACCTATGCCTGCCTCAGTTTCGTCACCTGTCAAATGAGAGTGATAATAGCACCTGTTTCTCAGGGTTGTGAAAATCAAATAAGATAATATTTGTAAAGCACTTTGCAAACCTGAAAATGCTATAAAGAGGCTAGCCTTTATTTTTAGATCCAGAGAGCACACAAATTTGTCCACAAGTGCTCATAACCCAAAAGAAACAGAACGCTCCTTGGCCCTTGTACTTAATGTTGCGTAATTATGTGGTTTCTGCTCCACCATTGCCCTAGTCTCCCAGGTTCTGCCCCAACATGCCCACCTCGATGATAGTTTTCCTCTCCTGCTTGGCGGTCTGAAGGATGATAATACCAGTCCCATAGGGATTGGCCTATTTTAGCTTTGTATCTCTGGTGCCCAGCATTATTTTTTTTGGACCAGACCTACATCTTCATCAATGCAGTGAATTCTCAATAAGGAACACCCTCTATAGATGCAGAAAGGTACTTTCTCTGCATACTATAGTCCGAGGTACCTAGGATACTGAGTGGCTTTGTGAGTTGCCACATGTACAGTCAATATATTTCAGAAGCAAGATGTGAACCCATGTTTTCTCTATTCAGGAGCCAACTCTCTATCCACCATACCAGTCATGACAAGCTCAAATAGAAACATTCCTGTAAGCTACATGTTGACTTAGAAAACCACAAATTAGCATTATCTATGTTGTATTGTATTTTTACTTATTTTGCCAAACATTTCTCACTTATATTTTAATCTGGTTCAGGCCCACTCAGGAGTTTTGCAGAGGGGCCTACATGAATCAGACACCTCTGTAGTTTTCCATGTAGTAGTAGTTTAATAAATGTTTGCTTGCTGAATGAATGAATGAATGCTTTGAACTGGGATAATGGAAAATGAGGCAGTTTGCCAACATGTTTTATTCACTTAGAACTGTTCTGATATTATAGATTTGGGAGGGGGAAGAGAAATCCAACAGGGAAGATAACAAATAATAGAAATCATAGGGAGTTAGGCCCTTCTTAAGTAATAAAGGAAGAAGGGGCTGAGCTTCTGCCAAGCCATAAAGAACAGAGCTGGCAGAGGAGTGCTATCTTTTGAGCTTCTAATGGAAGTATTACCCACAGTAACTGTAAAGAAAAACAACTCAGAGAAACCAGTGCTCTTTTCAACCACAGAACAGGGGAGCCTCCGGGCAAGTAACTGGAATCAGCTAAGCAGAAGGCCCAACTCAGAAGGGCAAAGGAGCTCCCTGGGTGCCTCTCCTTCCTACATTAAGCAAGGTTTGTGTTTATAGGTTAATCCCCAAAGGATATTACTGCTCCTTTCAATGGTTAATGAATAGCTAATAAGTGCCTGCTTCATTTAATTGTCCAAAGGCCAATTGGTCCCAGGGTGAATAAAGCCTTGAAATGTGCAGCCAGGAAGGGCTTGTCTTGGAAGTCACCGTCTCCCAGGGAGCAGGCAAGGAAGACAGTAGCAGAAGTGGAAGCTGAGCTCCAGAAGTGGGAGGATGCAGAGAGGGAGCATCAACGGCCTTTGCTGCCTCACCCTCTTGAGTGGATTCCTGATCATCTGTCTGGGGGCTGTCTTCATATCCATGGGCTCGGGCCCTAACTGCAGGGGGAAACTGATCCTAGCCTATTGTCTTTTGCCTCTGGGGTTCCTGATCCTCCTGAGTGGCATTTTTTGGAGCACCTACCAGCAGGCAAGCCAAAGCAAGGCAATCTTCACCAGGGTGCTCAGACAGCACCTAGGCCTTGGGGACCTGCAAATTCCTACTGTGGACAGGTATGTAGCTGGGATGCCACGGGTACTGCTAACGGCAGGAGACAGAGTTGCAGCAAAGTCAGATAGGTGACTTAAAGTTATGATGCAGGAAGAGAGACTGAACCTCAGATTTCATTTGTATAGGAAACTCCCTACACCAATGAAAATTGGCACCTTCTCTGCAATTTACAGTCTTAGAGATTTGTGTCAAAGTAGCAAGAAGTTAATTGGTTTGCCCAGAATCACACAGCTGGTACATATTGAAGGCAAGACTCAAGCCCTCGTCTTCTTGATTCCAAAGCCAGCTCTCTATTCACTCGCTAATAAGTGAATGCCGAGTTACCTTTCAATTACAGTGTGGGACCTCCATATGTTCCTCCAGAGACAAAAGATTTCATTATCTAGGGGATTTGTGTTAGACTTGGAGCACTATGGGCCCCTCAGACAGGGACAAGTGTGACCTAGCAAAAGTTTGTCTCAGAAAGACCTTTCCTCTATTCTTTTAATGCCCTCTCCTTTCATTCTTCTTTTTCTACTACTTCACGCTCCCAGGGTGCTTTAGTATGAATTAGTTTTATATCCTAAGAATAACTGACCTTTCTATATCTTTAAGGTTTACAAAGTATTTTTCATATGTTATCTCATTTGTTCCTTAGAACTACCCTGTAGGCTAGATGCTTTGGGGATTCTTATCTTCCTTTTACAGGTAAGGAAACAGAGTCTCAGGAGAGGTTCATAGACCAAGAGCTGAAGGAAACCTCCAAAGCCCTCTAAACCAAACCCTTCTTTTCATGAGGAAGAAGGTAAAGCATAGGACAGTTAAATGATTTTCCCAAATCACACAAACAAGAAATATCAGAAGTGAGATTTGAACCTATGTCTTCCAAACCCAGGGGCAGAGGTTTGTTTTTGGGGGGGGGGGGTTCCCCCTCTCTCAAAGATTTGTCCAGGATTGCAGAGAAAGTGGTTGTCAGCAGCCAAATTTGAAGCCTGGTCTTCCTGACTCCGAGGCTCACCCCATCTCCACCAAACCAGCTGTCTTCTATTCCCCATGTTTGTTTGTAAGGAAACTAATAGACGAACAAAGAAAAAAAATTAAAGAGCTGAATCTCCGTTGGTGGCATTTCAGATACTCGATGTCTGGCTCAGGGGGTTGGGAGGAATGTAGATATTTTTGTGCTGGGTGCAGTCTTCTGGGCAGCCCCTTTCCCATCCAAATCATCCCACCAAGAGAAGTACTGTTTGTGCCCAAGCATGAGGCTAGCCTTGTCCCCAGAAAAGGAGTCACAGATCCTGCTCTTCATGGGAAAAAAAATGCCCTAAGCATGGACATCTTGGCAGACTCAAGCAGGCTTAGCTATTCAGGCTGTGCTCCAGTCGGAGACCTGCCCTCCTTTCCACCAACGGTAAGAGAGGGGTATGATTCTCAGCGCTTTATCCCGGGTGGTAGGTGACCCAAAGCCCTGGGTGGAAATGTTTGAGCTATTTCTGAGTGACGACTAAGGGTGCTGTACAGTAGACAGCTCCTTCAGCTAGTTGGCCTCGGGCCTAGTAACATTTGGAGTGGAGTTGTTGGTTACAAATAACAGTTCCTACTCTGTTGTGGTTACAAGGCCACAAACACTCATTGTAGGTGCTGTCATGGCTAGGTCTATAAATACAAAGCTGAGTAAAGTTCCCTTGTCACTTTTGCCCCAACCCCCTCTCATTCATGACAGAGAAGTCAAGATTCATCACTGAGGAAAATTGGAGGTAGAAGGACAAGATCAAAAATAGCCTCAAAAGATTTTTCTTGATTTTTCAAACTTATCATACTTTTTTACCACTTGATGCATTTTTCATATTTTATTTTGTTGGGTGCATATGTCCTATGGTAAGTGACTTGACTGAAGCAGGAATTGTCTCTTTTTTTGGCACCTCTTGCAAGGCCTAGTCTCTAGCAATGGGCCTTGAACATAGTAGGTGTTTGATGAATATCTTGTCAATGAATGAATGAATTAATGATTGAATGAATGAAACAACACATCCCTTCCAGCACGAAATTACCTTTTTTGCCAATGAAATATGAGTTATATCTGTCCCCTATGGTGCCATTTGCAGAAACTATTGAGGTACTGGCCTTGAAAAAAATCTTAGGCTAATTTTGTCTATATAGTTTTATAGAACCAAGTGATTATGGTTATTACCAGGAGGTTGGGCACTAGTTAATGAATTTCTTCAGTCAAGGCAACTGATAAAATGGACAAAAATAAAGTTGATTCTTAGTCTTGTGTAGCTCCTTTCACTTCTGTTGAATCATGCAGGTCTTGGGCCATGTGAAACAATTAATTGAAATGTTAATAATCTTTTTTTTACAATTATAAATCATTGTTTTATTTATTTTCTATGACTCGGGCTCTCAAATCTCACTTTTTTCAAAAATTGAAATGTTAATAATCTTCAAGCTTAATCCTTGTCCAGCAAATGGCAAGTTAAAACACCCTTGTGACCTGGGAGAACTGACCCTTATAACCAGGAGAGGACCTGTGTGTTAGGGTTATGGAAATACAAAGACAAGATGAGAAGCCATTTTGATTAAATTATAGAACCATGAAAGTACTTCAAGTTACAGACTTACTGGAAAAATGGGGAAGTACCTGGAATAGTGTGTGGACAGTCAGTCTTACATTCTGCATTCAATATTAATTGATGGCGAAGGTCTGGACCAGTTGGTTTCATGAGTTAAAGCAGGGGTTAGCAAACTATAGCCCATGAGCTCAATTTGGGCCCTGGGCCATAGTTTGCTAATTCCTGGGTTGGAGCATAGTTAATATCAGAGACTGATTGGAATGTTGTTATAATCCCAGGTTTATTCTCTGAATGGTATCATTACTCTGGACAGAGAAGCTTTCAGTTTACTACAGTGAAAATAGTGCTAGATTTGGAGTCAGAAGACCTAGGTTCAAATTCCACCTGAGACACTACTTGCATGACCTTAAGGAAGACACTTAACTTCCCCAGACTTCAGTGTCCTTATCTATAATATGAGAAGGTTGAACTAGAGGGCTTCTGAAGCTCATTCCAACTATACATCTTTGACTCTATGAGAGGGACTGGGAATTTAATCTTGATAGGCATCTAAAGAGTGTATGTCACTGACGGAAAGTGAGAATCAACAAGAGAGTGTGGTTGGGTCAGTAGCATCATCTCAGACCAGGTCACATAGATAAGGCAAAGTATTTTTCTGAGTGGGGAGATGAAAAAGGATGTCTGTTTCAAAATGAATATTTTCTTGGTACAAGTTCTAAGATGTAGAGCTCAGTGTATTTCGTATCAACTGATACAAATATTTTTGAAAGTATTTTTGTGTGTCTGTATGTGCTTTATCAAATAGGCCAGATTTTTACCCTCCGTCTTATGAAGACAGCATTGATCCTGAAAAGCAGATTTCTCTGCAGCAGAAGGAGACCTTCAACATCCCCCCACCCCTGTATACTGAGAGCAGCCTAGAATTCATGGATGACACTGACAGCCACGGAGATATTCCACCATCCTATGAAGCTTCAATGAGAGGCATGTTGATGGCAGAGGCGGCGGGTGCAGTAGTAACAGGAGGAGGAGGAGGAGCAGAGGCAGCAGGGGTTCAAGGCCAAGAATGCCTCAGGCATTAAGAGCTCCCAGGCACTTGTGACGCATGTGTACCAAGAGTCAGCTGCTAATAATAAAAATTGTCAAGAGACTTTGGAAGGAAAAACCATGTCAGTTATCCCAAGTTAGAGTTAGTAGAGGAGACGCCACATGTGACAATAGTGGTATTTGAAAGGACACGCCGAAGCATTCGTACAATCCCACGGCAATGGCAGGGTGGATGTTGTGGAGACGGGGTTAGCGCTCGATGTGGTCATTTGAGAGGCTGCCCAAGAACTGAAAGTGAAGGGACTAACCTTTAGCCTGTAAAAGAGATGCCTGGGGAAAGAGCAGTCCCAAGTATTGCCTCCTTGTTGCGGCCAAGTCCACCCAAAGCTATGCGAATCATTCCTTTTTAACTCTTCTCAAGAAAAATGCGAGTGAGCCAGTGAAGACCACTATCGTGACTCTGCTTTCACTACCTATATATCCGTAAGGTGGCAAGAAGAGAAGAAATGCATTGTGGTTGTTTTTGCCTGTTTACTGAGTTTAATAGTTTTCTATCTTACCAGGCAAGCCCAATTCCACCAAAACGCCATGCCAGCATAAAGTCCCATTGGGCTATTGTGATCCATATCTCTTTAGGACTTGATGTAGTCACAAAGCCTGTGAATGTTTAAAGGCATCAAATATATGATTGGATATCCCTTCCTATGAAAAACAAATAACTCCTGGAGGAGTAGGGAACCAAGTCCCTTTTGGGTGCTGACTTTGTAGGCCCCGTCAGGGATAGGAAGAAAACAGCATTTTTGCTGTTTTGGTTAATTCCCAGAGGAAGCTATTTCAAGAGACATTGATATCACTTCCTCTTTTTCTTCACTAATAACTTCCCTGGGGGTGGACAAACTGAACTTATTGCCCTTACAAGACCTTCCCACGCTGGCCCCAACCTTTGCAGCCTTATTATACATTACTCTCTTTCCTGTACCCTTTGGGCCACCCAAATTAACCTTCTTGCTGGTCCCCACACATGCCTCCCCATCTACAGCTTCTGTGCCTTTCTACAGTCTGTCCACTCCACCCTGGTAGACTCTCCCGCCTCCTCCTCATCTCCTGGAATCCCTAACTTACTTCATGACTCAGCTCAAGCACCACTGTCTACGTGAAGCCTTTTCTGAATCTCTTCTCCCTCCAGCTGTGAGTGCGGTCCCTCCCTAAACTGCCTTGTATTTATTTTTTCATATGTATTCTGTATATATGGTTACGTGTACATGTAATATCTTTGTATAGAATGTAAATAAGCTCTTTGAGAGCAAAGATTGCTCCATTTTTGCATTTCTTTGTATCCCCAGGGCTTAGCCAGTGTCTGGCACTTTGTAAGTATCAAATAAACGTTCGTTGATTAGTTCATCGACTGATGTTTGAGCAGTGATTTTCTAATTTCCTTCCCAGTCAATATTTTTTTTCATTTCTACTGATCACCTGAAGGTGGGAGTCTTAGAGTATCTCCTAATTGTTGCTCTTCCTTTGTTCTGGAAGAGGGCCAATGACATCAGGAGGGTGATTTCTTGACTTGCTAATGTATTTAAGTCATCAGCCTCACTCTCTCTACCAGAGTCATTGGAGTCCAGTGGCGAGACATAGGTCAAGATGACTGGTGATGGCCCTCAATGCAGTGGGGGACCTTCGCCTTTTCAAGCTGAGGTCTTTCCCAGGTATCAGTTTGTCTGAGGCAATGCCCATTCAGTAATTAAAAACTAGGTAAGAATTGAGGTCAGATAATGCTGAGTGAGCAGAGTAGAGCCAGGAGAACATTATACACAACCACAGACATATGGATTCTGTGAGGACCAACCCTGACAGACTTTGCTCTTCTCAGCAACACAAGGTGTGCAAAGACAACACCAAAGGACTCACAATGGAGAATACTCTCTACATCCAGAGAAAGAACTATGAAGTATGAATGCAGATTGAGGCACACTTTATGCTCGCCTTTTTTGCTCTTTTTTCCTCTTTTGTTTTTGTTTTTTGGGGTTTTTTTGTTTGGTTCTGTTTCTTCTTTCTCATGATTCATTCCATTGGTCATAATTCTCCACAACTTGACTAGTGCGTAAATTAGTTCAATGCAAAGTTATACGTGAAGATATATCGGATTCCATACCGTCTTGGGGAGGGAGGGGGGAAGGAGGGGAGAAAATCTGGAACTCAAAATTATGTAAACTGAAAATAAAAAAAATTATTATTAAAAAAAAATTGAGGTCAGATACGGCGTAGTTTACCTTCATAAAAGAATCAGTCCAGGAGGGGAACATCCTCAGAATTTGATTAAAAACAGAGGAACCTCAGTAGAAAAGTTCTCTCCAAGAAATGCAAAGTTAATAGCACATACCTGAGAATTTTAAGGGGGGGGGAAGAGAGAGGGTAAATGAGTGAGAAGGAGAGATCACTCTATGTAATGTAATGGGAGGCATTAAGTCTGTGGCAATTTGAGAGAAAGGGAACTGAAACCAAGGTTTTATTTCTCTAATAATTAGGAATGAAGCTACAACGTATCCCAAAAGTCTTAGTGTCAACTTAAAGTTTAAAGTTTTAAAATGCACTGAGACTTTAGGGACATTTTGTATAATCATAAAATACTATAACAAAACAAATAGCCTCTATAAAACCTTTATTCATAATATTGAAGAAATAGCAAGTTAAGTATTTGCGTAGCAATGAGAAGATATAGGATTGGGAGATGGTCTCAGACATTGGTTTTACTGCTAACTCGCTGTATGACCTTAAGAAGTCCACTTGTTATAAATATAGTTACGCTGCCTAAGAATAAACAACACTCGTTGGAAAGCCAGGAAGGTTTTAATTATATTTTACATTTATTCTTTCTGAATAAATGGGTACGTCCCTTAACGGAGTACAGGAGAGTGCAAGGACTCAGACAAATGCCAGTCCTCTTATTGACTCCCAATTCGAATCTCCCACCTGGCTCTTCATTAGCCAGATGCAACCCCCTGACTGCCTACATCATGCCCTCCTCAAATAGCTCCTTAAGCATGCGTACAAGCCTCTAACCTTTCACCTGATCAGGAGCCTGGTTTCAGCTAGATCACAGCTCTGATTAGAACCAGTCACCTGACTTACAATCTGTTGTCACTATCCTGTGGAAACAAAATTCTTCCCACCATTTCTCACACACTTAACCACTCTAGGCATCCATTTTTTCAATGGATTTGTAAAATTATTTATAAAATATTTAATAAACAATAAAATAGTATATAAGATTTTATAAAATACTAAAAAATTACTTATAAAGACCACATGGTTTTAAAAGTCCTTTTCAGCTCTAAGCTTTTGTGATTATAACTGAAGGTGGGAGGAGAGAACAGGGTTGTTATTGAGGGAGTTCACCAAAAATAAACCGCTATTCAAAATTGTCCTGAGGCCAGCCCTGTTCCCTTTCCCTCCTCCATTTGGAAAATGAGGTCCAAGAGGGAGAGAAGCTTCGTTTCCAGGTATGTTTTCCTCCCTTCAGAGACCTGAAGCATGGTCAAGTGCTGGGGGGACTTGGGGGAGGGGGGGAGGCATGGTGAGGAAGGAGAGAATTCATTTGCTTGGAAAAGCCTCTCTTTCAGGGGCAGCTAGGTGGCACAGTTCAAAGCGCACCAGCCCTGGAGGCAGCAGGACCTCAGTTCAAATCTGGCCTCAGACACTTATTGGCTGTGATCCTAATCCTCACGGCCTCTCTTTCATTTGTAAATATCCAGTTAGCTTGCTGACTACCTAACTCTGTGCTACAGAAATGGAGGTTCTATCTGGAGGGGAGCCAGAGAGAGAGAAAGAGATAATTTCTGAGTTCTTTGGGAAGGATTAACCTGGGTGAGGTCCCTTTGAGAAGGCTCTGAATGTTGAGAAAACAGAATGATGGCAAGGGGTGGGAGAGGGGCACAGGAAAGAGGTAGAAGACACCACGACTGAGGGCCTAGGGCCTTGGAGTGGTCTGGTACACTGAAAATCATCTCTGGTGGGTGGGTTGCTGAGGTCCAGCCTGCCAAGCAAGGGTGGAGCAGAGTAACCGACAACTCGAAACACTGGTCATTTCTTATGTCCTTAGAATGTATGTAGGAATCAGTGAAATCACAAATGTGTGTAATCACAAATTGAACAGAGGAAGCTAAGTGAGTAGTGGATAGAAGGGCGGACCTGGATTCAAGAAGTCTTAGACACTCACTAGCTGTGTGACCCCGAGCGAGTCATTTAACCTCAGTCGGCTTCAGTTTCTTTAACTATAAAATGGGGATCTTAGCACCTTCTGGAATTGTCATAAGGATCAAATGACATATTTGTAAAGTGCTTAGCTCAGTGCCTGGGACATAGTAAGCATTTAATAAATGCTTCTTTCCTTTCTATATAATTCTTCTTGCATCTTCTATGGCAAACCTATCATTTGTATATATATATATATATATATATATATATACATATATACATATACATATATACATATACATATATATGTAAATATATACACATATATATGCATATATATACATGCATTTATGTATATATACATATATGCATGTATATATACATGTCATAAAATTTCCTATTTATTAATCTAACCCAGAGGTTCTTAACCTTGGGTTTGTCAACTTGTTGGGTTTTTAAATTTTTTGATACCTGTACTTCAATAAAGTTGAAATTGTATTGGGACCTTCTATAATATATTTTATGCATCTAAAAACATTATCCTGAGGAAGGTTTCCACCTTTGGATTGCCAAAGGAATCTAGGACACACACACACACACACACACACACACATACACACTTAGATACAAATTAAGAGCTCATGGTCTAATTGTATCTTTTCTTTCTCTCCACTGCTTTGTTCATGCTCTCATTTTTCTAAGGTGGGTTACCTAAAAAATTCCCTCTATAATCCATGTACATTTGCTGACTTGGACAAATATGATACAGTTGAAAATATTAGATTTAAGGTTTTAGGACTTGTGTTTATATCCTGTCTCTGCCATTTACTTCTCCAGCTTATTTTACAGATGAGGAAACTGAGGCAAACAGACACATTAGGTAAGCCCTCCTAGCCAAGATTCCATCTACCAAAATGAGGGGATTAAGATCTGATCACTTAGCTTATAACTTCCCATCCGACTCTAAATCTACGAGCCTACGAAGTTCTGTTTTTATTGAAATTTGGCCAGAATTCATATTTGCAATTGTTGGGTATTTTTGTAATGGTTGGGTATTTTTGTACTTCTGTGAGCTATTCAGAACTAATGGAAAGTTTGGTTTACATAAGACCAGTTTAAATCGGGAATCTTATCTCTTTATGGCAATAAATTTTATACTGAAACAGAAGGCATTGCTCTCTCTTAAGAATGAAGAGAATCAATTTAGGACTAGTGGCTCAGCCCTGGTCTCCTTGCGAAACTAGAATAACATTCAAGGCATTGAGGCTTAGGGTGCAGTGGGATGAGCAATGATGTGGAGTACATAGACCTAAAGAGGCAGCCAGTGGCTAGAATGGTGGTGAGTTCAAATCTAGCCTCAGACACTTTGTAGCTGTCTTTCTAGCAGCTGTGTGACCCTGAGCAAGTCATTTAATTGACTGATTGCCTTACAATGGATCCACTGGAGAAAGAAATGGCAAATCACTCCAGTATCTTTACCAAGAAAGCCCCGAATGGAGTCATAAAGGGTCAGACATGAGACTGAACAACAACAGAAAGGACCTGGGTTCTAATCCCAAATCTGCCACTTACTATCTGGTGGTCTCAATGTCCTCACTTATAAAATGAGTGGCTTGGACTAAATGGTCTCTGAGGCCCCTTCTAGATCCAAATCTATGGTATCATGAATAGACTGATTTTTATAAAGAAGAAATGCATCAAGAATTAGTGAGAATAGACACCAGTATCAAGGGTCATTCTGGGAAGATGGAGAAGTAGCTCAGAAATTTCAAGGCTCTCCAGATTTCCTCCATAAACAGACTGAAAATTACCACTAAATAAATGTACCTCTCCAGTTATTTTAGGAGGACGACTGCTTTGCCCGTAAGATAACTTGAGAGGACCTCAGAAAAGACAGGGCCTCCAGGGGCTGAGGTTTGGCCTGAGTGAAGTGTAGATACCTACAGGCTGACTATTGTCCAAAGGATGGATATTAAGCCAAATAGGTCCTGTTACAACGTGCTGCAACTGTTAAAACTCATGGGTAGTGAGACTAAAAAGTCAGGCTACGGGTGTTAATGTAAATAAGAGAAATGGCATGTAGGGACTAAGTGCATCATTTCTTTCTACTAGAATCCAAAATGATAGGGATAAGACTGAACTCTGGTTTCACTGAGATAGGAAATTCCACGGTGATGAAATTCCCTCTATCGATATATATTCTCTGCATCTTACACTTTTAGGCAAAATTTATGTTTGGGGTTGAAAACACGAGAAGCCGCAGACAAGCTGGAAACAAACAGGCATAGTTCATCACTTAATGCTTGTTGGTTGATTGGGATTGGCAATGTTAAATAGGAGTTTGGAGAGCCGCCTTTAAGAAACCAAAGCTGGATTGTTCCTGGTGTCTCCTGAGGCTGAAACAAGAGAAAACAGGTTAAAATGACAGCAAGACCGTTGTCTAAAGCAGAAATGCCAAACTTGTGACCTGAGAGCCACAAATGGGCCACAAAACTCCTGCGCGCAGCCCAAACTAGACTAAAAAGCAATTGCTAGGTGGCACAGTAAATAAAGCACCATTTCTAGGGTCAGAAGGACCTGAGTTCAAATCCAGCCTCAGATGCTCACTAGCTGTATGACCCCAGGCAAGTCACTTAATCCTGATTGCCTAAAAATAAAATTTAATTGGGAGATGTTAAACAAGATAAATCCGTTTCCATTTGAGTTTGACACCGTGGAGAGCACTCAAAGCCTGTGGAATGCGGTCAAGTATCATCTCTGATATACTCTGGCTCTGTTACCTTGGACAAATCAGTTAATCTTCAGAACTCAAACGACTAATTAATGACTGACGTACAATGGACGACAGAAGGGGGAAAAAGAGGAGTGTGTGTGTGTGTGTGTGTGTGTGTGTGTGTACAATCAATACAGAATACCGTATTTCACTGCACAATTGTTACCACCGCAGTCACTGCACCCTGTTTTTTCAATCCAAAAATGGGTTTATAACCTTTCATTGCACGATTGTCACCTGTTATAATTCTATTCATCACGCTGCTTAAAAGGTAAACAGAGCAGCAATGTATTCTCCAGTGGCATATGGATATGCATTTATCTCTCACACATTGTGAGCCTCGAATTGAGCCTCGAATTCTCAGTGCACGTGCATTGTGGGTAGATTTTCAAAAACCAACATGCGTGATTTGTTTAGAGCGCTGCAGTGCTAACAGTATTGTCACTCAACCCAACGAAGTGCCATTGGTGCAAGGGAAAGGGGAGGCAAGGCAAAGCTGCCATGAGTAAGTTACAGGATAGGGTAAGCTTCGCATCTTCCTGTGCTAGCTAAACCTTACAGTTCGTCTGCCAGCAATACAGTTTAGTAATAAATAAATTTTAAGTAATACTGGCACAATTTTTAAAAGCTTTTCAGAACGGTCGAGCCCACTTTTTGCAAAAAAAAATTTGGCATCAAACCTGCGATGATTATGTGGTGAAATACGGTAAAGAACGCATACGGCAGTTGTGGGAAAAGCACCGGGGTAGGAACTGGAAGATTGGAATTTGAATCCCAGCTCTGCTTCTTACTATCCATGTAAACTTAGGCAAGTAAGAGAACCTTTCCAGGGCCCAGTGTCCTCCTTAGTATCACGGAGAAATTGTACTAAATCATCTCTGAGGGCTCTTTCTGCTCTAAATTCTATGATCCAATGAATTTACCACAAATGGACAAGGAGCAGACTTATTCTGCTTAACTCGGGGGGACAGGGTCAGGAGCGATGGGTAAAGGTTGAGAGACATATTTGGTGGGTTTGATGTAAAGAGAAACATCTCAGCATTAGAGCTGTCCCAAAGTATGATGAGCAGCTGGAGGGTAGTAGGTTTTCCCTAAATAGAGATTTTCAGGAGAACATGGGATGACCACAATGATCTATAAAAGGAAAAGACAGAAGGTTGCTTGTTTATGTCCCCTCCTCACTGCTGGGGTTTCACTTCCCCGGATTCCTTCAAGACTTAGCTCAAATACCTCCTGTAAGGTGCTCCACCCCCTCTTAGAAGCTGTTAGTCCCTTTCCTCTGAGATTGCTTTCCATTTGCCCAGTATATATCTTGAATCTTGTTCAGTCGTTTTTAGTCATGTCTGACTCTTTGTGACCCTACTTAGGGTTTTCTTGTAGGCTATTTCCTCCTCCAGTTCATTTTATAGATGAGGAAACTGAGGCAAACAGGATTAAGTGACTTACCCAGGGTCACACAGCTAAGTGCCTGAGGCCAGATTTGAACTCAAGAAGACTAGCCTTCCTGACTCCAGGCCTGGTGCTCTATCCACTGTGCCACCTACCTGCCCCATATTTTGAATTTTTTTTCATTTACACATTGTCTCCTTCATTAGAATGTACCCTCCTTGAGGGCAGGAACTATATTTTTGCGCTCTTTGCACCCTTTGCACTTAGCACAATGCCTGGGATGTAGCGATCACTTGACAAACGGCTTATTGTCACTTTTATTTATTTGTTGTTATCAATGGTTTGGACTAGATGGTGACTACACCTTCTAATGCTGAGATTTGGGGGATTTTAAGGTCTTTCAGCACCAAAACCATTGATCAAGTGAGTGTAGAGACATTGGGAATAATCCAATTTTGATTTCTTAAAGGCAGCTCTCAAATCTCCTATTTAATAATAATAATATATATATGTATACATACACACATATATATTATATATAATTTATACAATTGCCTCAGAGATTATAGGCTTAGAGATAGAGAGATGGAAGAGACCTCAAAAACCCTCTAGTCTATACACACATTCAGTCATACTAAAGATGAGGAAACCGAGACCCACTAAGGTTAAGTGACTTGCCCAAGGTCACACAAATAGCAAGCATTAGAGGCAGACATTGAATCCAGGTGCTCTGACTCCTGAGCCAGGAATCCTTCCATGGTATTACACAGTTTCTCACTTGGACAATATTATTTTGTGCTTTATTCTGCTAGCTCAAGTCAGATACAGCTTATCTCTATTCTATCAAATACTTTTCAGTGTGTTGACACTGGCTGACCTTGAACGGCTTGGGCTCCCATTTGTATTTGCAATGGATTATATTTTTATTTTGGAGGGAGAGAAAATAGATTTGTGTTCATTTTTAAAATAAAATTTAATTTTAAAAAAATAAGGCTTATAGACTATAAAAGATTTTCCTATACAAGATTCAGACATATTGGGTTTCAGAAAATACTTCTGTTCTGACAAAAGAAATGGCAGTTATAAAGAAATGGATGTAGGATTAATGTTAAGGAAAGAATGTCTGATAATCACAGACCTCTAGGACCTTTGGGAGGTCCTAGAATCATAAAGTTAGAGCTGGATGGGCTCCTAGAGGTCAAGGAAATGTGGTACAGTGGAAAGAACCCTGGCTCTAGAATCAGACGAGCTCAATTCAAATTTTCCCTGTGATATTTATATCCTATATGACTGTGGACAAGTCTCTCAGCCTCTCTGGGCCTCAGTTTTCTGGCTTACATATGCTCTGAGGTCCCTTCAGTTCTAGAGTTATTATCCTAATCTTGTCCTCTCTTTTTTATCAGATGATAAAATTGAGAGGTTAAATGATTTGCCCAAAGTCACATAGTAGTAAAGAACTAAAGTGGGATTTCCTGCCCCTTGATGTCTAACCCAGAGTTCTCTCCACTGTACCATACTGCTAGTTGTGGCAGGCTCTTCATTAACGTGGGTTTTCAAAAAGAGACTAGATGACCACTTATCGGATTTGTTAAAGAGGGGAGTCTTACTCAGGAATGAGTTAGATCAGGGGACTTTTAAGACCACTTCTAGCTTTGAAATTCTGTTTTTCAAGTAAAAGACAAGCCAGAGGCATAGCAGTATCATAGAGAAAGATTTCAAGATTCTATTTGAAATTTACCAGCTGTGTGACCCTGGGTAAGTCACTTAACCCTTTTTGCCTAATTAGCTAGAGAGAGAAATGGCAAACCACTCCAATACTTTGCCAAGAAAATCCCAAATGGGGTCATGGAGAGTCGGAAATGAAGGAAAAGTGACTAAACAACAACAACCCAGTAAGTAGAGACAAACTAAAAACTTGTCTATGGGGAAAAAACGAGACACTGCACCCAAATGGAAGGAAGGACAGACACCATTTCAGCTCATTGTAATTAATGTTTATTTATTGATTAATTGCTAATACCAATATTACACAGGAGACTTGAGAGTTATTGTTGAAGAAATCAAAGTTGGAGTTGGAGTGTTCTTAGCACAGAGCCTGGTCCATAAAAAGCGCTTAATACATTCCTGTTGATTTGGCTTGATTTATTCTTGATCTCTTGCGAAGCTAGAAGAAAAAAAATGGGCTAAAACTATAGAAAGACAAACTGTATAAGAAAGCATTTTTGGAGGATGAAAATTTTTATATGTGTGATTAGGTGCCAGTATTTAAGGGGGAAAATCTGAAAGATGAAAAACCACATTTCATTGGTCTCATCCAGGCTTCTTTGTAACCACTTCTTTGGTGCCACCTCCAAGATGCGGATGTCTTGGAGAGAAAAATAAAGACATTAATGTCACATCTCTGGTTTACCAGCTCACAGCCAACAGCACTATCCTGGATGTACCGCCTGCACATCTTACTGATGCCCAGGATTTGGGGAAAGCTTACCCTTGACTACTGGGATAACTATCATTATTGAGGTGTGCAGAAGCATTTTCAGTCATCACCTACGTTGGCAGCTCCCCAGCTAATCCATTGAATCACTGAGTTCCACAGGTTAATCTCATTCATTCCTTCCTTCATTCCTTCATTCATTCATTGTCGGTCAATTGGTCAACAAGCATTTATCAAGCAGTAGTGATGTGCCAGGCACAGTGTCAAGCTCTGTGGATGCAAAGAAGGGCAAAAATAGCCCCCTCTCCTCAAAGAGCATACATTCTGTTGGGAGAGACAACATGTAGATTACTACGTACACACAAGATAAATACAGAGAAGATGGAAGGAAATCTAAAAGGGGAAGGCATTAGTAGCTGAGAGCACCAAGAAATGCCTCCTATAGAAAGTGGGACTTGAGGTGAGTCTTAATGGAAATTTGGAAGTATAGAGGTGGAGGGGAGGGAGCAGAGCATTCCTGTCAGGGAGGACTGCCACTACAAAGGCACAGAAGGAAGTGAGGGAACTTTGTGTTCAAGAAATAGCAAGCAGTTCAATGTAGTTGAATCGTAGACTATTTGGAGGGGAACAAAGCGTAAGAATAGATATGTAGGAAGGGGCCAAGTTAGAGAGAGCTCTAAATGCTAAAAAGGGTACCTAGGATTGATCTTGTGGGATAATAGGGAGCCATTGGGACTAACTGACCATAGAATTGGTGTCATGCCTATGCTTCAGAAAAAATCACCTTCGCAGCTGAGTGGAGGAGAGATTGGAATGGCAGGAGGCAGGAAAAGCAGTTGGTAGGATATCCAGTGGTCCACGCAAGAAGTCATAGGGGCCTAGACTAGGGTTGTGGTTGAGAATGGAGAGAAAAGGATGCATAGGAAAGATGAAACAATAAGAATTTGTAATGGATTATATTGGCAGCAGTATGTAGGGCAGACTGGAGTGGGGAGACATGAATCAGGGAGAACAACTAGGATTCTGCTGGAATAAGAGGTAATAGGCTAGAGACATAATGAGTAGAATAATAGGTATATAATATATGTAATAATAGGTATATAATATATAACAATAGGTATTTAATATATTATATAATGACATAATGTAGTAATGGATTATATAATAATATGATATATAATATTGTTATATAATATAATCACGTATTATATAATATATGAATATAATGTATTATATGACACAATAATATAATGTATAAATATATCATATAACCTAATAATTAAAATATATTGTATTATAATATGATGTAATAATATAATATATGAGTATATTATTATATAATAAATTATATATTTATAATAACAATGTATAAATACATTGTATTATTATATAATATATATTATTCTATATAAACATAATAAAAGGTAATAATAGGTAAGAGATGAAGATCTGAACTAAGGGTTTTACTGGGGGAGTGGAGAGATGGGATTAGATAACAGGCAGTGCATACGATTAAGTACCACAATGGGGTAAATTAGAGTAAAGAGTATAAAGATGAGGTGGTGCCCTTGAAAACAATTGGGAAGTTTGGGAGAGGGGAGGGCATGGAGGAAAAGATGATGAGATCTGCTTTGGACGTGGTGAATTTGCAATGCAGACAGAACATTCAGTTCTAGATGACTAAGAGATAGCTGGCGGTGTGTATGAAAATAGCTCAGGAGAAAGGGTAGCACCAGATATGTACATCTGGGAAACACTGGCCTAGAATTGATTATTGAACTCACGGGAGCTGATGAAATCACCCAAGTGAGATGGTCTAGAGGGAGGAGAAAAGAGAGTCCAAGACAAAAGCTTAAGGGACACTCACAGGTAGTGGAGGTGACATGAATGAAGACCCAGCAAAGGTTACTGAGGAGCAGTCAGACAGATATTAAAGTAACCAGGAGAGAGCAATACTAAGAAAATGTAGAGAGGAGAAAGTATGTAGGAGAAGGTGATCAACGGTGCCAAATGCTGCAGGGAAGTCAAGAGAGATCAAGACCGAGAAAAGGCTAGTTAGGTATTCCAAAGTTAATGATGATAATTTTGTTTATAAGCAGGTCACTCAAGAGTCAAACTGACAGGGGTCAGGTAGACATTTCACCAAGCTCTAGCACCCCAGATCATCTCTCTATGACTGCTAGGAGCCAAAGACTGATTTATTGACTGTTACATAATTTCACAGAGCTTCTCAGAATCCTCTTGAGCCAAAAATGGAAACATTCCCAAGACTTCAAGGCTCTCAGGAGACAGAGACATTTGGAATTTCGGCTGCTGTTCAAGGGTTTCCAGGGCACCCCCAGGCCTAACACACCCATTGGCAATAGAACGGAGTCATTGACATCAAGGTCAGCCCTTTAACCAGGGTTTCCCTTCCTAATGCATACTGAATCATTTTTGACCTTCTCTTTCCCGTTACAGGAAGGCCCCACTTGATTAGTGTAACCAGTTACCAGTCCAAAAGCATAGTTATGTGATGGTCAAACTCCACATGAGACTAAGGTTTCAGAAAGCATTCCCGTCATGTCAAAGCACTTTCACCCATAAATCAGTATGGAATGTCACTCATCGCCATTTATCCTACTCGACCACATGGACAGCAAGCATGTCTGATCAGGAAGGGCTGAAAGATGATCCAGTTACCATCATGGTGGCTCACAAGTTTTCATGGACAGCTACAGAATTCAAAAGTCATGGGTTAGATTGCAGTTGCCCCAGCGTTGACATGTACTGATAGAGAATTTTAGAGCTGGGAAAGTCCTTAGACATCCTATCTCAAGTCCTAACTTTATTTGGCAAATCAGGAAGCAGAGACCCAGGGAGGTGATAACTTGGTCAAGGTCGCACAACTAGTAAGTTCCTAAGTTTAAATACTTAGTGGCATCTAAGTGGTACAATGGATAGAACCTTGGGCCAGAGAACTTGAGTTCAAATCCATCCTTAAATACTGCCTATCTGTATGACCCTGGGCAAGTCATTTAACCTCTGCCTCTGTTTTCTCATCTGTAGAATAGCACCTACATCCAGGGTTGCCGTGAAGATCAAATGAGTTATTTATAAAGTACTCACTCAGCACAAGCCCAGCACATAGTAGGCACTTAATGTTTCCCCCCTTTCTCTCTCTCCCTTGGGCAACACACTTTCTATGTTTGCTTTCTTTCTTAACACCAATATTCTTCTAGTGTTGTAGTATGGGAATACTACAGCCCCTGAACACCTGGAGTAGAGACTCACCCAAAGAGCGATTGCGAGTGTGCAGCTAGGTGGCACAGTGAGTAGAGCGCCAGCCCTGGAGTCAGGAGAACCTGAGTTCAAATCCAGCCTCAGATGCTTGACACACTTACTAGCTATGTGACCTTGGGCAAGTCACTTAACCCCAACTGCTCTGCCTTCCCCCTCCAAAACAAAAAGGAGAGTGTGAGCAGGCTGCAACACATTATAAAGGAGGAGCTGTATAAGTGAGTGAGTGGGGTAAAAGATGTCGTCAGAGAAATGCATAACTAGGGGGACGGCGGAGGAGCCAGTTGCATCGCAAGAATGGCCAATAACCAATGGACAACCCTGTGTACTTCATTGATATTGTACAGTGTCAAGAAAATGTGAGTACGGAGACAGATTAAAACCACCTTTTTAGCTCATCTGAAAATATTGAGAAATAAATATTTCTCCAGTCTAAAGTCCTTTCTGGACGTACCTGAAAGAAGGAAACTTTATTGATATTTTTTCAAACTTCTCAGGAAATAATTCCCTTCACTAAAATCCTTATCCCACTTTTTCTTGGGCCTAACTTCTTTCTTTTAGGCAGGTGTGTGAAAGGTCAAGACAGAAAGGTAAGGCCCCAGAAAATGGAGTAAGGGTGGTGATTAGACTTAGAACAATAAGTGTCTAGTTGGGGTCACTGCCTTTCCCTTTCTCCTGAATGGATTAGAGCAGCAGTTCTCAAAGTGTGGTCCATAGACCCCTGGGGGGTCCCTGAGACCCTTTGAAGGGCTCCTCAAGGTCAAAACTATTTTCATATAATACTAAGACAAAATTCACCTACCAAAATATCCCTCCTTAATCCAACTATGTACCTGTGTGAGGCACACATCTATACTTCAACCAAAACATATTGCAACAAATTGAATGAGAATCTAGCTGTTTCACCAAAAAGTTATATATGCTGGTGATTTGTTTCAGTCGTGTCTGACTTTCTGCGACTCCATTTCGGGTTTTCTTGGCAAAGATACTGGAGTGGTTTGCCATTTCCTTCTCCATCTCATTGTATAGATGAGGACACTAAGGCAAGTAGGGTTAAGTGACTTGCCCAGGGTCACAAAGCTAGGAAGTGTCTAAGGTCAGATTTGAACTCATGACGATGAGTCTTCCTGATTCCAAGCCCAGCGCTCCATTCAGTAAGATGCCTAGCTGCCCCACATACGTTAACATGGAATGTGTTTATTTTACTTTAAAATGATTTGAAATATTTTTAAAATTATCAGTTTTCATTTCTAATATGGTAACTACTGATAGATATAACCCATTTAAACAAAGCGAGTACCTGAAAAGGCCTTAGCCCAAAAGGACGAGGGTCTCCCATTGCATCCTGGGCCATCTCCAGTCATTCTGATGAATATCTGTTTACTGGATCCAGATGGCTCTGGAGGAGAAAGTGAGGCTGGTGACCTTGCACTGCCCTCCCTCACTCAAATCAAAGTCAACTGCAAGTCACGTCATCATTTCCCTGAAGCCACGGCCCTCTTTGGAAACAAAGGACAAACACAAATTTTTAAGAGTATAGAGATCCTGAGACTGAACTGGTAGATTAAAGATCCACCTCAAAGCAGCGACCTTCCCCCCCACCCCATCCCCTGAAGGAATTAAGGTATTGCTCAGAAGGAGAGTTCCCTTTGACTACTTTAGGTCACCCGTGACCAACTAGAAAAAGGCCCATAAAAGGAGTAGTTAAAGGGGGCTTGAGTGGTTTTTGGAAAATGATTTTCCCGGATTACCTAAAAATTAAGTGACTCTTGTTCTATTTGATGAAGTTAAATATTAACTCCAAACTACATAACTTATTTTTTTTATCATATTGTGAAATTTTCCTTGTTTAAGAATCTTCTAAAATATTACCTTCAAATGTCTTGTGTTGGAGAAGGAATGAGGAGATGCTGACAAAAAACCCCTCTGCTCTAATCAGGCTTTTCTTCTCACTTAACTCAACATACTCAATCCTGACACCAATTCAGTTCAATTCAAATAAATATTTATTAAGTACCTACTATGTGCCAGACACTGTGCTAAGCTCTGGGGATACAAAAAGAAGCAAAAAACAGTCCCTGTCCTCAAGGAGATTACAATCTTGTAAATACTTGTTGGTGCTATTCCCCGCCCCATGACTTGGAATGTCCTTTGCCTGTAATCCATTCATACTAATTCTATGGATGTGACCATCCATCACACTGTTACAGAAATAATTTTCCTTAAGCATAGACCCAACCATGTGACCCCTTGATTTAACCAATGCTAGGGCAGCTAGGTGGTACAGTGGATAAAGTGCTGGGCCTGGAACTTCCCGAGTTCAAATCTGGCCTCAGATATTTACTAGCTGTGTGACCCTGGACAAGTCACTTCACCATTTGCCTCAGTTTTCTCACCTGTCAAACAAGCTGGAGACAGAAATAGTAAACCACTTCAGTATCTTTGCCAAGAAAAAGCCAAAGGGGGTCATTAGGAGTTGGACAAAACCACAAAATGACTTAACAAGTGACTTCTTATAGCTTCTAAGATAAAATATAAATCCTATTTAGACTTTAAAGCACCACACAACCTGATCCCAACCTATATTTTCAGCCATATTGGACATTACTCTCCCTCCCATACTCTGCGATCTGGCCAAACCAGCTTCCCTGCCCCCTTCCTTAAACAAAGCACTCTATAGCCCATCTCAGTGTCTTTACTTTGGCCATCCTCTGTGCCTATAAGGCACTCTGTCCTTACATTTGCCTCACAAAGTCCCTCTCTTCCTTTAGAGACATAGCTCAGGCTTCATGTACATGAAGCTCTTCCTGATCCCCTCAACTACTAGTGTCTTCCCTAGCAGACGTCCTTATATTTAACCATTTTGTACGCTTATTCATGCTTATTCACTTAGCCTGTATTCTTTATGCTACATATATATATACAGATATATATTAAATTATATATATGTATATATACACATATACTTACAAGTAAGGATTGTTTCATTTTTTGTACTCATATCGCTAGTGCTGAAACACAGTGCCAGACACATAGGAGATTCTAAATAATACTTGCAGATTGCTTGTCCAGTTGGTTGAATGTATATATTGTTTCCCTCCATCTAAGATAGAAGTAATGAGAACTGCTATCTGGCCTAGGTTCTTACCAACGAGGAGCTACTGAATGAAGAAGAAATAGGAGTAGAAACTTTGGAGGGAGGATGGGGAGTGACTGCTCCATCTTGGAATTTATGGTGGAAAAGTACAGGAAAGTCAAGAATGGTCTGACATGTGTCCTGGGGGAAAGCAGATTTCAAAGGCTTCACTGAAAGAAAAGGTATAATCCCATAGCTTA
Organism: Trichosurus vulpecula; assembly: GCF_011100635.1. Lineage (NCBI taxonomy): Eukaryota > Metazoa > Chordata > Mammalia > Diprotodontia > Phalangeridae > Trichosurus > Trichosurus vulpecula. Next base: position 37,098,457 of record NC_050581.1, read on the forward strand.
TGGTGGCAGTCCACCCAAAAGTGAAATTCATAAGGCATAAAGATGATCGCTTCTAATGTCTGATGTAGAGGGTATTCTCACTCAGATACCGCTTGAACTAAATGGCTACTAAAGGCCCTTTCAACTTTAACACTCTCTAGTTCTGTGATGGTAAGCTCCTAGAAGATGAAGTTGGTTTTTCTTTTTCTTTTATATAATCTCTTACAGCATCCAGAACAGAAGTAGATAGATAGTGGGCATTTAATACATTCTTCTGAATGAATGAACAAATAATCCAGATTAACCCAGAGGATACATGGACAGGCAAACAGAGTAGAAATGAGGGATAGATACTGGAGGGTGAGGAGTGGGGAAAATACACTGAATGTTGATAAATCTCCAAAAGTCCTACTCTCTGAGAAATCCTACACCTAGGATCTCTGTTCTATAGCTCGCCATGATTAGTACTTGCTTAAATGACTGAAAAAGTCAATATTTAGAAGACAACTTGAAATTTTTAAAACAAGAGTTGACTTAGGTCACCAACTCTACAAAAGTTTAGCTGGTTTGAGAAGGATTTCTATGAATGCAGCTTCTAAGGGTGAAGAAAATGAAAGGTGAGCTAGCAGAGTATAAACTCTTTGAAGACTGGGACTATCTTTTGTTTTTGTCACCATATTTTCAATGCTTTGCCCACACAAGACATTTAATCAGCATTCATTGAATCAGGTTGAATTTTTGCTATCTTCAAAAGAGCATGGCAGATTAATAAGTACATTTTTCCAACCAGAATTGAAGTTTTATTAAATTTCTGATGTGTCCTGTGGGCAGCCTTCCATAACCTGAATTCAAGCTCTTTAAAATGAAGAAACACAATGAAAGACTGAATGCCATTTTTGGTTTGGCAAACTCTCAAAGGCACCTTCGGGGAATGAGACAACCTTGTCATTCCATCCACTTACATCATAATGATGATGTTCAATCGTCTCCAGCTCTCCATGACCCCATTCATGGTTTTCTTAACAAAAATACTGGAGTGGTTTGCCATTTCCTTCTCTAGCTCATTTAACAGATAAGGAAACTGAGGCAGATAGGGTTAAATGACTTGCTTAAACAGTTTGGTCACAGAGCTAGTGTCTGAGGACAAATTTGAACTCACAAAGACTAGCCCTCCTGATTCCAGTATCAGCACTCTATCCACTGTACCACATAGCTGTCCTCATCCACTTAAAATAGATCCGCTATGAGGTGAAAATGGAATATAGCATCTTCAGACCTTCTTAAAAGTAATTATCTTCTGCCAAGTCAGTGGTTCTTATCTTGGGGTCCATGAATTTTGGAAAACATATTTTGATGACTATATTTAAATGTAATTGTTTGCCTTTCTAATCCTTTGAATTTTATTTTATGCATTTAGAAACATTATTTTGAAAAGGGGTCCATAGGCTTCAATAGACTGCCAGAGGGATACATGACACCAGAAAGGTTAAGAATCTCTTTCTAGATAAAGTATCACTTTGGGAAATAGTGGAGCAAAAAATCCACAACCAGGAGGTAGAGCCAAGATGGCAGAGTAAAAGCAGGGACTTGCTTGAGCTCTCCCCCAAACCCCTCCAAATACCTGTAAAAAATGACTCTAAACAAATTCTAGAGCAGCAGAATCCACAAAATAACAGAGTGAAACAAATTTCCAGCCCAAGAAGGTCAATAGGAAAGGTCTGTTGCACCAGGCTGAGAGAGTAGTGCAGTCCAGTGCAGAGCACGGTCCAGCACAAACCACAGGCCCCAGAAAACCTAGAGCAGGCCTCAGGGGACTGAATCACTGGCAGCTGTGGTAGTTTCCAGACTTCTCAATCCACAAATGCCAAGGACAACTTAGAAAGTCAGTAGGAAAGGTCTATTGAACCTCTGGGCCCAGTCCCAGGGTGGTGACTGCGCTGGCTGCAGCGGCTGCTTCTGGAGCTCCCTGACCATAGTTGGTGGGGGGATCAAGTGGCTGATCAGAGGGGGATTGCAGGGATCTCTTTGCTGATGCTGAGGCAGGATTCTCTTGCTTTGCCTGTGCTTGGATCTGGGTCACAGTCCTGCATGGTTGTCCTGGGGTGAGGAGGAGTGCTGGTATGGTAGAGCTTGTGGCGGTGATGGAGAGGGAATCCTCTTCACAGTTCCAAGGCAGAAAAGAGTGCTTGTGGTCACTCACATACCAGAGCAAAGACCAGGAGAGGAGTAAATACCTCTCCTTCGATCATCTTGGAAGAATTAAAACTTTATAGGTCCCTAGAAGTATCTCTGAAAACAGATGCTCGAAACCCCTGAAGTTTGGGACAGTGCACCCTTCACACTGGAAGCAGAGCCCTACCTTAACAAAAAAGAAACAAGTCAAGTATTTGTCAGGGAAAATGAGCAAACAGCAGAAAAAAAACAAACCTCAGACTATAGAATCTTACTTTGGTGACAAGGAAGATCAAAACATACAACCAGAAGAAGACAACAAAGTCAAAGCTCCAACAACCGAAGCCTTCAAGAAAATATCAATTAGTCTCAGGCCATGGAAGAGCTCAAAAAGGATTTTGAAAATCAAGTAAGAGAAATAGAGGAAAAATTGGGAAGAGAAATGAGTGATGTAAAAAAAATCATGAAAAATGAAGCAATAGCTTGCTAAAGGAGACTCAAAAAAATACTAAAGAAAATAATACTTTAAAAAATAAGTCAAAAAATACCTTAAAAAATAGACTAGCCCAAATAGCAAAAGAGCTCCAATGAGGACAAGAATGCCTTAAAAATCAGAATTGGCCAAATGGAAAAGGAGGTCCAAAAACTTACTGAAGAAAATAATTCCTTAAAAATTTGAATGGAGCAAATGGAAGCTAATGACTCTATGAGAAATCAAGAAATTATAAAACAAAACCAAAAGAATGAAAAAAATAGAAGATACTCTGAAATATCTCATTGGAAAAATAACTGACCTGAAAAATAGATCCAGGAGAGATAATTTAAAAATTATTGGACTCTTTGAAAGCGATAAACAAAAAAAGGTCCTGGACATCATCTTTTAAGAAATTATCAAGGAAAACTGCCCTGATGTTCTGGAACCAAGGGGTAAAATAGAAATGGAGGGAGTCCACTGATCACCACCTGAAAGAGATCCCAAAAAGAAAACTCCTAGGAATGTTATAGCCAAATTCCAGAGTTCCCAGGTCAAGGAAAAAATATTTCAAGCATCCAGAAAGAAACAATTCGAGTATTGTAGAAATACAATCAGGATAACACAAGATTTAGCAGCTTCTATATTAAGGGATAAAAGGGCTTTTTGAATATGATATTCCAGAGGTCAAAGGGGCTAAGATTAAAATCAAGAATCACCTACCCAGCAAAACTGAGTATAAAATCCTTTAGGGAGAAAAACAGACATTCAATGAAGTAGAAGACTTCGAAGCATTCTTGATGAAAAGACCAGAGCTGAATAGAAAATTTGACTTTCAAAAACAAGACTCAAGAGAAGCATGAAAAGGTAAACAGCAAAGAGAAATCATAAGGGAGTTATTAAAGTTGAACTGTTTACATTCCTATATGGAAAGATGATATTTGTAACTCATGAGACCTTTCTCAGTATAAGGATAGTTGGAGGGAATATGTGCGTGTATACATATATGATATATTCAAATATATATGTATGTTAATATATATATATATATATATATATAGAGAGAGAGAGAGAGAGAGAGAGAGAGAGAGAGAGAGAGGAAGGGAGGGAGGAGCACAGGATGAGTTGAATATGAAGAGATGATATCTGAAAAATAAAATGAAAGGGTGAGAGAGGAATGTACTGGAAGACAGAAAAAGGAAGAGGTAGAATCAGGTAAATTATCTTACAGAAGAAGCAGAAAAAAAGCTTTTACACTGGAGAGGAAGAGGGTGAAGGTGAAAGGAAATGAGTGAACCTTACTCTCATCTGATTTGGCTTTAAAAGGGAATAACACACACACTCAATTGGCTACGGAAATCCATCTTACCCTACAGACAGGTAGGGAGAAAGTGGATAAGAGAGGGAGGAATGATAGAAGAAAGAGCAGATTCAGGGAGGGGGTAATCAGAAGCAAACACTTTTGAGGAGGAACAGGGTCAAAAGAGAGAATAGAATAAATGGGGAGCAGGATAGGATGGAGAGAAATATAGTTAGTCTTTCACAACATGACTATTATGGAAGTGTTTTGCATGACTACACATGTATAACCTAGATTGAATTGCTTGCCTCCTTAATAAGGGTGGGGAGAGAGGAGAAAGGGAGAGAATTTGAAACTCAAAGTTTTAAAAATGAATGTTAAAAAGTGTTTTTACATGCAACTGGGAAATAAGATATACAGACAGTTGGGTATAGAAATCTATCTTGCTCTACAGGAAAATAGAAGGAGAAATGATAAGGAAAGGGGGGAGGTGATAGAAGGGAGGGCAGATTGGGGGAAGGGGCAATCACAATGTACACTGTTGGGGTGGGGGAGGGGAGAGATGGGGAGAAAATTTGGAACTCAAAATCTTGTGGAAGTGAATGTTGAAAACTGAAAATTAATTAATTAATTAAAAAAAACACAACCCTTGATGTAGACTGAAATACAGCATTCCATTTTTTTTTATTAACTACTAAATGTCATTGCAGTTTTTGACAGAAGCATAGATTGAAAACAGGAAAATTTTTACTTCCTGGGGACATTTTCCCAATTGGGCTCACCTTGGCCATAGCCACAAGATCCTGTCAAACAAGTCAGACTACACCAGGCTATCTCAATGGGTGAGCTGATGAGTGAGTGTGTTGTTCCCAAGGAAGCAAAACATATGCAAACAAGTCTCATGCACAACGTGTTTGTGTTTCTTGTGGAGTACAGAGCCATGTCACTACAGCTGCAGTATCCTTTTCCCAGTGAAGAAAGCAAGATGTTTCCATCTTTTTTCCTCATTCTTATGAGGATCCCCTGGCTCTTCTTCTATCCCAAGGTCTACAAATGAATCAAGTGTCCTTCCCAGCATCCATTTCACACCTTAATATGGGTTCTATGTTCCCTTTGGCTCCTATCAAGGAGAAAGTGAGACCAACGAACAGACAAATGCCCTTCTTTGTGAAGTAGGCTCAGAAGGTATACACTGTTCATCATAATCAACAAGATAATGGACCTTGGGGGACTTTGACCTTCCAGGATGAATCTATACAAACACATGTGTCCTGTGATCCTGTGCTAAACATGTGAGACATGTTCAAGGCTTGGGAGAATTAAAAATGTCCATTCCCATAAGGTTTTCCCAATGAATAGTTTCCCTACATGGCCAACAAATGACAGATTTGTAAGTTTAGGAGATTTTGGAAGGAAACTAACATTTTGGTTGAAATACCATTCTTTAGAAAGTTAATGGGGAGAAATGCCCCATCGATGTGTACTGTTGGAAGAGTGCAAGTGTGTTTTAGAGGAAGCTTTGGTGAGGAATTGAGAAGACAAGAAGAGAAGAATTGCTTAGGAGTGGGCAGCTGGTGATCAGTGGGACCTGCTGGGGAGAGTCACATTGGAATCATCTGCTGTAGACAATGAAATCCTCCTAACTATTGAGCTCCAGCTGCCTTGGGTGCCTACTTCTGAGTTGCCCAAGGGAGTCTGTGGTCTTCAAATTCATCTGGCACCCTCCATACTGATACTACTGTTACTCTCTCTGCTCAATTCTGAACCTTTTGTCATATTGATAAGACAAACAGGGCACTCAACTGTTTCTTTTCTCTTTGTGACTGTTGAGAACTAGGGATGGAAAGGAAGGAAGTTTAATTCTTGATTGTGAATTACCTATGAGGGAAGATCTAAAAAGATATTGCAGCTTTAACAGACTACTAAATACACAATTGCACTGGTAAGCCAATGCAACTGGCTAAGGCTGAAATGAAATTGAAGTCTTCTTTTCCCACCCACCTCCCCCCAACAACAAAACACCATTTCAAAGTCATATAAGGCACAAACAAGTAGCAAGAAGGCATCAGCAAAGGCAGCTCTCCCTCCTGGTGCTCTCTTGTGGCCCCAGATCAGCAAGCCTTCCTTCATTCAGGTGATGACAGTGGGGCCCCGACGGCCAGTCCTCTCATGGATCTGGGAAATTTTCAAGGCAATGGCTATGAGAGGACTCAGCACAGCCTGGAAGGGAAAAAAGAAACACGGTGAACAACTGGACTCATTCTTATTTCACAAGAAAATTGCTAAGCTATACAGGCTAGTCAGCAAGGTGGCACAGTGGATGGCATACTGGACCTGGGGCTGGGAAGCCCTGAGTTTTAATCCTGTGCCAGACTCTTAACAACTGTGTGACCCTGAACAAGTCACTTAACCTCTGTCTGCTTCAGTTTCCTCTTCTGTAAAATGAGGATAATACTAGCACTTGGGTTGTTGTAGGATGAAAGGAGATAATATTAGTAAAGAGCTTTGTAAACCTTAAAATACTAAGTATGCTAGCAACTGTTAGGATTTTTGTTGTTAGTTCAAAAACCAGCACTCCGCATGAACCTTATGTATGAAAGAAGAAAGACTAAGAAAATTCCTTAAAGGCTATCCTTTCACCTTCCCTTCTATTCTCCTATAACCTCTTCCATCCTCCACCTCCCCATCTCCAGTACACACACACACACACACACACACACACACACACACACTCATACACGCTTGTACATACACATAGAGTATGGAAGCTTTAGGAGAAAAAAACAAATCCTTTTTGGCCATCAAATTATAGATCTAGAAAAGATATAGAGATACATGGTATTTCGGAGAGAATTATAAATTCTTCAGCAAACATTTAGTGAGCTCTACAGTTTGCAGTAGTTGACCAGTTAGGCGGTACAGTGGCTAGAGCTCCAGGCCTTGAGTCAGGAAGACTTGAGTTCAAATCTGACCTCAGATACTTACTACCCATGTGACCCTAGGCAAGTCACTTAACCCCATTTGCCTCAGTTTCCTCATCTGTAAAAGGAACTGGAGAAGGAAATGGCAAACCATTCCACTATCTTTGCCAAGAAAACCCCAAACAGGGTCACAGAGAGTCAGACATGACTGAAAAATGACTAAACAGCTGTTCAGAGAGTACTGTGCTAGGCGGTAGGGATTCTCTGAAGCTGAGCTAAGACACGGTGTCTGCCCTCAGGAGCTTATATTCTAGTACAGGGATAAGATATAAATACACAATTATATTACAAAATATTACATGAGAAGTATATTAGCATTATAAAAATAAAATGCTGGAAATCAGGGTTAGCTTCCTGAAGGAGGTGCCATTTAAGCAAGGTTTTGAAGATGAATATGACTGCATCAGATAAAGAGAGTATGGAAGGGCATTCCAGGCTTAGGGTATAGCCAAAACGAAGGCACAAGAAGAAGCATGAGAGCTCGGTGGATGATCAGGAACATAGAGCTGTCTAGTTTGACTAGAGCCTGAAGTAAGTAAAGGGAAGTAATACATGATAAGGCAAGAAAGAGACTGATACCAGGTTATGGAGGGCCTTGAATGCCAGGCAAAAGTCATTTGAACTTTACTGCATGGGGGATAAAGGAGACACTCAAGATTTTTGAGAAGAGATATAACATGGCTAGAGTTAAATGTGAGACAGATTCTTTCAGAGGAGTTAGGAAGGATGAATTAAGAGTAGAGGCAGGAAGCCCTGAAAGGAGGTTGGAACACCAGCATATGGCTATGGTACTGAGGGGCTAAGCTAGGGTGCTGAGCAGTAGAAGTGACAGATCCACACCTTGGTGAATCTATCAGGTCCAGGAGACGTTAAACATTCCCTCTCACCACACAATACTGGCTCCATGGCCCAGTGAATACTGAGCTCAAGATCAAGAGGGGAAGGGAGGTGGGATAGTTAAGGCATTAAGCACAGGCAAAAGACTAGACATTTGGGGATATGTCAGAATCCTGGCTTTGAGCACCCTAAGGCCAGTCATGAGCACTAAGAGTCTGGGACACCACCCCCCAACACACATATCACATGAAGGGAATGACCTAACAATTATGTGGTATATTGATTTATTGTAATGTTTCACTATAGGAAATGATACATGTAAGTAATCCAGAGAAGCATGGAAACACATATGAACTGATGCCGGGTGAACTAAATAGAACCAGAAAAATAATATGCACAGTAACGAAAAGAATGTAAATGAAAAGAATGCAGTATCATTAATGGCTGAAAAGGACAACATGCGATTTGCTTAATTGCTTTTCCTTAGATATAAGAGAAACCTGTGGAGTGGTGTTATATCTGGAAATTACTGTGACATAAAAACAAGAAGCATCGATAAAAGTTTAAAAAATACGGGTCACATAGATATATATGTATTTTAAATAAAAATCTTTCTATAAACAACATTAAATGGAATAAAAGATTAGGGACCTAGGCTATTAAAAAGAATCAATATGCTTCCTTGAACCATGTGGGCTACCTGTGAGCGAAGCTGGCATTTTAATACCCTGTGTTTGTATTTTTACGGTCATGAACTCCTAAAGCCTAAAGTGGTATCCACTTATCCCATTTTTCTTTTAAGGTACTTGGCTCTTGACCACTTTCCGCTTTCCAGTTACAGGATGATAAATACTGACTGTCAATGAATATAGATCTATAGATAGGTACAAAACTTCCAACTCACAAACAAGATGTGTTCTAAAATGGGTCTTGAATGTTTGAAATGCAGAATGCCCTGTTCTATTGAAATTATGTTATAAATAGTGCTTAGGGTCTCAGGCCAAGCCATAAATACCTATTTAAACCCTGGTATACATGGAATGTTAAAAGACTTAAAAGGCCTCTCATCTATTGAATGGATCCTCTATGGGCAAGAATTACACAGGGCAGAAAAGCATGCAGGGATTATAATACGCGCTGAGAAAACATGGGTTTATGCAATCACTGAAGCCAGTACCTAAAAAAATCGTTTCATCTGTAATAAGAAGATAGTGGGAAATCACGTTATTGCAAGAATAGTAGTTAAAACAGAAAAAGAATATAGTTGAATAACATGGCTTCTTATTTATCTTGAATGATGAGGCTTCAATTGACTTTAATTCAACCAGCATTTATTTAGCACCTGTTATATGTGAGTACTATCCTCAGTTCTAGACATAAAAAAGAAAATGAACTTTCATCCCATTGGGCTTTAGGAGAAGCAGGTTTAATATGAGGAAGATGAGGGGCAGCTAGGTGGCGCGGTGAGTAGAGCACTGGCCCTGGAGTCTGGAGGACCTGAGTTCAAATCCAGCCTCGGACACTTGACAAATGCACTAGCTGTGTGACCTTGGGCAAGTCACTTAACCCCCAGCTGCCCTGCCAAAAACAAACAAACAATATGAGGAAGATGAAGAGACAGCTAGAGGGTTTTGTGAAGGTCCTCAAGGTTGTGTCATGGGTACTTTCAAGGGTATCCAAGATGTAAATAATGAATACAGTTATTCTACATTAAGCAAAGTATATGGATAGGGAAGTGAAGTGAGCATGTAGCCTGGCATAAAAGAAGTCCAGAGCTCTGATTTCAAGCAGCTCAAAGTATAGATTCAGTTCAGTTTGTCAGTTTCCTTCCTACTTTGCTCCCATCTTTCCTTCCTGCTCCCTTACTTTTTCACTGAAGACTTCTTTTACCACATCATAGCTGGATTTTTGTTTTACCATTGCTGCTCTGGTTTCTGGGACCTGATGGGGCTATTTTGGATAGACAGATTGTAGCTAGATAGATGGATAGATAGTTGGATAGATAGACAGGTAGATAGCTGGATAGATAGATAGATAGATAGATAGATTTGTTGTGGTTCAGTCATTTTTTCAGTTGTGTTGAACTCTTTGTGACCCCATTTGGAGTTTTCTTGGCAAAGATACTGGAGTGGTTTGCCATTTTCTTCTCTGACTCATTTTACAGATCAGGAAACTGAGGCAGATGGGGTTAAGTGACTTGCCCAGGGTCACATAGCAAGTAAGTGCCTGAGGTTGGATTTGAACTAAGGAGGAGTCTTCCTAATTCCAGGCCCATTGCTGTAGCCACAGCACCACATAGCTAGCTAGACAGATAGACAGACAGACAGAAAATAGAGTGATAGGCAAGAAAGAGAGATAGACAAAGAGAGAGATAAAACATTTATTAAGCACCTACTATGTACCAGTCACTGTGCACTTTTACCCTTGGGTACCTAATACAATATCTTGCCCAAAGAATTCCTTGCTCAAGGAACATCTATGGACTGAACGAATGGAAGGGAGAAGAGAAGGAAAGAGGCTAAAAAAGCATGTGTGCATTATGAGAAGTACCGTCTAAGGGAGAATTAAATTAACTATATGAGGTCAAGGAGAAGGAGGGGAACTGGCAGTTATATAGGGAGCTACCAGGTGAGGAAAGGAGGTCACCTACCAATGGAAGCTGGCAGCTTTACTACATCTTAAATAATTGCCTAAAGCATTGAAAAGTTAAAGGACTTTCCCATGGGTCACATAGCCAGTATATGTTGTAAGCAGGACTTGAACCCGGGTCCTGCTGGTTCTGAAGTCAGCTATCTATTACACCACTCTGTCTCTTGTATGTTTGAGTGGAGAGGGGAAGAGGACACAGTCTGTGCAAAATCCTTCTGAGAGGTAAGAAAGCAGGTGGTGGAAAAGAACGGAAAACAATAATTCTTTTTGGTTGTTGCTCAGTCATTTCTCAGTCACATCTGACTCTTGGTGACCCCATTTGGGATTTTCTTGGCAAAGATACTGGAGTGATTTGCCATTTCCTTTTCCAGTTCATTTGACAGATGAGGAAACTGAGGCTTAACCAGTGGATAACACATAGCACTGATCTATAAGTGGAAAAAGATGCTTACTTTTCTAATTCTTAAGCAGCAGCCCTACTATTGAAAAATCAAACCAATAAAATTCTGACGAATACCAGTTAAATTCACTCAATTATTTTTTTTATTCACTGCACTATTTGGGGGAATATATGCTTATTCTGATATGCAAGTTAAATAAACAAACAAAACGACTTTCCTGGAACTTTTTTTAGGCTTCCCATAATAGTCTAACTGCTAGCCAAGAGCAGGAAAAATATTTTTTCCTCCAAAGCTATAAGCCTAACGAATCATACTCTGGCTCTATCATCAACATCTCAAAGCTTAAAGGCAACTTTCTAATTACAATGACCTTCAGATCATTAGGTATCTTTGAGATTCAAGGATAATGTAGCCAGCAACTAAGTCATAAGAATTTTGGGTTGATTCTCTATTAATTTACAAGGTTCTAGGCTTCCAGTGATAAAGTAAACCATCCCTCAACAATAAAACACTGAAATGGAAATACTGAATATGGGAGCAATTTACTTCTATTATAAATCAACTCACCATAAGCCGAAAGAAAACACCTTTTTTCCATGGTGTAAACCTATTTAGCAACCTTGAATTGGAATGGGCCCAATGTTGCTAACCAATATAGACATTGTAAAAGATTAGTGAGGATAAACTGAAACAAAATTAAATTGTTCCTGGCTCACATGGACTGGCTCTCAAAACATAAAGCCTGTGCAAGGAAAAGGGGAAGGGGGACCATTTCAAAGTTTAAAGTGATTAAAACATTCCAGAAAAAGCTTGAGCAGAACAACAACCAAAAAAAAAAAAAGCTATAGCTTTGAGCATGCTCAGCAATGACAAGCCTAACAAAAACCAGACTGGCCAGACAGGGTCTGTTTTCTCATCTACCCTTTCCTGCCTTTGTCAATTGTTTCGGAGTTTCAGGAGCCGAAGGACAGCATTCAGATGGCAAATCCAAACACAAACGAAATTGCATGGAGATGACTTTTTCTTTATTCAAATGTGAGCTCCACTTGGCTCCAAGGGCATAGGAATTGTGTCGGGGTAGTGAGAATAGAAAGAGAGGCTCTAACCCAGTAAAGGATCTGTTTACTCATACATCTGAAAGATATTAAGGAAAATCCCACTGTCCTCTTTTTGATGTATCGTAGTTTAAATATAAATGAGCCGATGATACTAATTTGCAAAAGGGGGCATCTTTACTGTTTTCCATATCCTTCTCCTTCCCACCTTCCATTCAAGAAGAGCTGGGTTCTGCCAAGAGTTGAGGCTGAGCAGGGGATCACCACAACCCCCGCACAGTATGGGGAAAACGGAAGGTTGTGCCAAGTTTCTGTGAAGGTAAGAACTATGAACTGAGACAGGCCAAAGTCATGAACCAGGTGGACAGTGTCATAGAACTGAAAGGATAAAAAGTGGAAATTTGTATCCGAAGTCTCTGGACACAGCTCAGGACAGGCCCAAGGTCTGATGGAACTCCCTTAGCTGGAGAGCACCCATTACCACTGTTTTCCTGATTATGGCAACAGCCAAATCTAGACAGCTTCAGTCACCACTCTCATGCTGTAGAATTTGTTCTTATTATCCTGTAAATTTAACTGATGCTGTTGATTGATATTTCAATTGACTTCTATTATAAATGAATGTTTCAACAATCTGCTAGCAGCTGCTGTGCGGGCATAAGACCCACCAACAACCAGTACTCAGAAAGCTGCCAATACAGGTTCTTTTGATCAGCTTTGCTAAGGAAAGCAACGTTAACTTACTTTAATCCAGCATACAAATATCATTCGCTTAGTTCAGGGGAAAAAGCCAGCACCCTGAACTTCTGAGAAAATACAAATTACAAACATCAACAGACAGACCTTGTCTGATTCAAATCTCCATGCATAGCTACCAGAGTTTAACAAAGTCCAAACATCTGGGTTTACAAGCTGGAGGGCTCTTAACTACAGCTGCCCAGAGTCTCCACTTCAACATGCCTCCAAGAGTGAGAGACCTCGCAAATAACTCTGTTCTAGCTTTTTATACCCTCCTTAGTTGTCATCAAACGTCATCTGAGCAACCAGAACTTAGGCTCCTACTATAGGCTCCGGTTTTAGCAGCTCCCTTTAGGACCCTGAGGGCTTCACACCCACATAGGCTTAGCACTTAGTGGATAGGGGTTTGGGCCTAGGGTTTAGCACCTAGTGAGACTTAATCAAAGACACCCAACTTAATTGATATTACAATGAACTCACCATGAACCCAAAGAAAAAACCTTTTTCATGACATAAACCTATTTAGCAACCTCGAATTGGATGTTGCTGTTTTCCCTTCCCAAACTATAATAAACAAAAATGGAAACTCAATATTTGATTCTAGCAATATCCTTCTTCCATATTGCTCCTCCACATCTCTCTTTTGGGGGGATATTTACCATGTATTTGAGAGTTTGCCTTTATGAGGAACATGCATGGGAACACCAAGAGAAACTAGAATCAAGTTGATTGCTATAAAATGGTTAACAGAAATGGAACCACATAATTAAAACCAGAACTAAACAGAAACAAACTGGAGGCTGCTTTCCATTTTTTTTCAACCTTGATGGACTCACCCAAAACACCTTGCCAGCATTTGCTTTATGATTTGCCCTCCATCCCTTGATGAATTCCAAAGGAACATTTCCATGATATAAATTCCCCACAGTCAGTTGTTATTTTCTTTAAAGTGTGACTATATTTGGAACAATAGCTATAGCTACAGAAAGTTTCTCCATTGCAAGAAAAATAAAACCTTTCACTGATGATGCACACCATCCCTCCTTACAACAGTTCCCTAAAATAACAGTTGGGTGAAAAAAGTTGTTCTTAAGAGATTCTCTAATTTAACCTAGGTTGCAAGAAACAGAGAGATTTTGGCATCAAAAAAGAACCAAAAAAAAGATGTTTGCCATAGGGCGTCATGCCCTAACAGTCACTGGGACTGTGCATCTCCTGACATGTAGCTGGTTAGGCTAGGACAATCCTTAATACATCGCCCTCCACATTCCATGTTGGTTCTAGAAAAGTTGTTGCTACCTCTGAGGTTTTGACTGGTACCATGAGGATGGCATTATAATGAAATAAATGTGAAATGAAATGAATAAAAAAGCAGTTTTCAGTGAAACTATGTGCTGGACTTGGAATCAGGAAGACCTGAGTTCAAATCTGGTCTCAGACACTTACCCTGGGCAAATCACTTAATCTGTTTGCCTCAGTTTCCTTATCTGTAAAATAGGCATGGGTAGCCAGGTGGTATAATAGATAGAGTGCTGCTCCTAGAGTAGGTAAGACCTGAGTTTAAATCTAGCCTCAGACACTTGCTAGCTATGTGACCCTGGGCAAGTCACTTAACCCTGTTTACCTCAGTTCCCTCATCTGTAAAATGAGATGATAAAGGAAATGGCAAACTGCTCCAATACCGGTGCCAGGAAAACACCATAATAGGGTCATGAAGAGTCAGACACAACTGAACGATCGAACAACAAAATAGGGATAATAACAGCACCTACCTCCCTGGGTTGTTGTAAGGACCAAATGAGATAATATTTGTACAGCGCCTGGCACGCAGTAAGTGCTCTATCAATGTTAGCTATTATTATTAGGGCAGCTAGGTGGTGCCATAGTGCATAGAGTGCTAGGTCTGGAGTCAGGAAGACATTTCTCTGAGTTCAAATCTGGCCTCACACACTTACTAGCTGTGTGACCTTGGGAAAGTCATTTAACCCTGTGTGCCTCAGTTTCCTCATCTGTAAAATGAACTGGAGAAGGAAATGGCAAACCACTCCAGTATCTTTGACAAGGAAACCCCAAATGGGGTCACGAAGAGTCCGATACGACTAAAATGACTGAACAAGATTCAAGATATATAGGGCAAATGGAAGGTAATATCAGAGGAAAGGAACTAGCAGCTTATAGGAGGGGTGAAGCATCTTACAGGAGGTGTTTGAGCTGAGTCTTGAAGGTATCCAGGGAAATGAAACCCCAGCAGTGAGGAGAGGACATAAGCAACCTTCTATCTTCTACTATTATGGATGTATTGTAGTCATCCCATGTTCTCTTGGAAATCTCTATTTAGGGAGAACCTACTACCCTCCCTCCAGGTGCTCATCATACTTTGGGACAGCTCTAATGCTTAGATGTTTCTCTTTACATCAAACCCAAATATATCTCTCAATCTTTACCCATCACGCCTGATCCTGTCCTCCAGAGTTAAGCAGGATAAGTCTGACTCCTTGTCTGTTTGTGGTAAATTCATTGGATCATAGAATTTATAAGAGACCTTAGAGATGGTTTAGTACAATTTCTCCATGATACTAAGGAGGAAACTGGGCCCTGGAAAGGTTCTCTTACTTGCCTAACTTTACATGGATAGTAAGTAGCAAAGCTGGGATTCATATTCAAATCTTCCAGTTCCAAACCTAGTGCTTTTTCCACAACTGCCATATGCATTTTTATTCTGTATTGATCTCTCTCTCTCTCTCACACACACACACACACACACATCTCTTTTCTCCTAATATCCCTTCTGCCATCCACTCCATGTCAGTCATTAATTAGTCTTTTGAGTTCTGAAGGCTAACTGATTTGTCTAAGGTAACACAGTCAGAGTATATCAGAAGTGATACTTGAACCCATTCCCCAGGCTTTGGGTGCTCTCCAAGGTGTCAAACTCAAATGGAAATGTTAGCTATTATTATTAGGATAGCTAGGTGGCATGGTGGATGGAGCACCTGGTCTGGAGTCAGGAAGATACATCTTCCTGAGTTCAAATCTGGCCTCAGACACTTAATAGCTGTGTGATTGGGTTCACATCCTGCAGCAAGGCCAATGATGTATGGTTAAAATGTAAACTTTGTTTAATGGTTTGTCAGTGGGTCATAAAGAACATAGGTTAATTTATAAACCAGAGCTACCAATGACCTGAAGCACCACAATAAATCTTATCTTGCAACATCAATGGAAGAAACCCATTCACTTTATTTATAAGCACCTGTGATTGAGCACAAGTAATTGGAGAGAAAGAAGGAATACAAAAAAGTCTGAAAAACAAGCCCAAGGCTCTTGATGGGAGTGAGAGTTTCCTAACTAGGAGGCAGTGAGGTGGTGCACAGGTAAAGTCCTGGACTTAGAATCGGGGAGATCCGAGTAAAAATTACTAGCTGTGTGACCCTGGCCAAGTCATTTAACCTTGTCAGCCTTAGGTTCTCAGCCATAAAATGGTGATGATGACAGTACCTACCTCACAAGGCTGTTATGAGGACAAAATGAGATAGTATTTATAAAGTATTTTGTAAAACTTCAAGTGCTGATATAAATGCTAGCTATTACCAAACAAGGTTTTTATGAACAAGTTATAAGCATAAATTCTATCTATATCAACCTTTAAAATTTTCTGGGCATAGCTGCTTATTAAAAATATTAAGATAGGGGCAGCTAGGTGGTGCAGTGAATAGAGCGCCAGCTCTGGAGTCAGGAGGACCTGAGTTCAAATCTGGCCTCAAACACTTGACATGTATTAGCTGTGTGACCTTGGGAAAGTTACTTAACCCCAATTGCCTTACCTTCTCCCCTCCAATAAAAAAAGTACTAAGATAGGGTTGCTACAGAAGAGGCTGAAAACAGAAAATGGGATGAGCAACAAATCCATCTTGCACAGAAGTTGTTTGTTGAAAACAGAAAGAGGGGCCCTATGGAGATATATTTTCAGAAATATCTTATTATCATTGACTGTTAATGTAGATGTGATATATAGGTTACCATGCCATAGCTGTCAATGTGCATTTCCTCTCTCCCAGAGCCAATCCTCCCCAAAGTATGATTTTGACGAACTAGTAAAATCTCATCAGAGTGATGACGGCATTGCTAGATTTTCACGTGATTATCATTTGACCCTAGAAGTTCACTAAACCTTTGTTTCTGCTGTTCAGTCATTGTGACTCCATGGACTCTGGGTGCAAACTGAAGTATAATTTTCTCACTTTTTAAAAATCTTTTTTTGCCTTTTTTGGTGATATAACTAATATGAAAATATATCTTACATAAAATTAATTGATATTTTGCTTGCCTTCTCAGTGAATGCAGGAGGGGTGGGAGAGAGGGAAAGACTTTGGAACTCAATTTAAAAAGAAAAAAAAACCATTAAAAATAAATAAATAATAAATGATTAAATGTCATGATTCTTAGCAAGATAAGAAAGATCACCTGAAATTTATGAGCCAGTGATATCTATTTTTATGGGAGCAATGACCGAGGTTTCTTCTACCCTCTGGAGCAGAATGTATCCTCGCATAGCTCCAGCAATTTAGTGTACCAACTGAATGCACAATAGTGATATATTTTAAATAACTAACCTTTTCCCTATCAGTTGCAATTGTGCTAGGCACTCTACCCACAATTCTTAGCGAAGCTTAGTGTTTTGATAAGATGAAATTGGAATTTGTTCTATCAGCTCACTATTTAAAATTTTTCAGTTTGACTCACATAACACCATGGAGAAAGATGTGGTTGGTTGCTTGTTTTAATGAAGTTTATAGCAGATTTTCTGTCCTCATTTCTGCTTACCGATCTCAGAAGTAGGGTTGGATCCCTCTGGGGGCAACTAGATATCTGTCTAGATCAGAAAATCACTTTTTTCCAAGAGGGAGAGGGAATCAACAACAGCCTGGCATTTTGGACCATATTGAGGCACTCTGTCCTGGAGGGAATCAAATCCTACTAGGAGGAGGCCCAAGCAAAGTCCCCAAAGGCTGTCCAAAATGATTATAGCATGATGAAAGTAAGCTACTTTTCAAATGCTTGACCTGGGCACAGAGAGAATAGTGAATTATAAATGACTTACAACTGAGAAATTTCAGTTCAAATCATATATACGCTAGGACTTGAATTCAAGAATCACTCACTAAATAGCTAATGTATAAATTCCCACAGAATCAGGGATGGGCTTTAACAATATGGCTGAATTTTCATAGAACGTGACTTAAAGAAGTATAATCATTGGAGGCTAGATTGCCCTTTCCATGTGTGCTTTACCAGCTTAAAATATGAAAAATGTTTTTATTTTGCCAATTATATAATCGTGGGTTTACTAAAGAATGATTTTTTTTAATAGAAGAATCTGGAGGAAACTTAGGGTCCACCTTGTGCAACTGTCTCAATTTATATATAATTGAAGACATGAGAAAAATAAGTAATTTGACCATGGTCAAATGGGTAACAGTGAAGGACAGAGTCAGAATTCAAACCCTAATCTAATTCTAAGTTTGGGGCTCCTTTCCCTATACCACACGACCAGTTGGGATTAAATCTGGTTACGTCTCAGAGCACTTTAAATAGCTTGGTTGCAGATTGCTAATTACTTGGTTACAGATTTCTAATTATTCACAGTGGCTCTCCCATGAAGTCTTCTTTCCGTTTGCCCATATATCCTTCCTAAGTATGTTTTCTTTCTCCTTAGGCATACTGGAATCATGGATCATCTGACTGCCATGTGTAAGCAGTTGCTTTAAATAGCAACAAAAAATTAAAAAAAAACTTTAAATCTCCTAAAAGAAACCAAGAACCTAAAAAAGTAATTCCATGAGTGCAAAAATACTCTAAGAAATGTTCTTTTATAAATTGAAAAAAATGGGGACGGATAAGTTCTATCTTGAGATAGAGTCTTAGGGAATCGGTTTCCAGGGCTGCTTCATATCTTTTCCAAAGCCCTTTAAACTCCTTCTAACATCTCATGTTATGAGATGTTAGATACAAATGGAATACAAATGGAATTTTATCTTTTGTGTAATTTGCTACTTAGGCTCCATTTGAGGCCTGCTTCCCTGTAGTTAATCAGTAATACTCTCTGCAACATATCATATCCAACTTCTTGTGGACCATTTTTGGTGTTCAACACAGTGGAGTACATTTGTTGCTCAACATAGGCAAGGTTCTCCTAGAGCTGCATTGGAACAAGTCATCGTTCACCCCACAGCCTCCGCACCTTCTGAATCTCTTTCCTCCACTCAGTGAGATAACACCATCCGATGAAGATGTACCATGAAAAGTGTGACTTGATTCATCTCTTGGGTTGCCCTATGTTCCAGGTGAGTGAGAAACTCAGACCCATGAATTCTAAATGCTTTAGCAGAAGAGTCATTGAAGGAAGAAATGATGGGATTAATGATTACTCACATGTATGTCATGAGAATCAAATAACATAACATGTAATGAGCCCCAAAGGAACCCCAAAGTCATCACTCTCTTTTTAAAACACCATATAGAGGCTAGCCATTATTATTATATAATCATTAAGGCTTACAAAGCACTTTTGTTTAAAAAAAATCTCTAAGAGTTAGGCAATGTAAATCTCATTGTTATCATCATCATACCGATTTTTTTATATGAGGAAACGGAGGCAAGTTAATCGATTTGGCCACATAGCTAGTAAATTTTGAACTCGGGATTCAAAATCAGGTCTCTTAATTTTTCTAGCCCCATACCATACTCTCTCAGAGAGGCAGCAAGGGGAATATTGGCCATCACCAACTAAGAGAGTGTCAAAGCATTTTGAAAACATCTTAGTACTATCTTGACCAAGATTGAGGTACCCAAGTTACCAGGACACCAGGCACACCCAGCATCCTACACTAGGCATTTATGTGCTGTCAATGCAATTAGTAGCAGTGGGGGAAACCCATCACCTTGTCCAGCCAACTATCCAAGAGCTGATAAGAGAAGAGTAGCCAAACTAGATGGACCTCTTTGTGCACCTTTGTAAATAAAAGGACACTGGAATTGGAGTCAGGAGACCTGGGGGCTAGTCCAGGCCCTGACATGTATCAGCTGTGTGACTTTGAACAGGTTTCCTCACCTCTCCAGGCCCCAGTTTCCTCAAATATAAAATGATAAGTTTGGATTGGAATTTGTCTAAAGTCCCGCTCTAAATCCTTTTACCTGATGTAGTTAAACCTAAGCATCTTTACAAACCTACAGGGCTGACATGTTTTTAGCCACCCTTACCACTTTCTCTGGGGCAGCTGGGTGGCTCAGTGGCTACAGCACTGGGCTTGACATCAGGAAGACTAATCTTGATGAGTTCAAATCCAGCCTCAGACACTAGCTGTGTGTGTAACCCTGGACAAGTCACTTGACCTTGTTTCTCTCAGTTCTTCATCTCTAAAATGAGCTGGAGAAGGAAACGACAAACCACTCCAGTATCTTTGCCAAGGAAACCCCAAATGAAGTAGGAAGAAGAGTCAGACGTGACTGAACAACAACACTTTCTCTGCCTCCTTCTCCCCTTACAGACATATCAACCTCACTCTTCCTCTTGTTCCTAAATCACTGAGCTCAGGAAATCCACGCATCTGTCCGACATAAGCGCTCTCAAGAATTTCTCTACCAACCCAAAGCATCATAAACCAGAACATAAAGGCCTAGCTTTGTGGATCTCCTCCAGGTCTGTGGTTTGTGGGCGTCTACTAGTTAGGGCTCAGCCTCTAGATCTTGCCAAACCTACCACCAATTTTCTAAGGCATAAAGAATGATGGGATACCCTTCAATCGTGTCTATGTTTTCTAATCATTTTTATGATCAGAGAGGAAACCAATCAAAGCCAAGGTGATAGAACCTAGGGTGATGGAAACCAGAGTTGATGCCAATAGGTGAATTAAGCATATATGCTATCCTAGGGCAAGATACAAGCAAACTCCTCCGTGCCCAGAGACCCTTATTTGCTGGATAACCATTCTAGTTCAGATGTTTACAGTGAAGGTCATGGACAACTCCAGGGATAAGTTTCAGGATTAATATTCCAAGATGCAAATGAATCATTAGGAAGGCAAATGACTTACTCCATTTGAAATAGTCACAGTGTTGAGAAGAGTCCTGGGTTAGCCGCACAAGTGGCTACAGTATCCTTTTGTTGAAAGGTTCAGCCAGTTAGCTAATGATGCTCATCTGGGTTTTGGGACACATTTGGGGTAATGTCAAGTTCTACTGTACCAGGTTCATTTATAGGAGAAAAAGTTATTACAACAAACCTTTATACAACATCTTTCATTCAGGGGCCCCAGAGTCATCACCAAACAAAATTCATTTACATTAACTCTCTAGGCTATGAAAACTTAGACCAGCAAGACCAGTCAAATCAAGTCAGGTGAACAAGCATTTATTAAGCACTTACTAAGTGTCAGGCAGTGTGTTAAGTATTAGGGACACAAAGAATGGCAACCCCCCCCCCCAAAAAATGGGAGTGACGACATGAAAACAGCTATGTATACACAAGACATATGCAGGAATATATATTACATACATGGAAACACAATATTTATATGTGTGTATATACATACCTATACATACATGCATACACACACACACACACACACACATATATCTCTCAAAGCAAAGGCAGTAACATTAAGGGAATTGGGGAAAGGCTTACTGCATAAAGTAGGATTTTAACTGGGACTCAAAGGAGATCAGAGACTCCAGGAGGCAGAGGAGAATATCAGCATGGTGGAAAGCCCAAGAAAATGGACAAAGTCAGAAAGCAGAGTGTCTTGTGTAAGGAAGAGCAAGGAAGTCAGTGTCACTGGATCATACAGTGTGTGAAGGGGAAGGAATAAGGTATAAGAAGACTGGAAAGGTAGGAAGGTAGGACCAGGTTATGAGGGCTTTAAAATCTAAACAGAGACTATCATATTTGATCCTGGACATAATAGGGAGCCACTGGAGTTTATTGAACAATATCAGATTAACTGACCTTGACAAGTATACTAGAAAACAGGACTGAAATCCTGATTTCCAACCAGGCACTCAGGCTTCTAGCAAGGCATCCTTATAGCTACAGGGAAATAAGACTCCTTTGTAAATGAAAATGATGTTGCCAACAGAGAGACTTTCTGAGCTGTATTTTGAGAATATTTCCTTTATAATATATGAATTATGTCTTTTTTTAAAAAAAAAATGATTCTTTTCAGCAATCCTAAGGGAATCAAAGAACAGCATCCTAAAGATTCTTTTCCAGTGAAGTCTTTCTTCAATAGGAATATTCAGTAGAAGTCCTTGTTCAATAGAAGTATTTTTCCACCTTCCCATATATAAAGAAAAAGTTAGCAAACCCAATTTTGTGGCTGTCAGGCCATATAACAGGATGAATCTAACAGTGACTTTTTAGAAGACATTTCCAAAGAAGGCACATTTTGGTAGAATAATAACAATAGGAATCTATACAAGAAGCTCACACTTATACAGCACTTTAAGGCTTGCAAAGTGCTTTAAAAATAGTCTCATTTGATCCTCACAACGACTTTGGGAGGCAGGTATTTTGTTATTGTTCTCCCCATTTTACGGATAAGGAGACTGAGGCAAATGGAGGTCAAATGCCATGCCCAGGATCACGCACAACTACCAGGTGTCTGAGGTTGGTTCTGAATTGACTCCAGATCCAGCGCTCTATCCACTAGGACAGCTAGCTGAATGTTGAAGTGTTGCTTCTCAGAGTGGTTCAGTAGTAAGGGCATTGGACTAGATGCACTATCCGGACTAAGGTTTTCAAGGGCTCAGTGAACTATTCCTGACACTTGTACTTGCTGATGGGGGACCCTGCAGTACATCAAACGACAATGAAGGTAAAGACAGAACAGAGGAAGACTCCTTACTGGAAATTCAGCAGCTCCATATGGGGAATAAGCTGAGGAATCTTCTCATACAAAGGGAGGCAGTGTGGGTGGGGATGGGTGGAAACAGTCATCAAGCCACTACTATGTGTCTGCCCCTGCCACTGATACTTAAGCCACTCTCTGGAGATACTAATTTGACCCTGTGATCTTTTCAAAAAGAAGCTACTCACAAGCAATGGGGACCTATATCCAAGCACTAGTTCCGGAGGTTGCTAAAGCAATTCACATCAGTAGCAAAGTCTGAAGCCAAGTTTTGATAGGCAAGAGGGGAAGATCAAAAGGTTTTAGAACCTTTTTACCAAACGTCCATCCAACTTGAGTAATCAAAGAGCCAAAACCCTAAATGTTCTCTATTTTCTCATCCCCCTCCAATGTACCAGGGTCTAGTTGGAATGGGAAAGAGTATTAGATCTGAAATCAGAAGACTGGGCTCAAGTTGACAATTTGTTGCTCCTTAGGAAAGTCACTTTCTTGTCTCTGGGATTCAGTTTCTGCATTTGTATAAATAAGGTGGGTGGGGAATTTGCCTGGAGTATATGATCTTGAAAGTCCCTTCCAGCTCCAAATTCTCAATCCTACAAATTCCAAATGATGTGGATTAAAAAAATAATCTATGTTAAATGCTTCTCTACACCACTAGAGGGAAATCTAACATACCTGACCTTATTTCTAAAAATGATAATTATGGAATCATAATTTCTTAAGTATGAAAAAGATCTCAAGATGGCTCAGCTCTTGACTTTTGGCAAGGTCATATTTAAAGCCAACCTGAACATGATACCAATATCATAATACTAAAAAGAAATAGGACCTAGACTTGCATTTTCATTAGTACAGGGAACTCCTAAATGAATAAACTCCCTTTATCAATGCAGGTAGTACTTCTCAGCAAATTATAGTCTTAGAGAGTTGCCTAGAGTTCTAAGAAGTTAAGTGACTTGCCCAGGATCATACAGCTGGTATGTGTTTGAGATAGGACTTTAACTCAGGTCTTCCTGGCTCTGGGATCAGCTCTCTATTTACTATGCCACTCTGCCTCCTGTCGTGGTAGTAGAGGAGGGTGTGGTGGTATTAAGAGGGGTTGGGATAATGTGACTGGTAAGGTTAAGGGTAGTAATAGTAAACAAAAACCACCTCACATTTGTAGAGCTTTTTAAGATATGCAAAGATTTTTCCTTACAACAATCTTGATGGAAATCTATAGTTATAAATATCTGCAGAAAAGAGAACGCTGCATATACCTTATGTTTGAGAATTTTCACTGATGGAGAATTCTTCTTTGTAGCTAATTTAGATCACTTCTCTCAAATTCTGTAATCATTTATTTGGGGTTTTTTTTTGGAGGAGGGAAAGGTAGGCTACTTGGGGTTAAGTGACTTGCCCAAGGTCACACAGCTAAGTAAATGTGTCAAGTGTCTGAGGCCGGATTTGAACTCAGGTCCTCCTGACTACAGGGCCGGTGTTCTATTCACTGTCCCACCTAGCTGCCCCTATTCATTTATTTTGGGAAAACAGCTAGTAGTATCCTTTACATTCCTGACAGCCATTGTCACCCTTTAGCCTTCTCCCTTCTAAATGAAATGAGTCGGGTTCTCTAACTTTTCTCATGTCTTACAGTTTATGGTTCCACATATATATCCACATCAAATGTTGGCCAGTTCTCTGATGTGGGAAGGAGACTACTTGGAACTCAAAATGTAACAAAAACAAATAAAAAAAAATAAAAATAAATTAGTCTTACAGTTTAACCCATTTACCTTGTCTTGGAACCATTTCCAAACATCTTCCACATTCTTCTTCAACACAGTGCTTTTAGTATGGGTCCGAACTCAGAGTGTAGAATATATATATATATATAGTCTTACCTCACGGTTTCTCGTGTATTATATGCTTATTTGTGTGTATGCATGTATGGTAAATACTTATCTGTGTATATTTAACTCTTCATGGGGAGTTCCCTATAGCAATGAAATTGTAAGTCCTCAGTCTGAATTCAGGACTCTTGATATTATATCACTTTTCCCTCTACATCTTGTTCTGACATATTTCTTAACAATCAGGCACTCTTTAGTCTTTACGTCCTAAGAATACCACCTGCACTTGCCTTTGATAAATTCTATAGTTTGTTTCTAGCTCTATCTCTGTGCGTATATGTGTCTATCTATCTATATCAGACATATATGCATATATATCATTTGTTCCTGTTCTTTCCTCTATTTTACCAAGACTAATTACCAAAATTCTAATTTTGCTGAGTTCCCAACTACCTAGCCTAGGATAATGTCATATGCAAACATATACAGGGATGTGGTGTTGAGAGTACCGTATTTCACTTCATGTAAGTTACAAAATCACTCCCTTTCACTTCATCCTCAAGAGTTTTATAAAGAATGAGCTAATTGTTCTTCACAGACCACAGTTACATTTAAGTACTCTCAAAAATGGCCCTGAAACCAGGTTCAAAATGAAGGTCAAGGGCTGAAATATATGTTGGAATCAATCATCTTGTCCTCATTCCCAGAAATGTCACTCCAACGCAAGGAGTATGCATAGTTAGCAGAAGCTCCCACAGACAGTGTCCATGCTGGGAGTGGAAGACTAGCTCCCAAGGCCATTAACCCATTGACCCAACACATTCTAGAGTAGTAGATGCTCTCATTGGCAAAGTGCATTTTTTTAAAGTTCAGCTCTTTATTGTATTATGTTTCCAGAGATATTTCGGGAAAAAATGAGTTGGAATTTTTTTTTGCAAAGTGTTGTCTCATAAACTTGTTCCTGAAGAAAAAGGACTGGATCTATCATTTCATTGGCATAGGAAACTACCTCTAATAATGCAGATGGGCATCTTCTTCACAACTTCTAGTCTTAGAGGGTTGCTTAAAGCACTTGGGAGTTAAGTGACTTGCCCAAGGTATGTTAGAAAAAGAACTTGAACCCAGGTTTTCCTGACTTTAAAGCCAGTTCTCTCTTTACCACACTACACTTCCCTGAAGAAGAGATAGAAACTGTTGTTCCTTCCCTTCTTTGAAGAGATGGGAACTACGAGTTAAGAATATTGTTTATATACTGTCCGACTCAGTCAATATGCTAGTTTTAAACAACTTATTTCCCTATTTTTTTATTCTTTGTTCTTTGTGGTGCCTTGCTTGGGAGGGATATATTCAGAAATGAAGATGATATGAAAATAAATTATATCAATGAATTTTTTTTAAAATGCAAACTGAGATCACAGATTCCATAATCTGAGAGTTAATCCTGACAGCGCTTAATCATCCAAATCCTGCCTAAGACAAATGGGGTGATCATGGGCAAGCCCCTTGTCTTTTGAGAGTCTCAATTTCCTCATCTGTGAAATGCAGATAACAATACTTGTACTACCTGTCTTACAGGAATGTTATATAGAAAGCATTTTGCAAACCTTAAAGTAGTACGGAAAGGTGAGCTATTAGGGTGTTAGCATGGTGAAGTAAAAGGCAGCTAGGTGAGGTGGTCCAGTGGCTAGAGTGCAGGGCCTGGAGTCAGGAAGATTCATCTTCCTGAGTTCAAATCCAGCCTCAGACACTTCCTAGCTGTGTGATCCTGGGCAAGTCACTTCACCCTGTTTGCCTCCGTTTCCTCATCTGTCAAATGAGCTAGGGAAGGAAAAGGTAAACCACTCCAGTATCTTTGCCAAGAAAATCCCAAATGGGGTCATGAGGAGTTGGACATGACTGAAAAACTACTGAATGATAAATAGTGCAGTGGGAAGAGTCTGAGGACCCACATTTGAGTCCTCTTCTCTGATGCCTTCTACTCATTTCCTCTTTCCTGGGCTTCAGTTATCTCCTCTGTAAAATGAAGGGGTTCACCTAGGTCCCTTTCAGCCTTAACTCTATGATCCTTTTATCATTATTCCCTGAGTAGTCACAGTGCTGCACTAGAGAATCCTGCTTTATCATAATGTTAACATTTCTAGGTATCTTAGCGATACAAATCTAGAGGATTAGTATTTCTGGGATGCTTACTCTGAGGATGACATTTCCTAATAAGGAAGAAAGGAAGGGAAGAAAGGAGAGAAGGAAGGAAGGAAGGGAAAAAGGGAGGGAGTGAGGGAGGAAGGAAGGAAGGAAGGAAGGAAGGAAGGAAGGAAGGAAGGAAAAAAGGGAGGGACGGAGGGAAGGAGGAAGGGAGAAAGGGAAGGAGGAAGGAAGGAAGGGAAGGAGGAAATGAAGGAAGGAAGGAAGAGAGGAAGGGAGGAAGGGAGGAAGGAAGGAAGGAAGGAAGGAAGAGAGGGAGGGAGGGAGGAAGGAAGGAAAGAAGGAAGGAAGGAAGGAAGGAAGGAAGGAAGGAAGGAAGGAAGGAAGGAAGAAAGGAAGGAAGGAAAAAAGGGAGGGAGGGAGGAAGGAAGGGAGGAAGGAAGGAAAAAAAGGGAGGGAAGAAGAGAAAAAGGGAAGAGGAAGGAAGGAAGGGAAGGAGGAAAAGAAGGAAGGAAAGAAGGAAGGAAGGAAGGGAGTGAAGGAGGGAGGAAGGAAGGAAGGGAGGGAGGGAGGGAGAGAGGGAGGGAGGAAGAGAGAAAGGGAAGGAGGAAAAGAAGGAAGGAAGGAAGGAAGCATTTATTAAGCAAGCAGCTCTATGTGCCACATACTATGCTAGGGCTTTACAAATATTATCTAATTTGATTTTCACAACAACCCTGTGAGGTAAGTGCTAATTATTATCCCCATTTTACTGTTGAGAAAACTGAAGCAAACAGAAGTGACTTCCTATCTCCAGGCCTAGTGCTCTTTCTGTGCTTTCTTTTTTGAATTATAAGTATTACCAAGCATACCAGAAAAGGCAATCTAATTATGATCTAATTATTCCACAGCAAAATGAAATGTGATATAAATAGAGATGGAACATCAATAAGTGAATTAAAGATGCAGAAATCCCTCACGTTTAAGAACCCCTAAATAAAGTTTAACAGATTTCTGTTGTCACTCCGGACCTGTGACTTCATTAGTATCGCAGGGGTGGGAAACCTGTGGCCTCATGCCACTTGTGGCTCTCCAGGTCCTCCAGTGTGGCCTTTTGACTGAATCCAAACTTTGTCTTGGGGGATTTGTTCTGTGAAGTTTGTATTCAGCCTAAGAGCTGTACCTGAGGACCTAGAGGGCCACGTGTGGCCTTGAGACGACAGGCTCCCCACTCTTACTTGCCCAGGGTCTACAGCCAGTAAGTATGTGTCAGGAGTTGGAGGTGGACTTGAATGGAGGTTTTCCTGATTTAGAGTATAGCCCTTCCAAACTTAAGTCTCATGGCCTCTCAGAGATAGAAATAGAAATCTCTGAATTTGAAGGAAATACAGAGGACAATCGTCATGTTATAATGGGGGTCATGGGGAAGGGTGTGCTGTGAACGCACAAAGCTCAGTTTAAGAACTACAGTCAACCCCTGATTATTAATCAAAGTTCATTAAAGTTACTGGATTGTCCAAGCCCTTAGAGGTTTCCTCTTCCTTTAGTTGTTTTCACTGCTCATTAGCAATTCTATCAGGGTGGAAAGGGCAAGGAAAAATGTGAAATTCAAATAATTCAAAGAAGTTAATTTTTTTTAACTTCTCATTATCTCCAGTTTAAAAAAGAACAAAATTGATGAAAAGAAATTTGAAATTGTAAGGAAGTTGTTTGTTTCATGAGAAGTGGGAGTTTTCTATGGATTTCAATTATTTAGCTTCTTCACAATGGATACAGCACCAGGCCTGGAGTCAGGAAGACTCTTCTTCCTCAGTTCACATCCAGCCTCAGACACTTACTAGCTGTGTGACCCTGGGCAAGTCACTTAATCCTGTTTGCCTCAGTTTCTTCATCTGTAAAATGAGCTGGAAACGGAAATGGAAAACCATTCCAGTATCTTTGTAAAGAAAACCCCAAATGGTGTCACAAAAATGGAATATGACTGAAACAACTGAAAAATAATTTTTAATTGCCCGGGATTATATAAGAGGGTTTATTAGTCTCAGTAATCCTAGAAAAATAAATATAACCCTACACACCTAAAATTATTGTTTCCCATTTAGTTTGGCCAAAGAGGGGGAAGGGAATATCCAAAACTGTCTGACTAGCATTTAGAATTCTCCTCTCTTCCCTTTACCCTTAGAATCTTAAAGTGAGAATCATCTAATCTGAATCTCCTCCTACACCACTTTACAAATAACTAGGTACACAAAGACTCGTCTTTCCACCTAACATATACTCATGCACACTGGTATCTGATTGAATGACTAGACCCAGAGAATGATGTTAAGTGGCTCCCTGAAGGGACGTCTTTTAGAGAAGTGGCCCCTTCAGGGCTCTGTCCTTGGCTCCATTCAGTTCAACATTTGTCTCAGTAGCCTAAAGGGCTAGATGTCCCATGCATCAAATGTGTAGATGACACAAAGATGAACATGATTGCTAATATGTTATACGGCAGAATTGGAATCCAAAAAGATCTCAGGAGACTAGAATGTCAGGCTGAATCTAATAAGATTCTGATGTAAAACACTTGGGCTTAAAAAAAACTGCACAAATACAAGATAAGAGAATCCTGGCTATGTTAACAAAAGTTCATGTGAAAGAGACCTGAGGGGTTTGGAAGGCTGAATTCTCATCATGAGTTAAGACTGTGTCAAGGCAGCCAACAAGATTAATTGTGATCTAAGATCATGTTAAAAAAAAAAGCAAAATAACTAGAAAGAGAGGTATATATTCCCACTCCCCTGGCTGAACCACACCTGGAATATGATGATCAATTCTGGGCGTTTAATTTCAGAAAGTGGGCTGACTGATGATCTAAGAGATATTTAAGATAGGAAAACTAGGAAAGTTGATGAGGGAAGGAGGAGGAGACTCAGAACCATGGCAAACCATGCCATATGACAATTAGCTGAAGAAACTGGGTTTGTTTAGTCTGAAGAAGAAAAGGATATGGGGGAGACATGATAGTTTTCTTCAAGCTCTTAATGGCTATTACATGAAAGATTAAACTTGTTTTTCTTGGCACCCAATAAAAGAAATAGAAATTTCAACAATATTTCAAAATACATTTCAACCTGATATAAGAGAAGTGGCTGGGGGCAGGGGAGAGAGAGGGAGAGAGAGGGAGAGGGAGAGAGAGAGGGAGAGAGAGAGAGAGAGAGAGAGAGAGAGAGAGAGAGAGAGAGAGAGAGAAGGAGGGAGGGAGCGAGAGAGAATCTTTTAATTAGAGCTGTCCTTGAGTAGAATGGACTGCCTTCTCTTCAATGTCTTGAAACAGAGGCTGGATGGCCACTAATCAAGGATCCCCAGTCAGGTATAAATGTATTAAGTAGCCCCTGAGGTTCTGTCCTGGAGATTCTTGTGATTCTCCACACACGTTGATAGACAACACCTATCTTGCAGGTATAAGGTATGTGTATGTGAGGGAGATTTGGTTTCTCTCTCCATCCCAATTCAGTTGATATAGCTTAAGATGTCATCACAGATATATTAGTGTATTCTCCCTTTATGAATTACAAGTACTTCTCTCCAAATGAGTCAGAAAGGAGCAGTGGGATTAGATGAGCAATGATTGGCCATGCTCCCAGATGGCCCTTAAAAATACTATCAGTTTGAATGTATGGAACACAGAGTCAGCAGCGGGGCGAAAACGTAGTTCTTTCCTCTTAGATGGGAGGGAGGATTTTCTTTCCTTTCTCCAACTCCCAATGGCCATGGCATTTAGCAGCTGGAACTACCTGCCTAGTGTGAGGCAAAAGTCATCAATTGAAGAGTCAGTCTGACACTTTGAGGCATAGATAAGAAAGCAGAGACACAAACTCCAGTCAGACATGGATACAAAGAAACAGTCATTTGAGATAAGAAGAAACCATAAGAAGCATGACCCTTGGCAGCAGAGAAGAGAGCTGGCTGTGGATTCACAAGATTCACATTGTGTGCTGTGAAAAGCTGACCCTGGGAGTCCAGCTGAATAACCTATATAGCAGAGATGATACATCCAGGGGGTAGCTTTGAGGGAGAGAAAGGTCTTCAAGGCTTAGTAGTATCAAAAGAGTAAGTAGCCTTTGTCACGTGTTCCCTACATGTGTACCTCAAAGTACACTGTACTTTAAGTTTATGTCTAATCTTACCACTGCGTGTATTTGTAGAAGATGGCACTTCAGACTCATGGGGGAAATGTTTTGCAGCTACTGTTTGTATTCATTCTTAAAAAATACAATTGCTTTACTCTCATTGGAATTGACTCAAAAACGGCATAACATGCACACTCATTTGGGTATAGAAATAAGTCTTACTTCAGTAAAGTAGGAAGGCAAGGGTATAAGAGAAGATGGAGGTGGGAGTTGATAGAAGGGAGGGCAGATTAGAGTAGGTAAAAGACAGAAGCAAAACACTTTTGAGGATGAACAAGGTGAAAAGAGAGAGAAAAGGATGAAATGGGGGGATAGGATGGAGGGAAATACACAGTTAATAATCATAACTGTGAAAAAAGTTTTACAGAATATTTCTCTGATAAAGACCTCATTTCTCAAATATATAGAGAACTGAGTCAAATTTAAAAAACTAAGAGCCACTCCTCAGTTGATAAGTGGTCAGTTTTCTGATGAAGTAATCAAAACTAGCTATAATAATGTGAAAAATGCTCTAAATCACTATTGATTAAAGAAATGCAAATTAAAACTCTCTGAACTGCCACCTCATATCTATCAAATTAGCTAATGTGATTGAAAATGAAAATGATAAATGTTGGAGGGGATGTGGGAAAATTGAGACACTAATGCACTGTTGGTGAAGTTGTATACTGATTCAACCATTTTATAGAGCAATCTGGAACTTTGCCCAAAGGGCTATACAACCATGTATGCATGTAACCTTTTGACCAGGCAATATCACTACTAGGTCTGTATCTCAAAAAGATCAAAAACAAAAAGGAAAAGGAGCTATATGTATAAAAATATTTATAGCACCTCTTTTAATGGTGGTAAAGAACTGGAAATTAAGAGGATGTCCACCAATTGAGAAGTGGCTGAACAAGCTGTTGTACATGATTGTGATGGGATACTATTGTGCTATAAGAAATGATGAGCAAGATGCTCTCAAGAAAACCTGAAAAGACTGATGCAAAGTGAAGTGAGTAGAACCAGGAGAACATCGTACATAGTAACCTTAATATTGTACAATGATCAACTGTGAATGACTTAGCTATTCTCAGCAATACAATGATCCAAGACAAGTCTGAAGGACTTACGATGAAAAATGCTCTCCACCTCCAGAGAAGAAACTAAATACAGATTGAGGCATACTTTTTCTTTACTTTCTTTATTTTTCTTGCTGTTGTTGTTTTGGTCTGTGCTTTCTTTCACAACATGACTAACATGGAAATACATGTTGCGTGACTACACATGTATAACCTCTATAAAACTGCTTGCTTTCTCAATGAGGTAAGAGAGGAGGAGGGAGGCAAAATTTTTTAAATGAATGTTAAAATTGTTTTTACATGTAATTGGGGAAAAATAAAACACAAAAAAAGAAAAAGAAAATACCATTGCTTTGAGCTAATTGTATCTACTGGTTAACTGTTGGGGGAAAATGCTGGTTGTGGAATTTGAGCTATAGTCGTAAGAGCCAGGACCATAGGACCTAGAACTACCTAGAACCTAAGGTAGTTCTAGAACCTAAGCCAACTTCTGGGGACCTCCATCATGAGTGTGAATATAAGCTGAGGAAGGGCACAGAGGGAGTGCTACACAGGTAAGAAACAAAATATCAATTTGAAAGAGGCAACACTCCTATGACTGCAATATGAAAAAGCTCTAAATGGAAAGCCAAGATACATACCCATGGGGGAAAATGCACAAATTATTAATTGCATGCTTTCCTTGGTACCATAGGAGATGATTCTGAATCTTATGGGATTATGGGTCACTTACCTCAAACTATTTACGAATACTTATGAGGAACTTACTCTATGATTCAAACCAGTGCTTCTCAAATGCCTTAACACATTCAGAAAAGAAAAAAGATCTGATACCTTTAAGAAAGAAATAGCGTCAAAAGAGAAAATTAACTAGTTAAAATTTAATGTCTGTGAAAAAAAAGCTACCACCGTATGCACAGAGAATGGACTGAATTGGTAGGAACAGTATAATGCAGAAGAAACACAGCTTCCTAATCAATCCTTGTTTAGAAGGTGCTCAACTAAGAGTATATGAATATGCTAAGAGTAGGCACTGGAGCAGCTAGGTGGGGCCATAGGGCATAGAGTGCTGGGCCTGGAGTCAGGAAGACTCATCTTCCCAAGTTCAAATCCAGCCTCAGACACTTCCGAGCTGTATGACCCTGAGTAAGTCACTTTACTCTGCCTCAGTTTCCTCATCTGTGAAATGAGATGGAGAAGGAAATGGCAAACCACTGAAGTATCTTTGCCAAATGGGGTCATGAAGAGTCGGTATGACTGAACAACAACAAGAGAATGTAGAATCACTATGAACACTGACCTTTCCTTCTCTCTCCACTGGAGCATGGAATAAAAAGAAAGATAAAAAGGCTAAAAGAGCAATTTAGGACCCCAGGTCCATAGCAGAGCCGAATTCCACTTCTAGATACTCAAATAATAATTAGAACTGCCACCAGGTCCTTTCTCTTTGGTAAATCTTCTTGCTAAGATACTCCTTTCTTCCAAAAGACAGAGCAGGCAGGAACAACAAGGGAAAATGTTAATAGGCCTCCGAGCACTATAGGGTAATGAAAGTTAAAAATTCAAGTTTAAACAGTGATTGAAACAGTTATGTTTAGAGAAAGAAGACACATACTTGGGCATTCGTATTTCTTTAAATCTTGCTCCAATTTGTAACTTGACTTAGGTGTGTTATGGAAATGGTTAGAAATTAGTATGCAGACTGTTTAAGGAGGTCTATTACTATAGAAGAAAGAACAGTGATTAGAATGTGTGCTTGAAAGATCAAAACTCAGTGAACTATGCCTGGAAGAAGCCTACCTAACCAGCCTATTTAACATAACTCAGGAGCCATCATTCACCTAATACACTGGTAACATAAAGTGCTAATACCCTACTGTCTCTCTTTCAGGGAAGAGCTAAGGGGGAAAGTTTAGATGATGACAGTACCTTATCCTTAGAGAAAGCCCAGAGTGGGGCTGTGGGACAAGTATGTGCTGACAGTTTGGAGGTCATTTAGGGTGCTGTTACCAGAGAAGGCACAAATGGATGTTGGGCTGTATTTCCTGCCATCTCTACGTCTTGTATTATCCTCTTTCCCTTAGTTAGGAGTGAGTTGGGTGGGTGTGAGAGATAGTGCAAAATCTGGGAGGGGGGAATTGGAAAAGGGGTTTCAAGGTGCTTGGCCCTTCCCTGAGCTAAGGAGACTATAGGTATGTAGGGTGACAGGCAGACTACCAAGGTGCTGCTCGATCCCTCTTCTTTCTCTTTTTCTTAATAGAAACCCCACTCCACTCTCCCACTTTTGCCCCCTCACCTACTATTGTGTCCACTGGGAGGGAGAAAGGAAGGACCCAACTTTTTTTTTCATTAAAATACTGCCAAAGATTTTTTTAAAAATAAAACAAAAATGCTTTGCCTGTGTCTATCTATAGGTATATGTGTGCAACAAATCTAAAGGAAGAGGCCTAGAAGAAGAAAACTGGAGAACAGCCACCTGTCTCTAAGCCAACTGCTTTGCTGGACCCAAAAGCAGATGTTGTGTTTTTGGTTTCCCCAGCTGAAATAGTCTATTGACCCAAAGTCAAGGACTTAGTGGCAAGAACTGCTACAATCCTTCTTTCAGGGAAGGCCTGATAACTCCTCTCTTCCCATCCTTCAAGAGATCCCTGACCCAGGCAGAGTTTTCTCCCTATAAGGAATTCCTCATTTATCTCTCTAGTCTTGGAAATTGCTGTATTTCAGCTGTGTGTACCAAGGCAAAGAGTACCAGAGATAGGGTGGGAAATATCAGTCATGAGATTCCCTAAACATTTTAATTGATAAATTACGTATTATATACAGAATAGGAAAACAAACATACTGACAGCTGAGTATAATATAAGTTATTAGTGGATATCTTCATAAGAAATCAAGTATATACACAAAAACCCCTAATAGCAGTTCTATGAGTTTCATCTTCAAGGGACATATATGTGTGTGTATGCCTGCACATATACGATGTATGGTGTGTGTGTATATGTATATATATATGTATATATATACACACATACAAATACATACATACAAATGTATATCTATTTACAACTACATGTTGTATGCAATACAAGATATGTAATATGTTGTAACTATATATTTACAACTGTATGACTAGTAATATTTGGCTCTTGTATTAATATCTTTCTAGTTGCTAATTGGTTAGGCTTTATAACACTGGAATCAGTGTGGTAGGGAGAGAGGGAAAGGGAGAAGGAGAGGAGGGGAAGAGAGAGAGAAAGAGAGAGAGAGTTAGCTAGGGCATTTGTCAAAAAGTACAACTTGGCAACTGTTCTGTAGATAGGGAAAGCTGGGTTTCAATCTAACTTCTGTGATCGTATACGAAACCTGCATAGGTAGAAGGTGTTTCTTTCCCCAGGGAATTCTCTATTTCTCCAAGTGTGGTCTGCCCACACCTGGGGGTCTTCAAGACCTTTTCAGGAGATCCTTGGGGTCAAAATTATTTTCATACTAATACTAAAACATTATTTGCCTAGTAGATTATCCCTCCCTCTTCCAACTATATATGTGTGATGCCAGATTTTCTTCATATACTTCAACCATAACAACATATTGCAACAGACTGGATGTGGAAAGCTGATATGAGAATGCAGCTGTCTTCTCTTAAACTGAGCATTAGAGAGATTTGCAAATAACATGTAAAATAATGCTACTCTGCTCACTAATTTCTTTGTTTTATAAAATGTACTTTTTTATATAGAGGAGCGAGTCAAATTTACAAGAATACAAGTCATTCCACAATTGATAAATGGTCAAAAGATATGAACAGGCAGTTTTCAGAGGAAGAAATTAAAGCTATCCATAGTCATATGAAAAAAAGGCTCTAAATCACTTTTGATTAGAGAGATGCAAATCAAAACAATGCTGAGGTAACACATCACACCTATCAGATTGGCTAACATGACAAAACAGGAAAATGATAAATGTTGGAGAAGATGTGGGAAAACTGGAACACTGTTGCATTGTTGGTGGAGTTGCAAACTGATCCAACCATTCTGGAGAGCAATTTGGAAGTATGCCCGAAGGGCTATAAAAATGTGCATATCCTTTGATCCAGCAGTATCGCTTCTAGGGCTATATCCCAAAGAGATCATAAAAATGGGAAAAGGACCCACACGTACGAAAATATTTATAGCAGCTCTTTTTGTGGTGGCCAAGAACTGGAAAGTGAGGGGATGCCCATCAATTGGGGAATGGCTGAATAAGTTGTGGTATATGAATGTAACGGAATACGATTGTGCTATAAGAAATGATGAGCGGGCAGACTTCGGGAAAACCTGGAAAGACTTATATGAATTGATGCTGAGTAAATGGAGAAGAACCAGGAGAACATTGTACACAGTAACAACCACAGTTTGCAAGGACTGATTTTGATAGATTTAGCCCTTCTCAGCAATCCAAGGACCTAAAACTCTAAAACTTTTCCAAGGACTCATGATGGAAAATGCCATCTACATACAGAGAAAGTACTATAGAGTCGGAATGCAGGGCGAAGCAGATTCTTCTCTCTTTTGCTTTGTTTTGTTTTACTTCTCATGGTTTCTCCCATTTGTTATAATTCTTCTATGCAATATGACTAATGTGAAAATGTGCTTAATAGGAATGTATGTGTACAGCCCATAGTGGATTGCATGCTGTCTTGGGGAAGGAGGGGGAGGGAGGGGGAGAAAATTTAAAACTTATGAATGTTGAATGTTGAGAACTGAAAATAAATCAAATATAAATAAAATGAAGTGTAGGGTTTTTTTTATTTAAAAATACATTGTTTATATTAACATGTGATGAGTTTATCATTGGTATTTTACACAGATTTTTCTCTACTTTGCATTTGCTGCCCTGCCGGGTTTCAACTGCCCCACTCAGAATAAGCTCATCACCTCTAAACTCATCACCATGCTACTGATTCAAGCCTTGATTGACACCACCTCCCACAGCCTCCTTTCCCTCTGATTGGAGGTCTGGAGGGTAGAGTACCAAACTCCTCCCAATGCCTTGTCTTATAGAGGGCAAAAAGTGGACTCAAGTCACTCCACTTTACATTTCTGCCCTTCCTGGTTTCAACTTCACAGTGTAAGAACCCCCTGTCCTGTAACTGACCCCCTTTCCTGCATCCTTTTGTGTTGTCTCCCCCTTTAGAGTATAAGCTCTTGAGGTCAGAGACTGTCTTTCTTTTTATTAATTATACCCTCAATGCTTAGCACAGTGCCTGGTACACAACAGGTACTTAATAAATGTTTATTAAATCTAAAATATTTTAAGATTTATCAGTTTTAATTTCTAATATGGTAAATATTGATAGATGCAACCCACATAAACCAAAGCTTTTTGGTGTCTTCAATACTTTTTAAAAGTGTAAAGGGCTTCCCAAAATCAAAAAGTTTGAGAACCACTACCCTATACCAACAAAATTAGAGGCGTAGTCCCTATTCCTTGTCCCCTATTCCCTAACCCCTATACCAGTGGTGCCAAACTCAAATAGAAATGTGGCCACTAAACCATTCATAAGGATTGCTGCCTGTGTATTTAGACTTAGAAAATCACTTATTACATCTAATTATATTTTTATTTATTTTGTTAAATAATTCCCAATTACATTTGAATCTGGTTCAGGTTGTATTTGAGAGTGTTGCAGGCCAAAGGGGTTAGTGAGGGTTAAGTGTGACACCTCTGCCCTATACCACAGCAGCCATTATCAAAATAAGCACTTGTGCCTAACCCAGGAGGGAAGGTAACTTCTCCAATCAGAACGCTTGGAATGATGGGCTGATCTTATCATTGCTACTAGATGGCTGCAAATGGCCACCATGAGGCAAGGTAGCTTTTATCTTCCAGTCTGGGAATGTTTATTGAACTTTCCAAGGGAAAACTTAAAAATGCTTCCTGGATCAAGAGTACTACCATCCTCCTAATCACTCGTGTATGCAATCTCAGTGTCATCCTGGATTCCTTATTTTTACTTACCTCCCTGTGCCCAATCGGTTGTCCAATTTGTCATTCCTGTCTCTACAACATCCCTTGCATAAATCCCCTCTTTCACATAGCCACCACCCTAGTTCTCTCTTATATCATTGCCATAATTTCCTATTTGATCTTTTGATCTCAAGCTTCTCCTCATACCAATCCATCCTCCACTCAGCTGCCAAAGTGGTTTTCCTAAGGCACAATTCTGATCATGTCATCCCCATACTCAATATACACCAGTGGTTCCTTAATACCTCGAGGATCAAATATAAAATCTTGCCCTTCACAACCTGGCTCCAGCATACCTTTCCAGCCTTCTTTCCATATTACTCCCCTTCACACACTCTAAATCCAGCCATACTGTTCTTCTTGCTGTTCTGTGTATATACAATGCTCCCTCTCTCAACCTTAATGCCTTTGCAATGGCTATCACCCATGCCTGGAATGCTTTACCTCACTCTGCTTCTTGGAATCTCTTGTCTCCTTCAAGACTCTGCTCAAGTGCCATCTGCTATAAGAAATCTTTTTCTGAACCTTCTAGCTGCCAACGTACCTGTGCCCTAAACTACCTAGCATTCATTTCTCATATTTTATTTACATATTTACATGTTTTCTCTCCTTATAAAATATAAGCTTTTAAATTTTTGCCTTTGTATTCCCAATCCTTAGAATACTACATAGTACACACTCAATAAATTCTTACTAATTGATTGATTTGAACCTCAACTTTTCACTCTTCCTCCCCAATATTCATTCAGTCACTTGCAAAACTTGATTGTTACCTTCACAATATCTCTTGCCTTCACCTACCCTCTTCTCTTCACCCACCTTGTCAACACCCTAATTCATTCACATATGTCCTCTTTCCCAGACTAGCACAAACTTCCCCTCCTCACCAAGGGAGAATCAACCAACCAACAAAAACCCCTTAACATGCTTTTGAAATAGCACAAGAACCATGTGACATAAAAAAATCACAGAACTTAGAGCTGGACATATGCCAGATGCCAAGAAACATCTGGCACTGTTACCTGTGGTTCCCTGTCATGGTTGCTTGGGTCCTTCTCATAGCTTTCTGCATAGATCCTGATTGTGGCTCTCACGCCACTGGATGCACTGAGCCTAAATATGAGCCTGGAGGCATTTGAGAAAATGATCCGGAGTCCCTAGGAAAGAGAAAATACAAAACAAGTGAATTAATGAATAAATGCATACACAAAATCAAAACCAGCTGTGGAAACCAACACATAATTATGTTCCCAAAGAAAGTGGAGCTGGTTGTGGACAAAAAAAGACAGGTCTACAATCAATGTGGCCTAGAAGCTACTTAACGTTCTGTACTTCCTCTGAATTCTATTCCTTTTTTGTTTTATTTCACGGAAAGTTAAGGTAGAGGAATAAAATGTACAAACTCTGAAAAGATTATGTTTTCTTGTGATGGGAGAATAAAAAGAAAATGGAGGGAATAATTTGGAATGGCATCTAATAAACATCTGCGTGGTCAAAGTCAATTTATGGTATTGTCACCAAATCGCCCACCATAGGACAATATCCTCCAGTCACAGGAGCTTAAACTTGTTTGTGGAGGGTCAGGTAGATTGATGGTTCTCTGGCTAAATCTGTAGGACACATCATTACTACTCAACCCCCCTTTTAGATGTATTCCGTGTCCTGGAGATTTACAGAACAAAAGTGCAGACCATGCAGATAACTAAAGGAACACAAACGTGACAGATGAGTTCCTAACAACCTTGTCTAAAGGGACACCAACCAAGATTGCACACAAAATTAAAGAAGACAGAAGGGGAAATGGTAAACCACCACAGCTGAGTTGCTGCAAGTTTGGATTTACGTACCCAACCTCCTACATGCTGAACTATGACACTCTAGTCTGTTTAGACTACACCAGCACTCAAAACAATGCAAAGCTTTTCCATATGATTGCTTCTCCTCCTAATTAGGTATGGGTAGAGATTCAGAAGGGTCTTTCCCCCAAATCAGTCAATAGATGTTTAACGGACAATAGTAATAATTAATAATAATAATAATAGCAGCTAACATTTTTATAGTACTTACTACATGCCAGACCCTGCGCTAAGCACTTTACAATCATTATCTCATTTGGCACTTGCAGAAACTCTGGGAGGTTTGATGCTTTTAATACCTCTACTTTAAAGATGAGAAAACTAAAGCAAATAGAGTTTATGTGACCTGTCCAGACATATGGTAATGGTGATTAACAAGTCAACCATGTTAGAGTAACTTAATTTGATGTTAAACTCCTTGCCGCCGCCACCATCATCTCCACTACAACCTTTATTTTTAATTAAATTTAATTTTTTCAATAAACATCTTGTTTCTCTCACTCCCACCTTCCCCCTGACCATTGAAAAAGAAAGAAAAACAAAATCTGGTGTCTAGTCAAGCAAAAACAAATTCCCACATTGACCATGTCCTACCACAAAATATTTCTCAGTCTGCTTTCTGAGTCCTTCACCTCTCTATCAAGAGGTGGCTTACATGATTCATCACAAGTATTCTGGAATCATGGCTGGTCATTGTATTGATTAGAGTTCTTCAGAGTTCAAAGTTGTTTGTTTTTATGATATTGTTGTCATTATATAAATTGTTCTCTTAGTTCTGCTCACTCCACTCTGCATCAGTTCATATAAATCTTTCCGGGTTTCTCTGACATCATCCCCTTTATCATTTCTTACCAGACCATAGTATTCCATCACATTCATATAACATCCATAACTTGTTCAGCCATTCCTCAGTTGATGAGTACCCCTTAATTTCCAGTTCTTACCCACCATAAAAAGCTGCTATAAATATTATTGTACATATGGGTCCTTTTCCTCATTTTTAAAAATCTCCTCTGGGTTTAGCCTTTGTATCTACTGCTTCTCATAAATACACCTCTTTGTCTCTTAGCTGATTCCCACATTCCAGTGAGATGGAGGGGCACAACTGATTGCTCAGTGCCAAAACCTCTGCTGGGTTCTGAAAGGGTCCCTGGACACCTCTTCAGAACTTTGATCCACTCTCATTCTTACCCCAAAGTACTAGTAGTCAATGGAATGGGATCTAAGGGCAAGGTTGCTGCTGGACACCTCTTCAGAACTTTGATCCGCTCTCATTCTTACCCCAAAGTACTAGTAGTCA
The DNA here is from genome assembly GCF_011100635.1 of Trichosurus vulpecula. NCBI lineage: Eukaryota > Metazoa > Chordata > Mammalia > Diprotodontia > Phalangeridae > Trichosurus > Trichosurus vulpecula. The sequence goes on from NC_050581.1 coordinate 37,139,300, forward strand.
ATGGAATGGGATCTAAGGGCAAGGTTGCTGCTATTTCGCTTTGACCAGTTCTAATTCTGTTTCCTTTATAAATCCCTGTTGTTATTGTTGTTGAGTTATTTGAGCCATGTCTGATTCTTCATGACCCCATTTTGGGGTTTTCTTAGCAAAGATACTGGAGATGTTTGCCATTTCCTTCTTCAGATCATTTTACAGATGAGGCAGATAGGGTTAAGTGACTTGTCCAGGGGCCCTGCCTAAGGCTGTATTTGAACCCATGAAGATGCATCTTCCCGATTCTAAGCCCAATACTCTATCCACTGCACCAACCTACCTATTGATGTTAACTAGCTTTGTGACTTCAAGTCACTTCACAGCTGTGGGACATCTCTTCTCACTTGTAAAATGAAGGCTTTAGAAGACATGATCTGCAAGGCCTCTCCCTGCTCTTAACTTCTATGAATCTTCTCTTTTTTTGTGACTATAATAATACTTAGAATTTATGCTGTGCTTTAAGGTTTAAAAAATTCCTTCCATGGTTATCTCATTTGATTCTCACAACACCTGTGAAGTGGGTGTTATCAGGCATGTGCAGAAGCCAGCTCCAGCCAAGCTCTCAAGAACAAATTGTTAAATTTTTAGTATGAGTATTTATACCTCAGAAATCAGCAAATGCTACAAATCAAGGTTTGATTTACTGTCTTGTTGATTGTCTAAATTTCAGAAAATGATAGAGAAAACACTCATGATGCAGATTAAACTAAAAAACGTGCCCTTGCACAATTTTTCCACCCTGGAGAGCCAGTTAAACATTGATCAGTGCACCAATGCTTATTGTCATCCCCACTGATAGATGGAGAAGACATGACTAAGAGAGATCAAATGACTTGTCCAGGATCACATATCTAGTAAATATCTGAGGCAGGATTCAGACTCAGATGTCCTGGACTCTATGTCCAATACCTTGTCCAGTGTACCACCTAACTGCCTGGGATTCTCTCTGGCTTTCTTTTCTCAGACTTTCCCATTAATACCCAACTTTTTCAATGTGACTCTCCAATGCCTAGTAGACCTATCTCAGTCCCACTGGATCATTGTCATCTGAAAGACACCATAGGCATCCTTTCATTCAATTTATTCAGGCCATGAATCAGCGAATGGCTGGTGACTGAAACCTAATCACACATGATTGGGTTGATATTGAGTGGCCTTAGGTTTTTTACCTATAAAATAGAGACAAGAGCAGTCATACTAACTCATAAGGTTGTTGGGAGGATCAAACATAAGATAGATTATTCAGCTGTATGGTAAAGAATGGAGACCATCTTCTATCTATACTTTATATTACCTCCTCTACCCCACCCAAGCATGAGGGTAGTCCTCAGCACAGTCCTTGATAAACTTCTGCGGAATGAATGAACAAAATATTGTAAGATGAGACTAATAAAAAGAGAGCATTGTTCACATGTGAGTTGAAATCTTTCTGTTTGCTTTTCTCTTCTTTTTGGCTATTTAATGAGAATAGTTGGCTGAGTCTATGATGAGAACCGTATTCTAATGGGATTCCTCAAAGGGAGAAAACAATATGGGGAAAGGAATGAGGCCAGGAAAATACAAAGGTCTCGGGGGTGAAGGAGTCAATTACTTTAAAAGACAGCTGACCAAGGGCTGTATATCAGGCCCTTAAGTCCCCGTGTCCTTCATACTGAAGCCTATCAACGATGAAAGAAACTTGGGCATTCAGCTTTGGACCCAGAGGAAGCAATGTTCTTGCAGGTTCCAATCACGCAGGACGTTTGTTTATGCCAGGAAGAACTGCTGAGAGGAAGGCACATAGAGTCCAGAGGGATGGAACCTTGGTGAGAGAATAGATCCTAGTCCCTTGGAGGGACACGGGACAATAAAACCAAACACTTAAGAGCCAATAATGAGAATAATCATTTTAACAATAATTTTGTGTCCATTTTAAAAATAGAGTTTGCTCTTTGGTCCATTGTATATACTGAAAGTATACTATAGAGAGCTTTAAGGTTTGTAAAGCATTTTACACATTATCTCGTTTGATCCTCAAAACAATCCAATGAAGTAGGTTCTATTATTATGACCATTTTAGAGATGAGGAAATGGAGACACAAAGAGGTTAAATTTCCACTTGCCCCAGTCACATAGCTGGAAAGTGTCAGAGCTGGGATTTGAACTCGGTTCTTGCTGATTCCAAGTCTCACACTAAACCTACTATGACACCTACCTCCCTCTTTGTCAGCAGTTCTTAACCTTGGATCCCTTTAGCAATCTGATGGAGTAACACTACTGTGATTACTGACTATGTTCATAATTGAAGGAAATGCTAAATTTAAATTAGAGATAGCAAAAATAAAGATGTAACATTTTTTCCCATCCAGGTTCATGAACCCTCTCAAATGTATCCATGGACTCCAGGTTAAGAAGCCCTGATCTATGTGGAACTGACATGTATAAGAGAGGGAAACATGCACCGCAGGCCAACAAAAGCCCAAGCGCCAATTGAGGGAACTGGGAAATTTTCCAGTATAAATATGTGAATGATATTAGTAAGAAACTCATGCTTTCATCAGCCCTCCTGCTGCAATCACCACCAGCAGCTGTCTGCATAGGTAATATGACTTGAGGAGGCCAGAAAAGCCACAGTGAACAAATAGCTGAACTTTATATATCATTTTAAGGTTGACAAAAGCACTTTACAAACAGTCACTCAACCAATCTTTATGAGGGTCTACTATGTGCCAGGGCACTGATTACTCTGAGTGGTCGGTATTAGCAGTGAAAATTTATATTTCAAGTGTATTATATATCATGATGTCCAGTCTTGTCCCTGAAGAAGTAAACAGAAAACACATCTCCCTCTTTTTGTTGGAGAGAGAACTATGGGTGCAAAAGACTGCACTCTGTCAGATGCCTATTTGTCAGATGCATATTCTCATCATTGCTTTTGATGGGCTGGTTTTCTTGTTACAAGGGAAGATTCAATAGGCAGGTGGGTTGAGGATATATCCAGAAATGGCTGTTTCCCCCCAAGAAAACAAATATCAATAAAACTTTTTTTAGCCGATAGCAATTTAATTTATTTTTAGTTTTCAACATTCATTTCCACAAGATTTTGAGTTACAAAAAAAAAAGATTTTCAGTTACAAATTTTCTCTCCATTTTTACCCTCCCCCCACCCCAAGATGGCATGTATTCTGATTGCCCCTTTCCCCAGTCTGCCCTCCCTTCTATCACCCCACTGCTCCCCCATCCCTTTTCCCCTTTCCCCTTACTTTCTTGTAGGGCAAGACAGATTTCTATACCTCACTGCTTGTATATCTTACTTCCCAGTTGCATGTAAAAACAATTTTTTTAACATTTGTTTTTAGAACTTTGAGTTCCAAATTCTTCAATAAAACTTTAAAAGAAATACAAAGGATCATTCAAGTCACTGTTCAAGAACCTTCTATTTGAATAGACTGTAAGGTCCTCAAAGGGCAGAGACAATTTTGTCTTTTCTTTTCTTGGCGAGACATTCACTTCAGTTGTTTCTCAGTCATGTCCAGCTCTTTCCATTTGGGGTTTTCTTAGCAGAGATACTGGAATAGTTTGCCATTTCTCTTCCACCTCATTTTACAGATGAGGAAACTGAGGCAAACAGGGTAAAGTGACTTACCCAGAGTCGCACAGCTAGTAAGTGTCTGAGGCCAGATTTGAATTCCGGAAGATGAGTCTTCTTAACTCTAGGCCTGGCACACTATCCACTCTCTCAGGGAGCTTCCTGGCACATAGTAGGTACTTTAAAAATGCTTATTAATTTGAATTAAATTAAACCGGATGCTTTTCAGTGGTCAGAAGATGTTAAACTCATTACAGACTCAAAACATTAGATCCAAATTCCTTATGACCTTCCCTGCAACTTAATATTTTCCCACACAGTTTTCTCTTTTAGAATTATAAAGACATAAATAGTGTTCTCCCATATATGGACTTCCTGTTGAAGAAGCTCTGTCCCCTGAAACATCTGATAAAGTAATTTCCAATAAATATCCCACAAGTACTCACATACCACCTCCTCCCTAATATCTTAGCATAGTACCTTAAATGTAGTTGGTGCCCAACAAATATTTTATGAGCTGATATGGAGCAAAACTCATATGTTAATCAGGGTAGGAAGCTGGGCATGTCTCTGGAGCATGAAATTTTGCCAGATTTTTTTTTTCTTGTTTTTGTTTGAAGAATGAAAAACATATTTTTTACCAGGCAAGAAAGGAGGATTCATGAGCTAACCAAAGTCATTGTTATAATCATGACAATTGTCTGATCCAGATCCAAAGATAGTGTCCATCCCAGAGGAAAATGGGACAAGACACTGAACCAGGTTTAATTATGTCATATATACACATACGTGTATATAGAAAATACATACATGCATGCCTATATATGTCACATATACACACATATATACCTACACATGCATGACATATGTATTAGAAGCAAACGTAGAATAAAGCAAATTTGGGGAAGAGTGAATTGTGAGTGGGACTTTTTAGAGATGCAAGTGAATTTGAATCCTCTTGTTCAGGAGTTCTAAGCCCTTTTTGTATCATGGACCCCTTTGGCAGTCTGGTGAAGTCTATGAACCCTTCTAAGAACAATGTTTTTGTTGCCCTCACTCATAATTGAAGGAAATGCTCAATTTCAGCTTGTGGTTAATGAAAACAAAGATTTAATTTTTTCCATCTAAATTCGCAAACCCCTGAAATCTATCTACAGACCACTGTGGGAGGAAGGAGGGCGTCTAGGAACCCAGCTGAAGAACACATCCCCTCATTTTATGGATGAGGAGACTTGAGACAGGTCAGCAACATCGGTTATAAGGGCAGAGCTGGGATTCAAATTCTGGTCTTCCAGAGGTAGCTACGTATTGCGGTGGGCAGAGTGCCAGGCCTGGATTCAGGAAGACTTGCATTCAAATTTGGCCTCAGACACTTACTAGCTGCATAACCCTGGGCAAGTCACTTAACCTCTATTTGCCTCAGTTTCCTCAACTGTAAAGTGGGGATACCTTCCAGGCCTGTCGTGAGGATCAAATGAGATAATTATTATTAAGGCACTTCACACAGTGCCTGGCACGTAGTAGGGATTATATAAATAACGTATTCCTTTCCCACTTAATACAAAACCATCACCATTTCCTTGATGGCCTTATTTCATATATTATCTCCCGCAGGACATCCCAATAATATGTCTATAAAGCACAAAGGGAAAAATATTGCTATATGACATGTGAACTATATTTCATATGAGGAAAACAAACAATGTCTTAAGGATACTATAAAAGGCTTGGATTAAGCTGACACATCCTCCAGTGAAAAGACTGCCCAGAACTATCCGTTCACCTTGATTTATATCGCAGAGTTAACCATGGGCTCTTTCTTGTTCAGAACTTATTTAAAGCAAGCCTCTTAAAAGAACCCACATTACAAAAATATTTATGGCAGCTTTTTTTTTCTGGTGGCAAAAAAATTGGAAACTGAGGGGTCGTCCCTGAACTGGGGAATGGCTACATAAGCTATGGTACGTGAATGTGATAGAATACTATTGTGCTATAAGAAATGATGAGGGGATGGTTTCAGAAAAACCTGGGAAGATTTGTATAAACAGATGCAAAGTTAAGTGAGCAGAACAATTTATTCAGTAATAGCAATATTGTAAAGATAATCGATTTTGAAAGATTTGGTAACTCTGATCACCACAATGACCAATCACAATTCCAAAGGACTCATGATAAACAATGCAGTTAAGCTTCAGTTAGAGAGCTGATGAACTTGGACTGCAGATTGTGACATATGTGTACGCACAAACATATATACATGTATGTGCACATGTATACATATGCACAGAGAGATAGCTATACATATTTTGGACACAACTAGTGTGGGAATTTATTTTGCATGACTTTTGAAATGGGTTTTATTTTTCAAAGGGTAGAAGAGGGGGAGGGGAAGGGAGCGAATTGGAACTAAAAATAAAAATAAAATTGTATTATATATATGCATATATATGTGTGTGTGTGTGTGTATACCTATGTATCTATCTATATCTATCTATATATAGATATAGATATATATCAAGACAGAGAGAAGGGGGGAAAGAGAAAGAAAAAGGGAGAGAGGGAAGGAAAAGAGAGGGAGAAAGGGAAGGAGAGGGGAGAGAGAAAGGGAGGGAGCAAAGGAGAGAGAGAGAGAAAGAGAGGAAGAGAGACAGAGAGATAGAGACAAGAGAGAGACAGAGAGACAAAGAGACAGAGACAGAGAGAGACAAAGAGAGACAAGACAGAGAGAGACTTTTCCAGATTATTTCTTGGTCTTTTCTACAGTTCAACACTGCAAAGATATCAGACCTTAACCTATAAACCTGAATTGAGGCCAAAATGTCTGCCCCAAAGTCCACACATCTAGTGCTGGAGCCCCAGAGGCCATCTTGTCTAACACCTTCATTTTACAGCGGAGGAACCTGGGGCAGAGGGAAGTAAAGTGATTTACCCAAGGATACAGAGATTGCAAGCATTATTGGTCAGTCAGTCAATAAACATTTATCAAATGCCTATTATGTGCCAGGCATTGCTGCTAAACCCTGGGGATACATAAAAAGGCAAAAGACAGCCCCTGCCCTACTGTCTTCTGTCTTCAGGACCAGTGCTCTTTCCAACGTCCCACGTCACCTCCTAAGGTCACAATAAGCCTTCATTCAGTGGCTACTGCAGCAATATTCCATAATAACTCCTCTCAGGAGCCTAAAATCCAGGAGCCTTCGCTCATGGAGAAACTAAAAATCAAGTTAGGCACAACGGGCCACCCATTCCAATTTCTCATCTGGCTCTCATTTCCTGTTAAAAGAATGCTGACTACATCCGTGAGATGTTTTGGACTCATACCTGCTCCACCCAATCAACAGGGGGAGCTTCCTCTGCTGGTTCCTGTGCTATTTTCCAGCTTTTCTCCTTTGTGGTTCCTTCTCCTAGTGATAGCTGCCTGACAACCACCCATACAGAAGCATTTGTGTCAGAGAAGGAAATAGCAGCTGATGCATTTCCGCAGGCCTGTAGACTTCTGCTCTACCGGACCACAGCTGAGAATATCTTAGATAGCTCCCACTACTCAGGGAGGCTAGACGTTATTCTTTATAATAATAGGCTTGGGCAGGGAGAGCAAAGCCATCAGAATTCACCTGACAAGAATTTCTAACTCACTGGAATTTTTAAAAATTCCATTTTCAAATAATAGTTACATTTACACGGTACTTTAAGGTATACAAGATGTTTTCTACAAAACGACTTCATGAAGTGGGGAAGTGTTAGTATTAATGTCCTCATTTTAAATAGGAAACTGAGACTCAGGAAGGTTAATGATTTGCCTTAGAGGTCAAAAGATCTTAGGTTTAGAGCTGGAAGGAGCCTCAGAAATCATCTAGTCCAACCCCCTGATTTTACAGATTAGAAATCAAGCCTGGAAAGGTCACCTAACTTACAGGAGATCACACAGGGAGTAAATGTCAGCTAGCATTGGAACCCCGGTCCTCAGGCTTAAAATCCAACATGATAAGTGTCTACGTTTCTAACAATAGTGCTGTCTAAAGCGTATTAAGCTTCTAAAAATTTACCTGAAGACATTACAAGTCCACCAGCCATCAAAAACAAACGAACAGAACAATCTTCAATTGCCCTCACTAGACTGTGCTAAATTATGCAGGAAAATGAACAAAGGTACTTTAGAAATGTTTTTCTGTCTCTGAAGCTTAAAACAATTATTTTGGTTATATGGGTTTGGTCTGAGTTATTTAGGAAATTATATATTATGCAGGATATATTACTTGGAATTACATAGGTAATGAATTTAAACGTGGTACCCTTTTCTTCAAGCAGTCTGTTGTAGATAACCACTTTCATAATCCTCCAAGGTTTATCTACAGGCAGGTCAATTAGAGTAGTGAATGACAAAAGAGATAAGCAAGTTATTATTAGAGTGGGTCTCTGTCCCTCAGTTCAGTTGATTAGAGTGTTAGAGCCAAAGTGGTGGTGGGGAAGGGGGGTTTGTTTTGTAGAGAGAAAAATTCCACTCCATGGGGTGGGGAACCTTCGGCCCTGAGGCCACATGCGGCCCTCTAGGTCCTCAAGTGCGGCCTTTTGACTGAATCCAAACTTCACAGAACAAATCCCCTTAATAAAAGGATTTGTTCTGTAAAACCTGGACTCAGTCAAAAGGCCTCACTTGAGGACCTAGAAGGCCTGCATATGGCCTCAAGCCCACAGGTTGCCCACCCCTGGACTACACTCTGACTCCTGTCAGCTTCTCCTCTGTGAAGCCCTGGTAACCAGGTTAGAATATGGATAATTCATGGGAACATAAAACCACAATTGGAAAACAATTTATAGATCATGTTAAAAAGATTAGGGGGGTAATGATACTGCCTTTGCACATAGGACCAAACACTCCAGAACTGAAAATGATGTTAGAGATCATCAAATTCCGGATTTTACAGATATGTAAACAGAGGCTCAGAGTGGTGAACAGACTTACACATGAGTTTCCACTGTTATAAGTATATAGTAGAATTATCAATATTTGATCTAGGTGCTAGGGGGGTCCCTGATGTCACAGTGGATAGAGCACCAGCCCAGGAGTCAGGAGGATCTGAGTTCAAATTTGACCTCAGCCACTTACTAGCTGTGTGACCCTGTGCAAGTCACTTTACCTTGTTTGCCTCAGTTTCCTCATGTGTAAAATGAGTTGGAGAAAGAAATGGTAAACTGCTTTAGCCTCTTTTCCAAGAAAACCCCAAATGGGTTCATGAAGAGTCAGATATGACTGAACAACAATCTCTGATTCAAAATCTAGCACATTCCCCAGTTATACCATGTTGCCTTTCTAATTGGATCACCTCATTAGTTAAAGTGATTTATATCTATCACACAGGAAACATTAAGTAGGCACTGTGCTAGGCAATGACATTAAAGTATAAATGGAAACAGTCCCTGCCCTCAAGGACCTTACATTTTCCTGGAAGTATGTATAATGTTCACAGATAAGCAAATACATTCTAGATTTAAAATAAGTACAAAATGTTTTTGGTAGGGCGCTAGCAGCTGAGAGAATCAGAAAAAAGTTTTCTTGAGCTGACCCTGGATGTGGGAGTGAGGGATTTCACAGAGAAGAAAGGAGGATTCCAGATTGGAGTGCTAAAGGTACAATGACTAATGGCAGGAGATGGAGTATTGTGCAAAGGGATGCGACCATAGCCACTTTGGCTGGAGCGTGCAGCACACAAAGGGAAGTGATATGAAATCAATATGGGAAGACAAGTTGGAGCCAGATGTGGAGGGCTTTAAATGCCAAACAAAGGCAGTGGGGAGCCACAGAAGATTCTTGAGCAGATGGAAGGAATTTCAATTTAGCAGCTGTATGGAGAATAGTTTGGAAAGGGGAGAGAATGGATACAAGGACACCAATTAGGAAATGTATTGCGATAGGCTAGATGAGAGGTGATGAGGACCTGAACCACAGTGATTGTTGTATGAGTACAGAGGAGACAGATGTAAGAATCAACGGAGCTTCTGGATGCATATATCTCATATAATGCAGAAACTTTAAAAAATAGTTTTTCTTAAAAAAATACTAATTCTAAAAGCTAACCAGCTACCAACACAAAACTCATAATGTTTCTCTTAGCTCATTTCCAAAGAAGCTACACAGCAAACTGGACAACATTGGGAAGCAGAGCTGGAGTCAGGTAGATGGATTCAAATGCTGCTTCAGACACTTGCACTTTGTGCTTTGCATATAGTAGGTGCTTAATAAATGCTAGTTGGCTTGACTTGAATAGCTACATGACCCTGATTCACTTAACCTCTCTATGCTTCAATGTCCTCAGCCACAAAACAAGGGGGCTGGACTTGTCTAAATTTCCTTCCAGCTCTAAATGGTTAATTTCTTAGGCTGGAAGCAACATCAAAATACTTAGCTATCTTTTATAACTGAAAGGGGTAGTATATCCTCACAGTTAATCTGACCTAATTAAATTGGATTTATCTTTCCACATCAGCGCATTGGCATGCATTTATGTGCAGCCTGCTTTTAAAAAAAATTATTGATTGGCTCTAATACCAGCCAAAGTGCTACTTACAAATGACTTCAGAATTGGGAGAATTTATAATTTCTGGGCCCTTTCTTGATCGAAAAACCCAAGTGTTAGGAGAGTCATGAAAAAGAATCCAAGTTACTTAAAGTTGCACTCCAGAAATGGCAGGACTTCTTATTTCCAAAGTTCAGATTCCCACTGCTAGACATAGCAGAAAAACAGCACATAATTCCAACATTTATTCTGTTTTCAACAAGTGTATTGAAAGCCTGAGTGTTATTTAGATCGACTCAAGCCTTTTCAATATTACCTACTGCCTTAAACACAATAAAGAACATCCCCAGATTTATACAGGAGGCAACCAAACCTGGATACCAGAGAGAAGATCACTAACTTTAATGTGAGAAACCCTGAGTTCAAGTCCAAGAATCATAGATTTAGAGCTGGAAGGAGTCTCTGAAGCCTTCTGGTCCAACCCCTTCATTTTAGTTCTCACACTATGTGACACTAAACATGTCACTGAATGTCTGAGCCTCAGTTGCCTCATTTGTAAAGCAATGATAAATTAGCGCTGCTCTTACCTCTCTAGGTAGTTTTTAAAAAGTAATAAAAAAAACCCATAAAAACAAAAACAAAAAAACCCACAAAACTTCTTGCATTCCTTAAAGCACTTTACAAATGCAAACTATTATTATTAATTTTCTTGCTCAGAATCCAAGACTTAAGCATCACAAGTGTGAGTGGATTTTGAAAAAAAAATTAATTGGGGACATCCTCATTGGGAAAATCTAAGAAAAGATGGTTTGTATAATAAACATTGCCTCTTTAAATTGCTTTGACCTCAAGGAAATTGGATCTCTCAAACCATCTTCAATAGCACACATACTTTTGTCTTCATAGGATCCAATTGATTTAGGGCTGGAAGGGGAGGTTAAAGCTCTCTAAATCTAATCCCTATCACCTCTAGGATCAAATATAAAATCCTGTGCTTGACATTCAAAGCCCTTCATAACCTGTCCCTCTCCTTTTCCAGCCTCCTTCCACCCTACTCTCCTCCATATACTCTGATCCACTGACACTGGCTTCCTTACTGTTCCTTATTCAAGATAGGCCAACTCCTGACTCCAGGCATTTTCTCTGACAGGCTCCCATGTCTGGTATGTTCTCCCTCCTTATCTCTACCTCCTGGCTGTCCTGCCTTCCTTCAAATCCCAGCTAAAATCCCACCCTCCCCAAGAAGCCTTTCCTAATCCTTCTTAATTCTAGTACTTTTCCTCCACTGACAATCTCCCAACACATTCTATTTATAGTTTTTTTTGTTCATAGATGGTCTCCCCCATCAGACTTGTGAGCTCCTCAAGAGCAGGGACGATTTTTTGCCTTCTTTTGCATCCCATGCTTAGCAAAGTACCTGGCAAACAACAGGCACTTAATAAATGCTTCTTGACTGATGTGCGTGTATGTGTGTGTGTGTGTGTGTGTGTGTGTGTGTGGTGTGTGTATTATGGTATAGTATGAAGAGTTTGGTCACTGTAGCTTTGTGGTCACTGAAATTTTTCTTGGGAGGGAAGTGGGCCAGAGGAGAAAGAGCATCAAAGGTTCAAGTGTCCCTGGCATCATGTAGCATCATATATTAAATTATATCATATATTGTATTAATAATATAATATATAACCAAACACATAATAACAACTATAATTTTATATATGTATAGTACTGAATTTGGAGTCAGAAGATTTGGGTTTTGTCACTTGATAGCAAATTATGGGCAAGTCACTCACCTCTCTGGACCTCATTCCCTCGCCTATAATATGAGGCAGGATTGATCTAAATGATCTCTAAGGCTTCTGCCAGCATTAACATTCTACAATTCAATACATACTCAATTCTACGTGACCCAACTAACTTAAGCAAACGCCCAGGATCTGACTTCTGCCTCTGAGAGCTTCTGTAGTTCCTTCTTGATCTCTGAATGAGCCCCTGGAGTCCTAAAGGCAGAGGAGATTATGCTGAACGTTTCCACAGAAGGGGAAAAAGCCTTATCACCAATACATTTTAACATCATTTTGGATGGAGAAGGATTTCTGCCTTATCTCTAGAGACGTGTGTGAAACAGTTTTTTCCACTGTTGGTTTCCCGGATTGGGCAGCAAACCAGATTTAAGGAAAAAAAATCCTGAGCTGTGTGAAAACCTTTTTCCTTTTGTGAAACTAGGGAAAGGGTAGACAAAATGTGAATCTGAGTTAACCTACGGGTCACTCAGACACCAAGAAGGACTCATGATAAAAAGCTCAGTTGGTGTTCGCCTGTTTGTAATAATTTATTATTTGTAAAGGTGTTAAAAGAGATCATCTCTTTTTCTCTGGTGAGCATATTTTAATAGCATCAGGTGTTCAACTTAAAAGAACACACAGTGAAAACCTGGATTAAATGAAATGAGATTATTATTATTGATAATGATAATAATAATAAATAACTACTATTTATATAGTGCCAGGTACTATGCTAAGGGCTTACAAATATCACCTCATTTGATAGTCATAATTACTCTAGGAAGTATATGTTATTATTATCCTTATTTTACAGATGAGAAAACTGAGGCAAGCAAAATTTAAGTGACTTACCCAAGGTAAGTGTCTGAGGTTGGATTTGAACTCGTGTCTTTCTGAATCCAAACCCAGCACTCTATATACTTCACCACCTAGCTGTCTGAGAACAGGATGCTGAAGCTAAATCATTTTAATAGGGTTAGCCTGAAGTCAGTTTTTGTATTAAACTTTGCTACTAAAAATCTTACAAATAGTAGCTCACTTTTTTGATTTAGTAAATTTTTTTAAGTCTTTTTTCAGTTCTGTCTGACTCTTTGTGATTCCTTTTGGGGATTTCTTAGCAAAGATACTGGAGTAATTGGTCATTTCTTTCTCCAGGTCATTTTACAGATGAGGAAAATGAAGCAAACAGGGTTAAGTGACTTGCCCAGGGTCATACAGCTAGTGTCTGAGACTGGATTTGAACTCAGGTCCTCCTGACTCCAGGCCTGGCACTCTATCCGCTGCTCCACCTAGCTGCCCTAGTAAATATAGGGAAGCCAACTCAATGTTCACAGTATCGTTAAAGATTTAAAGCTAGAAGGGACCTCAGAAGCCATGTAATCCAAACTCTTTTTTTTTAGGTTCACTAAATTTATTTTAAAAATCATAAAACATTTCTTACAAAAGAGCATTTCATTCTGTACACTGCTCTGAATGGATGCCAGGGACACATGAACTATTGATACGCTCTCTTCCAGCCCACCCCCCTCCCGAGAAAAATTACAGTGACCACAAAGCAAATCCAAACTCTTCAATTTTACAGAAGACGCAAATGAAGTCCAGAGAGGTTAAGTGACTTGTCCCCAGTCTCACAGCATATCAGCTAGCCATCTGTCAGCTGGATCTGGGATGCAGTTTAATCCTCCAATAAGCACATACTCTGTGAGTGGCTTTAGCAGCAATATAAATTTTCTCCTCAGAACAATAGAAATACTCACAAATACCCCCAACTCACCACAACAAAGCCACAGAAGAATGATATAAGCCCCAGTACAATGGGTGGCAATGGGTGCTCCTCTTGTCTCTGAAAATGCATTGTAGGCTAGAGGAAACAGGGCTGGACTTGTAGTCAGAGAACATGGGTTAAAATCCCATCTCTGACATTTACTGACTGTGTGACTCTGGCCAAATGTAATAGCAATTTAGATTTGAAGATCTTTCCCACCCATTAATAGGCCATGTGACCTGCTTACATCACAGGAAGCCTTAGTCACATGTGGTGGGAGGAACTTGCTGAGAGGAAAAGGCAGTTGTGTCACAGGAAATATTGAGAAAGCCGTTATGGCTGTTATGACAGTTAGAAGCTGAGGTAAAGAGAGTCAACCTGTGGTAGCTGTACTGTGAGTTTTGGGGAAGGCATCAGCAGGGGGTCAGAGAGGTTTTGGGATGGCAAGGCTCTATGCTGTGATATTGTGTTTTAAGTTCCTTGCTGTTATGATAAAGTGGGCCCACTGGTGGTGGGAGCAGATTGCCTGGTTATGGGACGTGGTTCTCTGGTGTCTGAATAAATGTTTTACTTCTTCTACCTTCTATACAAAGGGTCATTCATACTTTGCAATACAGAACGACATAGGCATATTCACAATTATCGTTGATATTGTGTTTATTGCTTTACTGATACACCAAGTCACTTGACCTCTGTACCTAAATTCTGTATGGCCCAACAGATTTGGTAAATGCTTGTTGATTTGAATTATGTGTTTGATGCTTCTGTGGTTCTTTTCCTTTACAGATATGTTTCCTTATCCATAAAATGAAGGGGTTGGATGCAATGACCTCAAGGATCTCTTCAAATGCTAACTCTATGATTATGTTATCTCTCCAAATACCTGTGGTACCCCCTTGGCAAGTTCCTCTGACCCAAGACATTCTAGCCCCATTCCTAAAATTCATTCCAATGTAGAGAGCTAGTTGGCATAGATATAGATAATGCCGAACTTGGAATCAGGAAGATTGAAGGTCAAATTGGGCTTCAGATGCTACCTGTGTGATCTTAGACAAGTCACCGAACCTCTCAGCCTCAGTTTCCTGATTTGTAAAAGGAGGGTAATAATATCACCCACCTCAGGGTCATTGTGAGGATCAGATGAGATAATAATGTATGTAAAGTGTTTTGTGAATCTTAAAACACTGTATAAATGCTATCATCATCATCATCATCTGGTTCCCCAAAATACTCTGGTGGAGGTGTTTCTATATTCAGTTGCCACTTCATTCACCTGTGACACCAGGGACTGTCAGAGTAACCTAGAAGAATCTACTAAGTTCTTTATATCTTTATAAGGCACTGCTTCCACCTCTATGCTCAGTAACACACACAGACACACAGACACACAGACACAGACACAGACACACACACACACAGACACAGACACACACACACAGACACACACACAGACACACAGACACAGACACACACACACAGACACACACACAGACACACAGACACACAGACACAGACACAGACACAGACACACACACACACCCCACAGGCTCACATTAGTACACCCTCGGTTAAAGGATGAGAGCACGACCCTAGTTCACTGGATAGGTCCCCTATGGAAAATTTAACAAGAAACAAATCAGAATCATGACAAATGAAAAGGCACAGAGAGGTTGTGATCACTCTTTTTTCCTTTTAATCTTTCATCATTTGGCAGGAAGTCACACTGCCTATTTGTTATCCTTCGGCATTAGTATTTTACTGAGCCAGCTTTTTGAAAATTTTAAGTATATACAAAATTTAGCACGTTAGTTCCAAAAGCTGTCCTCCCTCTAAATCTCCTTCTGGTGTATGTGTTTTCTCACATTAGCATTACAGCACATACTACTGTTATTTTAAAAGATAATCCATGATGCATTATGATATCTTAGTTTATATCAAAGACCAGCAAAGGACTGTGTGCAAAGCAAACACTCAGCTATCTTTAGGACAAATGAATAACCCTATTTGAAAAATTGCATCAAAGTGTATTATTATTGTCTTTTATTACGTATAAACCATAATACTATAGAATAAATAAATAATACTATAGAAATATAACACACCACATACTTCAGTACCTGAATGGACATGTGAACTCATCAGTGTGGATACCCTTCTAGCAATGAAGATCATAAACCATCCATGCCTTCTCTTCCTGTGAGATTCTTGTCTGTTACTTCATAAATCCTCTGTAATCAAGTCAATGCCCTGCTAACCTGCCTTCCTTTTAAGTCTTTTAATATTCTATGGGTACTCACACTGTCCATCTTAGACACTGTTGTTATTGAGTCATTTTTCAGTCATGTCAGATTCTTTATTACCCTATTTGGGGTGTTCTTGACATACTAGAGTAGTTTGCTGTTTCCTTCTCCAGCTCATTTTACAGATGAGGAAACTGAGGCAAACAAGGTAAAATGACTCACCCAGGGTCACACAGCTAGTAACTGTCTGAGGCCAGATTTGAACTTAGGAAGATGAGTCTTCTGACTCCAGGCCCAGCAGTCTCTCCTCTTTCATTGAGGCTTGACCAATTGACCTCCTTTTTCAATTTTGTTTTGGCTTTGTTAAGTATAGACTAAATTTAACATATTATTTCAGTCAATCAATAAACATTTATTAAGCACCTACTATGTGCCAGACCCTGAGCTAAGGACTGTTCTAAAGGCTGTCCTGCCTGTTTCCCTTTAAAATGCCTTGCAGGTTTGTGTTGGGGTTTTTTTTTTGGTATAGTTTAAAATGCTCCATCAATATGTTTTCTTCCTTCTTTTCTTTCTTCCTTCCATTCCTACTTTCTTTCCTCCCTTTCTCTTCCTTTCCTTCATCTCTTCCTTCCCCTTGGTTCATTCCTTTCTTTCTTCCTTCCTTCCTGGCTATCATTACATCCCCCTTCTCAATTCTTCCATCCCAAAAAAGGTATTAAAACTTTACATTTTTCTAGCCCTTTATTAAAGTTTACAAAGTACTTTCTTTCAACAGTGAACTAAAACCATATATTTGAGAAATACTGTAAGGGTCCTACTTCTCTCTCCAAAAAGAAGTTTTAAAAACTCTCTTGTAACAAGTAGGCAGTTCTGCAAAAAGTATTTACATTTTGACAAATTCTAAAAATGTCTGTCTTATTCTGTACCTCTGGTCAATCACCTTGGTCTTCCACCTTCTGCCTCTGGAGATATGGTTGGTCACTACACAGATTAACACTTAAATCTTTCCAAATTGTTTTTCTTTACAGTGTTAGAGTCATTGTATAAATTATTCCATTGGTTCTGCTCACTTCATCAGTCCATACAAATCCCACCCCTTTTTCCGCTCATATATCTCCTATTCTGCCACACACAAGTTCATTTTAGTTCAATATGCATCTCTTGGGAATCTAATTTTGGTCATTTTGATATGATTTTAAAAAGGAAATGCTAATTTTAAAACTATTTCTGCATGAAATAAGGTTTTATCCTGCCTATACTAGATATCTCTTTTCCTCTCATTTGAGGAGATTTTAAATTATTAGTGGAAATGTTTTGTAAACCTTATGGGGCTAGAGAACTTTAGCTGTGATGATGGCAGTGGAGACTTGAAAATCTCCCCCTGAATTCTACCAGTGAACCAGATGGAATAACCAGGAGTATAAGAATCACCCCATAATGGGGATGACAATGAATGCTAACTTGCCTCTTTTCTAGATCTATTTTCTAGATCACTTCTATAGGGACCTCCAGGTAAGAAACTTCTTCTACCAATGCTTTCTATTAGAGAGTTGCTTAATTAATTGAGAAGTTAAGTGACTGATCCAGGATCACACAACCAATATGTATCATGGGTGGGATTTGAACCCAGACCTTCTAGATTTCACCTCCCCCTGCCATGTCTTACAATTCTCAATAAAAAAAAAGAAAAATGCTCCCCCATAACTGAGAAAACAAAACCATCAACAATCGCAGCCATACTGTGGCCATGCTGCAGCCCAACTACATTATCTAATAATGATGTCATTTAGTCCTTGAGTTTTTGAAAAATGAACCATCTTCTTTGCTTCATTCCTGGGTCTACCCCAAAAACCAAGCTCTGGTAGCACTTATCTCCTTATGGCTGTGTTTGATCTCACACCAAATTGCTTAGCTATCCTGACAACATATTCCACATGTAAGTCTTACTCAGGAAAGTAAAAAAAAATCAATAAATGTCCCAGTGTAAAAATGGAAACGGATTTTCAATGTGTTCTGTTGGTCATGAAGAAAGCGGGTGGGGGTGGTTATGGAATAAATGAGAGAATCAGTCTCAGCTCTACTGAAGCAATTAGCCTGACACAAAACAGCTAAAGAAAACAGAAGAAAAATGCAGTGAAATGTCAAGGCATAAAAATCATACCTCATATTTTTTTTAAATATTGGACCTATGATTTCATTGGTGTAAGGAATTCTCAGTTATGAAACTCTCTCTAACAATGCAGATAAGTAACTAGTCTCTAGCTCACAGTCTTAGAGTTACCTAGAGTATTACAAGGTTAAATAACTTGCACTGGGTCTCAGTAAATATAAGAGATATGACTAGAATCCAGGTCTTCCTGACTTAGAATCTGGCTCTTTATCCATTATGTCATGCTGTTTCTTTTACATTATAGTATAAGAGAATTTTTTCAAGTCTATACATTGGACACATTCATAAAACTAAAAATTAGATTCCTAAATCTCCATTAATATTAATCCCTGACCATTCCAAAGATAGAAGAGTAGAGGCAGAAACCTATCTGAACTCTCCCAATACTCCCAAACAATTATAAAATAATGCATCAAAATGAATTCTGGAGAGGCATAGACAACAAAAGGTCAAGGCGGGACATTCTTCCAGCCCCAGACAACTTAGGAGGTTGGCAGGAGAGCTCTGTGACACCAGGGTGAGGGTTGGCCCAGAGCACATATGTTGACAACACTAGCCTTGGAGGTGGCTGTGACAGCAGCAATAACTTTGGGAGCTCTCAACCCAGAGATAGTGAAGGAGTCAAATAGCTGCTCATAAAAAGATTACAAGAGACTCTGACCTGATACAGGGTCTAGGACCTGGCAATTTTGGGCAACTCCATTGCCTATACACAGTTCTGGGCTGCAGTTCCATGGTAGAGAGGAGTGCTAGCTCTTGGGGCTGCAGGGGATCAAGGGTCCTTCCTGGGTAAAGACTAGAGCCAGAACAGGAGAACAGTGACCGTACCTCTCCCCAGATCTCCTTGGAACCACTAAAAACTTAGAGACACCAAGAATTGGCTTTGAAAACAGCAGCACATAATTGCCTGAAATTTAGGAGAGTGCCTTCTCGTCTTCACATGAGTAGAGTTCAACATTAACATAAAGTTTAAAGTCAGGGAATAAGCTGAAAAATTATCAAACAACAAAAATAGGAACCTGACCATAAAAACTTACTGTAATGACAGGGAAGATCAAGACTCAAACTCAGAAGAAGAAAAGATGAAAACATCTACAAGCACAGCCTCAAAGAAAAAATGCAAATTTGACACAAGCCCAAAGAGAATTCCTGGAAATGTTAAAGAAAGAGATTAAAATGGCAGAGGAAAAATTGGGGAAAGAAATGAGAGTGACACAAGAAAATTGAGGGTGGAGGAAAGAATTAAAAGCTTGCTAAAAGAGGCACCAAAAAAATGAAGAAAATAATTCCTTAAAAAACACAATTGGCCAAAGTATAAAAGAAGCACAAAAATTCATGAAGAAAAGAACATCTTAAAAAGCAGAATTAGCCAAATGGAAAAAGAGGTATAAAAGCTCACTGAAGAAAATAATTCCTTAGAAATTAGAATTAGGGAAAGTAGAAGCTAATGACTCTATGAGACATCAAGAAATAATAAAACAAAAACTGACAATCAAGTGAAAAGAATGAAAAAATAAAAGAAAATGTGAAATATCTCATCAGAAAAACAATTGACCTAGAAAACATATCAAGGAGAGATAATTTAAGAATTGTTGGACTCCCTGAAAGCCATGATCAAAATAAGGACCTAGACATCACATTTAAAGAACCTATAAAGGAAAATTGTCCCAAGATCTTAGAACCAAAGGGTAAAATAAAATTGAAAGAACACACCAATCACCTCTTGAAAGAGATCCCAAAATAAAAACTCCCAGGAATATCATAGCCAAATTCCAGAGCTCCCAAGTCAAAGAGTAAATATTGCTAGCAGCAAGAAAGAAACTATTCAAATATT
This sequence comes from Trichosurus vulpecula, assembly GCF_011100635.1. Lineage (NCBI taxonomy): Eukaryota > Metazoa > Chordata > Mammalia > Diprotodontia > Phalangeridae > Trichosurus > Trichosurus vulpecula. The sequence goes on from NC_050581.1 coordinate 37,159,203, forward strand.
GTGGAGCCACAGTCAAGGTCACACAAGATTTAGCAGTTTCCACATTAAAAGAGCAAAAGGCTTGGAAAATGATACTCCAGAAAGCAAAGGATCTAGGAATGTACCCAAGAATAACCTACCTAGCAAAACTGAGCATAATCCTTTGGGGGGGGGATGAACATTTAATGAAATAGAGGAATTGGAAATATTTCTGCTGAAAAGACTGGGGCTAAATAGAAAATCTGATATTCAAACACAAGATTCAAGAGAAGCATAAAAAGGTAAACATGAAAGCAAAATCACAAGGGACTTAATCATGTTAAACTTTTTATATTCGTATATGGGGTGATACATGTAACTTCTAAGAACTTAATCATTATTAAGGCAGTTAGAAGGAGTCTACATAATTAGAAGGCATGAGTATAAGTCAATTATATTGGGATGATCTAAAAAATGAAGGGGAAGATGGGAGAAGAGGGAAAGAGAAGAAAAGGCAGAATGGAGGAAATTATCTCACATAAAAGAGAAGCTCAAGGAAGAGTTTTTACAGTGGAGGAAAAAATGGGAGGGGGAGGGGGGCAATGCTTGAACCTCACTCTCATACCAATGGGTTCAAAGAGGGAAGACTATATATACATACTCAGTTGGTTATAGAAATCTATCTTATCCAACAGGGAAGTAGGAGGGGAAGGAGATAAGAGAAAGAGAGCAGTGATAAAAAGAAAGGGGGAGGGGTGGATTAAAGGAGGCAGTGATCAGCTTTTGAGGAGGGACAGGATAAAGGCAGAGAAGGATAAACAGAATAAAATAGAATAGAGGGAAATACACAGTTAGTAATCATGACTGAATGTGAATGGGATGAACTCACCCATAAAATGGAAGCAGATAGCAGAATGGATTAGAAATCAGAATCCAACAATATATTGCTTACAAGAAACACACTTGACACACAGAGAGTTAAAACAAGGTGCTGGAACATAATCTATTATACATCAGCTGAGGTAAAAAAATACAAGGGTAGCAATTATGACCTCAGACAAAGCAAAAGCAAAAATAGGCCCAATTAAAGGGGATAATCAGGGGAAATACATTTTGCTAAAAGGTACCATAGATAATAAAGTAATATAAATACTAAACATATATGTACCAAATATCTGAGTATCCAAATTCTCAAAGGAAAAGTTAAATGAGTGACAAGAGGAAATATCAAAAACTATACTGGTAAGGGATATCAGGTTTCCCCTCTCAGAACCAGATAAATCTAACCATAAAATAAATAAGGAAAAAAAGTTGAGGAGCTGAATAGAATTTTAGAGAAGTTAGATAGATAGACCTCTGTAGAAAATTGAACGGGAACAGAAAATAGTATACCTTTTTCACATCTATACATGGCACCTTCACAAAAATTGACCATGTATTAAGGCATAACAACCTCACAAACAAATGTGGAAAAGCACAAATTTTAAATGCATACTTTTCAGACCACAATGCTATAAAAATCACATTCAATAAAGGGCCTTGAAAACATGGATTAAAGATTAATGTGAAATTAAATAATCTCTTCCTAAAAATGGGTGGGTTAAAGAACAAATCATACAAACCAATAATTTCATTAAAGATAATTACAACAATGATACAACATGCCAAAATTTGTGGGATTCAGCCAGAGCAGAATTTAGGTGAAAATATATCTCTAAATGCAGAAAGAAAGAGAGAGAGGGGGGGGGGGGGAGAGAGAGAGAGAGAGAGAGAGAGAGAGAGAGAGAGAGAGAGAGAGAGAGAGAGAAGGAGGGAGGAGGGAAGAGAAGGAGGGAAGGAGGAGGCAAGGAAGGACAGACCAAGAAATTGGTCATGTAATTAAGAAAGCTAGCAATAGAACAAATTAACAATTAAAGCACCAAAATAGAAATCCTGAAACTCAAAGGAGAAATTAATAAAATAGAACTAATAAAACTAGGAGCAGGTTTTATGAAAAGACCAATAAAATAAATCAGTGGTTAACCTGATTTTAAAAATATAGAAGAAAACTAGATTATTGATACCAAAAACAAAAAGGATATATATAGCACCCATGAAGAGGAAATGAAAGCAAATATTAGGAGCTATTTTACCCAGTTATATGCCAATAAATGGACAATATGTGTGAAATGATTGAATAACTGCAAAAATATAAATTGTCCAGATTAATAAAATAGGAAATAAAATACTTAAATAACCCTATCTTAGAGAGAGAAATTAAACAAGCCATAAATCAGTTTCCTAAGAAAAATTCCCCAGAACCTACCAGATATATTTACAAGAGGATTCTAACAAACAACTATGGAACAATTAATCCCAGTATTATAAAACTATTGGGGGGAAATTTTTAAAAAAGGAGTTCTATCAAATTCCTTCTATGACATAAACATGGTTTTTATACCTAAACCAGGGGAAGCAAAAACAGAAAGGAATAGACTATAGACCAATTTCCCTAATGAATACTGATACAAAAAAAAATTAATAAAATACTAGCAAGGAGATTACAGTACTATATTATAAAGATTATACACTATGACCAGGTGAGATTTATACCAGAAATGTAGGACTGATTCAATACTAGGAAAACTATAAGATTAATTCACCATATCAATAACAATAATAACAAAACCACATGATTATCTCCATAGATACAGAAAAGACTTTTGACAAAATACAACACCCATTCCTATTGAAAACACTAGAAAATATGGGAATCTATGGGAATTTTCTCAAAAGTATAAACAGTATACATCTAAAACCAAGAGCAAGCATGGGGATAAAGCAAGTATGGGGATAAATAGAGCAAGTATGGGGATAAATAGAAGCCTTTCCAAAAAGATCCCTGGTAAAGCAAATGTGTCCATTATCACCACTATTATTTAATATTGTATTAGAAATGCTAGCTATAGCAATGATAAAAAAAAGAAATTGGTGAAATAAAAATAGACAATAAGGAAACAGAACTATCACTCTTCACAGATGATATGATATTATACTTAGAGAACCCCAGAGAATAAACTAAAAAACTAGCCGAAACAATTAACAATGTTAGCAAAATCATGGGATATAAAATAAACTCACATAGATCATCAGCGTTTCTCTATGTTACCACTAAATACAGCAGAAAGAGACAGAAGAAGAAATTCCATTTAAAATAGTACTAAAATACTTGGGAGTTTACCTACCAAGACAAGTCCAGGAACTGTATCAATGCAATTATAAAATACTTTTCACACAAATAAAGACAGATCTAAACAATTGGAAAAAAAATTGTCAATATAAGAAATGACAATTCTACTTACATTATTTTACTTGTTCAGTGTCATACCAATGAAACTACCAAAGAATTATTTTGTAACTCTAGAAAAAATATTAAAATTCATCTGGGAGGACAAAAGGTCAAGAATATCAAAGGAATCAATGAAAAAAAATCTGAAGGAAGGTAGCCTAGCAGTAGAAGATTTCAAACTATATTACAAAATGATAGTCATCAAAACTGTCCAGCACTGGCCACACAAAGTGGTGGATCAGATTAGGTATCCAATACATAGTAGTAATTGTCCTTAGTAATCTAGTGTTTGATAAACCCAAAGATTCAAGCTCTGGGGGCAAGAACTCTCTAACAAAAAATAATTGTTAGGAAAAACAAAACTCAGTTTGACAAAAAAATAGGCATAGACCAACATCTCATACCATATGTCAACATAAGTTCAAAATGGGAGACATAAAGGCTAACATCATAAGCAAATTAGAGAAGCAAGGAGAATTTTACATGTCAAATCTATGGATAAGATAAGAGCTTTTGACCAAACAAGAGATAGAAAGGATTATAGGAAGTATAATAGATAATATTGATTGCATGAAATTAAAAGGTTTTTGTTGGGATTTGGGTGGGGGTGGGACGCCGCTTAGGGCTGGGTGGAGGGTGGGGCAGGGACTACAGCTTTCCGGGTATAACGCTTTTCCGGGTATATCGCTGGGCGGTGCCGGCTTAGGATGAAGCCCGTCCATATAAGGCAATGTTATAGCTCTCGCCACTGGATTGGCTGCAATAGGTTATATAATGTACGGGGATAGGGGAGGAGTCGGAGTCGAGCAGTCGCCGTGGAAGATGTACCAATAAAGACCGTGAGCGAGATCCTCTGGCGTTCTGTCTGGTGAATTCCGGTCTGGGTGGAGGCCAGGCCGGCCGGTGACGACCGAAGGCTCGGTGTAGGAGCAGAAGAGGTCCCCCGGGGAGGACTGCCCGCGACCCCCGGCCCAGGAAGAGGCCTAGGGGGAACGCGGCAGGTTGGCGCCTGAACAGGGACCGGCCTAGGACGGCTGGACCGTTGCAGAGTTCCGGAAGAGCCCCGGTGGTAGGGGGGACTAGCCCGACTAGGGCGGACCAGACAGCTTCTCCGTGCAGGTAACGGGGGAAAGGCCCGGAGATGGGGCAAGCGCGCAGCCTCCCTTTGCTGCGGCCAGAGGATCGGGACTTATTAACTTTACAGGTCAGAACTGCTTTGTCTAAACGGGGGTTGTCCGCCTCCACGGAGCAGCTAAAGCGGCTCGTGGAAAAGTTGCTGGTGGTGGCTCCGTGGCTCATACACTCGGGGTTTCAGCCGGACCGTTTTCCGGTCTTACAGCAGCAAATGCTGTCTTATCAAAAACAGTGCCCGGGTTTTCTTCTTCCGGAGGACTTTGGCTTGATGGCCGCCATTAAGGGGTTGCTCGACCCCAGGCCTCCTCCGGACACCAGCACGGCAGAGACTCAGACGGAGACCCGGCCGCTCGGTGGGGGCCCGGGAGGGGAGACTGATCTGACTGAGGTGGTGGTAACTGGGCCAAGGCCCGCGGCCTCTGCTCCCCCGTTGTACCCTTGGGAGGATATGCAGGAGGCGGGAAATGAGCGGCCTCAGGCGGAACATACAGGACAATGGCCCCTTTTTGAGACGAAAAGACTAGTCTCGGAGAACTGCTACCACGCTTCAGGCGCAGTTCGACTTTTTGGAGCGGTGGGCGCACCCAGCAAAGATGGCGCCGGTTTCCGGCCGAGGGAGGAGTCGCGGGCGATTCCCTCCTGCGGGGAAGGGGAGGCGCGAGGGAGGGGTGGTGTGCCAGAGGGCCGCCCACTGCCCCGCCCTCCAGAACAGGAACGCAGATCTACTTCCTCTTTTCCCCACTCTGACGGCGAAAGCGAAAGCCGCTATGAGCGGCTCAGCCTGGGGGATAGATCAGGCGGGTACCTTCCTCTGATACCTCGCGCAATCCGCGAAGCTATGCGGTCCGGAGAGGTGGTGGACTCAGAAATCTCTGAGGCATTTCCATTATTTCTGGATAATGGTACCCGAGTTTTTCAGCCCCTGCCGCTGAAGACCATTAGGGAATTTAAGCAGGCGGTGCAGGAGAATGGCCCCGCTTCCCCGTTGGCACAGCGCCTTCTTTCTAATATGACTGTCTCCACAGTCTGGACCCCGCGTGATTTCGATGACCTCGCGTTGGGGGTCCTGAGCCCTGTGGACTACACGGCGTTCCAGGCTATCAAAGAATCGGAGGCTAGAGCGCTCCAAGCGCGCACCGGGGGGCCCCCGGGGCGGGTAGACCTGTTGTTGGGCCGGGGACAATACAGTGATCCCCGGGTACAGGCCACTTTTAGTGACCAGGAGCTGGAGGATGTGCGGGTAGTGCATCAACAGGCATGGCAAAGGCTGGGGCGTACCTCTGCAGGAACCCCAGCTGGCCTGGCCGATATGCGCCAGAAGCCAGGGGAGAGCGCACTTGAGTTTGCCACGCGAGTGCGGAGATACGTGGACAGCACGTTTGCAGGGCCGGGCCGGGAACTCATCATTAAGCAGATCCTCCGAGAGGGGTTCCGGGGGGAGGCGAAGACAGCTCTGGCGGCCTTGCCCCCCGACGCCACCCCGGACCAAATGATAGAAAAGGTGATGTCCCTCGCTCCTCCCTGTCCCATGGAAGTCTTGGCGACGGCCATAGAACGGGACCGGAGGGATCGCTTGAAAGAGGAGGCCGCGAGAAATGACGCCCTGGTAGAGACTTTGAACCGCCTCGCGGTCTCCCGGGACTCCGGATCCGACCGTCGGTGCTTTAAATGTGGTCAGCTGGGTCACTTTCGGGCCCAGTGTCCACAAAGCTGCGGGTCGGGACGAGGCACCCCAAATTGCTTCCGCTGCGGAAAGCCTGGCCATATGGCGAAATTTTGCCGCTCCGACCAAAGGAACCCCACCCAGGAGTCGGGAAACGAGCACGGGGGGCCGAGAAAGCGGGCAACTCGCCCCCCCCAGGTCCAGTCCTTACGGCCCGAGACTCAACCACCCTTCCCTCGTGGGGGGCAATAAAAATCCCGGTCCAAGGGCCAGCAGGAGTGCTCCTGGCCACGGGGAACCCTTTTCAGTCCCGCTATACCGTTCCCACCCAGGTGCTGGCCCCCGGTGACCCGTTACTGGTAGTTAACCCACACCCTATTCTAGTTGATATTTTCCCAGGTGAGGTCCTCGCTCAGGCAGTGCCGTTCCAGGACACAGAGGCTGATTCTTGCCTTTGGATGGAGAAGATCACAATGGACCGCCCCATGATGATCCTCCTGGTGGAGGGACAGCCAGTGCGGGGTCTAGTAGACACGGGAGCCGATCGCTCCGCGCTGCCCCGCAACCAGTGGCCTCCTCAAATTCCACGCCGACGAGCTGGCAAGCCAGTAAAGGGAGTGGGAGGAGTAGTGGAGGCATGGGAGGCCGCCAGGCCTATGACTTGGAGACGGGACGCGCTTGAGGGCCAGTTTAGCCCTTTGTGCGTTCCCGGTCTCACCTATGCACTATGGGGTCGTGACATCCTTGCACAGCTCGAGGTTACCTTGTCCGGCCCGGATACTTTAAACTCTTGAGGGCCACTGATCGTGACACGGGCACCCCCACACCCCGAATCACTTGGACATCTACCACGCCAGTGTGGGTAGACCAGTGGCCCCTCCCGTTGCAAAAGCTCGTTGTAATGGAGGAGATTGTCCAGGGTCTGCTCCTTCAGGGCCAAATTAGGCCCTCCACTAGCCCTTACAATTCTCCTGCCTTTGTCATTAAAAAACGCGGTGGAAAAGGCCGCTGGAGACTCCTGGTGGACTTGCGGGCCATCAACCGTATTATGTTACCAATGGGGAAGCTCCAGCCCGGGCTTCCTTCTCCCACGGCCATTCCGGCTGGATGGCCTTTGGCCGTGGTGGACATAAAGGACTGCTTTTTCTCCATTCCCCTCCACCCGAAAGACACCCCCAAGTTTGCGTTCTCTCTGCCATCTACTAATGTTTCTCGTCCCCACAGGCGGTTCGAGTTCAAGGTTCTCCCGCAGGGAATGGCCAACAGCCCTACGCTGTGCCAGAGACATGTGGACGGGGTGCTGGAACCGGTCCGTCGGGACCACCCTTCAGCTCTCCTTCTTCATTATATGGATGATATCCTGGTGGCGGCGCCTACTCAGCAATTGTTGGACCCTTGCTTGAGAGATGTTCGGAGGACGCTACACCGTGCGGGCCTGTTCCTGGATCCTGAGAAGGTCCAACTTACGGTCCCGGCTAAGTATCTTGGCTCGGTGGTGGGGGAGACCTCCGTGCGGCGCCCCTTTCCTGTGCTACAGGAGGCGCGCTGCAAGACTCTTAATGATTTTCAAAAACTTGTGGGCTCGGTGCAGTGGGTCCGCTCTTATCTTCCTATTCCCCCCGGGGATATGCAACCCCTTTATGACCTTCTCAGAGGACCCACGGACCTTAAATCTCCTCGAGCTTGGACCCCTGCAGCCCGCGATGCACTGCATCGCATCATTGCTCGAGCCACGTCCGCGCTGACACGATATGAGCCAAATAAGACAGTTTATTTTAGGCCCCTGCAAGACGGCCTATTACCATGGGGTGCCTTGTATCAGGCCCATGGAGTAATTGAGTGGATCTATGTTTCAGGCGCGGCCTCCTCGCTGGAGGGGCGCTTGGATGCTTTGGCTCGCCTTGTAATAGCAGCCCGGCGTCGCTGCCTAGCGTTGCTAGGCTGTGTGCCCACCCTGGACGCACCGTACCTTGTTCCCGTCCTTCCTGAACTGATGCAGGCGTCCTGGGCGTGGGCGGTGACACTGCTTGACGTCCCGGTGGGCGGCGGCCCTTTGCCCAAACTCTTGGAGACCATCCCCCTTTTCCCCATCTCCCTCGCCCCGTCCCCGGTGAGCCCGCAACCGGTACAGGGGCCCCAGATTTTTACCGATGCTTCTAAGGACCACAGAGTGGCGCTGTATATCCCCCATTTGCAACAGTGCCTGCGACTGCTCTCTCCATATCCCTCGGTGCAGCCCAGTGAGTTGTGGGCGATCCTTCAGGCGCTCCAGTTGTTCCCTGATACGCCTATTAATGTGATTTCAGATAGCAAATATGCCGTGGAGCTTGTTTCTGGCCTCCCAGACTCCTTTATTTCTCCCGGTGTACCGCTCCACCCACTCTTTTCACAGGTCCAACAGGCTCTGCAGACTCGTTCGGCCCGCGTTTACCTCCTCCATGTCCACTCTCACCGGACGACCGCGGGCCCCATCTATTCGGGGAATGCTGTTGTGGACGCCGCCCTCAGGTCGCCGCCTGAGACTTTCCTTGCTGTCGCGGATGAGGTTTCCGAAGATCCGGCCCAATTAGCCCATTCCCGTTGGCACCTCTCCGCCCGATCTCTCCGTCATCTGTACGGAATATCTCGACAGCAGGCCAGAGACATTGTCAAAGCTTGTGCCTCTTGCTCCCCCTTTCAGCCCCGCATCCCGGAAAGAGCTCGCAACCCCAGAGGGGACAGTTCTAACGCTCTCTGGCAGATGGACATGACGCACATTGGCTCCCGGGTTCTCCACGTCTCAGTGGACACGTTTTCGGGATTTGTCAGCGCCTCCTTTCAGCCTGGGGAGACGGCTCGCTGTGTTATTGCTCACCTCTACCAGGCGTTCGCACACATCGGCGTTCCTACGGAGATAAAGACGGACAATGGCCCTGCCTATGTCGCAAAGGCCTTCGAGGACTTCTGCCATGAGTTCGGCATCCTACATACCACGGGCATCGCTTATAATCCGCAGGGACAGGCGGTGGTCGAGCGCACCAACCGCAGCCTGAAGGATTGTTTTACTAAAATGTTCGGCAAACTCCCTCGTCGACCGTCGACCCCAGACCTCGCCCGCGTGCTCTTCGCCCTAAACTTTTTGTCTGTTCGCGCAGACGGGACGACACCGGCGGCCCGTTTTTACGCCGGTCTCGTCGGACACTCAGACCCCACCTCCATACTTCCGCCTCCGGTTCGCGCCCGGGAGGGGTCTTCAGTTCTTTGGAAAGACCCCCAAGGACAATGGCACGGCCCAAGTCGGGTTGTGGCCCGACGCCGCGGGTGCCTGGCTGTACAGGGCCCCCAGGCCGGGGACGGGCCCTTTTGGGTCCCTCTCCGTCAGGTTCGGGACGTCCTCATCAGGACGGACCCTAGTGACTCTGAAGAGGTAGAGCAGCCCTGACTAATTCCTTTTCTTTCCTTTTTCAGCCATGTGCCCGACACCTGGACTTCGCCTGCTCTGGGGGTTCCTCATCGTTCACCGGGAGCGGCGGTTCTCTCTTGGGAGAAAGAGGGAGAAAATTGGACCTTGACTCCTCAGACTGTTCCCCCCCCCAGGACGTTTGCGTCCAACCCCCTTTCTTCTGGCTGTGTGACGAATGCCCCTTATTCTAACTCCTCTATCGCGGCCGAGCTCAGCCGCAACCTTTCCCGGGCCCTGACCGGGACCTGGGATGAGGATTTTTGGGACACGCCGCACAACCTTCGGCGGGAGTACCAGGCCATCAATGGCACTAGGGTCTCCCCATGGGTCCCGCCCAACCTCTCCTCCTGGTGGCCTTCTTGGCTTTCAGGTCCGTGGTTCTCCTGGTGGCCCTACCTGGCTGCTGCGGCGGCCTTCCTCGCCCTGCTTATTGCGGTCCGCGTTCTTTGCGCCTGCATCTCCCTGCTTTCTCGCCGCCAGCGGGTTGGTTACCGCGCCCTGCGGGCCGTAGGTGTGGGGGAGGACCCCTCAGGTTAGTTGGATCTTGATTCCGCTTTATGAGCACTGCCCTATGTTTCCCCTTCTTCCTTTTAATTTTAGTTTAAGGGGTGAATTGTTGGGATTTGGGTGGGGGTGGGACGCCGCTTAGGGCTGGGTGGAGGGTGGGGCAGGGACTACAGCTTTCCGGGTATAACGCTTTTCCGGGTATATCGCTGGGCGGTGCCGGCTTAGGATGAAGCCCGTCCATATAAGGCAATGTTATAGCTCTCGCCACTGGATTGGCTGCAATAGGTTATATAATGTACGGGGATAGGGGAGGAGTCGGAGTCGAGCAGTCGCCGTGGAAGATGTACCAATAAAGACCGTGAGCGAGATCCTCTGGCGTTCTGTCTGGTGAATTCCGGTCTGGGTGGAGGCCAGGCCGGCCGGTGACGACCGAAGGCTCGGTGTAGGAGCAGAAGAGGTCCCCCGGGGAGGACTGCCCGCGACCCCCGGCCCAGGAAGAGGCCTAGGGGGAACGCGGCAGGTTTTTGTAAAAACAAAATCAATGCAACCAAAACAAGAAGGAAAGCAGGAAACGGAGGGAAAATTTTTATAGCGACTGTCTCTGATAAAGGCCTCATTTCTCAAATATATAGAGAATTGAATCAAATTTATAAGAATACAAGTCATTTCCCAATTGATAAATGGTCAAAGAATATGAACAAGCAGTTTCCAGACAAAGAAATCAAAGCTATCTATAGCTATATGAAAAATGCCCTCAATCGCTATTGATTAGAGAAATGCAAATTAAAACAACCCTGTGGTCCCACCTCACACTTACCAGATTGGCTAATATGACAAAAAAGGAAAATTATAAATATTGGAGGGAATGTGCAAAAATTGGACTACCAATGCAATGTTAGTGGAATTGTGAACTGATCCAATCACTCTGGAGAGCAATTTGGAAATATGCCCAAGAGATATAAAACTGTGCATACCTTTTGACCCGGCAATATCTCTACTAGAACTGAATCCCAAAGAGATTTTAAAAAAACAAAGAAAAAGGACCAATATGTATATTGTGGTGGCAAAAAATGGAAATTGAGGGGATACCCATCAAATGAAGAATGACTGAAGAAGTCATGGTATACAATTATGATGGAATACTATTATACTATGTCATACTATGAAAAAATGATGAAGGGGATGGTTTCAGAAAATCTGGAAAGACCTATATGGATTGATGCATAATAAAGCGAAAAGAACTAAGAAGAACATTGTACACAGTGCAGCAATATTGTAATAATGACCAACTGTGAAAAGACTTAGCTACTCTGATCAGTACAACGATCCAAGACAATTCTGAAGGAATCATAATGAAAAATGCTATCCATCTACAGAGAGAAAACTTATGAACTCTGCATGCAAACTGGAGTATAATTTTTCACTTTCTTTCTCTTGCTTTTTTCTTTGCAACATGGCTAGTATAGAAATATGTTTTGCATCACTTCACATGTATACTTGATATAATATTGCTTGCCTTCTCAATGGGTAGGGGAGGAGCTAAGGGGAGGGAAGGAATTTGGAACTCAAAAGTTTTTTAAATGTTAAAAATAAATTATAATTTTTTTAAAAGATTAATCCTTTCAAGGAAAGTCTTCAAGTCTCCATGATGATCATTACAACTAACATTTTCTAGTACTTTAAGGTTTACAAAGCATTTTATTTCATCGATGAACTAAAACCACATATGACTTTAGAAATACTGTAAGGATCCTACTTCTCTTTTTTGACTCTTGTACAGAGTCAAAATAAAGTTATCTAAAGTTGGATTGAAGTCCCAGAGTGAAAAGGAAGGATAAGCTCTGCTTCAAATGGTGGGAAAATGATGATTTAGGATAATAGTCAATTGGAGTGTGAATATAAATTTTAGAACAAAGAAAATGCATGTAAAAGTAAAAAAAAAATGAAAAGAGGCTTACCTAGACTCAGCACAAAGGCTAAATAAAGCAGCTACATGCTTCAATTATCAAATTCTCACCCTCCCAAAAAAAATTGAGAGTTTCTCCCATACTAGTATTACTTATTTCAAAAGACAATTCAATCCAATCTCCTAAAGTCATCATAGAGATGCTAGTATGTGACCAAAAGAATAGTAATACAAGTAAAGATGAGCTTACTTGTTCAGGGGATAGAAGAGTCTATAGAAAGAAAAAGCATTATGAAAGGGAAATGTCTTGCATAGAATTCAGCTGACAAAAGGAAAGCACATGAAACAGACCATAGATCAAACTTCTTCTTGAAACTCGAAACTGAGAAGAACCACATGGACATATATTAAGAAACAAGACAAGATAAAAATGGCAGTGACTATGACTTTATCCTTTAGCTTTTCTGAAAGGCCTTGAATCCACAACAATTCATTTGCTTTAGTCCATTCTGCTTCTGACAAATGGACAAAGAAGGGTTGAAATTCTGGGATTTCAGACAGAACTTTTCTTAACCTATAAAAGGATGAAAAAATTGGTCTTGTTTGTAGAGCAAGCCTAAAAATGCTTCCACGGCAAGTTCAGTGATAATCATGCCCAATAAATAAGCAAAACTCAGTAGAAAATTACAGTGTAATATTTCCAGTTGGTTCCTACATGGTTTGCAAAGGCAAGGTAAAGAAAGAATCCAGTGTCAATAAGGCACAGCTGCCAGACCCCTGACTGGCCCTTCCCTCCCTTTGGTAGGGTCTAGAGGGTGCTTGATGAAATGAAGCGATATTCCAATTGCCAGGGGTAAGGGGTGGGGAAGGCTGTCTCCACCTTTCATGAGGCACACACAGAGAAATTGGCTCTCACATATTGAGCTGGCAGGAAACCAGGAACGCCTAGGCATGCTAATAGGGAAGGAAAGCAGGAGATGGCACATATGAGTCCTAATCAACCTCCCCAGCCCCAAACCAGGAGCCAATAAAAGGCAACCTCAGCCTGGCCTTGGACTTGGTCATTTGACCTGGCCTCTTGCCCCAGTTTCACAAATCATTATTGCATAGAGAGAGAAGTTGTAGGTTACTTCATGGAAAGGTCTAGAAAAAAGGATGACTCAAGAATTCAAGACCACCATGGCCACCAAGTCAAGACTTGGGATATCATATGCAAACCTTCAAGTGCTATATAAATCCTGGCTATTATTCCCCCTCCCCAAACCCTTCCCTCTTCTAGCTTTCCTATTTCTGTGGAGGGCACCGTTATCCTCTCGGTCACTCAGGTTCACATTCTGGGTGCTCTTCTCATCTCCTCACTCTTTCTCATCCCCCAAAGACAATTTGTTGCCAAGTGTCTCCATTTTCTTTTCTATATGCCCCTTTCCTCTGAAACTTCTGCTGTCCTGGTGCAACACTTCACGACCCCAAGTCTGGACAAATGCAATACCTTTCCGATTGGCCCCTTTGCCTCAAGTGTCTGCTCACCCCAGGCCATTCTGTACTCAGCTGTCAGCCTGATCTTCCTAAAGCACAGGTAGGACAATGTCACCACCAACATCCCTGCCAAGGACCTGGGTTCGAATTCTACCTCTGACATGGAGTGATTTTGGATGAGTCATTTAACTTGCTTTAATTTCAATAAACTTCAATGGTTCCAACTATCACCTCCAGGTAAAAACCTCTGTTTGGCTTCCAAAGCTCTTTATAACCTTCCCCTCTCCCCTCAGTGCACACACACTTTTCCAATCTTTGTACATAGTTGTTTATATGTTGTCTCCCATTAATCTATGAGCTCCAAGAAAGCAGGGACTGTATTTTGCTTTTCTTTATCTCCCCAGCACTTAGCACTGCGCCTGGCACAAAGCAGGTTCTCAATAAATACTTTTTGACTGCCTTCCTCAGACACAATAGCTATGTGACTGAACAAATTCAGTTAACCTACCCTCAGCCTTATCTTCCTCGTCTGTAAAACGGGAATGATAGTATCTATCTTAGGGTTACTGTGAGAATCAAATGACATAAGCTATGTAAAGTGCTTCACGAACTTTAAAGCATTCTACAGGGTGTCTCAAAAGTCTTAGTGTAATCTTTAATGATCGGCTTTGTGGCACAGTGGACAGACTGCTGACTCTGGAACCAGGGGGCTGTTGTTTTTCAGTCATTTTCAGTAATGTCAGACTCTTTGTTTAAACTCATGAAGATGGAGCCAGGAGGACCTGAGTTCAAATCTGGCCTCGGACACTTACTAACTGTATGACCCTGGACAAGTCACTTCACCCTATTTGCCTCAGTTTCCTCATCTATAAAATGAGCTGGAGAAGAAAATGGCAAACACCTCCAGTATCTTTACCAAGAAAAACCTTAATGGAGTCATGAAGAGTCAGACATGATTAATCAACTAAACGACAATCTTTAGCAGTTTAAAATGGTACTAAGACTTCTGGGACATCCTGAATAAATCTTAGTTATGACTAAACCAGGTTCTCTGTCCACTAATGTAAATCGGTATTGTCTCTGTCGAGCTTGCCCCTCTCAAATTTAGGTACCAGGGCAGTCCTATGGTATTTGCTCACAGGGCACAGTTCTGTTTATTTGTGTTTCCCCATAGGTCAATAGATAGGACTGAGAAGCAGAACTTCATCAGGTTGGGAACCACTGGAGTACAATTAATAAAGCTGACCAAAGACAACCTCTTGTTTGAGAAACTGTGCCCACGGGAAAGAGTGAGGTGGCTACAACCAAATATGATGTGATACTGGGGATGGGAAACTTTCATACATCCAGCCTGGGTGAGGTCAGAGCCCTCAGGGCTCAGAACAGGATATAATTAAGGGGAGCTTAGTGTTTGACTTTTGGGGCTCACTCATGGAAGGAGTGTTGAGACTCTGGGCAAGCCATAACTGCCCCAGGCTTTGATAACCCAGACAGATATTGGTGTTTCTTTAGTAACTATGAATTGTGATTTGAATCAGACAAGGTCTGTCTGTTGATGTTTGTAATTTTTGTTTTTATTTGCCTTGAAGTTCAGAGGGCTGATCTTTTTCCCCTGAAGTAAGTGAATGATATACGTATATGTATGTTTGATTAAATTGAGATTGTTAACCCCTTACAGTTGCTTTCCTTAGAAAAGCAGATCAAAGAACCTGTGTTAGCAGGCCTTCTGTGTGCTGGTTGTTGTAGGTCTTCCACAGCCACAGTAGCTGCTAGCAAGATTGTTACTACAGCTACTTAGCTACCTAAGTACCTTTGTTTGCTCTATCCCCCCAGGCACTTACACCACTTTTTCTTCCACAGAATTTCCACTCATCCTTTAAATTATATCTCAAATAACTATGTGTATCTCTCATTCTTAAATATATTTCTTGTAAACAATATATTGTTGGATTCCAATTTTTAATCCATTCTTCTGTCTGTTCTCTTTTATGGGTAAGTTCATTCCATTCACATTCAAAGTTATAATTACTATTTGTGAATTTCCCTCCGTCTTATTTTTACTCGCTATTGTCCTCCTCAGCCTCTCTTTTTACCCTATCCCAATTACCTTGATCCTTAACCCTTACCCTCCTTTTCCTTATTTTACCTACCCCTCTAAGAGTCTCTCAAATACAAGCTCTACCTGAAAGCCTTCCCAGGTGCCTCCTGTCAATGATGACTTTTCACCTCAGGATCTCATGCAAATACTTTGTTACACCCTCTTATACATTTATGTACTAACTATCTCCTTCACTAACTACCTTATATTTACTTTGCGTATATTTCTTCTGCATATTCTTATGTATATACATCTTGTCTCCCTCAATAGAATGTTAGCTCCTTGAAGGGATTGTTTCTTTTTTTTTTTTAATCTTCATGTCCCAGCACCTAGTCCAGTGTCTGGTACATAGCAGATACTTCAGATGGATTGATTGATTATGTTTATTTGAGAATGCATTCTATCCCATTACACAATAAACTGCATGAAAACAGGGACCACATTATCTAAACTTTGCATCTCTCCCAAACACCCAGCAAATGCATAATATTTATTTAATTGAATTGCAGAACTGAAGTTTTCCTTAAAAGGAAGTGGTTGTCAATGTGAGACACATCAAGTACACTTTATTCACCAAAGTTCCCACATGCCTTGACTCCCATCCAGTACCTGTTTTTTGGTCACAGTGCCATCCACAGGGTCCACATATTCAAAGCTGTCTGTTTTTTCCACACTGTAGACATGGCTCCCCACAGCAAACTGCTGGCCAGTGAATGACTTGTCAGTGATCAAGGCCTCCAGGTCTCGCATGATGTAATATGTTGTTTTTGGCTCTAGCCCCTCATAATCAAACCTGGTATGAAGAGAAAGACCCAGTGAGAATAATCATAGAACCAGAAGGTTGGAAAGAACTTCTAAGGTCATCTGATCTTCTACCAATCCTTCCAGGCAATATACTGAGCTGAAAAACATCTCATTGAACTGGAGAGAGGGAGACTCTAATTCCATCCTTAGCAATCAATAGGTACTTTCTGCAACTGTCATACCCAGGCAAGCCTTTCAGCAAATAAGCACTTTCTTATAATAAACTTAATAAAAGCCCTCACACAATACAAATAGAACATTTGAAACTGTGCTATCTCTTCCCAGAAACCCAATTTGGAAAACACTGACTCTCCAGAATGTCCTTTCTGAGTACCCTGCAGCCATATCAACCTGGCTGTATCCTCTAGTCCAGGATGCCAGGAATGTCTGGCTAAGCCAGTAAACATATGGAAGGTCTTGGAAAAACACCTGTGCTCTACAGGAAGTACTGTGGACACAAGCAAATGATCTTATTTCTGGGTCTTGGAGAGGAATTGCCTAAAGAAGGAGGCTGAATGTACATATGAAGCAACCAAAAAGAACTGAATGCCTGAAGTCTTGGCTAGTTGTTGCTAAGGTTCACAGGAGAATAGATTAGGAGCTGGGAGAGACCTTAGAGATCCTGTAGTCCAACTTTCTCATTTTACAGATGAGAAAACCATAGCCCAGAGAATTAAAGTGGATTGCCCAAGGTAACGCAGGTAGTAAATTAGAATCTAAACTCTTTGAGGACAGGAATTGCCTTGCCTGCTAGTATTTGTGTCTCTAGCACTTAGCATAGTGCCTGGCACTTAGTAAATGTTCTATCTAAGCCAAGATTGGAACCCAAGTTCTCCAATTCCAAATCCAGTGTTCTTTCCCCTCTACAACTCTCCAAAAACTATCAACAATCTCTTAATTGCCAAAAATAATGGCCTTTTCTCACCTTTTCTTCCAGGGTACTTTATCCTCCCTGGGCTTTCATGACATTGCTCTCTCCTATCTGTCTGACCACTGCTTCTCACAATTATAGGTACCTTCCAAGGCTCTGTCTTAGGCATCTCTTTTCTCTCTACTCTTTTTGCTATTTCACTTGTTGATCTCATCACCTCCCCCAGGTTCAACTATCATCTCTATGGAAATGATTTATATATTCAGCCCTAGCTTCTCTCCTGAGCTGTAGTCATAGATCACAATTGCCTTTTAAACATCTCAAACTGGATGTCTTATAGGCATCTCAAACCTAACATACCCAAGATAGAACTCTATCACTATCTTTCTCCCCAAACCCTCTTCTCTTCCCAACTTCCCTATTGCTATCAAGAGTATGACTACCCTCCTAGACACTCAGACTGAAAATGCTTGTGTCACTCTTTAATGTCACTCATCTCACACATGCAATCCACTGACACCTTGTTTTTACCTTCACAGCAGCTCTTTTACATGTCCCCTTCTTTTGACTCATATTGCCACAGCTCTTGTTCAAGTCCTCATCAATTCTTGCCTAAACTATGTCAATAGTTTATGACTTCTTACTGGTCTCTCTGCTTTGATTGTCCCCACTCCCATCCATCCTCCACTTAGCTTCCAAGCTGATTTTTCTAAAGCATAAGTCTGATTGTGTCAACTCCCCAACCACCACCCCTGCTCACTGAACTCCAGTGGCTCCTTATTATTTCCAAGATCAAATAGAAATCCTCTATTTGGTGTTTAAAGTTCTTTATAACCTGGTTTCTTCCAACCTTTCCAGTCTTCTTTTTTCCCTCTCTATGTTCTATAATCCAACTGCTTTTAGTTCCTCAGACATGGCACTCCATCTCCCATCTTTGTACTAGCTGCACCCCATGTCTGGAATGGTCTCCCCTTCCACCCACTTGCCAAAAGTAGGTTACACCATACCTGAGAAGATTGTACATTTCAGTAGTGAATTATTTTTAAAGTCATTGACAGAGACAGAAAACACCCAATAGATGGAGTGATCACTGCTTTCCCACATGCAAAACAACATAGCAGCAATAAGGTTCCATAAAATTTGAGGAGGCCCTGAGTTAGAGAGGACCACAGACATGGAGGACATTGGCATCGTTAGATGTGAAATGCTCAGATCTCACTCAGTTTACTTATTTGCTGTTTACAAATACGTTTCTCTAGATAAACCAGTGTGACTCAGTCTAATAGAAGAGACATGCAAACAACTATGTACAGACAAGCTATATCGTGATAATGATGAAACAATTAACAGAGGGAAAGCACTAGAATTAAGAGGGATTGGGAAAGGTTTCCTGTAGAAGATGAGAATTTCAGCTGGACTTGAAAGAAGCCAGAGATGAGGAGGGAGGCTTGGGGGATAGCCAGTAAAAATACCTGGAACTAAGAAGTGGAGTTTGAGGAATGACAAGGAGGTCAGCATCAATGGATCTAAGAGTATGTGGTGGGGTGTCATGTGTAAGAATATTGGAGAGGTAGGTGGGGAAGGGTGAAGGGAAGGAGGTTATTAAGGGCTTAGAATGCCAAACAGAGGACTTTACACTTAATCCTGGAGGTGATAGGGAACCATTGGAATTTATTACGTAGGGGGGAGTGATATTGTCAGATCTGTGCTTTAGTAAAATCACTTTGGTGGCTAAATAGATGACAACTGGAGTGAGGAGACATTTGTGGCAGATAGACCAGCCAGCAGGCAAATGCAGTAGTCCTAGTAGGAGGAGATGAGGGCCTATTTACTAATATGCTTATCTCTATACACCAATACACAGGGGCATGAGACCAAATACTTTGCACACTGAATTCATTTGCAGTTTCACTCACCCACATAAAATGGTTTTCTACAAGGTCACTCCCTGAACAACTCACATATTTCTACAAATTAATTTACACAAGATCACTTGATCACAGATTTAGAACTGGGTGGTACCTTAGAAGTCATGTAATCCCACCCCCTCATTCTTATAGATGAAGAAACTGGGACCCAGAGAGATTAACTTGGGATCTTAGAATCATAGATTTGGTTCTAGAAGGAATGCCAAGGGTCATATAGTCCATCTAGTCTTTTGTTCTGCAGACTAAGAAACTGAGACTCAGGTTAAGAGATTTGCCCAAGGTTACCCAGTGGCAGAGCCAGGATTTAAACCCAGGTCCCTCGAGTCCACTTGGCCAAGGTCAAACAGATAGTAAGTGACAGAGGCAAGATATCCTCACGATTCACCTTAATAAAACAGCACAGCAGCATTTAATTGTTTTATAACCCTCCTAAAAGACAAAAAGGTATTATAGTCAGCTTCCTTCCCCAATAAATCTTCTATTAGTCATTGGTTGGGGTAAAGAGTAAAATTAACTTGGTATTTGTACCTACTTCTCCTTTCTTTTTCCTTTGATGTATGCAATGTTTTGTTTAGCAAGAATTTAGTGCCTTAGTACATCTTCATATACAGACTGAAAATGTCCCTGTGTGATAATCTCTTATATGGTCCTTGTTTTGAGAAAAGTGATTAGAGCATTGGCCCTTGGTATAAAAAAACAGAGTAATTATAAACACATTAGTCATAACGCAATTTCTTCCCAATGCTGGCAGCAGGCTAAATGATCACCATATAAATCAGGAGATAGAAAACGCTTATCAAGCAGGGAATAATCAGACCATGCCTTGCTGGGAGAGACTGGCAATACAGGGACGATAAAGTAGATCAGAATGTGCTGCACTGGACCAGGAGGTTTAGTGTGCCTTGAGTCCCTTAGCCATAAGAATCTAAGTTCCTGGGCCCCTGTCATGAATAAAGAAAGGAATCTTTTCCTGCCCTTGGATTTCTCATTTCAGCGACACGATAAGTATTTTGGAGGCGTCCATTGCATCTCAAACCTCCAAGACTGAACGGGCACAGCCAACAATCTAAAGTTTAATTTTCACTGAGTGTTGCATAACTGGAATTCAAAGTCACTCAGATGTTACTTAGGAGTGTCATGGATTACTTTTTTCTCTGATATTTATCTCAGCCCATGACCTTTCAAGATGCAGAAAAAGATTCTTTAAAAGAGCAAAGCCTATTTTTAAACCTACTTGAAGCTCAATTAAGCACCAAGTTCTAGCAACTCTCAACCGTGTAATTTGTGTTGTTTTGTCATTCAATCATGTCCTGCTCTTCATGACCCCATGGGCTATAATGTACCAGTACTGTCCATGGGGTTTTCTTGGTGAGGATACTGGAGTGGTTTGCCATTTCTTCTCCAATGGATTAAGGAAAACAGGGGTTAAGTGACTTGCCCAGGGTCACACAGCTAATAAGTATCTGAGCTTGGATTTGAATTCAGGTCTTCCTGACTTTAGGCCCAGCACTCTATCCAACGAACCACCTAGGGGCCTCAACAATGTAAAAAAAAAGAACCAAAATTTCTCTGGGATTTTCCTACATTAGTGGAATGTAAGCCTATGAGGAGTAAAATATAAGTTCCCTGAGGTCAGGGACTGCTTTTTCTGTTTGGTTTTTGTATCCAGAGTGCCTAGCAAAAAGCCTTACTCATTCATAGCAAGCACTTAATTAACACAACAGAATTGGTGTTATTGTTGTCGTTCAGTCTCGTCTGACTCCTTGTGACCCCATTTGGGGTTTTCTTGGCAAAGTTACTGTAGTCATTTGCTATTTCCATCTCGAACTCAGAAAACTAAGGCAAACAGGGTGAAATAACTTGTCCAAGGTCACATGGCAAGTATCTGAGGCTGGATTTGAACTGGATTTGAAGAATCTTCCTAACTCCAGGGCCAGCACTCTATCCACAGCACCACCTGGCTGCCCAGGATTAGTAATACTCAAACTTTTTTTTCCCATGAGCCATCCATCCACCCTCTAAGCTTCTATAACTCTCACTAGTTGTCATCTCTTAAATAAATCCCATCTTCTCTACTTCTCCAAACCCCCAGTTAATTTTTAGCACCCCATTTTGTGCTATGTGCTCAGTGCTGTGATTTCTATCCTGAACTTGAGGTGCTGAATTGGGAAACACAAGACCTGAACTATAGCCCCAGCTCTGCTACTTACTGCCAATGTGACCTTTAGCAAAGTATTGATCCTTTTAGGCCTTAGTTTCTTCATCTGCAAAATGAGAAGGTTGTACTAAGCAACCTTTAAGATCCCTCTGGATCTATGAACCTATGATTTCAGTTGAAGAGAAGCTATTAAAGGCAATTGTGCACTTGGAAGTCATGAAGATATTATCTGAATAACGGTATCAGGGATCCTAGGAAGAAATGACCCTTCTCTTTATAAAGATGGAAACTTTTCTATTACAGTATGTCTAAAGTATTGAAATATTTAACATTGAAAAATGAGATTTGTGCAAAAGGACCACTTAGGTGAAAAGAAGAAAGAATGGATGTCGATTGGTAGCCATCAACCTAGGAACTTGGGAGAGTAGGTGGAGCTAATATTACACTGGACCTGATAAGTGGTTCTAATGGATGTCAGTCATTCCACCTCTGCATATAGAGTGAGAGTTAAAGCATGCCCCATAGAACTCTTAATCTAGATGGAAGAATCTGATTGGAAGTACAGAGACAGTGTAGAAGAACTGGAAAGAAAGGTGGTGGTAGATTCTCAGTGTTACATAGAGAATTGTGCACAAGGAAAACTTGGGGCTTAAAACAGAATTAGCACTAAGGTCGCAGCTAAGTGGTACAGTGGTTAGAGCGTTGGACTTGCAATCAGAAAGATTCATCTTCTTGACTTCAAATCCAGCCTCAGACACCGACTAGCTGTGTGACCCTGGGCATGTCACTTAACCCTGTTTACCTCAATTTCCTCATCTCTAAAATAAGCTAGAGAAGGAAATGGCTAACTATTCCAACTATTTGCCAAGAAAACTGCAAATGGGGTCATGAAGAGTCAGACATGACTGAATAACAGCAAAATTTATAAAGCCCATAGTTTGCAAAGAATACTACTGCTATTCGTTTAAGTTTGCTGCTTCACAGAGCTACTCCCTATGGTTCCCTAGTATCTTACCTGAGACTTCCCTATAGGCATTCTAGTTACCTAGAGCATTGATCAAGAACCACTTTCTAAAAAGTTTCTCCAAGGTCCATATTTACAACCTTGATCAAACTCTCACCTGCAGTAGTAGTGGCGGCCAAATTTGGCCCAGTGGTCTCGAACAATTTCCTCCACGCTTTGTTTTCGGGCTGCAATGATTGAAAGCCAGACCAAGACTGCCCAAAGTCCATCTTTTTCACGAAGGTGATCGGAACCTAAGGGACAAAGAAATACTCTGCTTAGAGCTAATCTTTGTTTGTAAAGGCAAACTTTAAATAAAATCAGAAGTCTAGCTTAGAATTTTTTGTTTGATTTTCAATGAAAATATCTGGCTAAATCCTTTGAGTTAATATTGATATCCATGAATACATTTGTATTTCTGCAAAAGACAAAAGTAATTGCATTTCAAATAAAAGCCAAATGCACATACATGTCAATATATATAAACATACACATACATGACTTGATATATCCTGTCTGTAATGAATGAGATAAAAGAGCTAAGATAATTCATGTATGGGGACAAATCGTACTGTTACTTAGAAGGAGAGAAATAGAATTAATTCCATGAAGGCATCTGAATAAATGAAACATGAGTGTGAATGGGTAGAACTCCATGCAATAAATCATAGTGGAGAGAATGTTGGACTTGGAGCCAACCTCAGTTCAAATCTCGCCTCTAAAACTTAGTAGTGGGAGCATAGACAAATCACTTGATAACCTACGCATCTCAGTTTACCTTATCTATAAAGCCGATATGAAAATAATACCTGAAATACCTTCCTTACGGGGCCATTGTGAGTCGGTCAGTTAATAAACATTTATTAAGCACCTACTATGTGCCAGGCACTGTCCTAGGTGTTATTATTATTGTTACTATTTGGTTCAAATGAGATAAAATACATAAAGCACTTTGAAAACTTTAAAGTGCTAAACATCAGTTATTTCTGCTCCAAAACATTACATGGCAATATTTAAACAAAAACAAAAAAAGAGCCACTTTATTCATTAATGATCTACAAAATAAATTTCACTGATATTGGCCAATTCCCTAGAAAACACACTGCATAAACTCTTTTTTGCAGTAGCAAAGAATTGGAAGCTAAGGGGAACTCATCAATTGGGAAATGGCTGAACAAACTATGGTACATGATTGTGATGGAATACTATTGAGCTGTAAGAAATGATGAAGGGGGAAGTTTCAGATAAACCTAGGAAGATTTACATCAACTGATGTAGAGTGAAGTGAGTAGGACTGGGAGGACAATTTATCCAATAACAATATTGTAAAGACAAACAACTTTGAAAGACTTAGGAATTCTAGTCAACACAATGACCAAACACTATTCCAGAGAACACATGATGAAATACACTGCTCACATCCTGACAAATAAATGATCAATTCAAAATATGAAATGAGACATAAAAAAAAGCATAAGCAATGTGGGAATTTGTTTTGCTTAACTATACACATTTATAACAGGTTTTATTTTTCTTTGTTTCTCACATGGGGTGGGGGGAAGTGGGTGGGAGAGAAGATGGATTTTCATTAATTGAAAACATAAAATTAATTTTAAAAATACAAAGAAGAGAGAAGAAAGGTAAGAAAGCAAGGCAGGTATTTTGAATTACATTTATGTATACATATAAATATATAGATGTATTAAAGCAAGCTATGTGGTTTTATAATTTTTTATTTTTAGTTTTCAACATTGATTTCCACAAGATTTTGAGTTACAAATTTTCTCCCCATTTCTGCCCTCCCCCCCACTCCAAGATGGCATATATTCTGATTACTCCTTTCCCCAGTCTGCCCTCCCTTCTGTTGCCCCCCCACCCCCTTTTCCCTTACTTTCTTGTAGGGTAAGATAGATTTCTATACCCCATTGCCTGTATATCTTATTTCCCAGTTGCACATAAAAACAACTTTTTTGAGGATTTTTTTCTTAGAATTTTGAGTTCCAAATTCTCTCTCTTCTTCCCTCCCCACCTACCCTCCCTAAGAATGCAAGCAATTCAACATAGGCTACACATGTATCATTATGCAAAACACTTCCATAATAGTCATGTTGTGAAAGACTAACTATATTTCCCTCCGTCCTATCCTGTCTCCCTTTATTCAATTTTCTCCCTTGACCCTGTCCCTTTTCAAGAGTGTTTGCTTTTGATTACCTGCTCCCCTGATCTGCCCTCCCTTCTATCATTCTCCCTCCCTTATCCCCTTCCCGCCTACTTTCCCAATTGATTGTGTATGTTATTCCCTCCTCAAGCCAAATCCTATGAAAGCAAGACTCACTCATTCCCTTTCACTTGCCCACTGTTCCCTTCCAATAGAACTGCTTTTTCTTGCCACTTTTATGTGAGATATTTTACTCCATTCTATCTCTCCTTTTCTCCTTCTCCCAATACATTCTTCTCTCACCCCTTAATTTAATTATTTTTTTAGATACCATCCCTTCATATTCAACTGACCCTGTGCCCTCTGTCCATATATGTATTTCTCTTCAAATACCCTAATACTGAGAAAGGTTTCATGAGTTACAAATATCATCTTTACATGTAGGAAAGTAAGGGCTTTAGTAAGTCCCTTATGATTTCTCTTTCCTTTTCATTCTTCCCTTTCATTCTTCTCTCGATTCTTATATTTGAAAGTCAGATTTTCTATTCAGCTCTGGTCTTTTCCTCAAGAAAGCTTGAAAGTCCTCTATTTTACTGAAAATCCATATTTTGCCTTGGAGTATTATACTCAGTTTTTCTGGGTAGGTGATTCTTGGTGTTAATCCTAGATCCTTTGACCTCCAGAATATCAGATTCCAAGCCTTTTGATTCCTTAATGTAGAAGCTGCTAGATATTGTGTTATCCTGATTGTGTTTCCACAATATTCAAAGTGTTTCTTTCTGGCTGCCTGCAATATTTTCTCCTTGATCTGGGAACTCTGGAATTTGGCTACAATATTCCTAGGAGTTTCTTTTTGGGATCTTTTTCAAGAGGCAATTGGTGGATTCTTTCAATTTCTATTTTACCCTCTGGTTCTAGGATATCAGGGCAGTTTTCCTTGATAACTTCTTGAAAGATGATGTCTAGGCTCTTTTTGGATCATGGCTTTCAGGTAGTCCAATAATTTTAAAATTATCTCTCCTAGATCTATTCTCCAGGTCAGTGGTTTTCCCAATGAGATGTTTGACATTGTCTTCCATTTTTTCACTCTTTTGGTTCTGTTTTATAATTTCTTGATTTCTCATAAAGTCACTAGTTTCCACTTGCTCCATTCTAATTTTTAAGGTAGTATTTTCTTCAGTGGTCTTTTGGACCTCCTTTTCCATTTGACTAATCCTGCCTTTTATGGCATTCTTCTCCTCATTGGCTTTTTGGAGCTCTTTTGACATTTGGGTTAATCTATTTTTAAGGTGTTATTTTCTTCAGTATTTTTTGGAGTCTCCTTTAGCAAGTCATTGACTTTTGCATCACTCTCATTTCTCTTCCCAATTTTTCCTCTACTTCTCTTACGTGCTTTTCCAAATCCTTTTTGAGCTCTTCCATGGCCTGAGACCAATTCATATTTTTCTTGGAGGCTTTTGATGTAGACTCTTTGACTTTGTTGACTTCTTCTGGCTGTATGCTTTGGTCTTCTTTGTCACCAAAGAAAGATTCCAAAGTCTGAGTCTGAATCTGAGTCTGTTTTTGCTTCCTGTTCATGTTCCCAGCCAACTACTTGACCCTTGAGCTTTTTGTTGGGGTATGACTGCTTGTAGAGGGTACTTTGTCCCAAGCTTGAGGAGCTTGCACTGCTGTTTTCATAGCTACTTCTAGTCCACAGTCACCACAAGCTCTGCCACACCAGCGGTCCTCCCCCCCACCCAAGAATTGCCAACCAGGACCTCGACCCAGATCCAAGCAGGGCAAAGCAAGAGAACCCTACCTCTGCATCAGCAAAGCAATCCCTGCACTCCCTCTCTGATCCACCACTTGATTCCTCTCACCATGTGGGCCTGGGGCTGGAAGCAGCCTTCACTGGAGCTCTGGAAGCAGCCACAGGAGCTTCCTGCTCCTGCCGCCTCACCACCTCCACTGCCTCCAGGGCTGGGGCTGGACAGGGCACTTCTCTCACCCAGATTCAGCAGTTTTCCCACTGACCTGCTCAGTTGTCTTTGGAGTTTGTGGGTTGAGAAATCTGGTAACTGCCACAGCTCAGTGATTCAGGGCCCTAAGGCCTGCTCTGCCCAACTCCAGGGTCTGGTCGGTCCTGGCACAGCCCACACTGGGTTGTGCTCCACTCCCAGTACAGTGTGATAGACCCTTCCCAGCAACCATTCAGGCTATCTTGGGCTGGAGGCTTGTTTCCCTCTGTTATTTCATAGGTTCTGCAGTTCTAGAATTTGTTCAGAGACATTTTTTTACAGGTGTTTGGAGGGATTTGGGGGAGAGCTTAAATTAGTCCCTGTTTTCCAGCTGCCATTTTGTCTCTACCCCCTATAATTTTTTAAATGTTAAAACAAGAAAACTTCCTGCATAGTTACTCAAACATCTAATTGAGGATCATTAGTATTTTTCCTCAAGGAACTAAGGTATCAGTTATTTACCTGACAATTACTTATTGTTCTTATCCACAAGTACAAATGATGAAATGAATAGCTATTAATTTATTTGACTATTAGGCCAATAGTTCTTTTTTTAACTCTTTAAGATTTAAGTACTTTCCTGATAGAAAACCTAAGTAGTAAATAGTATAAATATTATTTACTCTGTTTAGCAACTAACTAAACTAAGAGAACTTAATTAACCTTCCTAGTATCACACAATAAATAAAAGAGGCATGATTCAATGGAGGTGTTTTGAAGCCAGATATATACACTTACCACCATACTACATTGTCTCTTAGAAAAGATGACCAGGAATTTATCAGTCATTGGATTTCAGAGAATGAGGATGTCAGTCCAGAGACCATTTGAGGCTTTTGCGACTAAGATATCAATCATCAAAGATGGACATGTCTTTAAGTGCTCTCAGACTCTAATTAGCCCTGATACAGTAGAAGAAAAGAGAGAAAGAGGAAATGAAGAGATTAAAAAAGAAAGAAAAGGAAAGAAAATAAATGAAGATAGAAAGGGAGGGAAAGGAATGGGGGGAAGAAAAAAGGAAGAAAGGAAAGAAGGAAGGAAGGAAAGAAGGAAGGAAGGAAGGAAGGAAGAAGGAAGGAAGGGAGAGAGGGACAGAGGGAGAAATGGAGGGAGAGAGGAGGGAGGAAGGGAGGGAGAGAAAGGATGGAATGAAACAGAGAGAGAAAATACTTGAATCATCCTCACTGATACTGTGCAGAAAGGCTATCTTGACATCTCTTCCATTTAGCTGCAATTCTATTTCTCCTCCTTGTTATATATACCATATTATTTGTTGTTGGCTCAGGGAACTTTGGTGGCAAGCTATAAAAGCACCTACACAATTGAGAGGCAAGCACTAGCCAAGATAGTTTAAATCAAAAGGAAAATGAATTACCTGTCCAGCTTTAAAAGCCAGTGCTGATGAATAGGCAGCTGATGAAACGTCTAGGCCAGTGCCCATGGCTGCCTCTGTAAAGTGGACCCTCAGCATTACTAATCATACCATCATGTTACTCTAACCTCATCTAACAAACTCTCACACTGCTACAAAAATGGAAGTCATTTGGAAGGCATTGGTACAGCTCCACGATTAGCTGCCAAAAAGACAAGGCTGGGAAATACTGCCCAATAGGACCATTTCAAAACCTTTTGTCCTTTTATAGCCAAAAAATTACATTTATTTACTGGCCAGAGTGAAATACTCTCTTATCCTAAGACATGAACTTTGCTTCTTAAATAATAATAATAATAATAACTTTCAGCTGGATTATATTACCTGGAAATCTAAACATTAGTGGCTGCTAAACTTGTATGATAAGATGTCATAATTTAGCATCAGGGAAATGTGAAGTGCTTTTAACTGCTTCAAAATAACACCCTAACCATTTGCAGCCAACTGCCTAGTAAATTTTCTCTTGGCTTAGATTTTCCCTTGTAAGACTTAAAGATTTGCCAAGTTTCACACAGGGTCAAAGAATCAGGTGAAAAAAAAAACCATGCTGGTCTAATCCCTCTTACAGACTGCAGTTGGTCTGGGCTGATACCTACATGGAAGTTACATAGATATTTTCTCTGGAAGATCTTGGTGTGCTTTTGAGAAAAGGAAAAAAAAACAACCTTCCTTTTTAAAGTCTATATGAGGTAGTCGAACCATATTCTTGCTTCACTGACAAGCCATCTAAGCCAAAAAAGCAGAACTTGGAGCTTCAAACAGCTTACAGTGGTATGGGGAAACTGGTGCTTGGAAACATTAAACTGAATTTGTAAAAATACTACTTGGGATCCTCAAGCAACCAGTTTCTCTTATGAGTTCATCTGAGACTTACGTCTACTGCTATCCCCAGATCATTGCATCTTCTCTGGGTTCATTACTATCTAATTATACTGCTAGCCCACTGGGCTGGTACAAAAGCTAACTCTTTTATTTTGGGCACCTACTATATCTTACATTGTATAATCTATATGACTGAGGAACAAAAGAGATAGTGAGAAGACATCTATGAACTAGCTCAGAGATCCCTTCCAGCTCTAAACCCTTGGTCCTATGATACAAAGTAAAATAAGCAGAACTAAGAGAGCAACATTCACAGTGATCACAATAATGCAAAGGAAAATGTAAAAAGACGCCAGAATTCAGGTGAGTGCAGAGATTCAATGGAGCAATGCAGTAATGCATTGACCAATCTTGACTCAAGACACCTGTGAATGAAATATAAACTCCTTCCCCTCTGCAGGCGGCAGAGGACTACAAGTATGGAATGAAGCATATGATAGTAGACATGGTCACTGTCTCAGTTTGCTTTGTTTAACTTTGCTTCTTTGCTACAAGAAAAAGTTCTACGGTGGATTGGTGGGTGGAGGTATAAATTGGGTAGTGCAATATTGTTTTTAAAAAAGGTTTAAAGAGTAGAATGAAGAATCAATTAATCAATAAACATTTATTAAATATCTAGGATGCAAAAAGAGGCAAAATTCAAGTCAACAAACATTTATTAAGCACCTATTGTGTACCAGGCACTGTGCTAAGCACTAGGGATACAAAAAGAGGCAAAAGACAGTCTTTGCCCTCAAGGAGCTTACAATTCAATGGAGGAGACAGCACGGAAACAGAAAGCAAGCTATATAGAGTATAAAGAGGAAATAATTAACAGAGGGAAGGCACTGGAATTGGGATGGGGAAGGCTACCTAGAGAAGGCAGGATTTTAGTTGGGATTTAAAGAAAGCCCTGGAGATCAGGAAAAAAAAGGGGGAGACAACTGACTTTCTGATCACAAGGAAGGAACATGGAGAGAGGAAGGTCATTTTGTAGCTAGGTGGCCATAAAACCTGGAATCACTTCAAGTGTTAGAGAAGGCAAATGTTCATAGGCTCAGAGATCTAAAGCTAGAAGGAACCTCAGAGGTTGTCTAGTCCATCCCCCTCATTTTGCAGAGGAAGAAACTCAGGCCCAGGGAAGTTACTTAACTTTCTTCCTCTAGTTTCCTCCTCTGCAGAATGAGGGGGTTGAACTAAATATTTACATAGTATTACATAGTAATAAGTACATAGTAAGGGTCAGAGGGAGGATTTGAATCCAAGTCCTCTGACCAAAGAGCCAAGGTCTTTTCTTATATCACGTTGCCTATAGGTCCCATTATTGCTGTCAATATTGCAGGAAGCGCTCTCTCTCTCATATCTCTCTCTCTCTCTCTCTCTCTCTCTCTCCCTCAAGATGAGAAAATATTAAGGTCAGAAATAATTAGATAATAGTTCAAACAGGCAAAAGCTCTCCCTTATTTTGCAAACATCACACACACTGCTAATGGATCAAGCCATCGCCACTAAAACTCAGATTCAGAAATTCTGGATTTGTCTGATTAAAAAAATGTAAAAAGTTTCTCATCTTCAGCTATACTAAGGTACCATGAAAAAGTATCTTAGAATGATGAACATAAATAACCTTCTTGTTTGGAAGAGAATGCTTAGAGATGATTGCTATGAATTAGGCCTCTTCTTTTTGTTCAAATTTGGTGGTAAAAGAGAATGGACTCTGAGCTCTAGCTGGATGCCATGGGCCTTCCTCAGGGAGGTGACTCATTCTGTAGTCAGCCACAGGAATATGACTTCTCCTAGCCTATTTGCCTAAATAACTTGTGAAGACTTTAAGCAACTGTGCTGATCTAGAAAAACCATTCAAAGAAGGTCACTCAGCAGAAGTTTCTGGCAGGTTTTTGCAGCTGCTAATAAGACAGGAGACATGAATTAATAGCACACGACTTAAATCGTGCTTTCTATGAAGCCAGTAAGGATCAACTATTTTCTCTAAACGATCAGCTTTACAAATGTGAGATTCCATACAGGGCAAAAGAAAGAGAACTGAGCCAGAAGACACAAGACCTGAATTCTAACCCAAGCTCATCCATCATTTAGTGAGAGGTATTTGACTCCTTTGTATAATCTCTCTGGGCCTCAGTTCCCTATAAAATGAGAGGGTTGGATTAGATGATCTCTCGGATCTCTTTCAGCTTTATAATTTTATCAAAGAATTTTTAAAAATTATTTTAAGTTGTGAATAGTAAATAATAAAAATTAATAAAAATAATAATAAATAATAAAAATAAAAATTCAGTGGGTCATGATTGGACAGGAGGCTTCCGAGGCCATAGGGTTGGCCAAGAATCTTTTCTACATTATCCCCCATAACTGGTCACATAGCCTTTGCTTGAAGACCTCTAGTAATGGGGAAACTCCCTATCCCTTGAGGTAATCCATTATACTTTATGGTCACTAGGTTTTAGAAATCTTTTCCTTATACCAAGCTGAAATCTTGCTCAATGAAATTTTCACTCACCACTTGGCTCTCAGAAGCCCAAAGTACCAAATCAAATCCCTCTTCCATATGACAGCCTTTCATATTCGTGAAAATAGTTATTATGTTCTCCTTAAAGTTTTCCATATTAAACATATCTGGTTCCTTTTAACCATATTTCAGATTGGTTTCCCTTCACCTTCCTGACAGACCTCTGGATGATCTCCAGACTATCAGTATCCTCCTTAAAATGTGGTACCCCAAATGAATAAGTAAGCATTTATTAAGCACTTACTGGTTGCCGGGCCCTGCTCAAAGCACAGGAAATACAAATCCCAAAGTGAGGTATTCCTTGTTCTCAACAAGTTTATGTTCCAAGACATTTTTAGTCCAATGTCATGTGCAAACTGGTTATGTTATTATCTCTGGCTTATATTAATCTACTGCCAAGAGCCTAAGTTAATGTCATCACCAAAGGGGCACATTTGGAGAAGAACTCTAGGCTCAACTATACTCTCTGCATCCCTAATACCACTTGTGCTTAACACAAATACTTCTGTCTTTCCAACTTTCAAATTAGAAATATATCTATATCTATATGTACACACATATATGCATGCATACATATGTACAGACACATGTATACATATTTATACATATACACACACATGTGTTTGTGTGTGTGTGTGTATACATGCATGCATAGGGCAGCTAAGTGGTACAGTAGATAGAGTGACAGGCCTGGAGTGAGGAAGACTCATCTTCCTGAGTTCAAATCTGGCCTGAGACACTTACTAGCTATGTGACCCTGGGCAAGTCACTCAACCTTGTTTGCCTCAATTTCCTCATCTGTCAAATGAGCTGGAGAAGGAAATGGCAAACCACTCCAGCATCTTTGCCAAGAAAGCCCCAAATGGGGTCACGAATCGTTGGACACAACTGAGCAACATTAACCAAAAACATGTGTATATATATACATATACATGTGTATATATATATATATATATATATACACACATATACACACACACATACACCCACATATAGATATTATACATGTATATACATGCAGATATATGTATATATGTGTGTATGTGTATAAATATGTATATACATATATATATATATATCTACACACACACACACATATACATAATGGATAAGAAAGAGAGTCAGGCTCAGAATCAGGATGAACTGAATTCGATTTCCCCTTCCCTTTTGAAAAACAAACTGATTGGATGCACAACCTTGGGCAAGTCACTTAATTTCTCAGTTTCCCAAGCAACCCTCAAGACTCTAAGTTGCAGAAAGTACCAATCTGCATTAGCAGACTTGCCTACACTGATATAATCACAGGTCTGGTCAAATTTTATTTCATTGATTTAGAGAGCTTCTCTATGAATAAACTCCCCATGCCATTGCTGATATGCAAGTATTCTGTAACTTATGTTATTAGAGCATTGCCTGAGAAGCTGGGGACTTACTGAGCTTGCCCAGGGTCACATAGTCCATCATGTGTCCCAGAAGGGACATGAATCCAGGTCTTCCTGACCTAGAGGCCAGGTCCTTCTCCACTATGGCATACTGCACTCACTTGTTCTGAGCCTCACATACACAAACGTCCTCATATAGCTACCTCCTCACCCCTAAATGAATATATAATTTGTAAAATATAACTAATTAAAAAAAAGATTCCCCATCTCCCATCTGAAACATTATTAGCTATTATACCTTTGGAGCAAGGGATAGTGCCTGCCACCTGACAATCCCTCTCTCACCCCAGGTCTATGCATCTTTTCGGGGAAATGTGCTTGTTAGACAACTCTCCTTTTACAGTTCTCTAATTCCATTTCTCTCCCACGAAGGAATGTGCTGAGGATACTGGCTTGCTAAGGACTTCAGCTGGCCACAGCATAAAAGAGGAATCTCATGATGGTTATTTTTTTTTGTCTTTTGCTCTCCTAGAACAGATAACTTGGGGCACTTCCCTTTGATACAACTTGGGACTGTGTTCTCTATTGGGACATCCTAGCAAGTTCCCTTAGGAGGCAGAACGATAGAGTAGATAGTGTATTAGAGTTGGGGTCATGAAGAACTGTGTTCAAATCCTGCCTCAGACACTAATTAGTTATGTGACTCTAGACAAGTCACTTAATCATCTGCGCCCTGATTCTTCCAACTGCAAAATGATAGGGACTGGACTCAGTAGTACCTAACGTGCTTTCTGGATCTAAATCTATGACCCTATATGATTTTAAGAGCTCTAATCTTTGGTTTTGGAGAGTCACATTTGGATTAGGAGATGAGGGCGTAAGCCTTCGTAGGAAGTGTCCATGCAGCCACTGGAATAAGAAACGCTGACTTCTGTAGGGCTAGTGAGCTTTAATTCCATCTTGTCTAGACCATGTTGTTGAGATTCTCCCACATGGTGTTAGGTCCTGGCCTGCATGATAACTTGGCCTGCAAGATATCGTTCCTTAACCCCATTTGCTGTCATGCAGTCATCTTCCCTCCCTATCACTTTCTATCAGACCCTGATCTGATCCAGGAAACAATAGGATCCTAGCTGCTGCACTAGCAGACCTAATACTGTGGCTTTAAGTGGCTTTTCAGACTCTTACACTGGACCCCATCTTTTTCCAGCACAGAGGTTGATAGTTTTTAAAGGATGCATAAGGGAGTTTCAGTTTTCAGGCTGTTCAAGGAGGCTCCCGGGGATGTCAGTCACAGCACTGCTGAGCTCTGGCCCATGTCATACTGCATTGCACATGTGGGCAGACAGCCCACCTCCTTCAGAGAAATGGTTCTCCCAGCGCTGGTAATACTGTCAACATGGCCTCCGTAGCCCACTTCTGCACCTCAGATAGTACTCTTCTGGCCAATGCTAGCAAAAACACTTTTTTTTCCCTTCATATAAATTCTTAAGAGTCTCTGGGAATTCAGGAAAGTTTACAAAACTGATCACAAATGAAGAAAAGAAAGAATAAGCATATGAAAGCATTTACTAAGAAAACAATCATTTGAAAGACTGCGGTACAAGGGAAAGACCATTGGGTATGGAGGCAAAAGACATAGGTTCAAACCCCAGTTCTGCCCAGTTTCATCTGGGGTTGTCGCTTCATTTCTCTGGGCCTCTGCTTCCTCAGATATAAAATAAGGTTTTGGGCAATGACCTCTAAAAGGGCCTCTTCCAATCTGAATCTATGATCCTTCTAATACAGATTGTCAAAAAGTTCTATTCAGAACGACCTTATGGGGCAAGTAGTGACAGAGAAGGAAATCAGAATTCGGAAAAGCTAAGTCCACCATCATGTGATCATAAATTTATGCTGGAAGGGACCTTTGGAGTCATCTAGACTAACCTTTTGATTTTAAAAGTAACTGAGGCCTAGAGAGGGGTAAGTCACTCAACTAAATTCACATAGCTCAGAAGTCTCCAAACTGAGATTTGAACCCAAATCCACCGACTCGGACCCCGTTGCTCTTTTCACTATGCCATGTGCCGCTTCTCTCGAGAGCCAAAGTGCTATAAGGCAAATTAAAAGCATCAACATGAGCCAAGTGAAAACGTCAGCCTACTTCATATTTTTTTTTCAATAAGTAAATTCTGAATTGAGTGAAAGCCATGATCTCTGTTCTGAGGAAATCACTCTCCGGTTAATAACAACTTGAAAATTATTTAGGGCAACATAATAAGGTCTTACATAGATTGTAAGTATTAACTCAGGCTACTTGATTAAGGGGGGAAGGCAAGGCAATTGGGGTTAAGTGACTTGCCCAAGGTCACACGGCTAGTAAGTATCAAGCGTCTGAGGCCGGATTTGAACTCAGGTCCTTCTGAGTGAATAGAGGGTGGTGCTCTATTCACTGCTCCACCTAGCTGCCCC
This sequence comes from Trichosurus vulpecula, assembly GCF_011100635.1. NCBI lineage: Eukaryota > Metazoa > Chordata > Mammalia > Diprotodontia > Phalangeridae > Trichosurus > Trichosurus vulpecula. The sequence continues at coordinate 37,194,293 of NC_050581.1, forward strand.
AACTTAGGCTTCTTGGAAGCCCTTTGACAGCATCCCTCTGCTTAGAAATATCTAAAGAAACTTCATTTATCCATTAAACTAGGTTTATGGGCAGCATTGTGGGGAAGTGCAAAGAGTCAGAGAGACTGAATTTAAATTAAAGCCCTGCCATTTACTATCCGTGTGACCTTGGGTAAGTCCCTTAAGCTCTCTAGGACTCAGGTTCCTCAACTGTGAAAAGAGGGAGTTGGAGTGAATGACTTCTAAGGACCCTTCCAATTTTAATTCCATGATTCTGTGGTCATTAGGAGCACTGTTAGGCCTGAATTTATCCCCTTTGTTGTGCTTCCTCCTGTGTGACCTTGACTTTACTTCTTTAGTTCTTTTATTTGTGAAATGAAGGCATTGGGATTTCCCTTCCAATTCTATACCCTAGGTAGTTATTTGTTCAATACTTTATGGTAACAAACTGCTTTTATTTACATTACAGCTTTTTTTAAAAAAAAGTTATGGATTAATTTATTTATTTTTAGTTTTTACAGCATTCAGTTCCACAAGTTTTTGAGTTCCAAATTTTCTTCCACTCCCTCTCCTCCTCCCTCTCCCGCAAGACGGCATGCAATCCGATATAGGCTCTACATATACCTTCACATTAAACATATTTTTACATTAGTCATGTTGTAAAGAAGAATTATAACCAATGGAATGAACCATGAGAAAGAAGAAACAAAAAAACCAAAAATACATTGTAGCTTTTTGAATGAAGTTTATATTATATCATACTGTATGAAGTATCAGCATAATTTCTAAAAAGAAATTATATTGGAGATTGTTGCAATAGAATTACTTGCAATCCCTCCTACCACTACTTCTGCTATTGATACCTAATTGTAACTTTTCCTTTTTGGTGACAGATTTACTTGTATCCTTCTCCCTCTGATAACTCAGACTTATGGTATCCTTTGTCTTGGGGCCCTCTTTTTCTATCCCTATTACTCAGTTCCAAGTCCCCAGATGTCTCATATTAGACCTCAAGCTTTCCTTTGTGTAAGTCAAAATGCTGCGATACAGACTATGGCTTTTAGCATTATTAGACTTCATGACTCTTTTGGGAATGCCCTGAGTCCCAGGATGGATGGAATGGACTGAGATATCCATGAAGTAAATGACAAGTGCAGAAGAAGGTGCTGATTTTTCTCACTGTTCCAAACTTGCAATCACCGGTGGATGTAGCACAACTCAGGGTGGTGCCAGGAGACATGACTTCAGTTCTCAGCCCTAATAACAACTTGCCTGTGACCTTAAAACCATATGCTTAACTTCTATGCCTTAGGGTCCTAGAGCCAATAGGAACTACTAATCCCATTTCTCACACAACTACTGTAAGACTTTTGTCCTTCCACTGGACTTCAATGACTCTGGAAGAGAGTGAGGCCGACAACTTTGTGCAACTTTGCCTCACTTAAATCTAATTCACGGGAAAGTCAAGACATCATCTCGTGACGTCATTGATCCTCTTAGAAAACACAGGACAAATAAACAATAACAACAACTGTAATATTCTATAAAGATAAAGTCATATCTGGTGAAGGGGGAGGGAAGAAAAAAAAGAAATTTACAGAACTTTGTTGTATGTTTGGAGGGGAACGGCAAGTTGTACATGGTAGATTTGAAGTTTCATGCACAATCATCTTTTTTATTGTACTGTTATGGAAATGCTTTGTTCTGTGAATTGAAGATAAAATAAATTCGAAATATAAAATAAATAAATGAAATATATGAAGACAAAAAAAAGATAAAATCACTTCTGCTATTGGAAGGCAGGTATTCTATGAAAAGGGTAGAAAAAGGTAAGTGTCACGTGTGTGTGTGTGTGTGTGTGTGTGTGTCCATGCTATACATGAAGAAACATATACCCAGAGGGCTTACATGACTTTTCTACAGATACACAGATATTAAGTGTCACTGATTGGAATTGAACCCAGATTTTGTTTTATTCCAAGTCCAATGCTCTTTCCATTATTCCATGTTGCCTTTCATAAAATCAGATATAATAAAGCTTACCTGTACCAAAGCTCTCTTCTCCACACAGAGAACACCTTCCTGAGTCCATCAGATTTGAGAAGAATCGCCACCCTGCTGGGGTCTCATATACAGGGACTTTCAGTGACTTGGCCACCCTAAAAAACAAAAAGAATACAGCAGTTAATTCATATACTCCTTTCCTTTTTCTCTGTGTAGCTAAAGGTGTCCAGAAATTACTGGACCAGTACTTATCATTCATAAGCTTATGGGCATCATTTGACAATTTTCATCTATGTGGTGAAATGGGAAAAGTGTTGGGTTTAGAAGTCAAGAAAATTAGAGATCGGACCCCACCTCTGACATTTAATAACCCTGTGATCATAGACATAACTTCTCCATACCACAGTTCCCTAATCCATAGGATGGGAATTATAATATCTGCAGAACTTAACTCACAGAGTTGTTGTAAGGATCAACTATGATAATATATGTAAATTACCTTGTAAGCCTTGAAAAACTATATAAGTGTTATATTAAATTAATTGTTATCATTATAAATTTCAGGATATCACAGCATGGTGTAGGAGGTGAAAGTGGTTAATTAAATCAATAAAATGTAAGTCTGAATTACACAATATTTTTTCCTCTTTTTTCTTGATGAAAAGGTTTAGAAATAAAAAAAATTTCCCTAAGGACTACTTTACTTGCATCCCATAAGTTTGGGTATACTGTCTCATTGTTGCACATTATTTAATAACATTTTCTATTGTTTCTATGATTTGTCCTTTGGCCCATTAATTCTTTAGGATTTAATTATTTAGTGGCTCCTTGATTTTTAATACTTTAAGACCTTTTTTTGAATTTTTATCCAAACAAACCCTAAGTATCTATCATCATCACATCCCAGTGAGGAGTACAATCAGGTTTTCCATTGACGTGCCAAAAGTGATTCAGTAAGGTTAAGACAGGAATTTTCAGAATTTCAGGCAATTTTAGAAATACCGAAAACTGGCAAGAAAGGAAGACTTCAGATTTCTAAGAAAGCTAAATGATTCTGGGTATCTTTCAAAAGGAGGGGGCATGGAAATTCCACATCTTTAATATCACATCAAAAATTCAAACTGTTAATCTGAAACCATAAAATTAAGGGATGGTAATTGTTTTTATGAGTTAGCATGAGTCAGGATTTCCTAATCTAACTAGACTCCCAGCTGCTTCAAAATAAATCCTGTGTACTTTCTGGCAAAAAGAGAATCTAGTTATTTTCAAAGAATCATTTTATTACAGCTCTCCAGTGATCCTAGGCCCCCATTTTAGATGGATATAATAATCCAGAGCTCTTTATTTTAGTAAAATCAACTGTATTAATAAAAAAAATTTTAGAATTGAAAGAACATATTTCTTTTAGGAAGAAGCTTTAGATATAGTTTATGTAAATTTAAATCAAATATCTCTCGGAGAAGTAGACTGAGGATGATTGATAGTAGATCTCATTTCAGAAAAGCAAGCTCCAATTCCATCTCAATATCACCCAGATTTCACTTCTTTCTAGGATCAAATTCATGAAACTTGTCTAAATTCTGGGACATCAATTTACTCTAAAATTACTCTGCTCATTCATGTTTTTCCTAACATTGTTTATTGCCGTATGCCTTCTTGAAATAAGCTGTGACCCTGAAATGCTGTTCTTGGGATCATCCTTCAACACCTTAGGTACAAAGATGATGGATTGTTTTAGGCTACATTTTGCAAGAGGATTGTCAACAAGTAATTCAAAACAATTCTGGAACCCTAATACATAGTAGTGCCCTTCACACTAAGTTAACAGTCAAATGATGGTCCTATACATTTTCATATCAGCTGTCTACACCTGAAGAGAAAATAAACATTTTCTGATCATGGTGAGTTGATGGTTTTCAACATTTCCAGGATGCTTTTAAAAGTAGCAGCAGAAAACTGGCTATGGTAAAAGAAGTGTTGAAGCCTAAAGTTATAGAGCATATATGTATAATTAGAATCACAGAATCTTAGGGTAGGCAGTAACATCAGAGGTCATATCTAACAACTGCCTACCCTGTGCAGAAATCTCGTAGACAAAATGCGTAACAGATGATTGTTTATCCACCCTCTATTTGAATACTTCCATTGTTGGATAGTTCTAACAATATTTTTAAGCCCCCCTTATATTGAACCAAAATCAGTATCCCTGCACCTTCTTCCCACTGGTCCCAGTTTGCCCCTATGGAGTAATGCAGACTGACTCTACTCTCTCTTTCATCTGATAGCCCTTAAAACGTTGGAGAACAACTGCTCTTTCCTCAGTGTAAGCCCCACCAGCTCTTTCAACCATTTTTCACATGATAGTTTTCATGATTCTCACTATTCTGACCACTCTTCTCCATATGCACTCCAGTTTGTCAATGTATCCAAATTGAACACAATATTCATCTTCTGGGCCAAACAGGAATACTTCAAAAGATCTGTGTTTTTAGCAATGGGTATAATCCTTCAACCAACTCCTCTACACCTGCCCTTAATAAATGATTGTAGACAAAAAAAATCATTACTTGGTGACCAAAGCCATGGAGATAAGACTCACTGAAATTGGCAAGGCTGGCCCTTGGAAGCCAGACACACAGTCTTGAACTCTATTATATAAGCTTGAAAATTCATTATGATTTTGAGCAGCCACAGAGTTGGCTTATATGGAGCTTATGGTTAACTACAAGTCTTTTTATGTGAAATTCCATCACCCTTCTCTGTCTTGTACTAATGAAATTGATTTTTTAAAACTTAAGTACAGGACATTGTATTCATCTCCATTAAACTTCATCATATATCTTTTGACCATCACTGCATCCTTTAAGTATAATTTTGGAACTTGATTCCATCATTCATGTTATTAGCTATTTTTCCTATTTTTATACTATCTGCGAAATTAAAAATATGTCCCTTCATCTAGATCATTAATAAAAATGCTGAGTAAATAAATCCAAAGATAGGTCACTAAAAATCATTCTTCAGTTTGACATTGATCAATCAATAAATTAACATTATTACTTATTAATAAATATCTATTAATATTGTTGATTATTCACTGTAGTATCTGTTGATCAATTCTATTTTATTAAAGTTCTTCAACCAACCATGAATCTATCCAGTGTATTATCATCCAGACCTTGTTTCTCTATCCTGTCCACAAATATAAAAGACTATCAAAAGCCTCATTGAAATAAAAATACATTGTCTGTTGCAATCTCCTGTTCCTTAAGTCCAATAATCTTATTTTTAAAATTAATGCTCTACAGCCTTACGAGCAGGGCGGAGCCTAGATGGAGGCTGGAAAGCAGGGACTTGCTTAAGCTCTCCCCCAAATCCCTCCAAACACCTGTAAAAAATGGCTCTGAACAAATTCTAGAGCTGTGAAACCCACGAAATAGCAGAGAGAAACAGGTCACCCGCCCAGGAGAGCCTGGATGGTTGCCGGGAAGGGTCTATCGCATGGTGCTGGGAGGGGAGTGTAGCCCAGCATGGGCCGCTCCAGGACAAAACAGACCCAGAGTCAGCCAGCTGGAATAGGCCTTGGAGCCATGAATCACTGAGTTGTGACAGTCACCAGACTTCTCAACCCACAAACGCCTAAGAGCAGGTTAGTGGGAAACTGCGGGATTGAGTTCAGAGAGGTCCGGCCACCAGCTCTGGGGGTGGCGAAGGTGGTGCAGCAGTGGCAGTGGCAGCAGCAGGAAGCTCCTGAGGCTGCTTCCAGAGCTCCAGCATTAGCTGCTTCCTGAGTCCCTGGCTCACACGGTGGAAGGAATCTAGCAGCAGATCAGAGTGGGAGTATAAAGAGCGCTTTGTGGACACAAAGGCAGATTCTTTTGCTGTGCCCTGCTTGGATCTGGATTGCAGTCCTGGTTGGCAGTTCTCGAGGGAGGAGGAGTGCTGCTGTGACAGAGTCTGGGGTGATAAAAAGCTCAAGGGTCAAGTAGTTGGCTTGGAACATGAACAGGCAGAGAAAATGAACTCAGACTCAAATTCAGACTCAAACTCAAACTCCAGATTCCTTTTTTGGTGACAAAGAATATCAAAACATACAGCCAGAAGAAGTCAACAAAGTCATAGAGCCTACATCCAAAGCCTCCAAGAAAAATATGAATTGATCTCAGGCCATGGAAGAACTCAAAAAGGATTTGGAAAAGCAAGTAAGAGAAGTAGACGAAAAATTGAGAAGAGAAATGAGAGTGATGCAAGAAAACCAAGAATAACAAGTCAATGACTTGCTAAAGGTGACCCCCAAAAATTGAAGAAAATAGCACCTTAAGGAATAGACTAACCCAAATGTCAAAAGAGCTCCAAAAAGCCAATGAGGAGAAGAATGCCTTGAAAGGCAGAATTAGCCAAATGGGAAAGGAGGTCCAAAAGACCACTGAAGAAAGTAACACCTTAAAAATTAGATTGGAGCAAGTGGAAGCTAGTGACTTTATGAGAAATAGATCCAGGAGAGATAATTTAAAAATTATTGGTCTACCTGAAAGCCACGATCAAAAAAAGAGCCTAGACATCATCTTTCAAGAAATTATCAAGGAAGATTGCCCTGATATTCTAGAACCAGAGGGTAAAATAGAAATTGGAAGAATCCACCAATTGCCTCTTGAAAAAGATCCCAAAAAGAAAACTCCTAGGAGCATTGTCACCAAATTCCAGAGTTTCCAGGTCAAGGAGAAAATACTGCAAGCAGCCAGAAAGAAGTAATTTGAATATTTTGGAAACACAATCAGAATAACACAAGATCTAGCAGCTTCTACATTGAGGAATCAAATGGCTTGGAATCTGATATTCTGGAGGTCAAAGGATCTAGGGTTAAAACCAAGAATCACCTACCCAGCAAAACAGAGTATAATGATTCAAGGCAAAATATAGATTTTTCAATAAAATAAAGGACTTTCAAGCTTTCTCAATGAAAAGACCAGAGCTGAATAGAAAATTTGACTTTCAAATACAAGAATCAAGAGAAGCATGAAAAGGTAAACAAGAAAGAGAATTCATAAAGAATTTACTAAAGTTGAACTGTTTCGTTTACATTCCTACATGGAAAGATGATGTGTGTAATTCATGAGACCTTTCTCAGTATTAGGGGAGTTGAAGGGAATATACATATATATATAGACAGAGGGCACAGGGTCAGTTGAATATGAAGGGATAATATCTAAAAAAATGAAATAAACTTAAGGGGTGAGAGAGGAATATACTGAGGGAGAAAGGGAGAGATAGAATGGGGCAAATTATCTCACATAAAAGTGGCAAGAAAAAGCAGTTCTGTTGGAAGGGAAGAAGGGGCAGGAGAAAGGGAATGAGTGATACTTACTCTCATCGGATTCAACTTGAGGAGGGAATAACATACACACTCAATTGGGAATCTTACTCCACAGGAAAGTAAGGGGAAGGGGACAAAAAAGGGGGGATGATAGAAGGGAGGGCAGACAGGGGGAAGAGGTAATCAAAAATAAACACTTTTGAAAAGGGACAGGGTCAAGGGAGAAAATTCAATAAACGGGGACAGGATAGGATGGAAGGAAATATAGTTAGCCTTTCACAACATGAGCATTGTGGAAGTGTTTTACATAATGATACATGTGTGCTCTATGTTGAATTGCTTGCCTTCCTAGGGAGGGTGGGTGGGAAAGGAAGAGGGGAGAGAATTTGGAACTCAAAGTTTTAAAAGCAGATGCTTAAAAAAAAATAAGTTGTTTTTTGCATGCAGCTGGGAAACAAGATATATAGGAAATGGGGCATAGAAATCTATCCTGCCTTACAAGAAAGTAAGGAGAAAGGGGATGGGGGGGTGGAGTGGGGTGAAAGAAAGGAGGGCTGACTGGGGAGTGAGGCAATCAGAATATATGCCATCTTGGAATGGGGGGAGGGCAGAAATGGGGAGAAAATTTGTAACTCAAAATCTTGTGGAAATCAATGTTGAAAACTAAAATATTAAATAAAAATGATTATAAATGAAAAAAATTAATGCTCTAAATTATTATTGATTAGAGGAATGCTGATTAAAATAACCTTGTTTTATCATTTTACACCTACCAGATTGGCTAAAATGATAGAAGGGGAAAGTGACAAATGTTGGAGAGGATGTGGGAAAATTGAGACACTAATCCATTGTTGGTGGAGTTGTAAAATGATCCAACTGTTTGGAGAGCAGTCTAGAATTATGTCCAAAGAATTATTAAACTATCTATACCCTCTGACCCAGCAATACCACTCTTTGGACTATTTCCAAAGATAATTAGGGGAAAAGGGAAAGAACCTATCCGCTTTCTTTGTGCCAACAAAGAACTAGAAATTGCAGGGATGCTCATCAGTTGGGGAATGGCAGAATGAGTTGTGATATATGATTATGATAGAATACTACCATTTTATAAGAAATGATGAGCTCATGGAAAGACTTGCACAAAACAATGAAGAACAAAATTAGCAGAACCAAGAGAACATTGTATACAGTAAAAGCAATATTATTTTATGAATGACTTTGAGTGAATAAGTTATTTCGTCTATTATAAATACCCAAATTAATTATGAAGGACCTATGAAGAAAGACACTATCTGCATCCAGAAAAAGAACTGATGAATGGAAGTATATGTAGAACAATTTCAAATATATATATATCTATTTGTGTCTAATGATAGCCATCCGAGGGCAGGGGAGGGGGAGGGAAGAAAAAAAAGGAAATTTACATAATAATTTTATTGCATATTTGAAAGGAATAGGAAGTTATGCATAGCAGATTTGCAGTTTCATGTACAATCATCTTTTCATTGTACTATGTTATGGAAATTCTTATTTTATTACATAAATTAAAATTGAAGCTAAAAAATTAATGGAGATGAGTTTAGCATGATTTATTCTTTGTGGGCCTATATTGGTTTCTAGTGATCACAGCTTCCCTTATTTCAAAGCTAATCACTAAACTTTTTCATTTTCAAATCTTTTACATACTACTCAAAATTTATTTTTTCACAAATGCAAAAAAAAGTGGAAACCTGAATTACGTCTCATAAAAACCATATGCTCTTAACATGCTTTTGTGTTTTCCTATATCTGTGCCTCTACCTGGAATACCTACCCTGCCATCTTCATCTATTACAATAATATTCACTTGACAGTCTCCAGCTCATGGTCACCTCTTCAATGAAATCTTACCTTGTCATCCCAGCCAGAACCGATCCACCACCTTTCTTTAAACTACTACAACAGGTCTAATAAACCAAAGGATACCAAGTACTGGGTAAAAATCATTTCTTGGACAAAAATTTCTGGAAATACCAGAAAGCAGGCAGGAAGACATAGGTTCAGATTACCATTTTATACCACCTATCACAATAACTTTCAAAGAGATACATGGCCTAAATATAAAAGATTACATGATAGAAAAAATTAAAGGAAAATAGGAGGTATCTTAGAATACTCTGGTTAGTGGGAGAATTCTTAACTAAATAAGAGACACATGGGATCATAGAATATAAAATGACCAATTTCAATCATAAAATTGAAAAGCTTTTGCGTGGACAGAATCAATGCAGCTGGAATTAGAAGAGGAGTTAATTGGGGAAAACATTGTTGCAAATGTCTTTGATAAAGGTCTGATATCCAAGATAGTTAGAGATTTAATAGAAATCTATAACAGTTATTTCCCATTAGGTAAATGGCCAAAGGATATGAATAGGTAATTCTCAAAATAAGAAATGTAAGATTTCTCCAACAATATGAAAGAAAGGCTCCAAATCACTAATAAAAAGAGAAATTCAAGTTAAAACACCACTAAGGTTTCACTTCACACGCAGTCAGATCGACAAAGATGGCAAAAGATGTAAATGGTCAAAATTGAAGGAGCTATAAAGACAGGCACATTAATGGACTGTTAGAGCCATGAATCATTCTAAACATTCTGGAAAACAATTTATAATTATAAAATCACTAAAATGTACATATATTTTGATGCTACAGTACCACTGCTAGATATATTCCCCTGAAGAGGTTAAAGAATAAAGGACATGACTCATATGTGCAAAAAAAGAATACATAATTAAATAAATAAAGGACTTAGAGCAGCACTTTTTGTAACAATGAAGAACTAGAAACAGTGAGTACCAATCAATTGGAGAATAGCTGAACAAATTGTGGTCTATGTGTGATGAGATTTACTAAGCTACGACAAATGATGGAGATGAATTCAGAGAAGTATGTGGAGACTTATATGAACTGATGCAAACTGAAATAGAACCAGGAAATAACTTATATAATGAACAAAATAACATAAAGGAAAGCCTTCAGACTTCAGAACTTTGATCAATGTAGTGACCAACCATGACTTCAGGAGACTGATAGCAAAGCATGCCTCCTACCTCTCAGAAGTGATGGACTAGAGGTTCATAATTAGGCATACATCTTCAGATAGAGTTAATGTGTCAATTCGTTTTGCATGATTATACTTACAGGAATGGGTTCTGTGGTGGAAAAGTGGGGAATAGAGTAGGTGGCAAGAGACAGTGATATAAAAAAACAAAAGACCATCAACAAAATTTTAAAACACACAGACTACTATAGAACTCTTGTAATACTTATTACCTACTGCTTTGCATTGTACTAATGTTATAATGCTTATCTCCTCTACCAGGCTATAAATTCCTTGCTGGAAAGAACCACATCTCATTCAGCTTTGCGTCCTCCTTAAAACACATCTAGTTGTTTGATTTTCAGCTGTAAAGCCATTTAATCTCTCTAGCCCTCAGTTTGCTCATCTCTAAAATGAAATGATCGGACTAAATCATCTCTAAGCTTCCTTCCAGCTCACACATTATGTTATTCTATGATTCTAATCATTATTTACTGAATGAAATTATGCAAAATATATCAGGTACATTTTTGAACATGGGCAATGTGGGAATTTTTTGGCTTGATTATACTTATTCAATACAAGAGTTTTGCTTTTCTTCTTTATCTTTTCAATTGAGGGAGGTAGGAGGGAAAGAGTTGGGTGAAAAATAAATCTAATTATTTTTTTAAAATAAACTATATCAGGTTTTAAGGGATGGGGTTCTGCTCAAGCAAAGAGTCAGAGACTAGAGCCTTAGTTGGATTTGGGAACCTACATCTCCAACCAAAGATTAAGCCCCATTCAATGTCAGCCCACTCATTGGATGGGCAGATATGATAAGTCTTCATGCGCACAATTTGTAGCTAGTGGAAAAAGGAGATTTCTCCCGGGACTATGTTCTTCTCTTCTGTCTCATGTCACTGTTGCTACCATCTTCTTCACCCCCAACAGTACTGCCTTTTCCTAGTTTTTGTCAATGATATTTCTCATTCCTGCACATTTTCTACATATGAAGACAAGGTTCACAATAACTCTAGGGCCCCTTTGGCATCCCTGAGAATTCATGACAAACTGCCTATCAAACTGACTTTAAAAAGTCACAGCCTGCAAGGTCCAGAATTAGGAATATCCACATAGGTGAAATTTTATAAAAGGAAAACTGAGAATAATTCTCCTTCGGTCTTACAGGAACTCTACAACAAGAAAAGGATTTTAAGACGTGACCATTTTTGGAAAACCTTAGGGACATGTGGACCTTGTGCAAGCCAAATATATTTAGCGTAAGCAGACTAAGTCATTTCAGTGCTTCTGGAAGTATGTCAGCAATATATGGCACATTGAAAGGTACAAAGTGGCTTTCTCACAACAGCCCTGTGAAGCAGACAATGCCAATATTATCACCATTTTATAGATGAGAAAACCGAGGTACATAGCAGTTAACTGAGGCAGCAGGGTATGGGAAGAGCATCGGACTTGGAAGTGGGACTTGAACCCATGTCTTTTGACTGTAACACTTATTAGCTCTGCAAGTATGAGCAAGTCGTTTTAGTTTTATCCCCTGTAAAATGGAGATGCTCATAATAACATAATGTATCTCGTAGGATTGTTGCAAGGAAAGTCCTTTGTAAATCCAAAGCAACATAGAAATGTGAGTTATTGTTGCAGAATCTCAAAGCTGGAGAGGATCTCAGAGGCTGCCTAGTTCAGTCCATATTTGAATAAAAGTCAGCTGCACAATATATGCAAAAATGCATTTCCAGCTGTTGCTTGAAGATCTCCAATAAGGGGAAATCCACTCCCCCTAAAGGCAGCCCTTGGAGAGCTCTTTTTGGATAACTAATTGTTAGGAAGGTGGTTTTTTCCGCTTACATCAAACTTAAGCTTGTCTCTACACAACTTGACCTGTTGCTCTTAATTCTGTTCACTGGACTAAGCAGAACAAGTCCAAACCTTCTTTCATATTACAGCCCTTTACACACTCAGAAAGAGCTGTCTGTCTTCCTAAAGTCTTCTCTTCTACAAACTAAACACCCCCAGTTTTTTAACCACTCCTTATATGGAATGATCTCAAGGTCATTTGCCATTCTGGTCAACCTTCTCTGAATGTTCTCCAGTTAATTAATATCATTCTTAAAATATGACACCCAAAACTCAACACAATATTCAGCTATTGTGTCCTCATAGGAGAGGAGAGGAGAATTATCACCTTCATAGTACTGGCCATACACTTCTCAATAGCTCATACACAGTCTCATTAGCTTTTGTGACTGCTCTATCACACCGTTCATTCAATATTCGTAGTCCACTCAAAACCTCCAGGATCTTCTTCATTCAAACTGTCATAGAACAATGCCCTCTTCCATCTTGTATTTGTGAAGTTGATTTTTTAAACCAAAATGTAAGATGATGTGTGTATCCCTATTAAAACTTCATCTTTCTAGATTAGGCTCAATGAAGTCTTCAGGAATAGGAATACTCTCTTGTCCAATGTCTTAACCATTTCTTCTAGTTTTTTTCATCTGGTACTAAAAGAGTGACATCCATTTATATCTGGATACATTTACTAAAAACAAAACAATGTTAAATCACATTAGGACAAGAATATATGCTTGGGATGCTTTGTTGGAGACCTTCCAAGTTAACAACTGATTTTGTCCTCCTTGAAGATAGGAACTGTCCTTTCCCTTTCTTTGCATCCCAGTACTTAACACAATGCCTGGCACATACTAGGTGTTTAATAAATGTTTATTGACTGATTGAAGCAACAATGTCTACTATTTGGGTCCAACCATTCAACTATTTCTGAATTCATCCAATTGTGCTAACAATTAGCCCACATCTCTCTATATTTCTCATAAGAAGAGTATGATAAATTAGACGCTTTGCTAAAACAAAAACAAACTATATCTCTAGCAGTTCCCTGCTCTACCAGTCTTGTGACCCTGTCAAAAAAAAGGAAATGAAGTTAATCTGGAATGTCCTCTTCTTTATAAAGCCATTCTGGCTCCCTGTGATCAGTATTTCCTTTTCTAAATGTCCACTAACCCTCCCTTTAATAATAAATAACAGTTATGACATTTTGCCAAGGAATAGAATTCAAACTCACTGGCTTATTATTTGCAGACTCTATTCTCTCCTCTTTTCAGAAAAAAATATTAAGCTGCATGTACACATCTTCCAGTCCTGGGGTATCTCTCCCTCCATTCTCTAGGAGCTTTCAAAGGTCACCAATAATGATCCAAGGTCACACAGCTGGTACATGTCAGAGTTTGAACTTGAGCTCAGGCAATAGTCTTCCTAACATGTTATGTTGCTTCCTTCATTAATTCAGGAGAGCCAGGGGTAGCAAAGGTCATGAAGGGACCTCAACTCAATTATCTAGTGGTTAAAGTATCCACTATTTTATCCCTTAATAAAAGAATTTGTTCTATGAAGTCTGAATTCAGTCAAAGGGCCACACTTGAGGACCTAGAGAGCCACATGTGGCCTTGAGGCCACAGGTTCCCTACCCCTGAACCATGTAGGCAACTAAAAGAAAAAGTCCTTACCTGGATCACACTTATAGGCTTTGAGACTTGTGAGTTCTAATAGGGCAACAGGTAGATATTGGAAATTGTATGGAAGCACAGAGAGGCAACAGAGAAGGCACCATGATGGTAACATTTCTTCTAGAAATTTCCTGTTAACTATTCAACTTATAATTTTATCTGTGGAGGGCATTCCTGGGGGAAAATTGACTTTCAAGACAGATCAGAGACTACTTTGCAGCTTCAAGTCTGAGAGTTCCCCGAAGCCTGAGAGATTAAATAACTGGCCCAGTGATAGTGCCAATATGTGTCAGGGGCAGGATCTGAACTCCAGGACCAGCTTCCTCTCCCCTGTGCCTCATTCTCTTCTGGACATTTCAGGGGCTGGCTAGAGGAAGAAATGGCTGCAAATGAGCAGTCACCCCTTTTCCATGAAATTTTGACATAATCCAAATGTTTGAAAATCCAGAAAATTTAAGTTTCAAACCTACTGTAAATGGTATCCAGCTTTATTTTTTGTTTTTTGGAGACAAACGGGGTTAAGTGACTTGCTCAGGATCACACAGCTAGTAAGTGTCTGAGGCTGAATTTGAACTCAGGTCTCCCTGACGCCAAGACCAGCACTCTATCTGCTTCACCATCTAGCTGCCCCTGGTACTCACTTTCCTAAAGCCCAGGTATTGCTTGATGGGCCATTAACTTAGTCTAGACATAGATGGAACTTCAGAGGCCATCTAGCCATAGGATCAACGACTAGAAAGGGCCCTAAAAGCCATTGAGTCAAACCCTCTCATTTTGCAGATGAGAAAACTAAGGCTGAGGCAGAGTAAGTGATTAGCCCAGGGTCATACACTATCTAAGGCAGGATTTGAACCCAGGTCCTCCTGACTCCTAGGCTGGCACTCTATCCATTTACACTGTGTTGTTTCTTCAGGTCAAACAATCCACCACCACCCCCCACTTTACAGTTGAGGAAACAGGTCAAAGTAAGCAAATGGTCCAAGGATACCCAATTAATAAGTAGCAGAGCCAGCATTTGAACCCAGGGCCTCTGACTCCAAATCTAGCATCTCTGAGACGTCAGTTGTTAAGAGGCACACTGGGTCTTTTTCCCTTTTTCATCTGTTTAAGACACAAGCAAGAGATCACTAATTGAAATTACTGAAACACCTATAAGAAATGCACACACACACACACACACACACACACACACACACTTTAAATTAATATAACAAATAAGAGTGCAAACTACTACCAAACACAGTATGCAGGGTGGGTGGGGTATGAGAGAGGGGTACAGGGTGTGGGGAATCACATTCTCTGGCAAGTAAATCAGTGGAGGTTCTGTGCCAAGGAATGAAAGATTTAAGGGGGTGGAGAAGAGGATTTCCCTGGCTCCCACCCTCACCAATAAATTATTGTCAGGAGGTCATCAAGACTCAGGCCACTGCTTGATTTTGAAGGACCGGATGCTTTTATAACTATTAGCGACAGTTGCAGCTATGCAAGCTAGGATAACTCTGTGGGTAATTAGATCCCACGTTCCTGTTCATAAGTTGATTGTCTTGGTCCAGCCAGGAAGGAATTCCCCTCCCTCCTCCCTCTCCTGAAGCTGGGACCCAACCCAAATGCAGCATTCAGTAGATACCAGGCTTTAGACTTGTTGTTGGCAGGAGGCCACACTTGTGTCTCCCTGACACAAAAGCCACAAACTTACAAGGGAACCCACATCCAGGGTCTGCTCTGCTCTTTGCTCTATGGCTGCCACATGCTAAGAGACAGAGATGTGGAAACAAAGTGCATTTGATGAGAAAAGCCAGGAGTGGGAAAGACAAGAAAAAAGGTAACCGAAGGCAAATTGACTAGTAACAGGAAAACCATGTTATCTATTAAGTGACAGCTTTCAGCACTGTGGGGATAGGGGAGGGGAGGGAGATGAGGGAATGACCAGGTCCCTGAAACAGAGAGCCTTGGAAACAGCAGCATCCCTAAGACCTGCTTCCAGCCTGGGCCAAGGGTCTCACTCTCCTGGACATCACCAACACTATCTGCCACCTATAGGCAGGTAAGTCCAAGAACCCTGAGAGTGTTATCAATCTCCCCCTACCAGATCCCCGCTCCTGCCTTCTGGTCTTTCTTGTAGCCCAGTCCTCAGAGCATCTTGGAGATGAGGCCTGATAACTACTTCTGCCGGTCCTGCAGCCCCAACCACTGATAATCCAGAAAAGAAAGTTCTTGCCACTAGTCTTTAGCACTATCAAATGGTTCAACATCAGAAACTTATATGATTTTCTCAGGGGAAATGACACCCAGGGTGATGCATTGCCATTCATTTTGGTTCTGTACCATCAGCAACAGAGGATCTGTCCATTACCATATGTGTTGTCTCTCCCATTAGAGTATGAGCTCCTTGAGAGCAGGGACCATCTTAATTTTCTATTTGCATCCCCAGAACTTAGTACAATTCTTTACATATTGCAAAATCCTTTTTCATTCTTTCACTCAAAATTAAATCTTCCTTTTTAAAGGACTATTTATCCCTTCCCTTTTATAAAAGAAAAACAGATTTTATTCTATGATTTCAAGAAATAGATTGTAGCCTTGGAGCTGGAAGGGATGTCCAAAGTGATCTAGTCCACACCCCCTCATTTTACATATAAGGAAACTGAGGCCCAGAGATCAGGTGATTTGTCCAAGATCACATGGGTAGCAAGGATCAGAAGTAAGATTTGAACTCAGGTCCCCTGACTTTGGAGTTATTATTCTTTTATACCATACTATGCTGTTCTTTGGGAGCAGCAACTTGTCCCAGCATTTATTTTTAAATGTGAGTGATGGAACCCAAACTGAAAAAATTTCCCTGCCCAACAACTAACAGGAATAGGGAGGGTGGATGAGAGCCTTCTGAATGGTAATGTCCTAAACAATCAGGGAAGAGAAAATGAACAGGAATCATCCCTTTCAGAAATAGTAATGTAGTGTTTTGTTTCACAAGTTTGGTGATCACCGTAACCCAGAACCTTAACTAGGGCAGAGCATCCAAGCTTTGCTCAGGGTGTGCAGTTGTCCAAGGTCAGGAAATTTGTCCTAGGTTGGAAGAATTCCAGGGCCACTACCCAGTGACTGTATTCCTCTGAGGAAGAAGGCCTGAGCAGTGCCTGTTGTCAGGGAAGGTGGTGCTAGGGCTGCAAAAGAGAATGGTTTGGGGAAAGGGAACAGAGCTGTTGCCCAGGACAATGCAAACTGAGGGGGCAGTAGTTTAGTTACGATACAGTGTTCACTGGGCAGAGAGAAAGTTAGTAGGCCCAAGTTCTACCCCAGCCTAGAGGGCAAAGGAGGGAACCAGTTCCTACTGGAGGACCATGTTTTCTTCTGGAATTACTTCTGTGTGTCTCATCCTCAGAACTTTTCTTTGCCTTAAAGCTTTTTATTTCTCAGCTGGTGGTGCAGTGAAAAGAGTGTTAGACTGAGAATCAGTTTGAATCATACCTCAGACACTTACTAGTTGTATGACCCTAAGTGACTGAATCTCTCAGCCTCAGTTTCCTCATTTGTAAAATGGGATTAGTAGTGACACCTACTTCATAGGGTTGTTGTGTAGATCCAATGGGAACACACATGTAAAGCATTTTCTAAACTTCAAGAAGGATGCTCGTCATTATAAGATGCTTGAACTTTTCCTAAGTTGGAGAATAAAGTGAGCTTAGTGGGCAGTATATCCCTGGAAGACAGATGGCCCTCCCAGCTCGGCTATTTGTCCTGAGTCAAGAGACCAGGAAGGACTGGTGTCCCCATCCCCAGAAGAGAGGTCAAATTTCAACAATCGGACTGAAAGAGAATATAGCTGGAAGTCAAGACAACCAGGTCCTAATTCCTCTTCTGACACTAACTCTGGGCATCTGTCTCCTCCTCTGTCAAATGGGGGTGGGGTGTGGTGGGCAAGGTCTCTTCCAGCTCTTAGATCTGAGCTCCATTGGACTCCACCTCAACTCAGCATGAACTTCAGTAAGAGTTGGAGCCATGGGCAAGTCTCTTCCCCTCCTTCCGGCTTCAATTTCCTCCCCTTTAAAGTGACAAATCAGACTAAGGTCCCTCTCTTCTCTAGGATGGTACTTTTAGGGTGGATTTTGGGGAGGAAGAGGACTGGATTTCAAGCCCTATTTCAGCCCCCTCTCCCCCAAACACCTTATTTGCTTGCTTCAAGGTTTACTGCTCAAAGCCCCATCCTCTGGTAATCAGATTTCTTGAGACAAGTGTAGAGAGATGATTCATCTTAGCACCGAGTCATCAAGAATAATTCATCTAAATAAAAAGCTACCAAATGGACTTCATTCCCTGGGTAGCCTCCCCAGCAGCTACTTCTCAGCATTCTGATGTCTTTGTCTTCCCTGGAAGGGGGGATGTCAAACCATCCAACCACTGACGGTGCTTTTAGTGCTACTTGGCACAGTCTTTGTGCTTGCCCCAGGTGCAAAAATTCCTAGCTATGACTCTGCTCTAACTTTTCCTAATCGAAGGAGAGACAGACAGAGACAGAGAGACAGAAAGAGAAAAAGAGGGAGAGAAAGAAAGAGAGAGAGAAAGAAAGAAAGAGCAAGACACACAGAGGAAGAGATGGAACGGGGCAATATGATACAGTGGTAACAATGACTTTGGAGCTAAAGAACCTAGGTTTGAATTCCAGCTCTGCTACATTCTCCCTTTGTGACCTTGGAGAAGTCATTCAACCGTTCTGGGGCTCAGTTGCCTCACCTGAAAAATGAGGAAGTTGGACTGGATGCCTCTACTCATTTCTAGCTCTAAGAGTTTGTGGATCTATGATCCTACTTTCTACCCGAGGGCTCACCTTGTGTTAAACACACACACACACACACATGCATGTGCACACTCAACTACTTATTCCATAGTATTTATAAATAACTCCATGTTTAGTTTGGCCACGTTTATAAGGTATGGGAAAATGAGCCATTGGGACAGGAATTCAACAAAATCCAAGGCATTCTGGTTAATGTCTAACCAGACATTGAACAAAACACACTCAAATTCCCTCTCCTTCAACATTTCCATTGTTTATTGATGAGTTTGTTCCATGACCCAGTCTTTGCTGTCTGCAGAAGATTGGCTGAGACTGTCCTTAGGGCAAAAGATTTCATGTGATTTGGTAGTTAGAGAACACAGCCAGTCTCATGAATATGAATTAAGGTGGTTTTTCACTATGTCTTCCTTTCACAATCACTGCCAATATTATACATTTGCTCTATATTGGCACCAGAGTGAGCAATCTTAAATTCCTTCCATCCCTGCCATTTAACATTTTATGCAATTATACGTCCAAGTAAAAGAAAAGAGATCATCAAAACTTGGGCCTGTCACAACAGAATGACTACAACAGCATTAGTTCAAAAATAGCCAGGAACCTTCTTACCTTGGGGCTGCCAAACACTGGAGTCTCTATTGTCTGGGCTTGGCCAAACTTAAATGATGAGGAGAAAAACAGCAAAGAAATTGAGAGTGTGCTATTCACGTTTAAGGTTGTGAATAAACTTTTTATGTCACTGAAACCTTGGACAAGAAGTTGGAGCTGGAAGGAATCTTAGAAATCACTATGACCAAGACCATAGTCTATCCCTTCCCCCACCCCCCACCCCCCGCATCCCAGTTTTACTGAAGGAAGAAAATTTTTACTGAGGAAACTGAGACCAGGGAATGTTAAGCATCTTGGCCATGGTCTCACCAGTAGCACACAGTAAAATGTGGGCTTGAATCTGTAAGAACTTAATATGGATTATAACAGTTGGGTTTTGGCCTGTACTTAGGATTTCACCAGTATAGAAAACTCCCAGTATAGAAATTCCCTCCAGTGATGCATCCCTACCACTTTTAGTCTTAGGGTTGCCTGGGGCCCTTAAGTTAAGTGACTTCCCTATAGTTACAAAGCCAGTTCATGTCAGAGATAGGACTTGAACCCAGGCCTTCATAACTCCAACAATGGGGCTCTCTCTACTATACAGTAATGGCTCTCTCTTTAATGGTTAATAGTTAAAGAAAATGACTCTACAGTACCAGCTTCTACTTTTTCCCCATGTCAGAAGAAGACATATATCCCAGTCTGTGCATTAAATAAAGACATTCATCTAATCAGGAATTCTGTCAGATCCTCTGAGACCCATTTCAGTACGAGCAGTGGTTCTGAATGATTGTTCAAAAGGAAAAGCAGTCTGGTGAGGGGAATATGATATTCACCAGGAATTCCTTCAGCTTCTCTCTTCCTGTCTGCCTAGACCCTGTGTTAAATGGGAAGCCAAAGACTTCAAACCTGGGATTCCATATCCATCCTCAGCCTCAAACAGAGCTGAAGTAACCAGTTAAAAGAGGGTGTATATAATGGGCTGAATGATGTAGAGAAAAGGGCGCTGGAGTCAGGGGAACTGGGTTCAAATAAGCTCTTCTATTTACTGCCTGACATCAACCCTTCAGGTCCTCAGTTTCTTCATTTGTAAAATATTAGGTGATCTCTAAGGTCCCTCATAACAGCAAAATTTCTCCTAGGTTGATCACTGTCAATTGTGTTTAGAAACCAAATGTGGCCATGACCATAAAGTTAAAAAGAAATGTATTTAAGTGTGTGGATAAATATATAAAAATGTGGTTGTGTGTGCATACATACACATGAAATTAATGCATGTGTATACACACACACACACACACACACACACACACACACACACACACATGCTACCTGTCCCCTCACAACCAAGATAGAGAGAGAGGTAGGACAGATGATAAATAGATTGATAGATGGAGGGATAAATAGACAGTAATAGGTAAAAGAAAGAGAAAAAGGAAGGAAGGAAAGAAGGAAGAAAGAAAGAAAAGATGAAAGAAGGGAAGCAAATGGAAGAAAGGAAGGAAAGAGGGAAAAATTAAAAAGGAAGGAAGAGAGAAAGGAAGGAGAAAGGAGAGAAAGAAAAAGGAAGGGAAGGAGGAAGAAAGGAAGGGAAAGAAAGAAGGAAGGAAGGAAAGAGAGAGAGAAAGAGAAAAAGAAGAGAGAGAAAAGGAAGGAAGGGAAAGGAAGGAACAAAAGAAGGAAGGGGAAAAGAAAGAAGGAAGAAAGAGAGAAAAAGAAAAAGGAAGAGAGGAAAAAAGGAAGGAAGAAAGGGAGAAAGAAACAAAGAGAGAGAGAAAAAGAGAGAAAGAAAGAAAGAAAGAAAGAAAGAAAGAAAGAAAGAAAGAAAGAAAGAAAGAAAGAAAGAAAGAAAGAAAGAAAGGAAGGAAGGAAGGAAGAAAGGAAGGAAGAAAGAGAGAGATTAGGGAGGAAGGAAGGAAGGGAAGAAGGAAGGAAGGAAAGAAGGAAGGAAGGGAGAGAGGGAGGGAGGAAGGAAGGAAGGAAGGAAGGAAGGAAGGAAGAAGGAAGGAAGGAAGGAAGGAAGGAAGGAAGGAAGGAAGGAAATTGAGGCAGTTTAAAGAGTGCTTCCCTTGAGGTCAGGAAGCCTGGCTTTAAGTCCTGCCTATAACATATACTGGCTGTATAACACAATATTCCAGTCAACTCTTTCGATTAATCAGCAATCACTTTAAGTACTTTTAAGTACTCATATGCCAGGCACTATGCTAGGTCCTAGGGAAACAAAGGCAAAAATAAAACAGTCTCTATCCTCAATAAGTTTATATGCTATCAAGCAGAGACAACATGCATATATGTAAATATTTGCAAAATATATACAAAACAATTACAAGATTGTTGTTAGGAGTGGGAAGGAATCACAAGCTGGAGGAATCAGGAGTAGCCTCTGATAGTAAGCTGTGCTTATGCTAATTTCAAAGGAAATTAGGTATAAATCAATGTTATATCTCAGATGTAGAAGTGTAAGGGACAGATGACTTGCCAAGATGCATTGGTGGACAGATTTCTCACACAGTGAGTTCTCTAAACTGATGAAATTCCAGCTCCAAACCAAATGTGAATACACACATACATACATATATACACATATACATACACATGCATGTGCATGCACATGTATACACACACATATTCCTTTTTGTAAAGTTTGAGACCTGAAGATGTATTTCTCTAAAACAGCTACCACAGTCCAAATCCTAGAGCCATTAAAGGGGATGCTTGACATATCCATAATACCTGATGAATTGCAGGAGAGAGTTTATGGTCACACATACCTCATTAAAAACACACACACACACACACACACACACACACACCAAACAACTTTGATTACTTAAAATAAACGACCATAGCTTCTAATCAGCTGCAAAGGATCATGCTGTCATATACAACAGAGTCAGAAGGCAAGCATACACCCAAGTGGCCTCCTTTAGCCAACTGTTCTAACTCAGTGCTTCTCAAAATGGATTAGATACAGACCACTGAATACTGCCCACAGGGAGTCTGGGGATGGGAAGAAAGGGAATACCTCTAAGGAAAAGAATCTTATTTAACATTGGGATGAGCCTTGGGGGTGGAGCTGGCTTGTCTGGTGATTGTATCAGCACTTCATAATCAGAAAGGCCCCAGAGCTCCACTAATCCCTTCCTTGACCACCAGGAAGGACCAAGCCAGTCATCTTATTCTGCTTCCCTTTCCCCTCTACACTGACCAACAGTCCAGCACCACATGATTACTCACCCTAGGGGATATAATCTACTTAACAGTGGGGTGATCCTTGCTTGGGGCAGAGCTAAATACGAACTGAAAAACTGATGAACCTAAAAACGGTTCCCAGAACACATAGGCAAGCAGTTCTATGACAACAACGATCCACATTGCTTTGTTTTCAGCATGGCATGGTGGATAGATTGCTGGACTTGTGGTCAGAAACATCTGATACCTTAGATATCTATAAGCTGAGTAACCTTGGGTAAATTGCATTATTTCCTGAAGCCTTAGTTTCTTCATCTGTAGAATGGAGAGAATAGTACCCATAGTGCTTATACCACATGTTGCTGTAAGCCTCAGATAAGATACAATATATAAAGTACTTGATAAGTTTCCAAACGCTACAAATATCAGTTTTTATCATCATCATCACCACCATCTTGGCCCAATCATCTTTTTAGAGAAGTTCAGATAGAAATGGTCCCAACACATGTCACGATTCTGCTGTGATTCCCTCATAATCAGTGTTCTTTGGACTATTGCATAGGTAGATAAATTCGCTAATTTTTGTAGTTGCATAAAAGCAGCTAGGTGGCATAGTGGATAGTGCATCAGGTCAGGAAGACTCATCTTCCTGAGTTTAAATCCGGCTATGTGGTCCTGGGCAAGTCACTTAACCCTACTTGTCTCAATTTCCTCATTTGTAAAATGAGCTGGAGAAGAAAATAGCAAAACACTCCAGTATCTTTGCCAAGAAAAACCCAGATGGGGTCACAAAGAGTTGGACACAATTAAAATGACTGAGTAGCAACTGAATTTTTATAGTCTGCAATATATGTTGCACAGTCACTATCATTTCCTTACATAATCTAATAAATCCAAGTCTCTTAGGGCTAATTCTTTATTCTCTGGAATAATATTCTCTATTTCCATAAGCAAATCCATCCGACTCAGGTATTTGTTTAATGCTTCTTTGGGAATATATCATTGACTGACTTCATGCACATGTGACCCATGACAGATCTT
Source organism: Trichosurus vulpecula (assembly GCF_011100635.1). Lineage (NCBI taxonomy): Eukaryota > Metazoa > Chordata > Mammalia > Diprotodontia > Phalangeridae > Trichosurus > Trichosurus vulpecula. The sequence goes on from NC_050581.1 coordinate 37,217,842, forward strand.
TTGATCACATGCTTAGCCTTTAGTTATTTCAGGGTCTCCATTAGAAAGCAAGCCGCTTTGGTGACATACAACAAATCCAATGATGTGTATCTGCTCTAAATCTTTAACTACTGCTGGGTGAAATGATATCTGCTTATTCCAAAAAGATTTCTGTGGGTTTTACAACTGTTCATCTCTAAATCTGGCTATAATCCTCTTTCTCTTTTTTGGTAAGGAAGTATTGATCTTTCTGTACTTGCTTTAGGGTGATGAGCCCTATATTTCATTAATATTTATGGTCTTTGTTAGAGTATTGTCCACATTTGTTATGGTCTATTTTACAATTCTGAAGGGTACATCACATTTGGTTTTTCCTCATTGTTATTTGCTTTAAATATCTTCCCATGAGCTTTGATTGCAGGATGCCAGTAGGTCTCTCGTTATATTTAGCTACAGATTTCTTCTTAATAACTTTATGCTCAATATGTCTCATCTGGAAGAGATCAAGGTATTTGTAGGAATCACCTTTATCCATCATTTAACAATAATATTATTACTATCATCAACAGCTAAAGTAGGAAAAAGTAGACATAATTTTGTATATTCTTTATTATGTATAGACAGGAAGATTTTAATGGAAACTGACCTTGGAAGTAAATTGACCTTGGACAAAGCTTAGCCTTGTGGAACTGGCTGCACATCAAGGAAAGAGATAAGTCATCTAGGTTGCCAGAGTTAATCACAGGTGTAGAATCAACTCAATTAATGATCTTAAACCTCAGTATGTGGGGAAGTGATGACATTTATACTCCTACCATGATGCTCATGGATGATGCAACCACACTCAGAAGCAGATGAAGAGTCAAGGCTAAAGAACTTTCTATCCCTGGGTATCTAGTAGGGAATAGTAGGGCTAATTCAAACCATCAATTGTACAGAATCTTCTGAGGCTGGTCCCATAATGGTTAAAAGAGAATTTCTTCTTGCCCCCTTTTACTGTTTTGCCTTAAGCATCCCCCTTCTTCAAAGTGACCAACTATTCTAACAATATTTAGAAGAAAAGATTCCAAAACAAATCATCAAAATCTCTTAAGTGAAAAGACCACATCGGGAACTGATATGGCTTCTCCTACTAAGACATGCCATTTCACTAAAACCTAGGGTGCCCTATTTCACAGAACAATTGATATATTGTGTTCTGTTCACACAGCAATTTTTCCTAGAAGATGCTTTATAGATATTGTTAAGGAAGAAATCTTAATTAGGTCTATTTTTATGAGGCAAAGGGATGGAGAAGCTAAATGAATTTATATAATGAATTTTACAAAATCTCATTGTGAAAAAGTAAAAAATCCAGAAGATATTACCAGTCTCCAAACTCCCACACAAGTTATTAATCCTCAATACCAGAAAATTGCTGGCTTTTGGAGTTGGAAAAAATCTTAGAGATCATATAATCCAGCCCACCCATTTTGCAGATAAGAAAACTAAGTTTAGCACAGACAAGTGATATTACTTGCCAAAGTTTACACAAGTGCTAAAGGACAAGACTGGAACTTGAACCTGGGTTTTAGGAGTCCAGAACCCATATTATATCCATGATGCAACACTATTGAATTTGTACAGAATCATCTATTTCCCCAAACCAAACAGTTGCCTCTTGCTTTTTATTCCACTCTGTCTTTCATATAGATTTTGTTTTTTAGCCAGACCTGGGATTTCATCAATGCAGGGAGGTTCTCCTAAGACCTCCCTCTCCAGATGTCAATCCATTAATTCCAGCAGCTTCTTGGCTTGTCCTTCATAATCTATCTTGATTACAATCACTTCTACGCCAGATGGGTGTAAAACTGGGGCAGCTTTCTTTTCCAAAATATTTCTAGCTATTCCTTTGCAAACTACAGAGCTGAGAAAGATAGTTGCCTTCTTCACTTGTGGATTAGAAGCACTCCAAAAAGCCACCTGGGGCACTGATGGGTCAAGGGATTTGTCCAGGGTCACAAAGCCACTATGTGTCCAGAGGCAGGACAGAAAGCCCAGTTTTCTTGACTCTGAGGCTAGCTTTGCATCCATGATATCTGTATACCTTTCCACATACACTATATTTGCTCATCATTTGACCCTCAGATTCACTGAGCTTGTACCTAAGTTTCTAGTGGCTTAATTCAGTTCCAAACATAATCCTGAACCTGGGGCTTTGTGACCCCTTCTCATCACTGAAATACTTTGGGACCATCTTGAAACTCCTACTCTATGAGACATAAGCTATGGGAAGGCTTTAAGGAACTTCAGGCAACCTAATGCCAACATGTGATCCTAGGCACATAGCTAGCAGCTGTCAGACAGCCCTGCTCTAAGGGCTCCAAGCTGTCAAATTCAAAATCACTATTAAAAAAAAAAAACAACTGAACACTTACTTCAGACTCAAGACCATGACATTCCCTATTTTGTTTTCTCACCCAGAGAAGTTCCCTGTTGGCTTCTCTTATCAGGTGACGGGTTTAGTAAATCAGAAGAAAAAAGAGAGAAGAAAAGAGACAACACTGGTTTGCTGACAATAAAGAAAAATGCTGCTGAGAATTCCACAAAATTTTCAGAAATCAAACCTGGAACCCAGCAAGTACCTTCCAAAGGCAGGCATCTATACATACTCATTGGCTTCTCCAGCTGTTAAGTAATAATGGGGCATTTTCCAAAGTCCTTAGTGCTTTTCATAGATGTGTTGATCTTTAGCAACTTTTCTTTTAAATGATAGCAATGCTGATGACTGTCATGCCAAAATGAATCTCTGTCTAACGTAATATAAGCATTTCCCCCCTGCTGCTAACTTTTTCTCCAGCATCAGAGAGAAGGAATCCCTAACCCTGTGTAAAATTCTTCAAGATTTTCATTTAAGCTCCCCTATATGGGAATGACATATATTGTATGATAGAAAGATGGAACTTCTCCCTAGGCCAATGTGCTTCAGAGCCCAAAGGAAGAAGTTTGAAACATTCCCAGACAAATACGTCTGCTTCCATGTCCACCAGGACTCTCATTAAAAATATTTCTCAGTACTGAATGATTACATGTATTAAGAGCAGTTGTCAGTTTCCTTTTGGAATACTTAGAACTGTGAAGGTATCATTCCAAAGATCTCATCAAAGAACAAAACGACTTAAGAGGCATTCCAATGTATAAAAATGTAAGTAATAGCCCCGGGGTTGTTGATGCCCACAAAGTTAGCTCAGGATACTCAAGAATACAATCATCTTTAAGGGAGTTTAGGAAATCTGGGCAATTGATTTGGGCAACAAAAACTAACTTCAGATTCAAAAGCACAAAATTTAACACGGCTTAGGCACAAGGGAAGGAGAAATTAACCCCACCAGGATGTTGATCACTGATCGAGGTTGTAAGTTCATTCCGCAGACACTCACAAGGAAACGAAAAAGCTTTTCAAATTAATTCTATTCTAACTTTGTTTTATCTAAAAGGCCTCTGTTTAGTGAAACACAGTTCTGAGAAAACAGACTACCTAGAGGACCAATGGTTCCATGAGAAAGTCAACATTGATAGCAAAATCTAAAACATAAAAAGATTATAGTCTTTACTCAATAGGTTTCAAGCATTTATAAGTGGGAAGATGGGGGTAAAAGGAAAAGCACAGAATTACAGAATTTGAAGGGAATTCAGATGCCACCTAGTACAATCATACCTGAACTAGAATCTCTATCTTTATATTTAACATGGCAGTAAGAATCTTTCTTTCCATGTTTTTCCAACTAGGAAAAGAAGGGATTTTTTCCAATGACATCTTTAGGCTTCCTCTAACTCCACATGGCAGGGGGCAATGATAGGTGGCAGGCAGAGTATGACAGCTCCCAGAACTCTGAAGATCACTACACCACCAGCATATACCCAGGATCTAAGGGAAAAGACTTACCTTCACCATCTCCTCTCCCACCCATCCCATTCAATGACTCTGGAAGAGAGAGTGAGGCTGATGACTTTGCACAACTCTACCTACCTAAATTCAATTCACAGGCAAGTCAAGACATCACCCCATGATGTCATTGGTCCTCTTCCAAAACAAAGTATGAGCAACATTTGATTTGTAGTCACAAGGGCTTTTGTTTTTCTGCAGCAAAACATTATCATTTATTTGCAAAAGCATTCTATCCTTTTATTCTGTCAGTTACTATATTCTCTATCAACGCCTATCAGTCAGAATGCTTTCATTAGCAAGAAAGACTGCCAACATATATCACAAACACTCCACACATGTACATCAAACATGTGGCCTATTAAATCAGTTTTAGAAAATATTTGAAAATGGATTTTCAAGACAGAAAAGATATGTGTTTCCTTACAGTTAATTTGATAAATTTCCTAACTTTGGAAGGGCGTTATCTTTCCCTTATGAGACGGAAAGTATACATCTCACCTAAAAGAAAGAAATGAAACGAAATGACAGCGTGTTCACTTTGACTTGATTTTAAAGACTAATCTAAAACATGCATGCAATGTTTCTTTCTTGCAGTATCTACTGTTCTCAGTCCAGTCAGAAGACATTCTAAGAGTCACTTCCCTCTCTCCCTCTCCTCTGAAAGTACCTTGATATTTAAGAATGGATTCAACCATAACAGACTGAATGCAAACTTAGAAGAGCCAACTGAGAGAGATTAAAATATATGGACCATAGGGCTTAAATGCTTTCATAAAAAATATTGCATCCTTGCATTCTATTTCCCATCTCAGATGTAAAAAAATACCCTAGTAAAAAGCAGAGTCAGGACTAGAACCCAAGTCATCTGGCTCTAAATCCAGGGTCCTTTCCGCTATACTAAACTGCTTTTGAGAGCAGGTATTTATTCATTTTTTAAATTTTATTTTTTTATTCTGAATTTAAGAAATAAAATAAGCATTTCCATAACACAGTAAAATAGGGGAGAAAAGATGATTGTATGTGAAACTGCAAATCTATTAGGTACAATTTGCTGTTGAGCAGAACCAAGAGAACATTATATAAAGTAACAGCTACATTTTTTCAAGAACAACTTTGAGTGACTAAGTCATTTTGACTATAATTCATGGTTTTTAATCACAGAGTCAGATTCCAAGCTCCAGGACTAGCACTGGGGTGGGAGAACAGGAGAGGTCCTGAGGCTGACAAAAGTTCTAGCATCAGGGACTCCAGCAAGAGGCATAAAACAGAATATGGGGAGATGGAGGGGGTACAGGGAAGGGGAGAGATGCTCCCAAAGAACTGGCAGTTAGTCATATATATATATGGGTCAGATGTTCATAAGTCAGTGATCTATAAACAACACCATCAACAATCCTCCGTGTCCTACAATTTAATCCTCATCAAATATGCTGCAAGTCAAGCAAGTCCTTTGGGACTGAATCCAACTCCATATTAATCTAGGTTTCTTGACTCCTGACTTGCAACAGCTTAAGGCTTCTCACAACCACAGCTGGCCCAGTCCCCAGGCCTGATGAAATATGGGAGGACTATGGAGTGAGAGAACATGGATTGATCCTTCTGATGGCATCTCACTCCTCTTCCCCCCTACCCAGGCATTTTAAAAAAGACTGAAGCTTTCAGAGCTAGATTTACATTCGTAAGGGGATTGTTATAATTCCAGGGGCCTTGGGAAAGACCACCAAACCAGCCACAGAGAGGGAGAGAAAGAAAGACAGAGAGACAGAGAGAGACAGACAGACAGAGACAGAGAGAGACAAAGACAGGGACAGAGACAGAGAGACAGGGAGAGAGAGACAGGGAGAGAGAGAGAGAGTGAGAAAGAGAGAGACAGGGACAGAGAGAGACAGAGACAGATAGAGAGAGAAAGAGAGAGAGAGAGAGAGAGACAGAGAGAGACAGAGAGAGAGAGAGAGAGAGAGAGGAGGGAGGGAAAGAGAACCACTTCTATATCTGGATTGTTGACACCTTAGGAAGCAAAGTCTGTCATTCAATGAGAAGAGAACCAGACTTCTCTACCATTCCAGTCTTCTTATATATTACTCCTCGCCATGTTCTCTACACTATGAACATACTGCTCTACTTGCCACTTCTCACACACAATGCTCCATCTCCTGACTCTCTGCCTTTGCATGGGCTGTCCTCCATACCTGGAATGCCCTCCCTCTGCCTCTTAGCATCCCAGGTTTCCTTCAAGACTGACCTCAGGTGCCATCTTCTGCAAGATGTAGTGCCTGGTCCCTCTAACTACTGCTGTCTTCTTCTCTAGGGTATCTACTTTGTGTCTTGTCATGGTTGTTGTTGTTGTTGTGTCATTTCAATCTAACTAGAAGTATCACGACAGGTTTCTCAAATGAGATGGCTTATGAAATAAACTCCTTTCCTCCAGCACTTAAAAATTACCAAGAACCTCAAGTATTTTAGATAGCCTATGACAATATGGAAAACATTATGGAATCATAAGATCATAAAATTATTTTGAAGAATGTTTTTATTTTTTCTCAATTGCATGTAAAAACAGTTTTTTTAACATTCTTTTTTTATAGTTTTTGAGTTTCAAATTCCCTCTCTCCTCCCTTGCCTTCCTCTTGAGGGGCAACCACTTTGATATAGATTATACATGTACAGTCACATGAAATATGTTTCCATATTAGCCATGTTGCCAAAAAGAACACAGACCAAAAGAAAACAAAGAAAAATCAAGTTTTTAAAAGTATACTTTGATCCGCATTCAGACTCTTTCTCTGTTCTTTCTCTGGAGGTAGATAGAATTTTTTATCACAAGTCCTTCAGAATTGTCTTGTATTGTTGTTATTGGTCCTTTGTTTTCAAAGAGGACCAAAAACATCGTAGGTTGATGTCTTGACTCTCTTGTGAATTAGATCTAAGTGAGGCAGAGTTACACAAAGCCATCACCCTCATTCTCTCTCTTCCAGAATCATTGGAAGTCCAAAGACAAAACAAAAGTCTAGATGACTGGTAATGGCCAAGGATATGGTGGATGGCCTTGGCATCTTCAATGTCTGACCAACAGCACCTGCTTCAGCTTGCCTGTATGTCCAGTGGAATAAATTGTGCTCATCCACCTAGTCCACAGGGGATATGTCCACATGCTTGGGGTAGATATTCCTTTAGCCAAATGGTTTGAGGCTCATTGGTTCCCTTCAACCTGGTTTCCATCTGCCAGGGCAGTGCAGCTTCTGTGCATGCTACACTTCTTGGAGCCACAGGTGAGAGCTGGCTGACAGGTGGACACCCAAGGTGGATGAGCAGCCCTGAAAAGGGCTCACATCAGAAGGGCTAGTCTTCCCTGAACACATTGTACTGCACAGTAGGTCATCATATGATATTGCTATTATCAGGAGATCACTGTATGCAGTAACAGCAATATTGTAAGATCATAGGTTTGGAGCTAGAAGATATTTAACAACCCCCTCATTTTACAGATTCGGAAACTGAGGTACACAAAGATTAAGAGATTTTCCCAGGGTCACACAGAGACTACGTTTCTGGGGCAGTATTTGAACTCAATTCCCCCTGACTCTAGGCTCATTATCAGCCACAGAATCACAGAGCTGGAAAAAATCATGTAGTAGTCCAACCCCCTCATTTTACTTATGGCAATACTGAGACCTAGAAAAGAATAATGATTTCCCAAGGTCACATAACTTGCCAGAAAAAGAATTTGAAGTCAAATCTCTTTCTTCCAAGTAGAGTACTCTTTGCCACTCCAGGACATCTAATTGAAACAACTACTGGGTATACCAAAGCGGAGTGTTAACAGCATTGCTAGGAGCCAATAGGAGGTTATGAAAATGGACCTTATTATAAAAAGTTATAGGAGTTCCAGGGGAACAAGTAATCGGTGTTTGGAGAAATGGGGTACAGATGGCAATTTTGACTATTAAAAAGATTCAATTCAAAAAGCATTTTTAAATCAATTGATATCTTTTTGTTAATACTGTCTACATTTCCCAGTGCTTTCCTTCCCCATCCTCCTCCAAGAGGGGGATCATTGACAAATAATAAAATAGGGATGAGGGAAAAAATTCAGAGAATATGACATTATGTGCAGTATTCTACACCTGTAGTCTACCACCTCTGTAAAGAAATAGTGTGAGGCGTCTTCTCTTATTCCTTCTCTGGGCTCAAGCTCGGTCATTATGATTTCACAGCATTCTTTTTTTTTTAACTTGCTAAGCCCCTACTATGGATTAAGTGCAAAGAACTAAGGAAAATAATAGAGTTCCTACCATTAAAGAGATTGTGACATGAACAAATATAAGGGATCTAGACAAAGGGCCTCAGGAAAACTTGAAGAGGGAGAGGACATTGTAAGCTGGAAGGAAGGAGGAAAGTTTCTTGGAAGAGGTACTTGAGATGAGCCCTGAAGGAAGAGGATTCCAAAAGACAGAGCCAAGAAGGGAATGTGCTCAGTGTGAATAAACAAAGGTACAATGGAACAAGACAAAAATTTGGGGACAACTACCAGTTAAGTCTATGAAGTAGAATAATATAAAATAAGGTTCAAAAAGTAGCTTAGGTTAGAGTCAGTTAATGGAGAATATTAAAGGCAAGGCAAAGGTGTTTGAGTTTTCTTTTACAGGTGATAGGGAGCCACCAAAGGTTTCTGAGCAGAGGAGTGACATGGGCATATCTGTGTCTCAAGAATTTTATTTTGACAATTTGTAAAGGAGGAATTGTAGAAAGAAGAGAATGGAAGGAGAGGAAATTATCACAATAGTTCAGGAGAGAGGTGATAAGTAACTAAACTAAGATGGTAATAGTGCAAGTGGAGAGTGGGTGAAAAAATTAGGGAGATATTGTCAGGTCACATCAACAGTACTTGGCACATAATTGGATGTGGAAGCAAATTATCAATAAAAAGAGGGAAGCAGAAAAGGAAAAGCAAGTTTAGCTGGGAAGATGTTTTGGATTTATTAAGATTTAGGTGTTGCAACATGAATAACATGGAAATATGTTTTGCATGATTGTGCATGTATAACCTACATCAAATCTCTTGCCTTCTCAGTGAGCGGAGAGGACAGATGGGAGGGGAGGGAGAGAATTAGAAACTCAATTTTTTAAAAAAAATAAACATTAAAAATTGTTTTTACATGTAATTGGGGTAAAATTAAATATTAAATAAGTAATTTTTTAAAAGATTTAGGTGTTGGTAGGAGATTGAGGTGTATATGTCCAGCCATCAATTGGAGATGTGGGCCTGGGGAGAAGTTGGGACTGGATACATAGATTTGCAGATCATCTACATAGAGATGATTATTAAACCCGTGGGAATAGATAGCATCGCAAAAGATAGAAAGGACCCATATATGTCCAAATATTTGCAGTAATAGATTTCGTTGTTCAGAAAAAATAGAAACAAAGTGGGTGCCCATCAACAAGGGAATATGGCACAGGAATTCTATGCTGTGAAGAACAAACAATATAAGAAATTTAGAGAAATGTAGGAAAATTTACATGAACTGCTGAAGAATAAAGTAAGCCAAACTAGGAAAATAATATATCTAATACTATTTGCAATAATATAAAGGAAAAGATCAATAAAACAAAGTGAGTTTTTGTCTAATTATAATGACCATCCCGGACCTCAGAAGATAAGTGAGAGGTGAGGTCCTTTCACTGGAGACGCAGAGATTGTAGGTATGGAATATTGCACATGCCTTCCCCATGCACATTATCATACCACTCGGTTATGTTCATTTATTTAGCTTCATGGGTATTCTGTTTCAAGGGAAAGCTGAGTAAAGATGAGGCAGAAAAGGGCGGTGGATCACAGCAAGGGAAGATGGAATGTGTATGTCTCGAAATGAGAGTGATAGGATAATAATATTCAACAATAATAACAGTGATAGCTCATGTTTATATAGCATTTAAGGTTCGCAGAGTGCTTTCACATTTTATCTCATTTGGTCCCCATAGCAACCCTGTAATGTAGGTGCTACTATTATCCCATTTTACAGATGAGGAAACTGAGGCTGAGAGAGGTTAAGTGACTTGTCCAACATCACGCAGCTGGTAAGGGTATGAGGCAGGATTTGAACTCAGGTCTTCCTGACTCCAAATTCAACATTCTCTCCACTGTGCCACCATATACAAGGAAAACAAAAGGCATCAATTAAACCAATTTAAAAAAAATTTAATGTGCATACTCACCTAGTGCCATCCACCAGCTTTTCTCAAACGCACTCAAACACAGAGAAAGTTTTAATGTGATTTTCCCCCTTCTTTTTTGTAAATAATGTACATACTGTTAGTTTTATTCAAAAAATGATTCTTTGACGAGCTGGCAAAAAGGGGGGGATAGAAATTCTTGGGACTTTCTTCTATCCTTCATTCACACATATTTGTTTAACAGCCTAGCAGTCAGTCAGTCAATAATCATTTATAAAGAATCTACTATGTGCCAGGCACTCAGCTAAGTGCCAGAGATACAAATAAGAAAAAGAAAGAGCCCTCAAGGAGTTTACAGGAAGACAAGAAAAAAGCTGAAGAAGGCATAAGGGGAGTCATCAGAGGGTACCCAGAAGGGTGAGGGGGTGCATGATGTTGACAATAGATGAGAAATGAAGTTAACTGGAAAAAAGTCTGAGCCCTCTATAAAGGGAAGCCTCATTGCTCTGCCCTCCAGCCCTCCAATCAGAGGGTAGAGGGAACTGAGTGTGCTGATGAGGTACTGAGCCTCAAAACAGAATTAGTCTCCTGGAAGAGGCTTGATGTTCCAAGCAGAGCAAATGATGATAAATGAATGGGTCCCTAGCAGAAGAGTCCCTAGGCCCCTGGAGAGCCACTTGAGAGCATAAATAAAGGCAGGTACTTCAGTGATAAGGTAAAGTAGCAAGGGCCCAGGGAAAGGGAGTGATACTATAGGAGAAAGATTCACCAAACTGCAAGGAAGGGGGTTTCCAATCAATCAATAAACATTTATTGGTGTAGTGGATAGTGGGCCCTGCCTGGAATCAGGGAGAACTGACTTCAAATCCAACCTCAGACACTTATTAGCTGTATGATCCTGGGCAAGTCACATAACCCTGCTTACCTCAGTTTCCTCATTTGTCAAATGAGCCAGAGAAGGAGATGGCAAACCACTCCATAATCTTTGCCAAGAAAACCCCAAATGGGGTCACAGAAAGTCAGACAACTAAAAACAGCTAAACAACAACAAAGCCCCAACTGTGTGCCAGGCACTGGGCAAAGTGCACTTCTGCTGAGGACCAGCCCCCCAAATTGCACTCTTACCTTGAAAAATTGACCTAGTGGTGTCTTTGATGTTTTTACAGTACTCGCAACCCAGTGAGTGAGTCAGGGACCCAGAACTGTAGGAGTCACAGCTTGGAAGTACAGAAGGCAGCCCATGTTTGTGCATTTGGCTGGGCTGCCCAGCACTTCAAAACCATTTTCATTTTGGTTGACAGCAGTCTTACTAAGAAATATTGCTCCAGGAGGCAGAACTCAACCCAAGAACTGGAACTGTGATTGAAGGACAATCTGGGAACAGTCCATCTTCCTGCAAATGAAAGTGTTCTGCTTTGCATCATTTATCCCTCTCAGCTTTCTTTATCCAACTGTCCCTTCTTATCTACATAAGCCTCTGTCAGGTACAGCCCCTGAAGGCTCTTTCTCAGCTCTTACTTTCCCTGACTCATAGAATATAAGTGTAGAAGGGTCTTTAGAGGTCATCTACTCTTGTTGCTATAATCCAGTTGTCTTCATCACATCTAACTCTTCGTGACCCCATTTGGGGTTGTCTTGGCAAAGATACTGGAGTGGTTTGTCCTTTCCTTCTCCAGCTCATTTTACAGAAGAGAAAACTGAAGCAGAGTTAAGTGACTTGCCCAGGGTCACACAGCTAGTAAGTATCTGAAGGCAGATTCGAACTCAGGTCTTTCTGACTCCAAGCCCTGCACTCTATCCACTGTGCCATCTCACCTTAGGAAACTGTAATATCAATTAAGTTGGGACTTTTTTACTGTTTTAGAATGATAAATTAATTAAGTGTCTTTGATTGAGCCTTACTAGGTGCAAAGCCCCATGCCCAAATCCCTATCTACCAGGTGCCAAACCTATGTGGGCATGAACCCCTCAGAGTCCCAAGGGGAGCTGCTAAGACCTGAGCCAATAGTAGGAGCCTAAGTTCTGGTCGCTCAGATGACGTTTGATGACGACTAAAGAGTAAATAAAAAGAGAGAACAGAGCTATTTGCTTGGGGCTCTGAGTCACAGGAGGAATGGCGCATGAGTCTGGGCCAGCCGTTGTTATGAGCTCCCCAGCTCCTGAACTCTGATGTTGATGGGTTTTTTGGTAACTATGAATTATATTTGGTCTGTTTATAATGTATGTTTGTAATTTATTTGTATTTGCTCTGAAGTTCAGGGTGCTGGCTTTTTCCCCTGAACTAAGTGAATGGTATTTGTATGTTGGATTGAAATAAGATCGTTAACCCTTTAACGTTGCTTTCCTTAGTAAAGCAGATCAAAAGAACCTGTGCTGGCAGTGTTCTTGTTATTGGGCTTCTTTTGGTCTTTCACCCCCACAGCAGCTGCTAGCCGAATTGTTGAAACAGAAATTCACTTCCCTTCTCTGGAATTCAGCTCTATTTCTATAAAAGGAAGGGGACCAGATAAGGTCTAGGGAAAAGTACATAGCACCTATTATGTGCCAGGCACTGTGCTAAGCTAAACACTTTACAAATATTACATCATTTGATCCTCACAACAACTCTGCTGGGTAAGTGCGATTATTATCCCCATTTTACAGTCGACAAAATGATGGCAAACAGAGATTAAGGGATCTGCCCAGGGTCATACAGACAGTAAGTGTCTGAGACTGGATTTGAGCTCAGGTCTTCCTGACTCCAGGCTCACAGCACCATCCACTGTGCCATCTAGCCACTTAGATGATCAGATGACTATCCAGGTGATTTCGGACTCTGACCTCCAATGACATTTGGCATGGGAACCCTGAAAACAGAATCTTCACATTTAAAGAGGATATAAACTCCACGAAGGCAGTGACTGACTCATTTTTGTCTCCGTTTCCCTGGAGCTGAGTACAATACATCGCATTGCATTTAATAAATGCTTGTTGACTTGAATCCAACCATTTCTTGGAGTATTGTCTTACGTCTTCTTTGCCCAAGGAAATTTAGTTTTGGCCTGAGTAGAAAATTGTCATTAATTCCTTTATAGATAAAGAGCGGTCTCATCATCGCTGCGTGATGCTGTGGAAAGTGATCTTGATTTGGAGTCAAAACCTCACTCTGCCGCTTCTCATCAGTCTGATGTTGAGTAGATCGTAGGTGAATACCACTCGGTATCCCCATTTTCTCATCTGGAAGATGAGGAAGTTGGGTTAGATGCTCTCTGGGATGCCCTCAAGCTCTAAATCTGCAACGTCTGCCCGAAACAACATGGGAAAAATCCTACAAATTCTTACCATGTGCTGAGGAGACCCAAACTGTATCAAGCTTTGGGTAAAGAAAATCACATTTTACTTAAGTTTTGTACATTAAAAGCCTCCAGTACTATGGACAAAATTTTCAAAACTCCCTTAAAACAGTAGTTACTATGTGAAATTGTCCTTACTGCCAATTTATTGATTTTAAACTCCTTGGGACTGGGATTGTTTTGGCAGCTAGGTGGTACAGTGAATAGAGTGCCAGGCCTGGAGTCAGGAAGGCTCATCTTCCTTAGTTCAAATCTGGCCTCAGACACTTACTAGCTCTGTGACCCTAAGCAAGTCACTTAACCCTGTTTGCCTCAGTTTCCTCATCTGTAAAATAAACTGGAGAAGAAAATAACAAACCACTCCAGTATTTTTGCCAAGAAAACCTCAGATGATGTCACGAAGAGCCATCACTATAACAACTGAACAGAGATTGTTTCATTTATTTTTGTATCCCCAAGACCTACCATAATTCCTAGACCATAGTAGGCATTGAATAAATGCTTGATTCATTATAAGAGTTTTCTTGGGGAGAGAGGTGGGAAGGAAAAAGAATAAAGGCTTTATAATTGAAAAACATTTAATACTAAAAAAACCCCAACTTGATAGATGGTTAGATTTACATGCTGCCCAAGTGCTTTGGGGTTGATTTCCCAATTTGATGGGGAACACAACAGCTCTGTAAGGACATGTGACACCTGAAGTGTGATAGGATAATAGGATCATAGATTAAGAGCTGGAAGGAACTTAGAGGGCATCAAGTCTAGCTTTGTTTTGCAGATAAGGAAACTAAGGAACAGAGATGTTGCATGATTTGTCCAAGGGCACACAGAGAGAAAGTAGCTGAAGCTGGAGTTAAACCCAAGTCTCCTTACAACAAGTCATATGCCCTATCCACTACGTGCTATCTCTCAATGTAAGAGGTATAGCTCAGAAGTTTCCCCTGCTGTCATTCCTTTAAAAACTCACCCAGGCAAGGTGTGACATGAACTTTTAATTAAACATAAAGATAACGTCATAGTAAAGCAGTTAGCTCGGTCCTCTGTGGTCTCCCTCCTGCATGCTGAACCCTAACCTTCTTACACTACTGAGTCGCACAGACAGAGTTTGCAAGCCACCCCAGCACCAAGTGAAATGGAAGCAAGGGCTGCTTGGGGTCATCCTCCCCCTGCACAGCACTGCATTCCCTTAAAAGGCTTCAAATGTACACACAAGCCTGACATGAGGGCAGAACTAAACAACGGCTCAGCCTCTCCCCCATATATGGTCAAGTATTAAAGTGGTACCATCCTCTTCTGGTTTATGAAGCAAAAAAAAGGAGAGGAATGTGGAGCTCCAGCACGCAGAGCAGAGGACCCAAGGACGTTTCTCCGGCCAGAAGACAGAAAGCTCATCTTGTTGGCAAAGAACTTATAAGACCAAAGAGAACTGACTGTTTGCACAGAGTTTTGATTCTTGTTGTTTTCTTTATAATAAATTATGTTGCCCTTTACCAAATATCACAGCAGTTTCATAAAGCCAATTCATTTTCACTGTTTTACTGTACAAGGCAACTCGTTATGATAGTATCCAAACTGAGGCTTGGGGGGGAAGGGAAGCATAAATAAGAAACCAAAGCCTTAGTCCTTTCTTATATACTCTAACCTGATCTCTGACTCTTTCCCTCCCTCCAAACATGTAAGGATATGTACACCCACACCCACACAGGCAAACACATACATACATATGCATACTCTACCCACACATTCACATAGGCAAATACATATACACATGCAACCAAACACATACATATGCATGCACACGTATTATGTGTCATTAATTCTCAAGAATGGAAGGAATGGTGATAGAATAGAGATAGCTACAAAGAATTCTGTTATCTATAACAAGGCTTATCCATGCCTTCTGATGATCCAAAGTAAGTTTTCTCATCCAATATCTGTCCAAGCCTGGAACCAATAAAGCCAAGAAAACTCTGGATGGACCCTAGGTTTTGTGAGACATAGTTCATTTATGTCTTGATGGCAGGTTTTACTATTTATTATTATTTCTCTAACAGACACAAATAAGCCTCTTGGACCAGACTAAGTATAAATTATGCCACTATTTTCCACTCTTGCAATGATTCACTTTCTTTAGGTTGGGTTCTTTACTTATTATGGAGTGCAGGCAGCACCATGTTATCATTTAGAGTAGTATTTTCTGCCTCTGAGGGCCAAGTAATCTCAGATGTACACAACAGTTTTCACAGAATCTCAGAATTGGGAGGGACCCTGGAAA
This sequence comes from Trichosurus vulpecula, assembly GCF_011100635.1. Taxonomy (NCBI): domain Eukaryota; kingdom Metazoa; phylum Chordata; class Mammalia; order Diprotodontia; family Phalangeridae; genus Trichosurus; species Trichosurus vulpecula. The sequence goes on from NC_050581.1 coordinate 37,233,530, forward strand.
ATGCCATTGTCTGACCCAAACCTGACCAAGAATGCCCATGACATCATCCATGAGTAGTCATTGAACATTTGCTTGAAGACTGCTAGTGAGGCAGAATCTACTACCTCTCCAGGCAATCCTCTGCATAGCCCATTTTAATGGAGTGGTGAGCAAATAAGCACAGCAGAAATCCCATGGTCTGAGCCCTTTCAATACACACAAAGCATATACACAAAGCACTTCTACGAACACCACACTGGGAATACTTATAAAATATTGAGATGTTTCTAGAGAAACAGCTCTCTGAAGGCAAATAAGCATCAAAACTCATTAGCAGCATTTTCTTTTTAAAATGTCAAACTTGGGTACGTGAATTCAAAGTAAAATTAAGCCTGGAGCCTCAAATTCTTAGAGCCAAACACTGATGATGTGAAATCTCACTTGAGTAAATTTCCTTTTTGGACTCACCTGAAAAGGCTCTGTTGAAAAACATCATTGGACTGGAACAATAATTAATATACTCAAGGTATCCATGTATCCCTGAGCCTTAGATTTAAATACTCTGTTCCAGGCTGCCACATATTTCCAGAATGCCTTTCTACCAGGCAATCTCTAGGTTTCTTAAAGGAACTTAGTAAAGGGGATAGGAATAATAAAGGAGAGAGGGAAGGGGAGACTACTCAAGCATTCACTAGCTAGAATAAAATACCCCAAAGCCTCCATTGAAGCCCCACTTCATTCCAATGACTGGAAGTACAATGAAGCCTCCAGTCCTCCCATTCTATCTATCTACAAGGCAACACAGTATTGAAGAAAGACAACGACAGAAGACTTATTCTTCTTGCCCAGCTCTGCTACTAATTAGCTAGGCAACTTTAGACATATCTCTTAAACTTTCTAAGCCTCAGTTTCCTCAACAATAAATCAAGATAATGTTACTTGAACCACCTCCCTCAGAGTTCTTGTAGGGAGTTTTACAAATGTGAAAACTGGGCCTCAGTGGACATCTAACCCATACCTGAAAGGAATTCCCACTGTTACATGCCCAACAAATGGTCATCTAGCCTCAGCTTAAATACTTCCAACAAAGGGGAACCCATTACCTCTCTAGCAAGCTCGTTTCACTTTTAGATAGCTGTAATTGTTAGGAAACTTTCACAAAATCTGCCTCTCTGCAACTTCAACCCAGTGCTCCTACTTCTTCCTTCAGGAGCCAAACAGAAAAAGTCTATTCCATTTTCCACATGATAACTCTTCAAATACTTGAATACTGGTGTCATACCCCATTTGAATCTTCTTTTCTTTGGGGTAAATATCCTCAGATCCTTCAACCAATCTTCGTATGACATGAACTCAGCATTCTTCACCATTCTGGCTGCCCTTCTTTAGATACTCTGCAGCTTATCATATCCTTCTTAAACTTTGGCATTCATCACTGAATATAGTACTTCAGATATGACCAGAGTACAGAGCTATTATTTGTTCCTGGAAGCTCTGCCTCTCTTAAATTCTTGGATTTTAAAAATCAACTTCACAAGTTGACTTTTAAAACCCAAGTAAAATAAATGCAAAGTCTTATACCTGTGTTCAAAAAATAACCTCGTGAAGCTGATTTTTTAAACCCAAATTTAAGACCTTGAATTTATTCCTACTGAATGTCATCTTATTAGATTCAGCCCAATATTCTAACGTGTGATGGCTTCTTGGAACTTCAGCTAGTTCTGTGTTAATATGCAAATTTGTTGAGTATGCCATCTCTGCCTTTTTTCTAAGTTATTAATTTAAAATTTTAAATGACACAGAGCCCAACATAGATACCCAAGGCACTCCAGTAGAGACCTCTTGCTAAGCTTACATTGGACTCACCTGAAAAGGCTCTGTTGAAAAACATCATTGGACTGGAACAATAATTAATATACTCAAGGTATCCATGTACCCCTGAGCCTTATAATTAAATACTCTGTTCCAGGCTGCCACATATTTCCAGAATGCTTGTCTACCAGGCAGTCTCTAGGTTTCTTAAAGGAGCTGAATAAAGGGGATAGGAATCACAAAACAGAGAGGTGAGCTGAGCCTGTCCAATCAAACAATTTGGAATCTGTCAAACAGTATATTAATCTAGCCCAAATCTCTCCATCTTTTATACAAAAACAGTATACTTCCAAATTCTTTGCTAAAATCTTGGTAAACTATGTCTACAAAATGCATACAATCAACCAGTTTAGTAAACCACTCAAAAAGAAAATAAGGCCATTCTGACATAATTTGTCCTTAAGGAAGCTCTGCTAGCTGTTTGTAATCACAGCTTCTCTTTTTAAATGTTCACTGACCATCTCTTTAATGATTCATTCAAGAATTTTTCCAGGACTCAAAGTTGAGCGTACTGGCTCTTTCTTTGAAAAAAATCATGATGATATATTTCCTGGGAAAATTTGAGGACAAATCATATAAATATGAGATGATTATTATTAGCATCTGTCAGCTAAGGAAGGGGTAAACATGGATTTAGGAAGCTGAACGTGAACATAGAACCCACTTTAGCTTCTGGCATCAGGATGGCATGGATGAGGCATTGGAAAAAGTATGATTGGGCCAAGGAGACATGACTATAGGATGAGTCAATGGGTCCATGGTCATAGGCTAAGTTTATAAGAGAGGAAAATGATTTTTAAAGGTGTGCAAAGTTTAGTTTTGTGCCCTCAATTTCCACTAAAAATATGTTCAAATGCCTCCAGTTTCAAGAATAAATACTATGTGCCATTAAGGTGTGTAATAAATGATTTATAAGGTTCCTTCTAGTTCTAAATCCAACTATAGCAGGTGTATGGCAAGTCTACGCCACCCTGCTCCCAAAGCACACTTTTCACACAATCATAGAGTACTAGATCTTAATTGGCCTCTCTGACTCAAGTCTCTCACCTCTCTAATTCATCTACCCCACAGTTGCCAACATGAGTTTCCTTTAATGCAGGTCTATGTCATGCCCTTCATATTACTGAATAAACTTCAATTGCTCCTTCTTACCTCTAGGATAAACTCCTAGCCCTTTACATTCTAGTCTTGACCTTCCTTATTATGACCCTTCTAGTACTCTAGGATCAAGCCAAACCAGTTTTCTTGATATTCCTCACTATGACCCTCTATCTCCCACCTCTATGCCTTTGCTCTGACTGTTCATCATATCTAAAATACATTCCCTCCTTGCTGCCACCTCTCAGACCCCCTTCTTTCCTTCAAGGCTCAGTTCAAGCAGTACTTGCACGCTCATTAACTTTTCTGACCCCACAGCTGGTAGCATCCTCCTTCCCCAAAATACCGTGTATTTATTTTTCACGTTTCCCAATTACATGTTAAAACAATTTTTAACATTTGGCTTTTTTAAATTTTGAGTTCCAAACTCTATCCCTTCTTCCCTCCCCCCTCCATGAGACAGTAAGCAATCAGATATAGCTTAGACATGTGCCATCATATAAAACATTTCCATGTTAGTCACTTTGTACAAGAAGACTCAAATAAAAGAAAAGAATGAAAGAAAGAAAGTGAAAAATAGCATGCTTCAGTCTGTATCCAAACAATATCGGTTTGTTCTCTGGAGGTGGACAGTATGCTTCATCATTAGTCCTTTGGGTCTGCCTTCGATCAATGTATTGTTGATAATAGCTAAGGCATCCACAGTTTTTCATTGAACGAAATTGCTGTTACTGTGTACAATGTTCCGGTTCTGTTCACTTCATGTTGCATCAATTCACGTAAATCTTTCCAGGTTTTTCTGAAGTCATCCTGCTTGTCATTTCATATAACACAATAATATTCCATCACAAGCATATACCACAGCTTGCCTACCCATTCACCAATTGATGGGCATCCCTTTGAATTCCAATTCTTAGCCACCACAAAAAGAGCTGCTATAAATATTTTTGTACAGATAGATCCTTTCCCCTTTTTTTGATATCTCTGGAATGTAGACCTAGCAGTGGTATTCCTGGATCAAAGGGTATGCACAGTTTTATAGCCCTTTTGGCATAATTCAAATTGCTCTCCAGAATGACTGGATCACTTCACTTCATGGCTCTGCCAACAATAGTGTATGAGTAGGACAGGGACATTTTGCTTTTGTCTTTGTATCCCCAGGGCCTAACACAAAGACTAACGCATAGTAGGAGCTTAACGAAAGTGAGTCAATTGATTGCCTGGCTGACTGATTAGAAAAGAACTTGGAGAACAATTAATCCAACTTTCTCTTTTTAAGACTAGGAGACTAAAGAGTAGGGAGATTGTGATTTCCTTTCCATTTCTGTCCCTAATTCTGTTCTTTTAAACCTTCTTTGGGAGATTCTTATCTTCAATTTCTTTTCTCATCATCTACGAGCAAGCTAAGGATTTCCTCATTCTTAAAAAATTATTACTTTACACTATTTCTCCTCAAAATATTTGTCCTCCTTTTCATTTCTAGGCTTACAGAGTCATCTAATCTGTCTGCTTCTACTTCTTCACCAGCCAGTCATTTTTTAAACCCTTGCAGTCTGGTTTCTATTGGCCTATTACTCTGCTGAACGATTCCCTCCCTACCTATGCCAAATCCTTAACTATACCTTTGTTGATCTGGGTTAATTTCATTTTTTTCATCTTGATATTTTCTGCTGTATAAACTTGGGCTTCCTCCTCAAGAGTCTCATAAAGACCTTGTGGCTACCCTGCCAGACATCTGCAAAACTCACGCAATTAAATGCAGTAAGTACAATTCTTACAGTCTGACTTTTCCTTACCTACAACCCTTTACCTCTGAATGAACAGACCAACATAAAGGACTTCCCTAGCTCTTTCTTTGATTTATTTTTTCCAAGTTTAGTTGCAAGCCAATTCCTGACATAACCCCCAATTTCTTAAGACCAATATCTCTTTGGTGATGCTATTATGTCTGAGAATCCCGAAACACCAAGAACAAAACTGTGAACACCATGCAAATGGTAATGGACAAACACACGCTGGAAACTGCGGAGTTACCAAGGATGACTCACATATCAGAAGGGGCAGAAAAGATATGAGCAGGTAATTTATGACTGGAATGAGAGGGGTGTCAGTCGTGTAGCACAAGTAAGGCTTAGCAGATAGTAGACAACGGGCTTCACTGAGATTCACAAAATGGTGTAACACCTTAAGGAAGGCCTTTAGCATATTAGGTAGATTTTCTTTGTAGGATGTATGAGAGGACCTAGAAAAGGATTACAAAGGATGGGTCAAAATTTTCACACTGGAAGGAGTGCCCATTCTGATTACATCCCAGATCACATAGATCCAGGTATCAAAGTAACAATATATTAAATGTTTCCTTTTTAAGTAAAATCTACTATAACATTACTGTGATATTTGATATTTAGTGAGAATCATGGCCCAGGAAGAAATCTCTCCTTTGTTTGCTGCTCTTAAATGATTTGGTCAGAGCTCATTTGATCTTTCATAAAGCTCCTGAATTAAGCAGAATAAACAAACCTCTGTTAATCTAGAACAAGTTCAGTTGACTTCCTCTCTCTATTTTCAGAGTCAATTTCCAAAAGAAAAGTTTTCAAATCTGAAATGCCTCACTAGGAATTTGAGTTCAAACTCTAATGCATTTTATCTTAGGAAGCTAGGTAGCCAGAGATGCCCAAGGAGGTATCTGAGCTGCAGTGGACAGGCACAAGCTTCCCAGCCTGACATTCCAGTCTTTATAGTGGGCCATTATTCAATTTATTCTTAGCTCAAAGCAGAGTCAACCTAACATTTGCCTTCCCAACAGCATTCTTTAAAAGAATGCTGACAATAATGCTGGCTTTCCATAGACCTAAACAATTTTTGGAAGGCTTCAATCACGGGAGAAAGTGAGGCTGGTGACTTTGCACAGCCCTCCCTCGCTTAAATCCAATTCACTTGCATGTCATGGCATCATCTTCCTGATGTCATGGTCCTCTTTGAGAATGGAGGACAAACAATACCAATCAATCATGGGCAGGTTTCCATATGGCCTTTGCCATAACAAACACATTCCCTTTAACAAAGGAATCCAGGGGTGGGGAACCTGCCACATGTGAATCCATCCAGTCAAAGGGCCACACTTGAGGACCTAGAGGACCACATGTGGCCTCGAGGCTGCAGGTTCCCCACCCCTAGAATAGACTATGGAATTATATAAGCCTTACTGAGTTTAGCTCAGGAAAAAAAAAAAAGATAAACTGGAAGACTCGAGCCAAGGCAAAGTCATCCAAGTTTATATCTATACTCTCTCCCTTTTCTGCTAGTTGATGGTTATAAACATTTTAACGGTCCAAGCAAAACAAAGTAATGGCAAACATTAGAAATTAGTCATTAGAAAACAGAGATCCTTCCATCTGGGCATATAGACATTGATGATAGAAAATTAAGATCTATAGATAGCTTTCCTCCTTTTAGAATATGTATGTTGGTAGCGAAGGAAGGAAGAGGTTAGGGATACAGAAAGTCACTTAGTCAAACCAGAGCAAAAACCTTTAAGAAATGGCAAGTCATCAACCAGCATTTATTAAGTGTGTAGGTATAGTGGTCTAAAAGAGGGAACTGGAACCCACTGAGGAAGACCTATTTTCAAGGCCCACACATAGGAGACATATGATCCTGAGTACATTAACTTCTGAGAGCTCACAAGCAATTTTCTAAGAAGGAACTTGATCTGCACCAGTAAAGAGACTTTGTTCGTTAGGAGTTCCCAGTACCAGTGAAATAATCTTTCTCATTTAAGAAAAGAAAAGGAAGGGAGAAAGAAGTGAGGAAGAAGGAGAAGAAGGACAGAAGAAGAGGTAAGAGAGGGAAAGCAAAAAGGAGAATACATCAGAAAGATCAGCAATGCAAAGCTATCTCCAAGTACCCTAATTCTTCAGATGCTACAGAGGCCCCAACTATAGAATTAGACACATTGTTCCATTCAACTGCTTTAAACCCCTTCTGTTCACATCCCTCATTTCCTCTCTTTTATGGCTTGGGCTCACAACTAATTTTTGCCCCCACACCTGGATCCTATTGCTGCCTGGCACTCTGACCCACTTTACTATGTGGCCTGATACTTTTGTCTCTGGCCTCTTCACACTCTGTTAACTGACCCATTGAATACTTTTCCACTAGAGAAAAGGTGCAAATCTTACACCTCCCTGATCCAACATCAGTCACCTGGTCCTGGGCCCACAGTATCAAATATCTCAACCAGGACCTTAGAGAATTCTTAGTTACTTCATGAGAAGCCAAGTTGGATGGGGTAGATTTTTGATATCTGACTCAAAGTTCGAGAGCTTCAAAAAAGCTTCAAGGGGATCCAATTCCGATGCAGATTTAATTAGCTATATCTATTCAATCCAAAGCCAGACAGACTTAAATTAAGTAGGAACTAAGATATTTTAAAATTAGAAAGTGAGCTCCTCAATTGTATTTAGGCATTATATTTCTTCAAATCTTGTTCCATAATGTGTAACATTTTAAAAAGTCATACTAATGCCAGCTAATATTTAAACTTAGCTATTTTAATAAAGAATTTTACTTTTACTAAAGAAAAGCATATTGTTATCCTGGGTTTGTGTCTCAGGTATTAAAGGGAATAAATAACTACTAAGGACCTTTGCATGTTAACCACACCTAGGAAGAAGCATAAACTCTGTGACCACAAGGTAATAATAGCCCAAGCGTATCGACCTCATGGCTAGTAGCTTCTGCAATGCTAACCATAAATCTACATGTAGGATCGTGTAACAGCAATTTAGATTTGAAGATTTTTCCCACCCATTAATAGGACATGTGACCTGCTTATGTCACAGGAAGCCTAAGTCACATGTGATGGGAGGAGCTTGCTGAGAGGGAAAGGAAATTGTGTCACAGGAAAAGCTGAGAGAGCAGTTACAACAGAGCTGAGGGAAAGAACAGAAGTGTGGTGGCTATGAGTATATTTGTGAGAAGGCCCCAGCAGGGAGTGAATGGTTTTGGGATGACAGCCTCCATGCTGTGTTATTGTGTTTTAAGTTCCTTGCTGTTATGATAAAGTGAGCTGACTGGTTGTGGGAATTGGTTGCGTGGTTATGGGATCTAGTCCTCTGGTGCCTGAATAAATGGTTTACTTCTTCTACCCTCTATGTGGAAAGTCTTGTATATTTTGTGATATGGAACTACATAGGCATTTTGACAATTATCATCTATATTGTGATTACTGCCTTGCTGATACAGATGGGCACACCAGGGGTAGCTAGGTGGCACAGTGGATAGAGTCTTGGGCTTGGGAGTCAGGAAGACTTATCTTCCTGAGTTCAAATCTGGCCTCAGGTACTTACTAGATGTTTGACCCTGGGCAAGTCATTTAACCCTATTGGCCTCAGTTTCTTCATCTACAAAACAAACTGCAGAAGGACATGGTAAACTACTCCAATATCTTTGTGGAAAAAAACCCCAAATGGCAGTCAGAAAGAGTTGAACATGACTGAACAACAAAAAAGGGCACACAAGAAACATTTTATTTAGGCTGCTGGAGCCATCCCAACCCTATAAAATGAGTGAGCATTGATAAATTTCAATAAAACATAAGACATTAAAATGTCCAGAATATAGATCTTCTTTTTGATAACTCCCTTTTACACTGTGTTTATGTCTTCAATATTGGCAGGGGGTGGGGATTTTTTTCTACAATGTCAAAAAAAAAGAGATAATAGAACAGGAATTTTTAACCTTTTTGGTGTCATGGATCCCTTTGGCAATCTGGTAAAGACTGTGGTCCCTTTCTCAGAATACTATTTCTAAAAGCATAAAATAAAACAGTTAGCTTTATAAAGGAAACAATTTTATTGAAATTGTTATCATTTTTTTAAAAAAAATCATGGATTCCAGTTTAAGAATTCCTGATCTAAGTGCAATTAATATCTTACAATCTCATATGCTAATGATAGGGAGTTCCTCTCACTGGAAGTCTTCAAGGAGACATATGGCACATACTCAAGAAGACTGAAATAACAATGCAAAAAAATTTACACAAATGTAATTGAAAATATTACAAGAAAATATCACATAAATATAAATCGTCTGTGCAAGTTGTACATGCAATTAAGTACTGAAAGCACTCAATAGAAGGGAGAGGTCATGTTCAGTTGTCTCAGTCTTGTCTTCTTTGTGACCCCATTTGGAGTATTCTTGGCAAAGATACTGGAGTAATTTGCCATTTCATTCTCCAGCGTATCTATTTTGTCAGGTAATCAGAGTTTAATTGACTTGTTTAGGGTCACACAGCTAATAAAGGTCTGAGGCTGGATTTGAACTCAGTTCTTCCTGACTCCAAGCCCAATGAGCCACCAGCTGCTTTTTATAAGAGAGGTCACTATAGGCTAAATTGAAATCATAATATTTAGAGCTAGAAAGGACCCCAGGTTAAGAATTCCTGTAACAGAAAGATGAGAGGAATGGGTTTTTATATTAGAAATCAGCTGAGAAGTGCTAGCTGCAATTAAGGCACCTGAGAGAAAATAGCATCAATATATTGTCAGAATAGTCAGAAAACCTGCCATTATAAATTAAGCCTCACTCAGGACCTCCCAGAAACTGAGCTTTCCCTTCCCCCACCAGTGCAGAGTAAAGACTCAGCTACACTAGCTGCCAACAAGAATAACAAAGGACTAGATGGCCCCCAAAAAATCACTCCCAGCTGTCAAACTAGGATCCTGGGATGGAGGACCTTATTTCAAACAAGAATGAAAAACAAGGGGAAATCTGCAGTGACCTTCAGAGAGTGAGTCATGTTTCTGTTGCTGGCGGTACCAAATTACAGCTCGGTATACACAGAGCACAAATGAGTCTCTGTTCTAGAGGGGAGAGTATCTCAATAATGGATCAGGGGTTCAGAGCTGGAGAAACCATCTTAAAAACTCCCATCATTTTAAAGATGAGGAAATTGAGGCCCAAAGAGATTAAGTGACTTGCCCAAGGTCACAAAAGTAGCACTGGTGAGATTCAAACTAAGGTCCTCTGACTTCAAATCCATCATTCTTTCAGCTCCCTCTTTTAGCCCACAAATCGAAATACAGGAATAATGGCTTCTTGGCCAGGGATGGAATGTACCTAGAAGGACTGATAAAATACTATTTGCCTGGAGGTGTGAATGTAATCAAGAGGGCTCTAAATTAACAGGGGCAGGAAATGGGAGAAAGCTGACTACATATATTTCCCAGTTCGGAAACCACAGAGAAAGCGTGTATAACAGAAGTAAGGACCAGTAATCCAAAGAAGATGACATTCAAGAAAAGAGACAGAAAAACCCCAAGAAGTCAATAAACATTTATCATATACCTATTCTGTGCCAGGTATTGTGCCCAAGGCTAAGACTATTGAGACAAAAAAAAAATAGTCTTCTGCGTTGAAGGAATTTATATATGCAAGAAAATTTGTACATATTGACTCTAGAATATACTTAAGAAGAAAAGTTAACTGTACATAATAGACATTCATATTTTCATGCCCAATCCCTTTTTTCTGCTCTATTATAAATATAGAAATGGTCATTTTATTTGTTGTTAGGTTCAGAATAAAAACATTTATAACATGTTAGGTTCAGAATGAGTAACATTTTAACACATATCTGCAAAGTAAATGTAATTTTAAAGGGAACTAGTAACTGGGAAAAATCAACAAAGGTCTAGGGGGCGGTGCTTGAGTTAAACTTTGATAGAAGCTAGGTATTCTAAATGGGGCGGTAACAGATAGAGTGCTGGACCTAGAGTCAGGAAGACCTGAGCTCAAATCCTGCCTGTGTGACCCTAGGCAAGTCACTTCACCCTGTCTGCCTCAGTTTCCTCATTTGTAAGATGAGCCAGAGAAGAAAATGGCAAACCACTCCAGTATCTTTGCCAAGAAAACCTCAAATGAGGCCACAAAGAGTCAGACACGATTGAACATCAACCAGGAGAAAGTATGTAGCAGGATTGATGGGAGGGGCAAGGGCAAAGCCTGTGAAAAGGTACAGGGATAAGAAATGGAACATTGTTTGAGAAATAACAAGGAGATCCATTTTGTGGAAATGTAGAGGGGGCAAAGTGAAATAATGTGGAATAAACTAGAAAGGCAGACTTGAAGCAAGATTATGAAAAGCTTTCAATGCCAAATGCAAAAGTTCATGTTTTATATTATGGGCAATGGGGAGCTACAGTTTCTGGAGCAAGAGACAGACATGACATATTTGGAAAAATCACTTTGGGGGCCATGCAGAAGAATTGGAGAAGGGAGAGACCTGAGGCAAGAATTGGGAAAGGGGAAAAGCAATACATATATACATATATATATATATATATATATATATATACACACACACACACACACACACACACACATATAGTGCTTCCTATGTGTCAGGCACTGTGCTAAATACTTTACAAATCTTATCTCATTTGATCCTCACGACAACCCTGGGAAGTAGGGTCTGTTATTATCCCCACTTCTGCTATTATTCTGTCCTCACTTCTGCCATTACTCTGCTATTTTTCTTCTTAAATTGTACCTACTACTCTCTATGGTGTCAGAACTGGGAAGGATATGTAGGCAGTTTTCCCCTTTCTCCTCCACTGTTAATTTAAAGCCCTCTAGATTAAGCCCTTGATTAAAGCCCTCGGGAAACTGAGACTAACAGGTTAAGTGACTTGCCCAGCATCACACAGCTAGTAAGTGTTTGAGATGGGATTTGAACTCAGCTCTCCCTGACTTTAGACTCAGTACTCTATCCACTGTGCCACCTAGCTGCCAATTGGGAGGTAATATCAATTAAGAAGTTTTTTTTAAAGTCTAAAAGAGAGATAATAGGAGACTGAATTAAGCTAGTTGCAACAAGTAGCACTGGGAGAAAGGGGACATATGCAAGAGATATTGCGGAGGTAGAATCAACAAGTCTTGGCAAATGATTGAGTATGATAGGGAAGAAAAACTAAATACCTAAGGATCAAACCCATTTGTCACACACGTGTCTTAGAAGTCTGTCATGTGTCAGACACTATGCTAAGCCCCAGGAGTAATATGAGCAGGAAGCTGAAAGTCGTGGCTTGAAGAAGCTTACGTTCTGTAGTGGGGAGACAACATGTACCTCTAAAAATAGGTAGATAGGACAGACAAAATGAATACATCTGGGAACACATCATAGAAGGTCCAAAAGACCTTCCATTACAATTCTGTTAGACTTAATCTATTATATATGAAACTCTGTATAAAACTTCATATAAAAGGTGGTACTTGAGCAGAGTCTTGAAGGATATTGGGGCTTCTGAGAGTCTGGGGGTGAGGGGGGAGTGAATTACAGTCATAGGTAACAGCCAGGACAAAGGCAGGAAGATGAGAGATGGAATATACTGTATGTTAGAACTGCAAGTAGGCCAGTGTGGCTGAATACAAGAAGAGCAGAAAATTAGCAAAGAATCCTTTAAATTCTGTCAATTCTACCTTTGTAACATCTCTTATGTATGCTGCACCCTTTTCTCCTCTGACTGCTTTTTGCCTTTCTTTGTATGCTTAGAAGAGGGCCTGGCACATAGCAGGTGCTTATTAAATGTTTGTTGCTTTGTTGACATGTGTGTTTTGCATGCTGAGAGGTGCCAAGGCAGCTTGTTGGTGCTGTGGATCGAAGGCTGCCCCTGGCATCAAGAAGACCTGACTTCGAATTCAGCCTCAGAAACTTACTGTGTGACCCCAGGCAAGTCACTTAATCTATTTGCCTCAGTTTCCTCAAGTGTAAAATGGGGGTAATAATAGTACTTAACTCCCAGGGTTGTTGTAAGGATCAAATAATATTTATAAAGCTTTTAGCACAGTGACTAGCACAGAGTAGATGCTAAATAAAGGTATGGTTCCCTCCTCCCTGAATAAAAATGATGAAAATGTTTTTTAAAGTTCTCTATTATCACTTTGTGTTTGATGAATTTCTTATTATCAGTAAATTCTCTTAGGGGTTGGAGTATTGCTTTAGCATCAATTTTTTGAAATCACAAAACCTTTTCTATGATATATATCATTGGCCCTATGGACTGCAACTCCCTTCCTTCTCTCTCTACCCCTGTCAAAAAAAAGGCGGGGGGCGGAGGGGGCGGAACTCAGCTAGTATTGATCTGATTTAAGTATAATTTCATATAAAGATTGTGGAATGATAATTTCATAAAGACTCGGTACCCTGAATGGGAACAGGGAAGCATGCAATTTCTACAAACACAAGTAATCTTAGAAATTCCATAAATTAATCCATAGTATATGAAATTCTGGAACCGTGATTTATAGGATTACTTACAGCCTCAGGAAGATTTGGTTTCTCACAGCTGCTTTAGGTTAACATTAGAAACAATCTCAAGAAATGAAGACAAGATTGTATATCCAGATAACCCAAGACAGTAAACTACGAGAAAAATAATTAAGAGGTAGGATTTAAGGCAAACCACAAAAGTGGTTTTTCTACATACTACATCATATTTCTATAGACTGCCAACAAATAGCAAGAAAAATTAAAAGAGAAACAGCTCTTCTGATAACAAAACATATTTTAAATTGAGGTTAACTTATTAAAGATATATGAGACATTTATATAAAAACAACTTCAAAATTGATTTTTAACAGAAATTAAGGAAGAATTAAACAAGTCAGGTGATATCTTCTACTTATGGCTAAGTCAAACAACTATAGTAAAAAGGTCAACATTTCACAAATTAATTTATAGGATTAATACAAATCAAATCAAATACTAACACCAATCAAAGCTCTAGTAGGCTTTTCACATAACTAGATACAGCCACAACCAACTCTGAAAAAGAGAGTGGTTGGAAGGGAACTTGAACTATCAGATTTCAAAGTTTATTATAAAGCAACATTCATTAAAACTGTCCTATACTAGAGGAGAAAAATAAATAGATTAATGGAACAGAATAGAGACAAGAAAGTCAATGGCTGACTTTCCAATAACCAAATTATGGAATCATACTCAATAAAAACCACTGGGAAGATTGGATAATGATGAGGCAAAAAAAATAGGTTTAGAGCCATGCTTCATACCCTAGTTAATAAACTCTAGCATGTAAATATCTTAAATTATTTTTTTGAACTGAAAGAAAAGGGAATATTTATCTCAATTGCCTCAATTTTATCAATCAAGCTAAGGCAATTGAGTTAAATGTTAATATAATTAATGAATATAATTATTGAAAATAAGAAATCTATGGATTTGACTATACTCACTTAAAAAGATTTCATACCAAAAAAGTGACATCCATTTAAAAAATAAAAAGAAAGAAAAGAAACCCAGGTAAAATTAGAAAGAAAAACAGTTAACTGAAGGGGGGAAATCTTTGCAGCATATCTCTCTGATAACAGTCTAATTTCCAAGATATACAAGAAACTGATTCAAATGTAGAAGAATAAACCATTCATCGATTGATTAGTGGTCAAAAGATATGAACAAATCATTCTCAAGGGAAGAAATCCAAGTTATCTATAGCCATTAAAAATGCTCTAAATTACCAATAATTAGAGAAAATCAAATTAAAGTAATTCTGAGCTTTTACCTCACACTCATCAGGTTTTTAAAGTTGATGGAAAAGGGCAATGACAAATGTTGGAGTTGCTGAAGGAAAAGAGGCATGTTGATGGAGCTATAATTGTGAAAAGTAATTTGGAACCCTATTGTGTATATCCTTTTATCCAACAAGACCAGTACTCAACCTACACCGCCAAAGAGATCCAAGAAAGAAGAAAAGGCGCTATATACACAACAATATTTAGAGCAGCACTTTTGGTGGTGACAAAGAACTGGAAACTAAGGGGATGACCATCAATATGGGAATGGCTAAACAAATTATGACATACAAATGTAACAGAATTCTATAATGCTGTGTTTATAAGGTGGATTTTAATGTAGACAAGGTGAATTTGTTTTCTTTTTAAGATACTAGTTCCCAGGATCCATGGCCATAAACAATCTACTAGCTCCCAGACTCATGGCTTGTAAAATCTCTCTATGCTTGCACATCATATTATAAACTTAAGATAATGTAAACATTTGTGCTTAAGTTGTAAACACCTACTGTATCTGGCCTATGCTGAATCACCATGATACTGCTAAAGTTAATGTAAACTTGTGAGGCTCTTGCTGGCAAATTGTCTTCTTTGTGTGTTCCTTTATAAAACAAGTGAGTGCCGGTCAGTAAGTGGGGGATGCACAGACTTGAGGGGATGTAAAGATATACTTGCCTTGACTGGCCTCCATCAAGATTTAGGAGGGGGAATGCACAAGCTAGAATGCTGTGCCTGTCTCAACTGGCCTCCATTGAGACTTAGGGGGATGTAGTAGGAGTTGAAACTCCCATTCTTGCCCACCCCTGGGAGAAGAGTAATTAGGGGATGCTGTGGGAGTTGGTGCTCCCGTTATTAGCAACTCCTTTGAGAAGAATAAAGTAAACCTCTTATTACATCTCCAATGCTGTCCTTCTGGTGCCCAGATCAACTGCCAGAAGCTGAAGCCAAAAAACTCCTGTGGCTCCTGTCTTACATGCTGTAAGAAAAATTATTTCAGAGAAATCTGTGAAGACTTATAAGAACTGATGCAAGGTGAAATCAGGAGAACAATTTATAATATAACATCAACATTGTAAAACTGAATAATTTTGAAAGACTTACAAACTCTGATCAATGAAAATGATTAACCATAATTTCATAGAACCAAACATAAAAAAATACTACACATATAGAGGTAATGGACTCAAAATGCAGAATGAGACATACATTTTGGGCATAGCCAATGTGAGAATTTGTTTTGGTTGACTATGTTTATTAGTCACAAGGGTTTTGCTTTTCTTTATTATTTTCCAATGGGGAAAGGTGAGAGAATGTGGAAGGGAGAAGAAAATAAATGTTCAATAATTGAAAAAATATAATTTAAAAAGAAAAGCAGACTGGCAAAATACCGTAATAACATATAGGATAAAGAAGACTGCCATCTAGAATTTAAAATAAATTGATAAATGTGTGTGAGTAATATGCTCTCCACAATGAAAAAACTGTCAAAGAGCATAAAAAGACAATTTTCCATGGAAGAAATACAAATTAGTAATAACCACATGAAAAAAGATGTTTAAATTCCCAAAGGAAATACAAATCAAGACAACCTTAAGATACCACCTTATATCCACTAAATTGGAAAATTTTTAAAAACAAGTACAAAATGTAATTTTTATGAGGCTGAAAATAAGTAGTAACAATGCTTATGGGACTCAAATTGTTGCTAAACTCATGAAGAACAACATACAAAGGCAATATATGATGGGAGTCACAAAACTGGCATCCACTGACCCACTGATCCTATTGTGAAAATATTATTCTAAAGATTTTACTAAAAGAGAAGAAGGACCTATCTACCCCAAAATATTCAGTTGCTTTCTTTCATGCATTTCTAGAAATTCTGTTTCCATGTAGCATCAAACTTTGGATATATATTTCCATAGTCATGACAATTTGCAGCTGAAGAACAAGGAATGCTCAGTCTTAAATGTATAATACCCATTGGTACACTTCAACAATTTGGAGTGCAAAGAGTACAATATAAAATATACCTCTCAGTAACGACAACTAGTAACTTCTATGTCACTTTTTAAGGTTTCCAAAACATTTTGCAATATATTATCTCAGTAATTAACATTACCAAGGTATTTCTCTCAGGCCTCCATTCTCCAATATCTGTTGTCTTAACAATTAGAATGTATCCTCCTTGAGGGCAGGCATTGATTCATTTGCTTAGCACAGTGCCTGGCACTTAATAAATGCTAGTAACTAACTGACTTCCTGGATTCAATTCCTGCTCTACCTCTTACTCCTTCTTGTAACATCAGGCAAAGTCACTTCATTGATCTGGTAAAATGGAAGGTACATTGGATTTTGAGGCAGAGGACCTGGGTTCAAATTCCACCTCTGTCATTTACTACTATGTGGGTGACCCTTGGGCAAGTGACTCTCAGGGTTTGTTCAATGATCAAAGGAGAGAGTTGGGATAGACGGCCTCTATGATCCCTTCCAACTCTAAATTTATGAGTCTAGAATTAGATGAGTTCTAAAGTTCCTTCTAGAAATAAATTATATATGTTCTTACGGGGCAGCTGGGTGGTGCAGTAGATAGAGCGCCAGGCCTGGAGTCAGAAGGACCTGAGTTCAGATTCAACTTCTGACACTTAGTAGATGCACATCTTGGGCAAATCATGTAACCATTTGCCTCAGTTTCCTCATTTGCAAAATGATCTGGAGAAGGAAATGGCAAACCACGCCAGTATCTTTGCCAAGAAAACCCCAAATGGGGTCACCAAGAGTTGGACATGACTGAAAACAATTGAAAAACAACATGGAATAACAAGACAAGGGTAGAGGGAGTAAACAAAATTTCCTTGGCAGATGATGCATATTCCCTGTCCAGATACCTGAAAGATACGATGAGAAGAGTTCCAAATCCCTTCCACCCATGTGAGGATTTTTTTGTGTATTTTGTTCTAACAAAATACATGGTAGTAAAACCAGGTCTGTTGGATTGGAGGTGAGAGCTGTTTCAGCCTGATTTCTCTGCAAAATCATACCAAGCATTTTTGTCCCTGGGGCAGAAAGTCAGAAGCAGCTTGGTGCGGTAGATGGAGAGCTGGCCTTGGAGGCAGTAAGACCTGGGTTCAAGTCTTGACTCTGGTTGTGAGACATTTAACTTTCTATGATTACAAGTTGGAGAAAAAGTGCTGTCCTGAATTAGTAAAGGGAGTTTCCTCATTTTTTAGTTCCCTAAGCCAAAGAAATCACAGGTCTGGTGTCTACCTTGTGTAGGAAATCAGTTTGTCATCCCTGTCCCTTACCTTCTAATGTGAGTTTGCTTAAAAATAGAGCTTTAAAGTTTTATTCATTTCTAACTCATTCCGCATGAATAAAATTTAGAAATAAGATTAATAAAGCATTACCATGCTTTATTCAGGGAACGGTGATTTCTACCACTCTGATTTTGGAGAGTTTCTCAAGTTGGTGAAGAGTCTCTCTGCACCTAGCTCAAGGAGACAATTCATCACCTTTGTCTAATAGTCAATAAATTAGAGTTGACTAATTCGACGAACTTTTCAGCCTCACTCTAAGCTAATCACATGTATTTAGCCTCTTAGTTTAATCTCATTATGCTTTCATTTCTCTATTGGTAGGGGAAAAGAGGGAAGAACAGTAATAATAATGCTTTCTCCCTGTCTAATTTGCATGCATAATGGGGTGAATGAATGAGCTCAATGTCTCCAGAAGCTTTTTTATAAGTTCTTTGCAGAGAAAAAAAATATTAATATAACCACAGGAGTTCATCAAATTAGTCAATCTCTCAGGACCTTAGTTTTGACAGAGGAAGATGGAGCATGATTCTTGATTCAGAAAACTTGAATTCAAGAGCACCAGATCTGCCATTTGCAAGCTGGGTGTCCTTGGATAAATCTATTAACCTCTCTGAGTCCCAGTCTCCTCATTTATATCCACCTCATAGGATTGTTGTGAGAAAAGTGTTTTATAAATTGACAAATATTTAAGCGCCTACTATGTGCCAAGTGCTAGGGATACAAATACAAAGTAAGACAGTTCCTGACCTCAAGGAGCTTACATACTACAGGAAGATATAACATATTCACAGAAGTAAATCTAGAATTGAGGAAAAATGCATAATTGTTGTGTCAGGGCTGGTGAGGAATGGTTTTTGTGGGGAGGAGTGGAGAAGAAGAGAGGATAACCAATTGGAGAATCAGGAAAGGCCTCTTGGAAGAGATGTATTTGAGCTGAAAGGGAGCTAAGAGTTCCAAGAGTTGGAGTTGAGGAAGGAGAATATTCCAGGGATGAGGGACAGCCTATGCAAAGGCATAGAGGTTGTAAAGCACCATAGAAACACCAAATTCCAGAACTCCAGACTTGAAAAGAACTTTAAAGATCATCATAGTAGGTTCTGAGGAAATACTTCTTAGTAGACTGATTTATCCCAATCCCATATAAGAAAATTGAGGCCCAGAGAAGAGAATTCATTTGTCCATGGTTACACAGTAATTGACAAAGCTCAGATTCAAACCCACATTGGTTGATTCCAATTCTAGAATTCTTTCCACTAGTATTATCCCAGTTCTTTGGTGTTCAAGAACAGTCTGGTTTCTCAGACACACACTCTGACCTGCAAAACCATCAAGTCACATCAAGTTAACAAGTACTTTTCAAGCACTTCCTATGTTCTGGGCACTGTGCTAAGTGCTGGGGGTCCAAAGAAAGTCCTGAACAGTCTTTACCCTCAAGAACTTCACAATCTAAAGTGGCTTCTATGTTCTCTTGTAAAACTCAGTCTGTCCCACCTCTTGGGTTTGATTGCAAGCAGTAACAGAATTCAAGAACCTTCACGGTCCCAAATATAGATGGAGAGCATATGGTGGCCCACCCACACCACAGGAAAAGCTGAACCTTTCTCATTGAATGGTGTCTCCTATCAAATAGTTAACATTCTTCTTGGTGTGCGTTTGGATACTCAGATTGCCAGGTCATGTTTTGAGGAAGTCCTTAAGCAGAGACAGTTCTAACCATTAAGGTCAAGGGACTTAGGAAGATCTAAGGGAAGTATTTGGCAAAGATTATTCTGAAGAATGACAAATCAAGGGGGAACAAATTATTTGATACAGACCATTCAGATACATGACTGACAGCTGGGTACAGTAAATGGCTTTCCAGCAGGATTTACACTCAGTAGACTGATCGGGGAAGGTATTTATTTCCCTCTATTAGGTCCCATGACTTCTCATGGGGAAAGCACTCAAAGGAGACGATGAGGCTGCCCTAACAGTGATGCGGAAAATTTCTCGGCATGAGAATGAAAGGCGTGTTCTCTATTTGCTGAGAAAATATTCAGAGGGCAAGACTCTTCTATGTGTGACTGACACATTCACACATGGGAAGCCCTTCAGTGCTATGTGATAACAACAGCAACAGCTAGACAGTGTGGTCCCTATAAGAAGTGAGAGGGAGATAGACAAGGCATTTGTTTTAGGGAAGGGCAGATAGGGAGTTCTCTCAACTCCATGTCCACTTCATCCTTTATCTCTCTCCCCACACCAGCCTCTACCCCTCCCTTTTGAGCCATCATTTCTTCCACCCAAATATCTGAAATGGCCCCATATTCAGCTTTATCTATGGACCAACTATTCTTGAAACTGATCCTGGCCCGGGTCCCAGGATCATCTCTTCCACCCAACTAAACTCTCCCCAGTGTGGCCCATCCACTTTCAGTCAGTGGGGTTGGGACTGAACTATGGATGAGGTGTTGTTACAGAACTCTGAGCTTTAACTGCTATCTCTGTCATTGCCAATGGCACCGTCACAGATTCAGAACTGGGAGGGACCTCTCAAGTCAACTAGTCTAATCCCTTCATTTTACCGATGAGGAAAGGAGGGTGAAGTGACTTGCCTAATGCCATAGGTCTTCTGACTTCAAGAGAGTACACTTTCCACTGTACTATTTTGTTGTTGTTGTTGAGTTGTGTCTGACTCTACATGACCCCACAGACTTTTGTCCATGGGGTTTTCTTGGTAAAGATATTGGAGTGGTTTGCCATTCCCTTCTACAATGCATTCCCATTTTACAGATGAAGAAATGAGGAAAATAGGGGTTAAGTGACTTGCCCAGGCTCACTCTGCTAATGTCTGAGGCCAGATTTGAACTCAGATCTTCCTGACTCCAAGCCTGGTGCTCTAACCACTGCACCACCTAGCTGTACAGTACAGTACCACTTTGTTATGCTGCCTCTCAAGGAATAGGGCTTGGAGTCAGAAGACTAGTCCAAGCCCAAGCTCCACCACATACACACACACCACACACATACCTGAGTGACCTTAGTAAGTCACTTTATGTAACCTTATAATCAGGTGCCTAAGTGAAGAGGTGTAATGAAGATTCAGAGGAGAAGGGGCATCAGAAGATGGTGCTCCACATATACTGAGCATTCATCATATGTTAACACTGCTGGTGAGAGGGCTCCATAGAACATGGAAAGCGTTTTACTGAAAGTGGCATAGCAGATTCTAATTAAATTTACCTTGTAAAAAAAAAAAGTAAATGGTTTAACTTCTTTTAGTCTCCGATTCCTCAATTATACAATGCCTACTTTGTGAGGTTATTGGGAGAATGAAATAAAATATATTTTAAAACTGTAAAAGGTAGGCTAATAATTAATCAAATAATTAAAGTCTGCAAAGCATTTTACAAATATTATTTCATTGTATCCTCACTCCAATACTAAGAGGTAGGTGCTAAGGCAGACAGGAATTTAAGTGCTAGAGGCCAAATATGAATTCAAGTCTTCCTGACTATCCACTGTGCCACCTAGCTGCCTGACCCTTATAATTCTTTACAGTTGAGAAAGAGAGACAGGGACAAAGGCAAAGAAAGACAGAGAGATTCACATACACATGAGGAAGCAAGTGTGGTGGGAGAGATAGAGTGCTGGCTTCCAAATCGGAAAGACCTGGATTCGGTCTCTGACTCTGACATATACTGGCTGCATGACTAGGTAATTTACTTCCCTCTCTAGGCTCCCACACTACTCTCTAAGACTTTAAGGTGCAAAGCAGGTACTGCATTGGTTGAGGGAGTTTCCTTGCCAGGAATTCTCTCTATAATTTTTTTAGGGACCATGCAAATACGATAATCTAGTGCATGTAATCATATTTCTCTGCCTACAATACACCTGGAAAGTCCAACACTCCTCACTCAACACTCTAATTCATTTGACCTTCTAAGCTTTACCTCTTTTTTCACCCAACAGGGAAGCCTGTACGACACAATCTCACTTTCTCTGGCTTTCCCACACTTCCACAGAAAGACCTCCTGTCTCTGATATTCCAAACCAGGAAGCCTTGCAGAAGCTTTTGATGAAGGATTAAGAGGATATGGGCAAATGACTTGGCAGTCAGGCTACCACTTCCACTCAGTACCATAAAAGAATAGAAAGGAGGATTTTGGCAAAGGTCTTGCTATTTTCCAAGTTCCCTCTAAAAAGACCTGGTAAAACTGACTCCCCTTGGCTCAGATAGGATTAAGTGAAGTGCCATAACAGGCCAGGAGAGGTTGGCACAGTGCTACGAAGCTTAAACAGAGAGTACAGCACTGCCTAATCTTTTCAAATAGTGAAACCTATTCAAACAATTAGAAGGCATCATGGGGAGAAACCATGTCAAGAGAAGATTCTCATGGCAACTCTGGGCTCTCTCTGAGCTTTCTCTCTTTTACACAAAACAGGCTTTTTTTTCTTGAGACCTCTTCCATTGAGTATATCCAGGACAAGCTATCAGTGACTGGGTCTAATTTCAAATGTGCATTTTCTCTCACACTCCTAACACAGTAGGATGTGACCTAAAAGATTTGCGTGCTAAAAATAATACCACTTGTCTCCAAAGCTGAACACAGAAGGAGAGATACTTTCAGAGTTCAGAAAATACCTTCCTCAAACCAAAAACAGACATAGTGACCACTGGGGAGGGTGGGGAAATTTTCTAGGAAATTTCCTTAACTATCCATGCTTAAGGGAGAGTATTTCTGGTGTGTGCAACTTCATGCATTAGTCAAGCCAATGCTTTTTTTTTTTTTTTTTGCAATGCATCGCAATGCACTGCAAGAAACTTGGAAAATCACTGCGGAATATGACTCTGGTCCAGATAAACTCAAATGGGATGAGAGAGATCCCAACCCACTATAATAACCATTCAAAACATGGGGTTAAAGCCACTTTCTCAAAATCACCCATTTTTAGAATTAGAAAGGACCATCAGGGCCATCTAGGTGAACTCTGAACCTGAAGAGGAATCTTCTCTATGGCATTCCCAACAAGTGGTCATCCAAATTCTGCTCAGACTTGAGGCAAGAAGCCCGTTCTAGATTTGGATATTTAGGAGACATTTCTTAGAGACGACTCTCAACAAGTGCCGTGTATTACTCCTAATTCTGTCCTTTCTGGCCATTTGGAATGAGTGTAATTGAAGAGATGTGGAGATTTGGAGTCAGAGGAATTGAGTTTACATCTTGGTTCATCTTATTATATGTGTGACATTGAGCAGGCAATTTGGCCTTTCTTGGCCTTAGTTTCTTCAACTACAGAATGAAGGGATTGAACTAGAAGATGTCTAAGGTCCCTTCTAGCACTAAGTTTATGACTCTATGATCCTGTGTATTATTCCATGTGGCAGCCCTTCAGTTACTTGAAGAGAACAAATAAGACTCCTCTAAGCCTTCTCTTCTCCAGGCTAAACACCCCATCCTTTCAAGCAACCAATCAACAAACATTTATAATACTTTATCCCTGGCACTGTGCTAGACACTGGGGATACGAGGACCAAAATGAAACTGTTTCTGCCTTCAGGGAGCTTATATTCTATTGGGGGAGACAAAGATGCACATTATGGCATGATTTCAAAGCTTTTACCTTCATGGATTTCTAGTTTTCTGAATATCACAAATACGATTGTTTATCCTAAAATGTGGCACCCACGATGGAACACTTATAATCTAGATGTGGGTTGACCATGGACAAAGTACTCTCACTGACGCTTCTTCAACATTTGCTCATTCAAATTCCACCTCCTACATGAAGTCTTTCCTCCAGCTGCCAT
Organism: Trichosurus vulpecula; assembly: GCF_011100635.1. Classification (NCBI taxonomy): domain Eukaryota; kingdom Metazoa; phylum Chordata; class Mammalia; order Diprotodontia; family Phalangeridae; genus Trichosurus; species Trichosurus vulpecula. The sequence goes on from NC_050581.1 coordinate 37,257,182, forward strand.
TACCTCCTCACAAAAAAGTCCCTGTATTTATTTTGTATATATTCTCTATTTACTTATTTCTTTATATCTGTCTTTACCAGGACGCTCCATATGCCACTTAATTCATAGGTCCAGTTCCTATCCCTCTCCCTATTTCTATATACATATGTGTTCGCTCCCCCAAGAGAACGCAAGTTCTTTGAGGGAAGAGACTGTTTTATTTTTAATCTTAGTGTCCCCAGTACCTAACACAACACCTGGCAGGTGCTTACAAAATGCTTGTAGGTTGATGAATTGACTCTTTCATTTGGAAGGAGCCTTGTTGGTGGTAGGTATGAGAACTAACCAAGGTGCAGACTTAGAACCAATACTTCCCAGGAAGCTTATCCTTTTCCTAGTGATAATGTAAGCTGTAGTAGAACCTACTATGTAAAAGGCACTATGTTAAGTGTCTGACAGTCCATATGAGATGGCCTACTTTTAAAATCCCAAGATATATTTTACCATTTTAACAGCAAAGTCAGCTAGGTGGCACAGTAGATAGAGGCTGAGCCTAAAGTCAAGAAGTCCCAAGTTCAAATCCAGCCTCAGATACTTCCTGGGCAAGTCATTTAACTGTTTGCCTCAGTTTCCTCAATGGTAAAATGGGGATAATAACGCCACCTCCCTAGCAGGGTTGCTGTGTGAATCAAATGAGATAATATTTATAAAGCACCTAGGACAGTACCTGGCACACAGTAGACACTAAATGATTATTTCCTTCCTTCCAGAGGAAGTTTTAAATAACACCCCAAAGCCCTGTCTATATCAGACTAAGTCAAAGAGATCCTGGTTGCATCTTTTTCTTTGTTAGTCATAAAAGAGCAAGAGAACCTCTCATGCACTATCCCTCAATTCCCAACATCTTCATTAGCTCACTGGTGTATGTTTCTGGCTTTCCAGACAACCTATTGTCCTTCATCTTGAAAACAGCCATCTTTTAGCACCAAGACTGGAGAAAGAAATAACATCTTAAGGCACAATTCCTTCTATAGCAGTCCTATATTTCATTAGATTTACAGAGTGCCTTTCCTCTGCAGACTTGACGTTCTAATTCGATAAAGTCTCACTGCACCAGAAGGCAGCTGAGGAGAAGGGGGGGGGGGGGGGGAAGGGATTGAAGATAGAGCTATTGACCTGGGGTCTTTTTTGTAAGTAATCTCATTGTGATTCTGCTAAGAGTCTCATTGAGCCTTCCTTCCTTCCTTCCCTCCTCTCCATAATATTATGTCCTTATTGTTGTTGTTAAGTCATCAGACGTGCACACACAGGAACATTTTTCGAAATGTAAAAATCACACACACAACATACACACGTATATATACACACATGTATATACACACAAGCAAAAAAATAATTTATATCTTACTACTTAATTTTCTCTTATTGTTTCAGCATGTTTTACTGACAAAATGAGGACAGAAACTTAATGATAAAAATCAAAGATTAGAGTGCTAATGGAAAATGAAAGTTGAATGAAATAAGAAGTTAGCTTGAATTCTTTGCCTTTCCATTAATGTACTTATTCAATGATCCTATCAATGTAGATACAGAGAGAGACACAGAGAGGGGGGGGGGCGGAGGGAGAGGGGGCGAAGGAGGGAAGGAAGGAAGAAAGGAAAGAAGGAAGGAAGGAAGAAAGGAAAGAAGGAAGGAAGAGAGAAGCTCAAGTCTAAACCCATTCACCCCCTCACTCTGTGTGATTCCTATCCATGTTCTCCCACAAATACTCTACAGAGGTACTACCCAATATGCTGGAGGCTTCTTCTCAGTCTTTTTATTGTTTATAAAAACATAGCATAGCATTCAGGATATCCATCTGTTATTCCTTGTTTTCAATACATGACAGCCCACCTCATTTTCCAGTCATAGATTTCCTGAATGGTTCCATCGGCATAAACAATGTATTTCATGTGTATGTTTTGAAGACAATTCTTATCTCCTGCAACTTGACCACCATTACTTAAACATTAATTAAGGTTTGAATCCTATCTCTGATGGCTTCTAGCATGTGACCTTAGGCAAGTCATCTAATTTTTCTCAGTTTCAGTTTACTTCATCTGTAAAATGGGGATTAAAATAACCCTTGCCTCACAAATGCACTGCAGTCATCATCCTCATTGATTCCTGTACCACAACCACCACCACCACCACCAAAAAAAAATCCTTGTTCTCTACCCCTGGAACCATCCTGCATTTTGGTAAGAGCTTCTACCTCATCTTCCCAAGAAACAGGTCTACACATCACTTCCTGGCCACCATTCCCAAACCATGTCACCTTGTGAGTCTCCTCAGTTTTTCCAATTCCTTTTTATGTGATATGTTCCCCTATAAAACACACATTCCTTGAGGACTACTCTTTCTTGTTTGTAGCTGTATCCTCAACACCTGGCTCAGTACCTGGTAAGTGCTTAATTAATGTTTTATCTATCTCTTTGAATGAGATAATACATGTAATATGTTTTAAAGTGCTATCTAAATGTTAGCTATACATTCACCTACTGTATGAAGAGCAGTGTGATAGACCCTGAGGTGGATATAGAGTTTACACAAGACATAGTCCTTATGCTCCCAGGTATATAGTCTAGTACAGGAATAACACACAAACAGATCATTGTAATGCAAAAGCATATATGATAAATGCATTAAAGAGATGCAAAAGAAAGTGTGATGTGAGGTCAGAGGAAGGAAAGACTATTACTGACAGGCAGGATCAGAGCAGGCTTCCTGGAGGAGGGAGCATTCGAGATGCATTTCCAAGGCCAGACTGCAAACAATTCAACAGCCTAAAAGGGAAAGGGCAGACATTTTGGACATAAGGAATGGCGTGAGCAAATGTACTAAGATAAGAAAGCAAGATGGGAAAGTCTTTGTTTAAGAGGCAACTTCTAGTTTGGCAATACCATTGAATGTGTGGAAGGAAATTATAGGAAATAAAGCAGATTATGGCACCGAAGCATGGTGGCCCCAATTATAAGAGGACCTAACTACCAAGTAAAGGAGTTTGAACTTTATTTAGTCAGTTAACAAACACTTGAATGTTTATATTGCCAGGAACTATGCTGAGCACTAGGAGAAGAAAGAGAGAAGTAATCTAAGTACTATGTGAGCTCTGAAGTGTAAGGGGAGGTCATATTTTCCTGGAGGAGTCTGGAGGGGCAAGAGAAAAAGAAAGCTGCAAGGGCTTAGAGCCAATGAAAATTTTGGAGCAGACAATTGATGGAACAAGGAATTTGAATTTAGCAGTATGAAGAATGGTTTGAGAGAAATAGCTCTGGTTCCTACATATTCCTGTTAGCACAACCTAGGCATTTCATATACTGTATTTGAAAGCAATTCTATTCACTGATCTATAAAATGAGATTGTTCTCTTCTAACTCCAAATCTATCAACTTGTGCATCATTAATGTGGCTGCTATGATGTGATGGTGAGTGTTAAATACACTGAAATTTCAAACATGACAAACCTGAGGAGTAAAACAACCTTCCTTTAAATTATTTCTAGGTCCTAGAAAACGTGGGATAGGGGCAGTGGGGTTGGGGGTGGGGGCTGTCCCAGTGTAGGATAAAATAATACACAAATAGTTCATGACTAATAAAGGGGTTAGCCCTACTATCCACACCTCTTTTTCCAGCAGTAGAGAAATCCACACAACCTTTGCTGATTGAGTCAAGTACAAATATCATCAAAGATCAGCTGGCTTCCCACAGCTGCAGAGTGATTCTCCCTCCATTGACTTTATTATACTCCATAGAGCTGTTGTTTCAAACCTCTTCTCTTCTCCAGAAAGACCTATGCTAATTCCTCTGACTCTACTCATTAAAAGACATCACCTCCTACTTTAAAAGAGGCCCTCTGTCATGAGCTCCTCTTCTCTCCTGTTCTACACATCAAAACCTCTCTTCAGTGTCCCTTTCTTTCTTCCTTTGCTCTAGGCCCTGCTGGAGCAATGGCCATTCTCCATGCCAAGGCCAACAGTTCAACTTGTGCCCTTAATCTTACCCTTTTTCCCTTTCTTCTAAGAGCTTGACCTTTCAATCATTCACACCCTTCACATCTTGATCTCTATCTACTGACTCCTTCTCTGCTGGGTGCAAGTATACTCAAGTCTTCCCCATCCTTAAAATGTCCTGACTCAACCCTGCCTTCTCCTCAAGCTATTTTCCCATTATCTTTTTTTCCCTTCCTCCACTGAACTACTGGAAAAAAGTAACAACTCATTACCTCCATTTCTTCAGCTTGCACCCACTTCTCAATGTTTTGAATCTGCTTGCTGGCCCCCGCATTCAACTGAAACTACTCTCTCCAAGGTTCCCAAAGGTGTCTTAACTGCCATATCTGATTGCTTTTTTTTTTTGGTCTCAAACTTTACAAGTTTTCTGCAGCTTTTTACACTGACAATCATCCCCAACCCCACCCCTAGGACCCAGGACTCCCTCCCTTCACTGACTTAATACTTTTTCTTTCTTATTTGTCTCTTCTCAGTACTATTTGCTGGACCATCATCCCATTCCCCAAGCATGGAAGTCCCTCAAGACTGTCCTTTTCATCTTGTGTTTTCTCACTCTCAGTGATCTCACCCACTCCCATAGTTACAATGATCACCTCCATGCAAATTATTCTCAAACCTTTATATCCTGACCTAATCTCTCTCCTGATGTCCGGTTCTGCCTAACCAACAACCTCTTGGACATCTGCGCCTTCTTTCATTCATCCAATAAGTATTTATTCCAGTAGCATTTCAAAGTTGACATTTCCAAAAGAGAAGTCATGGTCTTACCCACTAAACCTGTTCCTCTTCAAAACTGAGACCTTAATTATCTTTCTAATAATATAGAGGTTCTCAACCTCCACATCATCTTTGACTTTTACCTTTCTCATAACTTCCTCGATTCACTTAATTTTCAAGTCTTATCAATTCTACCTCCACAGCATCCTTCTATCCATCCGCTTCTCTGCAGACACATGTGACTGCCTTGTTCAGGTCCTCATCACTTCTTGTGAGAACTGTTGCAGTATCCTCTTAATAAGTCTCCCTGTTTCCAGTTTGTTTCTTCCTTCTCACTGTCTTCCACACAATAAAAGAATCTTCCAAAGACATAGGTCTGATCACGTCATTGTTCTGCTCCAGAACCTTCAGGGGGCACCCAATTACCCATAGCATGAAATGCAAACTATTCAACATGACATTTAAGGTCCTCCATGATCTGACACTTACATGCCTTTCTAATCTTATTGCATACTATACCCCTTCATGAACTCCACATCTCCAAATTGGATGATTAGCTATTACCCAAACTCAGCCCGCCATCTCCCAAGTCCAGTCATTCAAAAAAGCTACACCTATGCTGCACATTCCTCTTTATCTCCACCTCTCAGAATCTTTGTCTTTCTTCAAAGCTTGGCTCAGAAGGCACCTTGTTGGCAAAGACTTCCTTGATTCTTCCAGATAGTGTTGTTTCCTCAGTTTACCTGGAATGATATTTATCTATTTATATGTTGTATCTCCCCAGTAAACTCCTGAAGGGAGGGCACCATTAGGGAGTTTTTGTCTTAGAATCCCTATCTTCCTCTCAAAGCTCAGCTCAGGTGCCCCTTCTTCCATGAGACCCTTCCTCATCATCCCAGCTACTTGTGACTTCTGTTAAAATCACTTTGAATTTATTTTGTATAATGTTGGGTTTACTTACATGTTTACTTGTTGTCTCCCCTGACAGAATGGAAACTCCTTAAGGGCAAATACTGTTTCATCTTTATATTTCGGGTGCTGAAATAGGCTTGATACATTGTAGGTGTACAATAAATGCTTGGTTGGTTATCTTTGTACCTCTAGCACCAAGAACGGTATTTCGCACATAGTGGCTACTTGGTAAATGTTTGCTGAATTAAATTGGATGACTTCTCCCCCTTTTCGTAGGGTTAGGGGACTATGGCTATAGAGTATTTCATATACTATCAGACTCAGTGAGTAAGTTTTATTAAGCAGCTAGGTGGCACCATGAATAGAATGTCTGGCCTGGAGTTAGGAAAATCTGAGTTCAAATCCACCCCCAGATACCTACTAGCTATGTGACCCTGGGTAAGTCACTCAGTTTCTCAGTTTCCTCATCTGTAAGATGAAGATAATACTACACCTCTCTCACAGGGTTGTTGTGAAGACCAAATGAGATAATGATTGTAAAGGACAATTCCTGAAACGTAGTGAGCGCTAGATAAATGTTAGCTATTATCGTTTCTCCTTTTTTATTGTTTGTTACATGGAATGCCTCTCTAGGTAAGAAAGGGAGGAAAGGGGAAATATATTTGGAAATGAAGGTGACATAAAAACAAAAAAATGTCAAAAATTTTAATTAATTGAATTGTATGAAGAATACTGATGAGTTGATCTAAGAAAACAAATTGGAATGCTCTAAATTCTCAAAAGATGACTTTAAGCTACAAACTGCCACATTAATCTGTCTTTTTATTTAAAAAAACACAGAATAGAAAATAAGAGATTGACTCCAGTCCCAGACCAATTCTGCATCCCCCAAATAACAACTTTAAAGATCCTAGCCATTGAAACTTAACTGCAAGGATATTCTTCAGGGAGACATTTGAAATAAAAATGACTTTACACTTTTAACCACAGGAATCATCCTTGCTAATGCTCAAATATGACCCGTTGTTATTTCCAAAGTTTGATAAATGGGACTACATTGTGTTCTCTGTCCAAACAGCCCTGATCTCAGGATAAGCTCTCACTGGCGAAATGAAGCCCACACAGTATCAGCAGGTTTCCTACTCCATCAATCCTGTTGATGTTGGAGCCGAATGAGGCAGATGTTTCCTGTCAAACTGTGCATCTTCCCCCAAAGTACACATGAGTCCTCAATCTCTTGAAACCACACATAATACCATTGGCTTCCATGTAAATACTGTAACAGAACTTTCCCTTCATCTTGTGTTCCATTTGTTAGGACTATTATCCCCAAACAGTTCAATATATTCTAGAATACTATGTCCTTCTATAAATGGAATATGGAATTCAGGGGTGAGGGTGGGGGTAACTCCACAAAATGGGACTTGTGGTGCTGAAGGTAAACTTGTTTTGAAACAGAAGCCAGAACAGTTGTTGACACTGGCAACTCACATATACAAAAGAGTCTTGGGAAGAGAGGGGACAGAAAGGAAGGGAAAGCCCCTAAAAGTATTCTAGAACTACACATGGAAATAGTTATCATTGCAGAGGGATGATTTCATCCACCAAGGTGAAATACAGCCACCTGTGGAAAAAATTTATCAGCTCCTCAGGAGAGCACCCAGCCCCATTTTAGGAAATACAGGACAAAAAGAGGAAGAAAGCAGGTCTCTCCCCAGCCAAGGGAATGCAGTGAAAGGGAGACAGGGACAGAAAGGCAAAGAGAGAAACGGAGACAGAGAAGACAGAGACAGAGACGGATACACTCAGAAAGTTCCTAGTCAACTTAACATATGAGCCTCAGAGACTTAGAGCTAGAAGAGACCTCAAAGGATCATAGGCTCATGGATCTCGGGAGACTAAGGAAAGGAGAGAAGGCGGCACTTGAGCTGAGCTTTGAATAGAGAAAGAGATTCCAAGAGGTGAAGTCAAAGAACATGCTTTCCAATTAGGTGAGACACCCAGTACCTAGGCAAAAGAGTAAGAACTGTGCAGACAAGTTGGCCTGTTTAGTTGGAAGGCCCAACGAGAGAAGGAGAGTATGGTGTATTAAAGCCTGGAAAGAGGATGGAGTCAGATCATGAAGGGCTTCAAAAACTAATATATGTTCATATATTATGTTCATGCAAGAGAGAACCACCAAAGTTTCTTGAGCAGAAGCATGACATTATCAGACCTATTTTTAGGAAAAGGACTATACTTGTGATTTTATAGATGTAGGAAACTCCCAGATGAGGAAATGACCTTTACTGATGCAGGTGGGCACCTTTGCTGCAACTTATAATCCTAGCAAGTTGGCCAGAACAGCCAGTATGTGTCAAAGGTAGGTCCTACTGGCTTTGAGGCCAGCTCTCTATCTACTATAGCCTAGTTGCCTATTAATCTGTTTTAGGAATATCAATCAAGAAACTGTTTGGAGGAAGCAATGGAGAAGAGAGAGAATGGATGTGGGCAGACCAATTAGGAGGCTTTGCAAAGTGACCAGGATGATTGTGGTGTGGATGGAGAAAGACTATTGAAAAGATAGAATTGATAAGACTTGGAAAATTACTGAATATGGGGGAAGGAAAAGGAGAAAGATAAATGAAAGTGAATAGTAAAAGATGACTCCTAAGTTGCCTTCAACAAAAATAGGGATGATAGCAGGAGAGATGGAACTGGAGGGAAGGGAATTAGTTCTGTTACAGACACACTGAATTTGAGAGTCCTAAAGGGAAAAGTAGAAACATCCTATAGACAGTTGGAGGTATAGGACAGAAGTTTAGGGGAGACATGATAGATGGATATGTAAATTCATGAGTCATCTTCATAGGGATGATAGTCGAATCCATGGGAGTTGTTGAAATCATACTTTCACAATGATGTATAAGATTCTAAAGAATTCACTACTGGAATAGAATTTTAAAGCCAAAAAGGACCCTTGAGATATAGGTAACATGGGTGGACTTGGCGTCAGGAAGGACTGAGTTCAAATTTCTGTGGTTCTGGGCAGGTTACTGGACCTGTCAATTTCTTCATTTGCAAAAAGGGGGTGAATATAATAGCAGCAACTTCACAAGGTTTCTGTGAGAACCAGATGAAATAATATAGGTAAAGCACTATTTAAATGTTAGCTATCATTATTACTAGTTAGTCCAACCTCCTCCTCTTACAGATAAAGATACTGAAAAGCCAAAGACATGAAATTACACACAGAACATAACAATTATGATCTAAAGAATTAGGGATGAAAGACAAGTAAAATGTTTGATAGCTAGTCAGCAGTGTTACATTATTAGGAAAGAATGGTAATCTCCATTATCTTTTCTCTTTTCCTATCCCCACTTACTCACTTACATACTCATGTCACAAAATAATGTATCTATCCTTGCCATTCTTCTCTTTTTACATTTTAACTTTTGGCAGAACTCTACAGATTATAGAATGAACAAGTGCTTACAATATGGACCCAAATCTTCTTATTTGTTTAATGGGATTTGTGTGTAATCCTAAATCAAAAACCTGTCATCAATGCAGTTACTAATGGAGAGAATTTTTCTTTAAATTCTGTTTGGAAAATGATGGCTTTTGTCCAGAAAACAAATGCAAACAGATTTTTTTTCAATAGAGGGAAGAAAGAAAGAAAGAAAGAAAGACAGAAAGAAAGAAAGTAAGAAAGAAAGAAAGAAAGAAAGAAAGAAAGGAAGGAAGGAAGAAAGGAAGAAAGGAAGGAAGGAAGGGAGAGAGAAAGAAAGAGAGAGAAAGAGGGAGAGAAAGAGGGAGAGAAAGAAAGAAAGAAAGAAAGAAAGAAAGAAAGAAAGAAAGAAAGAAAGAAAGAAAGAAAGGAAGGAAGGAAGGAAGGAAGGAAAGGAGGTAGGGAGGGAGGGAGGGAGGAGAGAGGGAATGAGGGAGGAAGGAAGACGTGTATGCAGGGCAGCTAGGTGGCACAGTGGATAGAGCACCAGCTATAGAATCCAGAGAATCTGAGTTCAAATGCAGCCTTAGACACTTCCTAGTTGTGTGACCCCAGTCAACTCACTTAACTCTGATTGCCCCCAGAAAGAAAGAAAGGAATGGTATTTGCCCAGAGGCAAATCATTTCTCTAAAGATGCCTGGGTTCCAAGTCTTGGATCTGCCACTTAACTAGCCAAAATTCTGGACTATAAGTCGGGAAGAACAAGTTCAAATCCCTGCTCCCATAGTTACTACTGGTGTGGCCTTGGACAAGTCACTTAAAATCTTTGCATTTAACCGTGCTAATTTCTGAAGTGAGGGAGTTAGACTATGATGACTTACTAAATCTATGATCCTATGTATTTTATGATTCGTAGTCCAATAGCACCAGCAGAATATTGGTGTTAAAGAGAGGGGTTTTTTGCAGCACCAACACTCGTTTGCAAGAAAAGAGCTCAGGAGCTACTTCCCCAGCCACAAAAAGTAGATAAGAGAGCTACATCCCAGTTGTCATGGCCCTGATCAAACTGTAACTGATCTGTACCTTCATCATTTATTTTTCCCCAGTAGAAGGTAAGCATCTCAAGGGCAAGGACTGTCTCACTTTTTTATTTGTGTCTCTAAGGCCCCCAGCACTGTGACTGACACATAGAATTAGGGATATGGATCGGGCCTGTGATTTCATTAGTATAAAGAACTTCTAGGGCAGAGAATTCCCTTTAAAGGAAATTAAATATCCTTGAGGTATTAAAGGAAATTATAGGCAAAGGGTATTTAATAACCACTTCATCTCTGCTGTAACAAGTCTACCATGTTGTTCTGTGAATTGTATAGGAACCATCGTAAAGACTTTGTGTCCAAGTTGCAAAATACAAAGTATATTATGAAATAAATGATATACACAGGGAGAATTTTTAATTGGTATTTTTGCTCAAAAAGTATCTTCTAGATAACAACCATCTATTGTTGTCCTCCTTTGTGTGAAAACTTTGCCAAACTCCACAGGCCTTCATGCTCTGGCAGCTTGACAAGGCATATGGTTCAGAGTTAGCTTGGGTTATCCGGTGTCTTCCTTACATCTTTTATGTCACTAATAAAAGTGACTAATGACCATTAAATGTCAAAACTCTCAACTTTAAACACGACTTGAATCTTTGCCAAAGAAGAAGGCCTTACATGTAGTGTTAGTACATAAGCCTACAACAGGAATAGATTCAGTGAACAGTGAATTCAATGATATGAAGGTACAAAAATGGGTTGGGGAACATTGCTATTGTTCTATTGGGAGTGGACAAAGGATGTGTTCTATTGTAAGTGTCAAAGAATGGGGGAGGTGGTATTTTAAATACCAGAATTCAATAAACATTTATTAAGTACCTACAGTGTGTATGGACTCTTGAGCCTTGCCATCCACTCTTTCAAATAGGCCTTAGGATTTGTGGGCCTTTCCAACTGCCCTGTAGCTGGACGATCTTAAATGTTGTCTTCCCCAGTGAGACCATGAGCTCCTTGAAAGCAAGAAGCTCTATTTTATTTTCAGAACAGTACCTGTCATGTAGTCAGTGCTTGATACTTTTTCATTCATTCATTCAAGGCACTATGTGCTAGGTACTCTGGATAAAAAGCCAAAAATATAGGGCACACACCCTGCCCTCTAGGAGCTTCCATTCTATTGCCACTATAAACATGGATGAGTGAATACTGACTGTATAGAGTACTCCAAAGTAATTTAACAGTCAGAAAGTAACTGGGGAGAAATAAAACTAGAGGCCTAGCTGAGAAGTGACGCCTAGGTTGTGTGCTTTGTCTAGGTGGACAGCTAGGTGGTGCAGTGGGAAGACTGTCAGGCCTGGAGTTTGGAAGACTTATCTTCTTGAATTCAAATCTCTCCCCAGACACTTAACTAGCTGTGTGACCCTGGGCAAGTCACAACCCTGTTTGTCTCAGCTGGAGAAGGAAAGGGCAAACCACTCTAGTATCTTTGCCAACAAAACCCCAAATGGGGTCACAAAGAATCGGACACAACTGAACAACCACAACAGTTTCTAAGAGGTAGAGGTGAGAAGGGAGTACATTCCAGACATGGAGAACACCTTTGCAAAGGCCAAGAGGTTAAAAGATGGAATTTAATTTAATTCAACAAGCATTTATGTATCAATCATTGTGTTATACACTAAAGGCAAAAAGACAAGAATAAAATAGTTCTTAGCCCCAAGAAGCTTATATTCTACTGGGTGGGGGGGGGATGGAGGGGAGGGAAGAGGAGGAGAAGTAATATAGAGATAAGAAAATACAAACATAAATAAAATTAAATTTCTAGAGTAGAGGAGCTACTTGCCCTGAGGGAATCAAGGAAAGCTTCATGTAGAAGGTCACATTTGATCTGACCCTTGGAGAGATTCCAAGAAGCAGTGATAAGGAAGGAAAGCATTCCTGGCATGGGGGAAAAGCCTGTGCAAAAGCAAGGGGGTAGGACATGGAATATGGTATGTGAGTAACAGAAAGTAGTCCAATTTGGTTAAGAGGTAGAGTCTTTGAAGAACAGTACTAGGTAATTAATTTAGAAAGACAGGTTGGGGCCAGACTGTGAAAGATTTTAAATACCAAATAAAGAACTTTAAATTTTATCCTAGAGGCAGTAAGGAATCACTGAAACTTCTTATGCAGGTAGAAGGCAAGGTCACGCTTGTGCTTTAAGAATATCAATTAGTAAACTACAAAGTGGTAATTATCCAAAACAATCTGGTTTTGGCTAAGAAATAGAGTGGCTGATCAGTAGAATAGAGTGGAACACAATCCACTATAGTAAATGACCATAATAATCTAGTGTTTGATAAACCCAAAGATCCCAGCTTTGGGGATAAGAACTCAACATTTACCAAAGACTGCTGGGAAAATTGGAATATGGTCAAAATGGGTATGTGATTTAGACATAAAGGGAGAAAGCATATGCAAATTAGGAAAGCATGGAATATTTTACCTGTCAGATCTATGGGTAAGGGAAGCATTTATAACCAAACAAGAGATAAAGAACATTATGGGATGTAAAATGAATAATTTTGATTACATTGAATTGCATAAACAAAATTAATGCAGCCAAAATTAGAAGGAAAGCAGTAAATTGTGGGGAAAATTTTTTACAGCAAGATAAAGGCCTCATTTCTCAAATATATAGAGAACTGAGTCAAATCTATAAGAACACAAGTAATTCCCCAGTTAATAAATGGTGAAAGTATAGGGACAGGCAATTTTCAGAAAAAGAAATCAAAGCTATCTATAGTCATATAAAAATGTTCTAAATCACTATTGATTAGAAAAATGCAAATTAAAGCAACTCTGAGGTTCCACCTCATATCTATCAGATAGACTAATATGACAGAAAAGGAAAATGACAAATATTGGAGGGGATATGGGAACCAGGACAAAGTAGTGTACAGAAAACTCAGAAAGGAAAGAGAATACGGGAAGAGGGAGAAATCAACAGTGTCTAAAGTTGTATAGAGGTCAAGGGGAATGACTGAGAAAATATCATTGAATTTCTCAATTAAGAGATGCTTAAAGAGAGAAGCTTCAGTCAAGTGGTGGGTTCAGAAGTCAGACTGCAAGAGATTGAGAAGTGGGAGATAAGGAAAGGGAGACAGTGGATATCAATAGCTTCTTACAGTGATTCAGCAGTGAAAGGAAAAAAGATATAGGAATATTGCTTGAGATGATAGGAGGATAAAGTAAATGACTGGTTTTGTTTTAAGAATGGGTAAGTGTTGGGCATGTTTGTAGACATCAGGTATTGAGTCAGTGAAAAGAGTTTGGAGGTTAGAAACAGGGAGATGATTGAAGGGACAAGCTCTAGGAGGAAACAGGAAGAAATGGGGTCAAGGGCACAATTACAAGGGTAGGTGTGAGAAATAATATTGGTGAAAAGAGAGAGTTTACTATAGATGACTTCAATTTTCTATTTAAAGTATTAGGTGATATCCTCTGCCTGGGGATGTGGGGAGTGGGGTGATTCAAGAAGAAAAGAGAAGAAATGGAGCAATAGAAAGGGTGATAGGCAATGAATCAAGGAATAATAAATTAATTAACTCAATCAGCCCATCATGTGATATCTCCCAGCTGCACATGAGTAGAAGTAAACAAACATGATGACAGTAGTCTAAAGCTGGGGTCTAGAAGGGCATGACCAATGATAAGGCCCAAGGGCCCAGGCGGAGACAAGAGTAGGTGAACTGTTTAGCAATCAGATTTCAAAGGGAAAAATATAAAGCTAAGGCAGACATTATGAACTCAGAAAGCATGGAGGGGTAGAACATCTCTAGCATCTCCCATATCTCACAAGCAATACTCTATATAAATGTTTATTTCTTTCCATCCTTTCTTTTTATAATTGTTGCTACTATCACTGCAGTCCACCCCCACTCCCAGCCAAGCTGCCTCCACTACCATTAGAGGTTGAAGTGAGGATGAAGAGGAGGTTCAAGACGGAGGAGGCACAGGGAGAGCTGTAAGGACAGAAAGTTATAATCTAAGACTAATCTGAAGGGTACAGCATGTTCTATAGTAGGAAATCAAAAAAATCTTAACCATCAAGCTTCCAGAAAGCAAAGCTGAGATTATAAATAAAACCCAAAGTTAAGGTCCCACAAGAATGTAAAAGCATGTCGACACAATTTAGACCATTAGGTACGAGCCTTAGATTTTGATGGCAGGAATCCACTAAGGGGCAAAGTGATTTGCCCAAGGCTATGTGCTAAGTCAACAGAAAAACTAAGAATAGGACTTAGGTCTTTTCTTGATGTTGACAAATCTCCCTCCCACAGATTTGACAGTGACTGACAAAAAGTGCTTGCAAATATAGTGTGCATGACGGAGCTAGCTTCTAAAAGTGGGACATGGAAGGACGGTGCCATCAGTATTATTTTGGAACTCATGGGACTTAATATTTATCCCATAGTGTTTCAGCAGTCTACTCAGACATCTTAGAAATAAGATGGAGTCAGATGAGCACAATGTAAAACCAATTCATACAACTTAAGTTTCTATGAATGAACAGTTCACCCAAAGCACTTCCTGCAACTCCTACTCATTTAGTAAGTGATATTTCCCACTATGGCCAATCGTGACATACAATCATTTCCTCATCAAATAGTAGCACAAAGTTACAGAATTTAAAAATAACCTTTTATTACTCCAGGCTTTGCAAAATGATGGCTTATTTACAGAAAACACTGCAATGCCGCTTCTTTAGTTGATACAAAGAGCGCAGCAAACTAACCTGTCAGAAAATGAGCAGGAGCATATGACCAGCAGTACTGGACAGCAGACATCACGTTAAGAGAGAGAAGATACAAAGAATGATACAAATTCCAAAATGGGCTTTTAACTCTTTGGTTGGTTGCTGTTTTGCCATTATGGACTTGATAACTAAAGAATGAGAATCCAACCTCTTACTGATTGCCCATTAACATTTTAATGTGGTTGCTATGTAGCCCAAGAGCTTCAACACTGATTTATCATTACTGAAAAATGTTTCACTTTAAGTTCATATAAAGCAAATGTAGCCTTCTTGATTTCCCCTATCATGTTAAATGAACTTCTCCAGTGAAGGAGATGAACTCCAGGTGGGAGATCCTTCACATAAGGATCCCAGTTCATATCTTTTCTTTCATTGATTACTCTTTGATGTACAGAGATATTGCTAAAAGATCTATCATTTCAGAACTTCTGGTATAGAAATTCCCTCCATTGACCTATCTTTGACTTAGTAAATAATAAGCTCATAGATTTAAAGCTGTAATAGAGGGGAAAACAAGCATTTATTAAGCACCTACTATGTACCAGGAACTGTGTTAAACAAATACAACTCTCTATTCCACTGTGCTGAAATTGCCTGAGAACCATAAAGCTTAAGTAATTTACCTAGGGTCACTTAGTAAATTTCAGAGTTTGAATGTCCAGCACTCAAATGAGATAATATTTGTAAAAACACATAGAACAGTGAAAGGCACATAATTGTCGTTCGTCCTTCATACTGGAAGAGGACTAATGATATCCTGATGTCGGGGTCAAGGTACAGCATATTCGAATATGGCTGATCAGCCCAATACAAGCTCAGAAAGCTCCACCACAGGTCTTGCACAAATAGTCTGAACACTTGAAATGGAGTTGTATCTAGATTTGCACACATCATGTTTCCTTTGTGCTGCCGCAACTCTGCTTTTCTTACAGAGCACAGCTTCTTTTCTGATGCAGGCACATCATGCTGGGTGGTCCTGTGCCAGCATCTCCCATATCTCACAAGCAGTGCTCGATATAAATGTTTATTTCTGCTATCACTGCAGCCTAGGCCCACTCCCAACCATGCTGCCCCCACCACCACTACTAGTACCACTGTTACTATTACTGCTTTATTATTATCATTATTACTTAAAATTTGAAAAAATCAAAGCGTCCCTAGCAATAGCCATAGGAAAGTAAGCGATCATGATGGTGTGGTAAGAGCAATATCCTAGGCTGTGCCTCATACAAACTAGCCTAGTTTTTCCTTAAAAGGTATCAAAACCATCCTGGAGAGTAATTCTGCTCAAGGGACTAGGGATCAACCATTGCAGTAACTGTCTGGTGGCCTAAATACAAAAAGCCAGTTCAGGAAGCATCAGGAGTTCCTCCCTCTGGCTTCTGACCAGAAGACCAACATGGCTAACCTAGAAGCCGGGAAGTTATACCCAGATGAATTAGTGATCAACTCTCGTTGACTATCCTTTCCCTGCTAGAGCTGAGAAAATCTCCTTTTATTAACTGATAGATCCACGAGTGTCTCATTTTGTTCCATTCTCAGACCTGAACTATTCACACAGATCAGCCTGAATGGGGTCTGGCCTACCTGAGAAGGGATATCCTTTTAGTGAGGATACCAAGTAGGCTCTATAGGGACACAATAACAGCTTACATTTAGACAGCATTGTAAGGTTTAGGAAGTACGCTGATCACAACAACCTTGTGAGGCAGGTCGTACAGTATCAATCTCTCCATCTTATAGATGAGGAAATAGGTTCAGTGGTTTGCTTGCAGTCATATAGCAAGGCTAGGATTTGAAATCACGTCTCTTGTCTCCAAGTCCAGCCTTCTTTCCTCTAGACCTGGAGTTGGAAAATAAGGTCTTGCCTTGGAGACCTAAATAAAAAAAAAATCTGGCCCTAAATAAAGTTGCATTGTATTTTAAAATGTAAAAACCACTTTCACAAACCATACAAAAACAAGCAGCAGGGCAGATTTGGCCCTCAGGTCAAAGTCTTTGGATTCCTGATCTAGGCCAGATATCATTGGTTCTTTAGAGAGAGAAAAAATCAAAACCTGTGATATACACCAGTTAAAATTACCCCGTCAAGACTCTGAAGGTGACTTTGCAAACAGAAATGAGGCTTTACAACAGGTAAAGCAGATCTTGCATTTCTGAATCAAAGGAAGGCAGGAAGGCGATAAACAGTTATAAAGCATTTACTGTGTGCCAAGCACTGTGCTAAGTCAGTGCTTATGAATCTTGGGTATTCAATAATCTACACTGGAGTTAACCAGTTTTATTTAGAAGTTTTATAATAATACACACCTGTTTTTACTCCTCATCCTCACCAATATGTCTGTCTTCTCTTCCTGTCACACTTTTCCCTGGTGTTAGCTTTTATTCCTATTCTTTAAAATTCTTCCTTGTTGAAATGTCACAGCCTGGTTCACACCCACCACAGACCCCCTTGGAGATGAACTTACAGGAGGACCTGGCCGAGAGTTACCTCATTGAAGGGAACATTCCAATCAATGAGATCACACATCTATTTGCGTATTTAATAAGATCATCTTACATTCATTCATATGAGGTTTTCATGTAAGATGTTTCATTGGAGTCTCACGACAACTGTGTGAGGTAGGAACGTATTATTATCATTCCTATTTTAGAGATGAGGAAACAGACTCTGAGAGATTAAGTGATTTACCCAGCATCACAATAAAAGCACGGATTTTAATCCAAAATCTAGGTTTTCCAACACCTATTCCAGTAATCTTTCCACTATACCATGTGACTTGTTATAGAAATTAAAGCAGAGATTGTGCCAGTAAAGTGAATCAATATGCTGACTGCTGACAAGCCAGTCAGTCAAAAAGCATGTATGAAGCACCTACTATGTGTCAGACACTGACCTGAGCAACGGAAATACAAAGAAAGGCAAAAGAGAGTCTCTCACAGATCTCACAATCTAATACAGAAGGAGACACCATGAAAACCACTATATACAAACAAGATAGATTCAGGATGAATTGGAGATAGTGAACAGAGGAAAGGGACTAGTATTAAGGAGAACAGGAAACACTTCTTGAAGAAAGTAGGATTATTGTAGACCGGTACAATACCAGTGAAATAGTTTCTCTCTCTCTCTCTCTCTCCAAATGGGAAAGTAAAGGGCCTATGGTTCTATCATTTAGAGCTCCCTCTTCAATGAATGGAAGGAAGGAAGGAAGGAAGGAAGGAAAGATAGGTTTTGTCTTTGATGTTCTTATATTTTAATAGAGGAAGACGACACACATAGGAGTAGAATGATGGCCAGGGTGGATTGCTTTGGTCAGGGAGGTCACAGGGATTTTGACTGGACTTACAGAACAATTGACTGACACGTCCTTTCCTGGAGTGGTAGTGTTGAACTGACTGTTGTAACCAGAGCAAATGCTCTAAACTTCAAAAAAAAATGACATATCAAAGGCAAAAATGACCTCCTTCAGGATTGTTTTAGGTCAAACACTTGCATTTTTTTTTGCTTTTTTAAAATTCCAATTACAGTTCAACATCTTACCCCCATCTAGATAGAAATATAAAATATTTGGTATGGACTCTTTTTGAGGACATGACTAAAAAACTATTGCCAAAGGTGATGAGGCTTTCTTTTCATTTCAGAATGTCCTATTATTCTTGGGCAAATGACATCAGAATACAGTCTGTTGATAACCATGTGCTGAGGAGCTGAAGTTCATCAATACAGCGGAAGCAACAGAAGGAAAATAATATGAGCCATTGGCTGAGCTGTTATTCATCATTCTCAGCCAAGGTATAAAAATAAAACCAAACCAAGGAATGAGCTCCCAGCTGGTCATTATAGATCAGTAAGAACTTGCATAGATACTTGCAACATTTACATCTGCATTCAGACAGGATGTTGTCCATATTCAGTTCATATTTTAGACTGGTGTTGGCAATTATTTGCCCCTGGACCACATTCAGAGCAAGTAATATTTTCTAAGCCTCTATGGTCTCTTTTAGTCATGTTTTTCTGATCTTCAGACCCAACTCTAATTCAATTCAAATGAATTCAATTCAACAAACATGAAATACCAATTCTGTTCAAAAAGTATTGTGCTAGGCAATAGGGATACAAAGAACAAAATAATCCTTAGCCTCAGATAGCATACATTCTATTAACCTAAAATTCCAATCTCACCCTAATGTAGGAGGTAAAAGAGACCAAGGCAAACGAATGACTAGAGAAATGAAAACAGGATGGGAAGGGGGTGGGGTGCAGCAGGGGCCAAGGAAGGAAAGAGAAGGAAAAGGAACTTCATCTCCATATTTTTAAAAATGGGACCAAATCTGACCCTCTGTGGAGTAGAAATATGGTTATTAGGGCATCATCAAGAAAATGTAGCGGACTCCATTTTAGATTGTAAATATCCCTAGAGAACAATGCTCCTAACTGATATGCTTCATGTACAAGCCCTTCATAAGATGATCACATTGAAAGCTGATATAAGATGATGTAACATTTTGGGATGGGGTAGAGAGGAACCTTGGGGCGCTAGTAAACTTCCAATTTGTTTTTCTTTGAAAAACATTCCCTTGCAACCACAAATCAGACTCATCCAGAATGACAAAGGCCCAAAAGAATGCTAAGTCCAAGACTGAAAAACTGTCCTATCCTCTCATAAATGGAGCCCTTGTTTGAGTAAGCAGAAACTAAAGACACAGCATAGCTCGCCTCAGGGAACTACGATGACCATACAACAATGGGAGTTTGTCTGAATAATTCATCAGCTTCAAGGGTGCTTTGAATTCTAGGGTTCTGCAATCCTCATTTCACTCAAAAATGCCACAAAGTACAAGGAAGGGTGCCATTGAGTGTCCCTTTCTTCCAGTCAAGTCATTGTTCTTCTGAGGCTTTGGTATTTTAGTCCTATAAATGCCTGCCTGATGTTTCCTTGGCACATTTCTATCATCTTCTTCTTTGCAAATAAATAAATAAATTATATGGGAAGCCACAGTCAAGACCTGCTCTCAGCTCTGAGATTTAAAGTATTTCTTTTACCTACCAGTAAAGAAATTTACAAAGCATCCATCACAAAAATCCACCTGGGACCTGTACAAGATATCAAATTAGCCAAAACAAATCAGCAAGTCAGAGCCCTACAGAATTCTGAATCCCAACCAGCAAGCATGAATAATCCTTTTAAATGGTCACTTACATATCAGAACAGGTCCTTTGTGAAATTTCTAAGCCAGGCCTCCAGTTTCTGACTTAAACTGAGATTTCAGGGAAGGGAAGGATAAAGTGAAATCAAGAAGGACTGGGAAACTTCCACAAGAAAGAGGCCAAGTAGTTTCTATTGTCAGAATAAAAGCAGCTTCTCCTGGTCAGGTTTTTGGATGGTAACAGGCTGTCTCCTCTCTAGTAGGGAACTGCCTCAATTGGTTTTGGGGGTAAAGGGTAGAGTGTCATCCCAAATTATAGACAGGGAGTCTCAGAATCATAGAATTTCAGGAATGAAAGGGCTATCAGAGAACATCCAGTCCTTTCTATAGCCCTAAAACAATCCCCTCTGCCATACACAGAAACACTCACTGAGCCTCTGCTTAAAGACCTGCACTGGAAAGGGGAAGAGTTATGACCCAAGTCAGCCCATTCCGCTTCCAGTGAGCTCTGATTGTCAGGAAGTTTCTCCTTACATGCAACTGAAATCTCTCCTTTCACAGCTACCCCCCTTGCTCCAGTGTCTTGCAACAGGACTAATTCCTTTTCTACATGAATGCCCAACAAATACACCTATCACGTCCTCCATTCTTAGTTCCTTTAATCAGTCCTGGTGCGACCTAATCCCCAGTCCTCTCTCCATTCTTAGCATTCTCATTTTGGCCCACTCCAATGTCAATGTCAGTGACATTTTTAGGATATGATGCCTAGCCAGAACTGAACACTATTCTCCAAAGTACAGTGCTTTGCACAAAGTAAGTGCTTAATAAATGTTTTTTCATTCATTTCATTTCTTTATCTATCTGTTCATCCATCCATTCATCCATCTATCCATTCATTCCAGTTGTAGTGGTGTGGTTCCATGATGTAATGGTTAGCAGTCTGGACTCTGGATCCAGCAATACGAGTTCAAATCTCAGTGGGACCTTCTCTCTCCAGATGTGGTCTGACTAGGTCAGATTACAGTGGGGTTCCTACTTCCCTCATTCTTGACAATCCCTTGATATTAGTACAGTCGAAAAACATTAACTTTGGGGAAAATGCCACGTTACATTACTGCTTCATTTTTAGCTTGCAATTCTTGGGGGGAGGGGGGAAATCCAGATGTTTTTTCATACAAACTATTGTCTACCCACATCTCCTAATCATGGATTCATACAGGTTTTTTTCTTTCATCTGGGTCAGACTTTGCACTCATTTCTCTTAAACGTAATCTTAGTAGATTCAGCCCATCATTCTATCCTGCCAAGATCTTTTTAAATCCCGACTCTGCCATTCAATACATGTTCTGCTCTTTTCTGTAGTAACAGTAGCAGCAGCAACAGCAGCATTTATATAAATCTTCAAGATTTGCAAAATATTTTATATACATTATATCATCAGACCCTCACAACAATTCCGTGAGGTAGGTGCATTTTACATATGAAAAAATTGAAACTTAGCTACACGATTTACAAAACAACACATAAGTAGGCCTGTTACAGCAGACCTGAAATGTTTATTTCACTTTATCTGTAATTAATAATAATATAATAATAATTATTATTAACTTTTAAGCAGCACCCACTATGTACTAGGCACGGTACTAAGTGCTTTCCGATTATTGTCTCATTTGATGCTGTAAGTTTTGCAATCACTTTAAAAATATTATCTCACTTTATCCTCATAACATAGGTGCTAATGATTACCCCCATTTGACAGAGAAGGAAAGTGAAGGTAAAGGAGGCAACATGACTAACACACAGTTAACTGAGGGAAGATTCAAACTCAGGTCTTTCAGACTCCAATTCTACCACTCTTGCCTGGCATGCCATGTATATTTGCAAATTTGATCAATACTTTCAAAGATCTTTAATTTTACTGGCCTTGATGCAGAATTATTTGGTGGTCTTCTAGAGTTGCTATGACCAGAAAAATGATTATCACTTAGTGGCTGATGAGCTATCTGGCAATGAGCTTCTCTGAACTGATCCTTAGATGGCTGTCCATCAATGGGTCAGTATGAAAAAAAGTCTTTTCAGCTTGATAGAACCTACCAAAGCTTTTGTTTCACTAGCTGTAACCAGAATGGCCTTTGTTTTCTTTGAATGACTCAGCTTACCTCATTGAGCTTCCCTGGACGCTGGGGCTTGCTCTTCCGGGGCAGGACCAGAACTTCCTGTGTGATGAGTCATGGGGCTGGCTGAGGGGAGGTGTTAATGTCTATGCTAGGGGGAGGGGCCAACTCAGGAACCAATCGGCCCTGGTCATTCGGGCGGAGCTTGATGATGTCAAAAACCCTATAAGAGGGGAGAGGACAGTTTGAAGAGCTCTCTTTTCCTTTTCCGGTTGGAGCCAGCGACAGTTACGACAGTTACATCGTCAGTTACAGCGACCGTTACATCGTCAGTTTCAGTTGCAGTTTCAGTTGCAGACACAGACACAGCTGAGGCAGGAGCTGCCAGTAGCAGAGCTGACCTACGGGAGGAAGCTGAACAAAGACTTCAGTCCAGTGGGTAATCTTATTACCATAAAGGGGGAAACATGATTTTGCTTTACGCAATCATGTTTCTCTGTAGCCTCCTGGTTACTCTTTCAAGGCGTACTTATTGGGCCTGGAAGATTTTGATCAACATATCAAAATGGGGCTTCTGGTTCATGGGTTGGTTACTGTGGAGCCTAAATAAATGTTTTGATTCTTCTGCCTTCTACTTTGAGAGTTTCTTATATCCGGCGGTTCCGAACCTTTCAGACATGTTTATGATCCTCTTTGAGATTATAAACTCTGCCCTCCTGATACATTTGGCGTCACGAACAGGATCGCTAGGTATAAGATCTCTATTTAGAAGCAGAACAATTTCAGAGGAAGAGATGAATATCCCAGGATGGGAGGATCCATTTTATTCCTCCCTAGCAAAAGAATTGGCTAAAAAAGCTGGACCCTGTGAAAACTGGGAACCAAGGCTACGGAGAGGAGATCCTAGGGATTTGGAAAAGTGTTTACGAGAAGTTGGGATTCAGTCAGGGGCATCACTATCTAGGCAAAGCTGGATAGTGTTATCAGCCTACCGGCTAGTATACGAAAGATTGAGATTAAGTGAAAGACATGGGGGCACTCCTACCCCACAGGAAGAAGAGGAATCTCAGATAGCAGAAGACCAAACTGACTCAAATGAGAACTTTTCTATTAATGCGGCTAAGAGCAACAGGAGACCAAAAAAGCCCAGAGTGCATTTCAACCCAGCCCAGAAAGAGCCTGACTGCCTGCTTCGTCCTAGCCATGGTGGCAGAGGAAGTGAGTGGGGAGAGAATGAGACAATGTTAGGGGCTGAGGCACAAAACACTACTGGGGTTCAGGATGTGCCTCACACAGAGAATAGGAGATGGTTAAATGATCAGACAAGGGCTCGACCCATACAAAGGAGGAAGACAGAAACCCGAGGTGAAGATTCAGTTACAAGGGAAATTCAGGAAGATTTCTCACCGCAAGAGGTCACAGATATTTTGAGTAGATTCAGCCAAAGAATAGGAGAACCATTGATATCTTGGATGGTAAGACTCAGTGATCAAGGGGCCGGTGGAATATCAGTAGATGGGACAGACTGCATGAGATTCATAGGTATCAGCCATGATCCTCTAGTTCAACAAGCTTTTAGGGAACATCATCAGCAAGGAGATGGTGATAGCAGGACTACTCTGTTGGCATTAGCCGCTGTGGGATGCAATAAGAGATATGCTACTGATTCTATGTGGCCCACTGAGCACAGACCCTGGTATTCACTTAGAGATTGTATCATGAGACTAAAGGAGGAGGTAATGAAGACTGCCATTATGACAGGAACTGCAGACAAATATTACAATGATTCAATGGAACTGCCTCATAGGAATTTAATAATTAGGACAGCTCCCCCTGCTTATAAACAACTAATTTTGAATTTATTACTTGGAGAAGTAGGGAGCCGTCTTACAACAGTGATAAATAAGATTTTACAGTTATATGACTTAGGTGACTGGGGAAGGGATAGATCTCCTCAAGAGAGAAGGGTGAATAACCAGCAAACTTGGCGCCAAAGGAGAGTAACAAGGAAAGAAATGTTTACTGCTTTATTGAGAGCAGGAGTAGGTTTTGAAATGATAGATGGAATTCCAACCAATGAATTATATAGAATGTACAGAGATAAAGGCCTTGATAACAGGAGAGATAGGGAAATCAGAACTGCTCCTGCAAATGCTACAGATGTTGAACCTTCATACCCAAGTGAATCACATGAAAGGGAATACTAGGGAACAGGCCAGGCCCCAGCCCAAATTAAGGAAATACACAGGCTGGATTGTAGACCTCACATTAACTTGACCATATATTGGAAAAATGGGTCAAGTACGGTAACTGAGGCATTAATAGATACTGGGGCCGAGGCCACCCTTATTTATGGAAATCCAGACAAGTTCAGCCATGGAACTCCTATTACCATCACAGGACTAGGAGGGACTGAAATATCAGCCAGACAAGTTAAATTGATGATGAAAATTGGACAGTTGCC
This sequence comes from Trichosurus vulpecula, assembly GCF_011100635.1. NCBI lineage: Eukaryota > Metazoa > Chordata > Mammalia > Diprotodontia > Phalangeridae > Trichosurus > Trichosurus vulpecula. Next base: position 37,281,837 of record NC_050581.1, read on the forward strand.
CAAGAAAGAATATAGTGTGGTTATTGTGCCTATTCCTGAATACATCATTGGAATAGACATTTTGAAGGGTATGACCTTAAATTTACCTGAAGGGAAATACCAATTTGCTGTGAGGAAAATAGGCATTAATGCAGTCTTAGTGGGGAAAATCAAGATGGATCCAATCACTTTGCCCGAACCTTCTGAAGTAATTACTTTGAGGCAATATCGTGTGCCAGGTGGGCAAGATGAAATTGCCAACACTATAAGAGAATGTGTTGAGGCAGGAGTGTTAGTCCCTACAACTACTCAATGGAACAACCCTGTCTGGCCAGTCCGAAAATCAGATGGAACATGGAGGATGACAGTAGATTATAGACAGCTGAACAAAGTGACTCCTCCCTTGTATACTGCTGTCCCAGACACGGTTACTTTAATAGAGAGAATACAAAAACATGAAGGGACTTGGTATGCAGTTATTGATTTGGCCAATGCCTTCTTTACAATCCCAATAGACCCCAAGCAATGGAATCAGTTTGCTTTTACTTGGCAAGGCCGACAGTATACATTTACACGCCTGCCGCAAGGATATATTCATAGCCCAACTATTTGCCACAGGATTGTAGCTGAACATTTGGATGAATTAAAGTTACCTGGTGTACAGCTTACACATTACATAGATGACATCATGATACAGGGAAAGAATATAAAGGAGGTGGAGGAGAGTTTAGCATTATTAATTGACCATATGAAAAGCAAAGGATGGGAAATCAACCCCGCAAAGGTTCAAGGGCCAGCTCAAACTGTAAAATTCTTGGGGATACAGTGGAATAGAGGACTGCGAGAAATTCTCCCACAAGCTCGACAAAAAATCCAGGATTTTCCCACCCCTACCAATAAGAAAGAGGCCCAAAAGTTCATAGGGCTGTTTGGTTATTGGAGACACCACATCCCACATTTGGGACAGATTTTAAAACCCTTGTATAAAATCACCAGAAAGAAATATGAATTTGACTGGGGACTTGAACAAAGTAGAGCTTTTGAGGAAGCAAAGGCTGCTATTCAATTAGCTCTAGACTTATGGCCTATGCAAAATGGGCCAGTGGAGTTACAAGTGACTGTACAAGATGACTATGCAAATTGGAGTCTGTGGCAAAAACAACAAAGCCGAAGTGTACCTTTAGGCTTTTGGTCAAGGAAACTGCCCTCATCTGGAGTGCAATATACACCTTTTGAGAAGCAGCTGTTAGCTGCATATTGGGCTTTAGTAGAAACTGAGCAACTAACTCTGGGTCATGAAGTGGTATTAAGGCCTGGAATTCCAATTATGACTTGGGTAATGAGTACCCCAGCTTCTCACAGAATTGGACATGCACAAGAGGCAAGCATAATCAAATGGAAGTGGTATATTCAGAATAGGTCCAGAGCAGGCAAAAATGGAGTTTCTGCTCTACATGAATCTGTGGCGAACATTGATACTGAGAGCAATGAAAAGCCCCTTGAATCTAAGCAACAGATGGTACCATCCTTAGTGAAATGGAATAATGGATATGACGGACTAAATGAAGAACAGAAGAAACATGCTTGGTTTACTGATGGGACAGCAAAATATTTAGGACAGAAGAGACATTGGAAAGCAGTAGCCTATAACCCCTGTACAAGGAGAACTCTGGAAAGTTCTGGGATAGGTGGAAGTAGCCAATATGCTGAACTGATGGCAGTGCATCAGGCCATCAGAGCAGAGAAAGGAGGACAATGTCATATATTTACTGACTCGTGGGCGGTAGCTAATGGATTAGCTACGTGGATGCCTATATGGAGGAATCAGAATTGGGAGATTCATGGCAAACAAGTTTGGGGTAAAGAGTTATGGGAAAATATATGGGACATGTCTTTGGTTACAGATCTGTCAGTTTTTCATGTTGATGCTCATGCAACCCTGACCACACCAGAACGTGAGTACAATGCACATGCGGATCGACTAGCAAAGATTGCTACTGAATGTATTGTCCCTACTCCGACTTCAACTGATGACCCAGCCTTAGCAAGATGGGTCCACCAGACTGCTGGCCATTTAGGGGTCCAGGCCACCCATCGATGGGCACAGGATCGAGGTATCAGTATTTCTCATGCGTTGTTAAAACAAATAACAGAGGAGTGTTGTATATGCCAATTAGAAAAAGAACGAACTCTTCCTAGGATAGTTACTGGAGAAATAGCAAGGGGAAAAGTTCCAGCCCAAATTTGGCAGATAGATTATATTGGCCCACTACCCCAGGATAAAGGATGTAAATATGTATGTACGTGTGTTGACACCTATTCAGGTGTACTAGTGGCTTGTCCTTATAAAGACGCAACTCAGAAAAACACCTGTAAAACTCTAGATATTGTAAGTTTATATTATGGAACCCCAATGCAGATTCAAAGTGACAATGGGTCACATTTCAAGGGCAAAGAAGTGAAAAGATATTGTGTGTTGAATAATATAGAATGGATATATCATATTCCATATTACCCACAAGCATCTGGGCTAATTGAAAGAATGAATGGATTGTTGAAAGAACAGCTGAGAAAATTAAGCTCAAATAATTCATATCGACATTGGAAGGATAATTTGTCTATTGCCTTACGTAATTTGAATAATAGGCCCTTAGGGGGGAGTACACCTCTAGCCAGAATGATGACCCCAAATCTGCAGATCAGAGAACAGCAAACATGTGAGATCCAAAACATTGAATTTTGGACTGTGAGGGAAGATGTCCCACTACCAAGTCCAGGAACACCTGGTTCAGCAGGATATGATTTACATTGTATAGAGAATTTTAGGTTAAATAGGAAAGAGATAAGAAACACCCCTACTGGAGTATGTATGAGAATCCCCAAGAATCATCTTGGACGGATATTACCTAAACCAGGATTAGCGGCTCAAGGAATACATGTATTGGCTGGAGTGATAGATTCTAATTATCAAAAAGAAATTGTTGTGACACTCCAGAATATGGGTAAAAAACCTGTACAATTTTGTAGAAATGATAGGATGGTTCAAGTCATTATTATCCCCTGTGAAAAAATACCCTTTGTGAAAACTAACCCTCCTCCCAAAATAACTACTAGAGGGGCAAAAGGGTCTTGCTCCATTGATAGAATAAAGTCAGGAGCTAAGGTATGGGTAAAACGGAAGCCAGATGATATTCCAAAGGCTGCAGAAGTTATAGCCCATGGGAAGGACAACACTGTAACAGTTGTCTATTCAGGGGAAAATAATTACCAAATCGTACCCCTGAACCATATATTTTACCGTGAATAGGTTATAATAATAGATTCACAGACTATTCTTTTTGTCCTTTGTTTTGGCTAACCTTGTTGCTAGTTTTGTTTCCTTCAGGCTTAAGCACCCTGCACTTTCCGGTGACTGCCTAAGCATGTAGCATTCTTGGAATTCCTGCCAGCTGTTAAAGAAATGACCTCTGGAATGGGACTTTTTGGGGGCAGGGCCATCTCTACATCCAATTTCAGCATGAAGAAGCTATGGAAAATGAGACCTTCACCCCTCACCCCAAGATTTTGAGCCCCAATCGTTCAAGGGGGGTGGAAATGATGATAGTGTTCTGTTTACTTATTTTGTGTTATCCTTGCTGTGTTGTTTTATTGTTATGATATTATTGATCCTATGTAATGGATACAAGGATTTAGGGGTGGACATTTGAATTATTAATAATTATTTTGGGGATGATTGATTGAAGAGATTATTTTGCTGGGATCTAGGGGTGGATCGCATTTGAATCGTTAACCAATGTTTGGGAATGTCACTGAATGATATGTTTTGCTTTATAATGAATGATATGTTTTAGTTTCCTTTGTAATTGGATCACAATGTATGTTCTAGGATACATGGCTGATTAGATTATGTATCCTATAACAAGGGGTGGAGTGTAACCAGAATGGCCTTTGTTTTCTTTGAATGACTCAGCTTACCTCATTGAGCTTCCCTGGATGCTGGGGCTTGCTCTTCCGGGGCAGGACCAGAACTTCCTGTGTGATGAGTCATGGGGCTGGCTGAGGGGAGGTGTTAATGTCTATGCTAGGGGGAGGGGCCAACTCAGGAACCAATCGGCCCTGGTCATTCGGGCGGAGCTTGATGATGTCAAAAACCCTATAAGAGGGGAGAGGACAGTTTGAAGAGCTCTCTTTTCCTTTTCCGGTTGGAGCCAGCGACAGTTACGACAGTTACATCGTCAGTTACAGCGACCGTTACATCGTCAGTTTCAGTTGCAGTTTCAGTTGCAGACACAGACACAGCTGAGGCAGGAGCTGCCAGTAGCAGAGCTGACCTACGGGAGGAAGCTGAACAAAGACTTCAGTCCAGTGGGTAATCTTATTACCATAAAGGGGGAAACATGATTTTGCTTTACGCAATCATGTTTCTCTGTAGCCTCCTGGTTACTCTTTCAAGGCGTACTTATTGGGCCTGGAAGATTTTGATCAACATATCAAAATGGGGCTTCTGGTTCATGGGTTGGTTACTGTGGAGCCTAAATAAATGTTTTGATTCTTCTGCCTTCTACTTTGAGAGTTTCTTATATCCGGCGGTTCCGAACCTTTCAGACATGTTTATGATCCTCTTTGAGATTATAAACTCTGCCCTCCTGATACACTAGCCTAGCTTTTAAGAGACTTTTTTAAAGAGTTCACTTCCACAGTGAAGCATCTGGGTAGGACCTGAGTGGAGTGTGGAGATCTAATTGTCTAATTACCCAGAATGCTAAAAAGAATGCACAGTACTCAGTGGAATAAGACATCCTGCTTTTCTAGCTTAGAAAGACTTGCTTTTGCCTTTCTGGTCCTTAGAGTTTCCAGAAACATTTTTAGCAATGTAATCCACTCCTTCAAGAACATTTTCTTTTTTTAATTTATTTTTTATTTTTAATTTACAATACTCCATTCCACAAGTTTTTGAATCCCAAATTTTCTCCCTCTTCCTCTCCTCCCCCTTCCCTCCCAAGACCGCATGTAATCCGATATGGGTTCCACTTCAAGAACATTTTCACTGACTCATAAAGGATCGTGGAATTGGAGAAGTCCGGGGGACCTTCGAAAGGAAGAAATGAGGAACTAAGTCATACTCTCTCAGTCTATCCTTTAAAGGTGTGAGACAGGACTTTCAACCTGAGGTTTGCCCCCCTTCATTGGGTTACCACTGTTGACTTAGTGAAATTGATCAATCAGTCAATGAGCATTTATCAGGTACTTACTTTGCCCTGAGGGCTGTGCTAAGTCCAGGGGATATAAAGAGAGGCAAATATAGTCCCTGACCTCAAGGAGCGCACATTCTAACAGGGGACATAACATATACACATTTAAGTGTAAGTACAAAATAAATCTAAAGTTGTCAAATATAAGGTAATTGTGGAAGAAGGACCCTAGCAGTTGGGATCAGGAAAGGCTTTCTAGGGAAGGTAGTATTTTAAGTGTATCTTGAAGAAAGTAGGGGATTCTGTGAGGCAGAGCTGAGAAGGGTATGCTCTCCACTCATGGGGTACAGCTGGCAGAGAGAAGGGAGATGAGTGCTGGATATATAAGGAATCAAGAGATGAGGAATAATGTACAATGAGGCTAGAAAGATAGGCTGGGACCAAGAAGGGGAGAAGAAAGTACCATTCATCAAATAGCTGATTCCTCTCCCCATAGGAAGCCAGGACTAGAGGTCTATTTTTATTCCTTTTATGTCAAGTCTGGACTATCCTGGTTTACTTACTATAAAAGAGGTTGCTTTTGCAACCCAATCTGTCTGTAATTGGTAGCATGAGGAGAAAGTCAGTGCAGGCCTGCTTTTCAGATATCATGCCCTAAGAGGCTTGTAAAGGATGGATCACAGGAGAGGAAGAGTCTGCCTACAAAAGTAAGTGTCCCGATGAATGGGAGTGGGATTGATGGGAAGGGAGAGGAAAAGAGAGAGAGAGACAGAGTCAGAGAGACAGAGAGAGACAGAGACAGAGAGAGAATAAAAGAGGGTGAGACAGAGAGTCTGTGAGAGTCCTGTACAACTAGGGAAATGGAAATAGATAAATATATGAAAGGATGAGTAAGACAAAATTTGCAAATTAAAGGAGAGGAGAGATAGATGGAAAAGTCTTTGAAGATATACATAGGATCATACATTTGGAACTAGAAAGACCCTGGCGGCCACCAAAACCAGCCTCCCTTATTTTAAAGATGAAAAACTGAGGCACAGAAAGGTTAAGTAATTTGTCCGTGGTCAAATGTCTGTGGTAGGTGTCAAAGGCAGGATTACGAACCTAGGTCATCCTCATTCCAAGACCTATCTGCTATTCTGCTTCTCTCTCTCCCAACCCAAGACATTGTCATATTAGTAAAAGCATCTGCTTTACATGAGCATAGTAGATACAAGGTTTCATTTTACTTTACTTTCAAATTTTGCTTGAATATGGTTTCACGAAAATAGTAATTTTCTAATTTATGCAAATCATACATAAATATCAATGGCTCTCTCTTTTTCTCCCATACCCCAAAGGAGCTTTGGAAAGGCAAAGCTTTTTCTAAGGCAAGAAAAAGTTAATTGATGACTACCACCCAAACGAACCCCCATTCAGAATTCAAAATCACCTTGAAGAAAGAGATGATTCTAAGAGATGCCTTTCTTTTTTATTTTTTAATTTATAGAATAAAATAAGTATTTCCATAACATAATACAATAAATAAGATGATTGCACAAAAAACTATAAATATATTGTGTACAACTTGCTATTCCTTTTCAATACATCATAGTTATCATGTAAATTTTTTTTCTTCCTTCTCTTCCTTCTCTTTCCTTCCTTCCTTTCCGTCCCCTCTCTAGAGATGGCTACCATTAGACACAAATAGGTATACATATGTAAAAATACATTCTTCTATTTATCAGTTCATCAGAGATGCCATTCTAACATTATTTTCTATGGCTGAGTCCCCTACTCCATTCTTACTTCAGCAAGGACTCTGAAAAAACCTAATCCAATTTGAAACAAGAGACAACATAAATTCACTTTCATTCTTCTGCAGATTGCCAACCTAGTTTTTCTAAAATCCAAAAATTTGGGTGAATCTAGCATATTCTCCAACAGTTGCAAAGCATTACCATCCCTGACTGAGAGCTACAGCAAGTAAAATCAACGAATGTGTCCAATAGCCCCAAACCAGATAAAATGCAAGCCAAAGCAGAACTTCACACAAGATCACCTCACTCCTATGAAACCGACAAGTCGCATGCAATCATGTTCAACAAATAGAGGAAAAGAAGTGATAGTCCCAAAGGCATGACTGAAATGAGTTTCAAAGAACAAAAGAGGTTCAGCATGAACGCGTCTTCCTTACCGGTCCAGCGCTGTGCTGGTTGGCATACTCCTCCCAAATCCTCGAACTCCCATCTGACGAAAATATGGAATGCAAGGGAGGTTGGCAGCAATGATAGCCAGTGAATCGGAAGGACTTACAAAGAAGCCATTTTGGCCTAGGATCATGTAACGGTCCTGTAGGAAAGAAAATATGGAACATTACCAAGCAGAGGCATTACAGCAACCCATCCCAGTTGCCAGAGTCTGCCAATTCCCTGCCTCTCCTGTGCCCAAGCACCCTTGAAGGCGTTTCTTCAGACCTAATGGTGGAGTCTCAAGGTTGCTTCTCAATCCCAGGCTCTCTTAAGATATTAAGATTTGCTTGACTAGGATTTCTTCAGTAAGAAAGGTCTATTATATACCAAAATATCAACCCATCAAGAAACACTTATTAAGTGTCTATTATGTGCCAAAGGAAGACCTGAGTTCAAATCTGGCCTCAGAAACTTACTAGCTGTTTGAACTTGGACAAGTCTCTTAACCTCTGTTTTCCTTAATCTACTGGAGAAGAAAATGGAAAGCCATGCCAGTATTTTTGCCAAGAAAACGTCATGGAAAATACGGTCCATTGGATCACAAAGAATCAGATGCAACTGAACGACTGAACAAGAACAATGTGCCAGACGCTGTACTAAACCTGGGATACAAGAAGAGGCAAGAGACAGTCCCTGCCCTCAAGTAGTTCATAATCTAATGAGGGAGATAGGTAAAGAAATACAAAATAAGATATATATATATATATGTGTATGTATATATATATATATATACAAAATAAGATATGATGTGTGTGTGTGTGATAAATAGGAAATAATTAACAGAGGGAAAGCACTGGAATTAAGTGTGGTTAGGGAAGTCTTCCTGTAGAAGGTAAGATTTTAGTTGGGACTTAAAGGAAGCCAGGGAGATCAGTAGTTGGAGAGGTAAGGGAACAGCATTCCAGGCATGGGGGGGCAGCCAAAGAAAATGCCAGAGAAGAGAAACGGAGTGACTTGTTCATGAAAAAGCCAAGAGGCCACTGTCACTGGATCAAAGAGTATACGCACAGGAGTAAAGTGTAACAAGACTGGAAAGGAAGGATGGGGCTAGGATATAAAGGACTTTCTTTGAGCGCCCAATGGAGCATTTTGTTTTTGCTCCTAGAGGCAATGGGCAGCCACTGGAGTTTATTGAATAGAGAGGTAACAGGGTCAGACCTGTGTTTTAGGAAAATCATGTTGGTGGCTGAATGGAGAATGGATTGGAGTAGGGGAAGACTCGAGGCAGGCAGCCCTACCAGCAGGCTGTTATAGTAATCCAGGTGTGAGGCAATGAGGACTTGGTGGCAATGTTAGAGGAGAGAAGAGAACACATATGAGAGAAGTTGCAAAGGTGAAATATGTTCATAGCAGTATTTCTTTTATAGTTGCAAAGAACAAAAAGCAGGATAGGTGCCATCATACGGTGAACAGCCAAACAAATTCTGACATATGATATTACTGCACCATGGGAAATGGCGAATAGGCAGAATTCAAGGAGGAATGCAAAGACATAAATGAACCGACGCTGAGTTAAGTAAGCAGAATCAGGAAAACAATATAAAATAATATAAGCAGGAAAAGGGCAGCTAGGTGGCACAATGGAGAGAGCGCTAAGCCTAAAGTCAGGAAGACTCATCTTTGTGAGTTCAAATCTGGCCTCAGACACTTGCTAGCTGTGTGATCCTGTTTGCCTCAGTTTATTCATTTGTCAAACGAGCTGGAGAAGAAAACGGCAAACCACTCCAGTATCTTCACCAAGAAAACCCCAAAAGGGATCACAGAGAGTTGAGCATGATGGAAGCAACTGAACAACAACAAAAACTGAACTCTGCATAAATCTAATGGCCAAGCCTGGTCTCAGAGTTGAAAAATTCACCTCCCTTATTTTGTTGCAGAAACAGGAGAGAGACAGAGACGATGAGTATGGAATACTGCATATACTGGTCAATGTGTTTATTGTTTTGCTCAGCTGCAATGTCGACATCAATAAAAATAATTTTAAAAGGAAAAAATCTTTTCGATGCCTTTTCAGAGCTGAGGCTGATGCCTCAGGCTTTCATTAACTTCCTTTCTCACAGGTGCACAGGCACTCCTTTAAGGCACCAAGGGCTAAAATAGCAGACTGGAAACAGCGATGAAATGACAAGAGCGCTGGACTGGGCGGGTGGAGGTCAATCTGTCAATAATTAACAAGTCTATATTAAATGTGAATGCTTGTCCCAGCTCTGCCAGTACCTAGCTAGCGAAGAGACCTTGGGCAAGTCTCCTAATTTCTCTGAGCCTCACTTTCCTCATCTGAAAAACATAGGGTTGTTGTTTTTTCATGTTAATTAAGATTTCTAGCTGTTCTATGATTCTCTGATTGTACCAATGAACGAATGAAAATAATTTATGATGCATAATATATATCATAATATGTAAGATATTATAATATGTAATATTATATGTTATATATCATGTTATGCTATATTATATATTACAATATATTATAGATCATAATATGTAATATTATGATCTATAACATATATTATATACATTATATATAAGTGCCAAACACTTGGATAAATTCTTCAGATACAAATAGAAAAAGAAGCCAGTCCCTGCCCTCAAGGGGCTCACAGTCTAACTGGGGAGAATAATACATGTGGGAAAGTTCCATTCCAGGGTGAATAGAAAAGTCTAAAAGTCCAAAGCGTCCAGTTACAAGGCCAGAGGCAAGGCCCAGGAATCCTTAGATTTCACCAGAGTGGCTGTCCCGCAGGAACAGTCTCCGCCACTGGCAAGGACGTGGGTCTCGGGGTCCACGTGGAGAGGGACTTCTGAAATGGCTTGTCATTGGCCCTAATAACACAGTCCATAGGTATTTGGTACACAATTTGGAATCAGTGAACGGATACCAAAAGCACTAAGAAATAGCTCATTTCTAACCCGATGCTCCTTCTAAACATGGAAAAGGTACTAAGCAAAATTTAGCAAAAAGGAGATTGAAAAGACAATATAATTCGAGTCCGGGTGTCATTTATGCATTTTCTGTGTGTGCTGAAGCCACACTCATTAACTCTGGTTACAGTTAGGGTTGTGGGAACATGGATTTAAAGCTAGAAAAAGGCTAAGAGGTCATCTAGTCCAGAGGTGTCCAACACACAGCCCACAGGTCAATGTGCAGCCTGCAGGGATCCTTATACATGAATCAGTGGCCCCATGTCCGTGAGTTTGACACCACCTGATCTCATCCAACCCCTTCATTTATAAATGAAGAAACTGAAACCCATAAAGGCAAACATCACTTGTCCAAGGCCACACAAGTTCTAAGTGGCAGATTTTGAACCCAGGTCCTCTGAGTCTCAATGCATCACCCATTCCACAATACCACAAACACCTGACATTTAAGTGTACTAGTAAATGGTTAGGAGGGAAGAGAACCAGCCCTTTATGCTCACCCCATCAGCATCAAACGCAGCACCGAAACCATATTCTCCACCTTTCATTGCCTCCAGAAGGGTGGTTGCATATGTTAGGTTTGGATCAGGGTGCTGTCCTCCAAAATCCTCCAGGGGAACACAGTTTATTGCAGAATTTGCTGGGGCCCCTAGCTCATCGCACAGGATTTTCCTTACATAGGGTCCCATAACTGAAAGAAAAGACAATGTGTCACCCGACTCCAAATCTTCACAAGAGAGTGGAGATCTCTTTGTTCCCGTCACAGACAAACACAGTAACCCATTTAAAACTCCAGGACAAAATAAAAATGCTCTGGTCATAATTCAAAACACAATATAAATTAAAACATGCAAGTTCCGTGACCTTTTTTCAAAAAATATCCTTGTGGGCCCACACACAGAGCCTCTCAGAAACTGTACTCTAGCGTCCCAGCCTTCAAGGGTCCAGGTTCACTTCATAAACACGAAGCTTCTCCTGATTCCCCCTGACAATTAGCCCAACTGCTAATGCCTTCCCTCACTAACTACCTTGTATTCAAGTACCTTATATTTATTTGTGTTTATTCTGTATATATTTATATGTACTTACTGACTTCCCTGATTAGATTTTAAGCTTCTTCAGAATAGAGATTATTTTATTCTTTTGTATTTGTATCCAATGAGCTGATAGTGCCTGGCACACAGTAAGTGCATAATAAATGTTGATTGGTAAAGTTGAGTAAAATCAATAGAGTTCTGAAATTTAGATGTCTGAAAGAATTATCAGGAGTAAGTAGGTTACATGATGCTAAGATCAAGTTTTTTTCCTCAAGCTGTATGTTAATTTATGTTACAAGTATTTTGTCTACCAGCTATCTATTTCTGCAAATGCATTATACTTTGCAATATATTTTAACTTTGCATCAATATGTTTATTGGTTGTCTAAACTATAACACAACATCAATAAAAATAATTTTGAAAGAAAAACATTTTCAATGGTGTATGGTGTTACGCTAGCCTCACTATAAAATCAAAACAATCTATAGTCATATGAAAAAATGCTCTAAATCATTATTGATTAGAGAAATGTGAATTAAACAACCTTGAAATATCACTTTACACCTACCAAAATGAAGCTAATTGTTCTAATAAATGTTGAAGGAAGCATGTTTTGGGTTACCCTTTTTTACCTCTGTAAAGCAAAAATCCCACACGATGCTAATTTCCGAAGTGAGCTTCATAGACTTTAGCTCAGACACACAAATTACTACTGAGAGGGAATACTGCAGGTGAGATTCATGCTCTAGGTAGTTGGACCGCGTAGCTTCTGAGATCTCTTACAACTAACTCTAAGAATATAGGAGTCTACAAGGTGTCTTTAAAGATTTAAAGCAGCATTAAGTTACTAAAGCTTAACAATGCCCTAACACGTAAGCTTAAGACTTTTGGAGCACTCTATTGATGTTTAAAAATTAAAAGAAGCAAAGAATACAGCTTCATCATATTTACACGTAATAACTTCAAACTCACTTTTTCACAGTCTATTCTCACCAACATTATAAGAATGAAACTAGAATACTAAAGCCTTCCAGAGCACTCTTCACATTGGAGAACACATACATCATCAGAATGCCAATGAATCTATTATTCCTCATTATCGGAAGAAAACAAGAAGAGCCAGTTAAGAGTCTGAGGGCCCATTTTAACTTCTCTTGCCAAGCCAATGAGCTCACCTCCATGCATAGCATCCACCCGGATCTTAAGTTGATTGGGTCCAGTCAGCAAACTCTTAATGGTGTTAAAGTCAAAGATGGTCCGAAGAAGGTTGAGATAAATGTCCACTGGATCCACTATCTCCACTAAAGGCAGGAAGTGAAAGGAAATCATGGTAGTCATCTGCGTGAGTCCCCTCCCCCATTAGACTGGGAGTCTACTGAAAGTAGACACAACTTTCTGCCTTTCTTAGTATCCCCAGTACTTAGTATGGTGGCCTGGCACATACCAAGCATTTAAAAAATACTCGTCAACTAGACTGGACTTGACTTGATTCGACCTGGTGGTTTAAAAATGGACTTGACCCTGTTGAATCTAGGAGATATTTTCACACATTACAGGTGCAGTTAAGTCTACAGATACTTCCTAGCTGTGTGTCCCTGGACAAGCGACTTAAGCTCTGTTTGCCTCGGTTTCCTTAACTATAAAATGGGGATAATAATAGAACCCACCTCCCAGGGTTGTTTTGAAGATCAAATGAGACAATATTTTGAAAGCGCCTTACAAGAACCAAGAATATAGTAGACACTATGCAAATGCTAGTTACCATAATCATTACTATTATTTCCAGATGCACTTTACAAACTAGAACATAACCATGATTTTATAGCATACCCTTTCAGAGTCAAGCACTGAGTAATTACAATAAGCAATCTTGATGCTGCCAGAAAATAGATAATAAAATATATGGGGAACTTTAGGGGTTGAAGAATGTTTAATGTATGTATATATATATATGTGTGTGTGTGTGTGTGTGTGTGTATGTATGTATGTATATATATATATATATATATATATATACATACACACACACACATATATATAGTCAGATGCCGTCATTTACTGATTAGTTTTTACTAAATTGTTTTTCTTTGTTATAGTGGAAGAGGGGAGCTCAGTGGAGAAATATGTGAGGTTTAAAAAATTGAGAGCACCAATACAAATGATCATAAATAAATAAATAAAATTACCTTTAAAATTATCAATAGGAATAAACTACTCTGAACATAAAATTCTTTTCACCAAGGAGGAAAATCACCAGAGGTTTAAGTCTTTGCTCTGCTCCCTATTATGTGATCTTGAATCAGTTTCTTCTTTTAGTCTTTTAGACTAGATAATCTTGGAGGTCTCTTTGATGCCAGACATTTTTGATTTATTTTAATTTAAATGATTATGTCTATATACTATACAAATATCTTTTCATCTAATAAAATGATTATTCAGTCAGTCAGTAAGATGTATTGAGCATTTATATAAGCAAGTCCTCCAAATAGCTTGCAGAATATTATATTGCAGGGTTACATTTACACAGATAATTGGAGAAGGGATAAAGAACTACTCCTCTTGGGCCACAGCACCTAGGCTAAGCCTGGAACAAAACCAAGGTAGAACTGAGGAGGGAGTCAATTCTAAGTATGTGCAAAGGAATGAGGATGAGAGATGGACAAGTTGAATTCAGAGAACACCAGGTAGACCGATTCACATAGAACTGAAGGGTATGTGAGTATGTGAAGAAAATTAATACGAAATAGACCTAGAAATGTAGCTTGGAGTCAGACTCTGAAGGTCTATAAATGCCAGTCTTTGGGACTTCATATGTTACCCTGGAGGCCATAAGGAGCCACTGAAGATTTTTGAGAAAGGGAGTGGCATGGTCAGATAGGTACTCACTTAAACTATTCTTCAGGAAAATTAAATTAATACATTGGTCAGTTTTTAATGTTTTTTTTAATAAGTATAGATATCACCCTAATTATCTTTGGTTACACAGCAGTATGCTGGTAAATTTTTAAGTGGCTCTCCAGAGGAAAAAAAACTATACACACACAATACACTGTAAACCTAAGTTTATTCTGCATTATTTTCTCATTCGCTTTCTTAAGTCTAGACAATCCACAAAACAATAAATCAAACTCTGATTTGTAGTGTTTTAAATTTCCGAGGTATAAATGCTCAGTCCCACTGAAATTTTAACAATTGGCTATCTCCAGCCAATATGAGCTGGCTCCAACACACCTCTGGTTATGAGGCAGGTGATATGACAAAAAAAAGCCTGGCACCAGAATGGAAGTACACAAGAAAGCACACAGGAGTCATTGAAAACTGGACGTTTCTCCTTGTTGGATAGGTGAGCAGCAAAAGGATTTGGTTGACTTTTAATTAGTCAAGCCTACAATGAGGTGCTGACTGTTGAGCTCTTAAAACAGCAAGGGAGGTCAGTGCATAAATTGTTCCAAACATACCTTCCCAAATTCTGCTTTGGTGCCAAGGAATCCCTGCCCCTGCTCCTTTCCTGGTAACTGCAGCTTCTCAGAGCTCAGCTATCTCTAAAACAGCAGGGCCAGGACGATGGGACTAAACGTGAGATACGTGGACCTTGCCAGGTTTTTTAGGACTTTTTTTTTTAAATTGAGAAGGAACAAAAATCATGCCTCCCATTTTAAAATGCCCACTCTCTTTCCCAATAGAACAGCCTGAGTCTCAAAGTCGGCCTTGCTGCAGGGCCTCAGACAACACAAGTATTCAGTTTGGGCTGGATTACGTTGCACTGGTAAATCTGACTTCATATTATTCCCAAGTCATTTTGTCTGAGTACTTTGGCTCTCTGCCTAGGTGATAAACAAGGGCAGGAATTTATGTTCTCTTGCCTCCACCAGGGTCTCCTACTGCATCCAGGGTCATCTCCAGGCGCCCTGACCTATGACTTGCCACTGGACTCCAATAACTCTGGAAGAGAAAGTGAGGGTGATGACTTTGCACAGTCCTGCCTCACTTAAATCCAGTTCCCTTGAAAGTCAAGACATCACCCTCCTGACGTCATCGGTCCTCTTCGAGAAGGAAGGACAAACAACTCTAACTCTACCGAGCCTTGTCTAAGGACGTCAATCATTTAATAGTGGCATCTAAGCTACCTTACTTCTAAAATAAGGACATCATCCAGGTATTGAAGAGGATAGAGCACTGGGCCTGGGTTCAAATTTAGCCCGTTTGAGCTTGGGCAAGTCATTTTACATTTGTCTGCCTCAGTGTCCTCTGCTGTAAAATGAGGATAATAATAGCACCTACCTACCAGGGTTGTTATATGGATCAAATGAGATAATATTTGTGAATAGCTTAGATCAGTGCCTGGCACATAGTAAGTGCTTAATAATTGCATGTTTCCTTCTTTCCTGAGAAAGTACCAGCTCCTCCACGAGGCCTTTCCTGACTGCACCCCACTCACACAAAAATACTTCATGCTTGCTTTTTATATAATTTGTAAATTCCTATATGTGTACCTGTTGTGTCTCCCTTGGTAAACTGTAATCTCTATGAACACAGAGACAGCTTTACATTCAACTATGCATCCCCAGTGCCTAACATAGTATGTGTCACACAGTAGGCATTTAATAAATGCTCAATGGTTAATTCATAATTGTGAGGGACATAAACAGTAAAGAAAATTGTTTTCACAAGGGGAGTATCCAATAATTCAGGAAATAGCTTAACAAGTTGTAGTGTAGAGTAATGGAATGTTTGCTGGTCATAAATGATGACTATGAAGAATTCTGGGAAATTCGGTTGGACTTGTGTGAATTAATGCAGAGAGAAGAGACAGAACAATTTACACAGTGACCACAGAAATGTGAAGGAACACAACTTTGGAACTCTGATCAATGGAGTGACTGATTGTGATTTCAGTGGATTGTCACTGAAGCTTAAAACTGCACCAAGACTTTTGGGACACCTGGTATAGAAAAGATCTGTGATTCTCCTTTCAAGAGTGAAGAAGCACCTCATAACCCATCTTCTTTATCCGAGGGAGTTGTCTGAGGCAAATAGAGATTAAGTAACCCAACCAGAGTCACACAGCTAGTAGGTGGAAGCAGGATTATTATTAGCAGTTTCATTCTAAATTTTATAAAATTAATTCTCAAAATTAAAGTTTGATCATTTATTGTTCAGGCCTAAGATTTCTCTAGCATGGGCAACTCCCAGTAAGAAAATTCTCCCTACCAATGCAGATTAGCAACTGTTTGGCAACTTATCAACTCAGATAGTCCCGGGACAAATAATATTGCATTTGGCATCCCTGGCCCTGTATTAAATCTTTCCTGAACTATTCGAGGGTTGTATAGCACATCCCCTTTCACTCTGTGTGTGTGTGTGTGTGTGTGTGAGAGAGAGAGACAGAGACAGAGACAGAGAGACAGAGACAGAGACAGAGAGGGAGAAGTAGTGAGAAAGAGAGAGGAGTAATGAGAGAGAAAGAGAGAGTAATGAGAGAGAGAGAGAGAGAGAGAGAGAGAGAGAAGTGTAATAAGAGACAGAGAGACAAACAGAAAGAGAAGAGTAATGAGAGAGACAGACAGACAGAGAGAGAGAGAGAGAGAGAGAGAGAGAGAGGAGTAATGAGAAAGAGAGAGGAGTAATGAGAAAGGCAGAGAGAGGGAGAAGGTTTGGGCAGGTTGTTTATTGAGATTCTCCAAAGTTCCATAAAAGATAAGTCAATCAAGTCTACATGGCTTTTCTAAGCGGTGTTCTGAAAAGAATGATAATGATAATAGCCATCATTTACATAGTGCTTTAAGGTTTGCAAAGCCCTTCATCTATGTTCCTTCATTTGATTTGCAATCTCACATAGCGTATGAGAACAGATTTTGAAGGAACTTTGAGTACCCCGTAAACTTCCTTTTCAGGCTTCTAGGTGGCACTTTCTGCCTAGAGGCAGAAAGACTTGAATCCAAATGCAGCCTCAGACACTTGCTAGCTGTGTGACCCTAAGCAAGTCACTTAACCTTTATCTGCCTCAGTTCCCTCAACTGCAAAAGAGGCATGATAATAGCACCTACCTCCCAGAGTTGTTGGGAGGATCAAATGAGATTACATTTATAAAGCTCTTAGCAGGGCACCTGGCACACAGGAGGTGCTTAATAAATGCTTATTTCCTTCTTTCCTTCCTCTTAACAACAGATGTCATCCATCAATAGCTGCACTTCAGAGATTTGGTTCAGCATTAAGCATCTCTGATTTAGTTTCCCACATAGTAATGATTCCAGGACAGTCCTAGTTCCCATGATCCATAGAGTTGCTATGCCTTATCAGTTGACTTGCAGGACAATCTGTTACCTCTGAAGGGTTTGAATTTGTTCTCCAGATCAAATTCTTGTCTTCCTAGTCGGGATAAGTCAATTCGGAGATCCGGACAGATGGCATACTCCTCAATTGTTCTGCTGATCTGGTAGATCTTATCTGAAACTACATCTGGTGCAGGACCTAAAATGTAAAAGAGCATGTGAGCACACACACACGCATACACACACACACATACAGACACACGCAAAGAGTTCACTTGCAGAAGCAATAGCCTCCCTCCCCCAACCAGCAAAGAAAACAATCCATTTGCCCTCCCTCATAATCAACAGAAAATTACTCAAATAGCCTCTGTTTTTCTGATATCCAAATTCTCTTTAGCAAGAATATGTCAGATTAATAGCCCACATACTGGGGAATTTTTGTTTGTTTTTTTTTAATATCCACCTCTGTGTAAAAATAGTTTTACTCCAATCAAGGAGACCTGGTTATATAATCTAATCCCTTCCAGGCTAAGAGACCAAAGCAGGGTATGAAGATCACCAAAAGAATCTGAAATAAGACTAACTTTTCATGTAGCCTTGAAAAGAGTTATATTGGGTCAGCTGGGCGGCGCAGTGAGTAGAGCACCAGCCCTAGAGTCAGGAGGACCTGAGTTCAAATCTGACCTCAGACACTTGACACACTTACTAGCTGTGTGACCTTGGGCAAGTCACTTAACCCCAATTGCCCTGCCTTCCCCTATTAAAAAAAAAGAGTTATATTGAGTTTTACAGTTTAGCTGAGTTATTTAATCAACCTCATACTTCAGCCAATCCCAAATTTATCTTTAAAGTAGGATGCAACTACAAATGTTTGATATGCTCCCTCAAAAAAAAAAACATGAAATAACCTATTTCTTGCCATCTTGGGGAGGGAGGAAGGAAAATTTGGAACTCAAAATCTTTCCAAAAATGAATGTTGAAAATTGTCTTTACATGTTGCAAAAAATAAAATATTATTTTTTAAAAAGAACATGAAAATTTACTGCTGATATACAACAGAGGGGCTAGTCCTCCCTGAACACCCCATACACCCTGGAGTCAGGTAAACATGGCTTCAAATCCTATCTCTGATGCTTATTGACTTCCTCATCTCAGGCATGTCTCAACCTCTCTGAGCCTTAACCTACTCATTTGTAAAATGGGGGGAAAATGCCTGTAATATCTACCTTTCAGAGTTGCTATGAGTCTCCAAAAAGATAATATATGGAAAATGCTTTGCAAACTTTAAGGTCCTATATAAATGTCAATTGTTATTTTAAAATAGAGTTATTTTTATTGAAGAGACATCGAGCCTATAACTAGTTATTTTCTAAGTGTAAGCCTTACCTTATATCCTCAAGAAAATATAGAGCAGAAACCATATTTTATGCTTCTAAAAATTCCTAGCCAGCACCTAGCACAGCACCGATCAATTAATACTTGCTGAACCTAAGAACCCAATCTCAATTTATTATGAGAAGAATGTTACAAAACCAAGATCTCATTTTGCAAGAAGGGAAACCAAGGCCCATAGAGAGGCTAAGTAACTTGCCCAAGGTGACACAGGTAGTAAATGGAAGAGTCTACATTCAAACTCAGACCCTGTGAGTGCAAGTCAAGTACTCTTTATGCTGTACCAGGATGCTGCTGGTTTGCTTACCAAGATATCACTTGAGCTGGTTACCAATACAGGAAGACTGAGGAAGCCAGAGAACAAAGCCCAATCCCTCGTCCTTACTCCGTTCCTTTTTTTCTTTATAAAATTGGAAAAGTGTGTTGGGGTTTCTTTGTTTATGTGTTTGTTTTTGTGGTTGCTGGATAAGAGAATGTATTAATCTCTCCCTGGCCCCTACCCAATATACTGTGTTCCTTGGGATGATCCATGTTTTTAAAAAATATTTTTGGCTGAATATTGATGCCAAAGTCACGACCGATTTCTCATACCCAGAGTAGGATTAGCAGAACGGTGCAAGCTGTACATATTTGCATGATGTTATAAGTAATGTTTATGGACTAGACAGACTTTTAAGGCTCCAGGCCTCACATTCTATGAGTCTTTTATTGTTCTGTGGAGACTCTTCTGACATTATGGACTCATCAGTGTAGGTGTTACTTCCACTGACCCAGATAACAACCCCTTTGTAACTTAAGAGATTCCGGGGACAAAAAAATTTCTGTGTACCCAACCTGGCAATGGACTTCTCTGAATTTCTCTAATCTAGTCCTCACACAGCAACATTTTGTCCACCACCCAGCCCTTATTCAGTCTTTCCAGCTTGGTAGAACCAGCCAGCGCTCGTATTCTTTTGGCAAAATCTTTAACTACTTAGGGTTATGTCCTTCCACACTACAATGAGGTATTAGGTTAGAATGGTACGTGAGGAATGTTCTAGCTAACAGTCACGAACCTTGACCTTTCTACCCTCATCACCTGCTTTTGGTGCTCCCATATCCAAGCTGTCAAGCTTTCCTACAGAAAGTCACAAAAGTCTTCAAGTTTGGTACACCCAAATTCATACTGGTGAAGCCTATAGACTCTCCAGAATAATGTTATTAAATATGTAAAATAAAATACAAAGGATTACAAAGGAAGCTAATTATATTGAAATACAATTATCAAAACATTTTTTAAGAATCCATGGACCCCTGGTTAAGAACTCTTTATCTACTTCAAACCCTTCATTTTACAAATAAGGAAACCAGAGAGTAAAGAGATTCAATGGTGTAATTCATGAGACTGTTCTCAGCATTAGGGTAGTTGAAGGGAATATATATTGACAGAGGGCACAGGGTGAGTTGAATATGAAGGGATGATATCTAAAAAATAAAATAAAATTAAGGGGTGGGAGAGGGAGAAAGGGAGATAGAATGGGGTAAATTATCTCACATAAAAGTGGCAAGAAAAAGCAGTTCTGTTGGAAGGGAAGAGGGGGCAGGTGAGGGTGAATGAGTGAATCTAGTTCTCATCATATTTGACTTGAGGAGGGAATAACATACATACTCAATTGGGGTATCTTATCCTACAGGAAAATAGAAGGAAGGGGATAAAACAGCGGGGATGATAGACGGGAGGGCAGATGGGGGAGGAAGTAATCAAAAGCGAACACTTTTGAAAAGGGACAGCATCAAGGGAGAAAATTGAAATAAAGGGGGACAGGATAGGATGGAAGGAAATATAGTCTTTCACAACATGAGTATTGTGGAAGTGTTTTACATAGTGATACATGTGTGCTCTATGTTGAACTGCTTGCCTTCTTAGGGAGGGTGGGTGGGAAGGGAGATGGGAGAGAATTTGGAACTCAAAATTTTAAAAGTAGATGCTCAAAATAAAAGTTGTTTTTGAATGCAACTGGGAAATAAGATATACAGGCAATGGGGCACAGATATCTATCTTGCCCTACAAGAAACTAAGGGGAAAGGGGATGGGAGGAGGGGGGATGACAGAAGGGAGGGCTGACTGGGGAATGGGGCAATCAGAATATATGCCATCTTGGGGGGGTAGGGTAGAAATAGGGAGAAAATTTGTAACTCAAAACCTTATGGAAATCAATGCTGAAAGCTAAAAAAAATATTAAAGAATGTAAAAAAAAAGAGATTCAATGACTTGTTCAGGATCACTTCTCCCTCCCTCTTCATGTGTGTGTGTGTGTGTGTGTGTGTGTGTGTGTGTGTGTGTATGATCATTGAAAGCACTCTGAAAACCTTAAAAGTGACCTGAACTAGGGAGATGATAAAGACAACGAAAAAGAAAGGACATTTGTGAGATACTTCAAAAAAAGATATCCTAAGAAGAAGTTGTAGGAGGCAGATGAAGAAATTAAAGCTATCTATAGTCATATGAAAAAATGCTCTAAATCATTATTGATTAGAGAAATGCAAATCAAAACAACCCTGGGGTATCATATCACACCTATCATATTGGCCAACATGACAAAATAGGAAAATGATAAATGCTGGAGAAGATGTGAGAAAATTGGAACACTAATGCATTGTTGATGGAATTGGGAACTGATCCAACCATTCTGGAGAACAATTTGGAATTATGATGAAAGGGCTATAAAACTGTGCATACCCTGTGACCCAGCAATACCACTTCTAGGTCTGTATCCCAAAGAGATCGTAAAAATGGGAAAAGGACCCACATGTACAAAATTATTTATAGTAGCTCTTTTTGTGGTGGCCAAGAACTGGAAATTCAGGGGATGCCCATCAATTGGGGAATGGCTGAACAAGCCATGGTATATGAATGTAATGGAATACTATTGTGCTATAAGAAATGATAAGCAAGCAGACTTCAGAAAAACGTGGAAAAGCTTATATAAACTGATGCAGAGTGAAATGAGCAGAACCAGGAGAACACTGTACATTGTAACAACCACATTGTTCAATGACTGACTTTGATAGACTTAGTTCTTCTCAACAATGCAAGGATTTAAGACAACTCCAAAAGACTCACAATGGAAAATCCTATCCACATCCAGAGAAAGAACTTTGGAGTCTGAATGTAGATGGAAGCATACTATTTGCTCTCCTTTTTTTGTTGTTGTTTTGTTTTGTTTCTTCTTTCTTGTGGTTCCTCCCATTAGTTCTAATTCTTCTTTACATCATGACTAATGTGAAAATGTTTAATACGAATGCATAAGTAGAGCCTGTTGTGATTGCACACTATCTTGGAGATGGGGGAGGAGAGGAAAGGGGAGAAAATTTGAAACTCAAAATCTTATGGAAGTAAATGTTAAAAACTAAAAATAAATTAATTAAAAAAAATAAAATGAAGATCATAATAGCCCCCCAAAAAAAAAGTTGTGGGAGGGATCAAGGATGACTATGAGATTTTGAGCCTGGGTGACTAGGAGGATGATGGTGTTCTTAACAGAAATAAGGGCCATAGGAGAAATCTTTGGGAAAAGGAAGATGATTAATTCAGTGTTGGAAAGGTTGAATTTGAGGAACAAATTCATACTATTTAATCCACTGAGACCTTAGTGCCCCTGATTCATTCAATTCATTCATTCAAACATTAAGCTACTATGAGAAAAGTATTGTACTAGGTCCCAGAGGTTTAAAGATTTTTTAAAAGGGACCATCCCACCCTAAAGTAAGTAATATTTTGTTGTTGAGTCATTTCAGTCGTGTCTGACTCTTCATTACCCCCATCTGGGGTTTTCTTAGTAAAGATGTTGGAATGGTTTAGCCATTTCCTTCTCCTGATCATTTTATAGATGAAGAACTGAGCCAACAGGGTTGAGTGACTTGCCCAGGGTGACATAGCTAGTAAGTATCTGGGGCCAGATTTGAATTCACAAAGATGAGTGCTCTTGACTTCAGGCCTGGCACTCTCTCCACTGCACCACCCAGCTACCCTAGTAAGCATTGCTCATTCTCAGCAGCTAACCTTGCTTCTTAATTTACTGAAAAGATTAAAGCCATCTGAAAAACTCCTACAACTTCTCTCCTACATACCTCAAAATTTCTCTACATTTTCATCTAACCTCTCCTCTCCTTTCCAAGATTAACCCCCACTAAACTGTACTTTAACCCCATCCCCCTGCCTCCAGTGAGGTCCTGCCCCATCTATTATGCTCTCTTTCTTAGATCTTCAACCCAAAGGCTCTTAACCTGAGGCCCATGAAGTTGTTTTTTTAAAATATATTTTTAAACTTTGTTTCAATATAATTTATTTCCTTCACAATCCTATGTATGTATATATGTACATATATATATGCATATATTTATGCATTTAAAAACATTATTCTGAAAAAAGTTCCATAGGCTTTGCCATACTGCCAAAGGAATTCATGACATTAAATTTTTTTTAAAAAGTAAGCTCTTTCTTTAACCACTCCTTTACTGGTTCCTTACCTTCTACCTACAAACAGACATACTCAGGTCTCCTCTATTCATACTGGAGGGGGAAATACCTTCCCCCAACCCTGCTGCCTCCTCAGACTATTATCCAATCTTGCCTTCCTTTTATTGTCAAACTCCTAGAATGATCTATACTTATTGATCCCACTTCCTTACTATTCATTCATATCTGAATTCTTTGCAATCTGGCTTCTGTCCCCACTCATTGTTTGAAACTACTTTCAACTTATCCTAAATTATAAATCTCAGTCTTTCTCCTCATTTTTTCTGATACATTTGATACTGTCACAGTCCTCCAAATCTCCCTTTGATATTTATTCATCCTTAGGTTTTTCTGGCACTGCACTGTCCTAATTCTCCTACCATCGTGGGTATTGCTCTGTCTCAGTCGATTCCTCTTCTCTTGTCCCTTAATTGTTGGCTTCCCCAGGTTCTATTCTTTGGCTAAGCCTCCTTCCTCTCCATATTCTCCTTCCCATGATGATTTCTTTCACTCCTGTGTCTTGTTATCACCTTTAGATGGATGAATCCCAAATCTCTATCTCTATCTGAATCTCGCTCAAATTCTCCAGCTTCAGCACTTCCAAGGGCCTTTTGAACAACTCTGTCTAGATGTCCCATATGTTCTTCAAATTCAACCTTTCCAACACTGAATTAATCATCTTCCTTTTCCTAAAGACTTCTCCTATGGCCCTTATTTCTGTTAAGAACACCATCATCCTCCTAGTCACCCAGGCTCAAAATCTCACAGTCATCTTTGATCCCTCCCACAGCTTCTAAGTGTACTTATGACATCTTTTTTGAAGTATCTAACAAATGTCCTTTCTTTTTCATTGCCTTTATCATCGCCCTAGTTCAGGTCACTTTTAAGGTTTTCAGAGTACTTTTAATGATCTAATACATAGATTAGATCATATACATGCATATATGTGTGCATATATATGTATGTATGTATGTATATGTAAAGAGAGAGGGAAAAGTGATCCTAAACACATCATTGAATCTCTTTACTCTCTGGTTTCCTTATTTGTAAAATAAAGGCTTTGAATGAGATAAAGACTACTTAACCTGGAGTTCATGGAATTTTTGAAAATATTTTGATGATTCTATTTCAATATAATTAGCTTCCTTTGTAATCCTATGTATTTTATTTTATGCAGTTAATAACATTATTCTGGAAGGTCCATAGGCTTCACCAGACTGCCAAAGGCGTCTCTGATACAAAAAAAAAGGAAAGGACTCCTATACTAGGTAATCTCCAAAGTCTCTTGCAACTCTAAAATTATGTGAACCTATAACTCTATTAAGACTCTCCCCCACTGGTTTTTTTTTTGGTCTGTTTTCTTTCACAACATGACTAATATGGAAATATGTTTTCATGACTGCACATGTATAACCTATATCAAACTGCTTGCCTTCTCGATGTGGGGGAGGGAAAAGAGGGAGGAAGAAAACTGGAAACTCAAAATTTTTAAAAAGTGAATGTTAAAAGGTGTTTTATGTATAATTGGAAAAAAATAGAATATTTTTAAAAGAATGTTAAAATTAATAATTTTTAAAGATTAAAAAACAAATAAAAAAGGAATCTTTCCCATTACAATGTGAGCTTTTTGAGGGCAAGGATCATATTTTAACCTTTCTTTACATCCCCAGCGCTTAACAGAGATACTTAATAAATGTTTGTTGAGCAACTATTAAGGGGGAAAGAGGTAAGTGGACATTATATGTCAACACATGTCACAATATTTTAGATATATAAATATGTTCCATGTATTATATAAATATGTACCTACCTCCATTAGAAACATTAAACTTGACTCCAAACTCTCCCCCTGGTCCTCCAGGGCAATGACTGGCAGTAAGAATGATTCCACCAGCTGCTTTGATCTTCCTGATAATACACGAAACAGCAGGAGTGGACAAGATGCCATTCTGGCCAATGATCAGCCGACCAATCTAAACCCAAGAAAAATCAATCAAGCTGAATGAGTCTGAAAGTAATTAAAACATGAAGATTCACATTCAGAAGTAGCCAGAAATCTTTGGACATAGGGCTGTTTGGGTGAAGGCCTATTGGGGCTGAGTCAGGAACCCAAAAAGTCAAGGGAAAGAGCACCAGATCAGGAATCAGAGGACATGGGGACAAATCCCGCCTTTGATGCTGGCTAATGAACAAGATGCTGCACCTCCCTAAGGCCCCTTTTTTTCATTTGTAAAATAAGAGATTTAGTACATGAAAGAGTATTCTAAATAAATAAATAGTAAGAGAAATACAATACAAATGATTGATGTTTCATTTCATGCTGAGAAAATTGACAAAGATTGGGAATAGTCAACATTAGACTATAGTGTTAGCTACGGAAAGAGAAGCACCCTAATACATTATTGGTGGAGCTGTAAATTGGTCCATCCATTCTGGAAAGCAATTTAGAATCATACCAAGAAAGTGACTAAAGTATCCGTATTTTTTTTTTGCCTCAGAGATGCTGTTACTTGGTGTTTATCATACTCTCCCTAATGAGGTCAAAGAGAGAAAGAAAGGTACCATATACCAAAATTTCATAGTACCACTTTTTGTGGTAGTAAAGAACTAGGGGGAAAAGATAGATTTTGATCAAATGGTGAATGGCTATACAAATTGTGGTACATGTATGTAACAGAATATATTGTACCATAAGAAGCAAAGAGTATGAAGAATTCAGAGAAGCTTGGGAAGACCTGTATGAACTGATGAAGAGTGAAATTAACAGAACCAGGAAAATAATATGCATGCACAATGAATACAATAATGGAGATGAAAAGGAAAATGTAAACCCTGAACACTGTATAATTGTACCAATCCTAGTCCTGGAGAAGAACTTAGAAAATGCATCTCCCTACAGAGGTAACAGACGATGGATGTAGAATATTACCTATATTGTCAGATTCAGCTAATGAATTGTTTGACTTTACCAAACTACTTTTTCCCTTTTTTGGTTTGTTATAAGGGGTAGATCACTGGGTAGGAAAAAAAGAGAAACATATTAGAAAATGAAGGCAATTTTGAAACAAAAGACATCAATAAAAATGTTAACTAAGTGTTTAGGACACATGGCCTCTGAGGTCCTTCCAACTAGATCCTTTGATCTAGGACCTCAGCCATCTTCTTGTCTCTCACTCTGTCACTTCACCCTCTGGACCCATAAGACTTAACCCATTCAGCTCTGGAACCCCATTGCTGCAGCCCATGCTGTCCTGGATATTAAATCCTACCGGGCCCATCTGCCCAGCCCCATCCATGCTTCACTTAAATCAGCACCCTCTAGGAACTAGCTTCTTTTTCCCAACCCCTCCCAACTTTCCAAGTTCTAAAACTGTAATCATACAAATTCTGTTTTAAAATATAGTACCTTATGGTAAGTTGTGTTCATAAGAATTATCTAAATGTACATACAAGCATCGTGAGTGGCACAGATAGAAATGATCTTGCCTGTTTCTATAGAGAAGAAGAAATCCAAGGAAGTTGCAGGGGCAGGGTTGGGGGAAGGAGGCGGGTCCCAGATTCTAAGCATGATTTTCTCTTGTTTTAGAGGGATTTTGAGCTAGAATTATACTTATCTGCCCCCTCGAACATCCAGGGTACATATCTGAGTGTAGAAGGAAAATCTTGTCTATCTTAAGCAGGAAAGTGGCCCTTAGGTTATTCTTGACATTTTAACTCCTTCCCATCAAATGCTAACACAAAAGACCATTACAAATAGCTATTATTGTGTAAACTCATTATCCAAGCAAAACTGCAAACAGAAATTGGAAGGGTTATATAGACTCTAGAATATACTAGAAAATGTGCAAGAGTGAATGAGCTCTTTAGCTGGGAGGAAGGTGGAATCTCAGCTCAAATCAAAAGAGGAAAAACACTCTCATTCAAGGGAGATCCATTCTAGCAGTCTCTAGAATTTCAAGCCAATTCAGGGACATGATGGGCCCTGCTTTCCACACACGTTTGCTATTTTCAAGTCTTTATCCTTTGCCTCCTTAGACTGCCCTGTGGAGAAGCTCTGGAACCAACTCAGTAAATCCCTTACACAAATATGCTGCATTTTGCTCAGCCTTCTTTCCACTAATAAATAATCGTGTCTCTCTCTGTATACATGGCAGCTCCCCAGGCTTGGCTGGAAGCCAGGTTATACTTCCATTGCTCCTGGTAGATCAGTCTACTCCCCTAGGGCTCATCTCATCAATTTTCCAAACTAAAACACTCTTCTTGGACCACCATTCCCCTACATATGTTGTCTTCCCCTATTTGTATATAAATAAGCTCCTTGAAGACAAGGGATTATCTTGATTTTTTTAGATTGGTTTGGTATCCCCAGCACCTAGCACAATGCTTAGCCCATAGTAAGCACTTAATTTTTTTTCCTTCATTCATCAATTGTTTTGAACTCATTTATTTTCAGTGGTTGAATATCTCTGCTTTCAATGGTTAAATACCTATAACCTTTTAGGACTCAACATTGTGTTGGCCTTCATTTGAACACGTCATTACATGAACTAAAAATCAACCTATCAGCCAATAAGAATTTACTAGGCACGATTCTAGGTTCTGGACATACAATGACAAAAAGTGGAAAAATCCCTGCACTCAAAGAGTTTCTTTTCTGTAATGGGGGGGAAACAACAAGCACATATATACGTATATGTAAAACACAGATAAAGCAACAGACTCAAGGTACCATGAGGGAAAGACATTAGCAGCTAAGGAGACCACAAAAAGTCTGATGTAGACTATAAAAGTTGAGCTACATCTTGAAGGAAACCAGAGATTCAAAAAAACAAAAGTAAGGGAGCTATATAATCATGGGAGACAGCCAATGCAGAGGTATAGAGATAGGAGGTAGTGTTGTGAGTGACCTACAAGAAGGCCCGTATGGATAGGCCACAGAGAAAGGAGAGTAATGTGTAACAGGACTTGAAAGGTTGACTTCACGGGGCGGCTAGGTGGCACAGCAGATAGAGCGCCAGCCCTGGAGTCAGAAGGACCTGAGTTCAAATCTGGCCTCAGAACACTAGCTATGTGACCCTGGGCAAGTCACTTAACCCCAATTACCTCAAAAAAGGAAAGAAAGGTCAGCTTCACCCCAGATATTATTACTGTGTGACATTGCCACACCCCTTGAATTAGAACTATAGATACCATTCCCTGAAGGAGTTATGACACTCAGCTTTAGAACCACTACTGGGGGCCTACTTTCCTGACAAGTAAGCACAGACTAGCCTATCCCACTATATCGAGCAGTCTCAAGCCTTCTGACCATGTTTCACTCTGTCCATCTTCCTGCTATACTTCTCCATGTGTCATGCCCCGCCACCCCTTTCCACCTTTTGCCCTGGAAATACAAATCAAATCTATACTACCATGCCTCCTAAGAGGGCATGCCAATCACTCGCCCAATAACTCCATTCACCATCTCTGTGATTTCCCAGATCAAAACACTCTGCCCTAGTCACCATTCCCCAATATATGTCGTCTCCTCCTATTAGGACATAAGCTCTCGGGGGCGGTTTGCCTCTACATTATGGTTACATCTGCAGGCTAAGCAGAGTTCGTGGCACATAGTAAGCACTTAAATGCCTTTTCATTCATCATAGGGTCAGATTGTAAAGAGCTTTAAATGCTCAACAAAGTTTCTATTTGCTCCAGAGGTAACAGAAAGCCACTGAAGTGGCTTATTGAGTTTACTGAGTAGTGGAAAGTGTCATGACTGACCTGCACTTTAGGACAATCACTTTGTTGGTTAGATGGAGGATAGACTGGGGTGGGTAGATATTTGAGGCAGAGAGACCATTTAGAAGGCAATGAAATATTCCAGGCAAGGCCTTGAACCAGGGTAGTGGCTGTGAGAGTGAAGGGAAGAGGCTATGTGAGAGACATACGATAGTTAGAAGCCATGAGATCTGACAACTGCCATCATGCCCTTAGTCGCTCCTCCTATTTTCACTCCCTTCCCTCTCCCTCACCAATGACTAGATTTCTAATATAGCACCATCATTTGCAGCCAAAGGCTTTTAATACATATTTAAACTCTCCCTGGAAGAACAACTACTCTCCAATCAGGAATTCTGGCCTGGATTTCTGCTGCTGAATATCAGAGGCAATCAGTGACATGGGGTGATGCTGTCCAGCCATCCCAAACAATGGTCCCAAGAGCACCATGGGTGTGGCAAGCATATTTCTACAACTGCAAAACAGCAATCTGGCAAAGATAAGAAAACAAGCCTGTATCATAGCTCATGACTTGACATGTTTTGCTTTAAAGCCGAGATCAGCAGTCTCTGGGCCAGACTTAACCAGATGAGCTATGGCATCCAGTGGCCTTTTGCCCCACCCCCACCCCAGAACCATTAAGTCTATACTGAGGCAGCAAACAGGGTAAGCTGAATGATGTAAGACCAGGAGGAGAAGGTCCTGCGCTGAGATGCCGGCAGTAGGCTACTCTGCCCAACTTGCACTACACAGGAGGCTGGCCCTTCAAAGAAAAAGATTCTTAACCCCTGTTTTCAGGAAGCTATAGCAGCATGCTGGCCCAGTTCTGAAGCCTTCTGTGCCAATTTCAGAACTTCTACCAAGAGGATCGTATGGGGCAGACAGGAGGTGCTGGGACTGGAGTCAGGAGGGCTCAAGTTCAAATACAGCCTCAGACACTTAGTAGTTATGTGATCCAGAGTAAGTCACTTAACCTGTTTGCCTCAATTCCCTCATCTGTAAAATGAGCTGGAGAAGGAAAACTCCAGTATCTTTGCCGAGAAAACCCCAAACGTGGTCACAAAGCTATAGACATGACTGAAAGACAACTCCATAACAACAGTAGAAATAAGAGGGTTGTACCTGTACCTCAGTTTTCACAGAGACACTATAGAATTAATCAAAGTCTTCCCATCTTTACACTGGCTCTCCCCCAGGCCTGGATTGCTCTCCCTTCTTAACCCAGCCTCATAGAGTACCTCTCTTCTCTTAAGATGCAGTCAAGCACCATCTTCTACATGAAGTCTTTCCTCACACCCTCAACTTCTAGTGCCCTCCCTCCCAAACCACCTTGTTTGTATATAAATATATATGTGTGTGTGTATATGTATGTATATATGTGTATATATATGTATATATATTTGTATTCATTCTATATAAATTTATTCTGCATATTCTTATGTATGTACTTGTCTATCCCATTAGAATAAAGTTGCTTGAGATTAGAGATTATTTAGTTCTTTATAGTTGTATCTCCAATGCCTAGCACAGTGCTTGATGCATAATGTTGTTGTTCAGTCATGTCCAACTCTTCATGACTCCATGGACCATAACATGCCAATGGTGTCCACAGTGTTTTCTTGGCAAAAATACCAGAGTGATTTGCCATTTCCTTCTCCAGGGGATTAAGGCAGAGGTTAAATGACTTTCCCAGGATCATACACTTAGTAAAGTGTCTGAAGCCAGATTTGGACTCTGCTCCTCTTGACTCCAGGCCCAGCACTCTTTTCACTGAGCCACATAGCTGCCTTTCCTGATGCATAATAGGTGCTTAATAAATACTTGTTGGTTAACTGACAAAAACATTAGAAAGTCTATTATAACCATTAATTAAAAACAATAAAAATTAAGTCCTTAAGGGACAAATATTTAGTTCGTTTGTGAATACATATTTTCCTCCCAATCAATTGGAGGAAAAGAAGGGAACTGCACATGTAAAGCAAGATGTGTTGGAGGGAGCACTGGATGAGCAATTAGGAGGGCTGTGTTCCCCGGTCTCTGCTGTGGCGCTTACCAACTATGTCCTTGAGCCAGTCATAACTCATCTGCTAAGAGGAGACTGAACTAGAGTGTCTCTAAGTACCCTTCACTTCCTATATCTGATGATTTTGGAGTCAATATCAATATGCCCCTGCAGTATCGGTATGCCCTGCGGAAATTCATAAACCACATACTAGCAAACCAGGACTGCAGAGTAGGCTAGGTGATGCCCGCTCCCACTCTCTCCACCATGGTTGTGGCTAACAATATCCTAGGGTGATTTATATACCCCCAGGCACTTGCCTTAGTGAGATTCTTTGAGATTTGGGAGATAACTAGAGAGAAACTAAGGTGCTTTGTGAGCTCCTGAAAAAGAGAACACAGAACAATGGAAAGATTATTGAACACGGAATTAGAAGATGTGGATTCAAATACCCCTTCTGATGCTTACTAGCTGTGTGACCTTAGACAGACAACTTAATCTCCTGGTGCCTCAATTTTTCTGTCTGTAAAATGGAGGGAGGGGTGACCTAGAGAGCCTCTGAGGTCCTTTCCAGATCTAGATCCATGATGTTATGCTCTTATGATTCAGGTGTCTGACAATCAGAAAGGACTTGTCTGGCATTGATTTGTCCTTTATATAACTCTGTTTTTTTTAAAATTTTGTGAGCTACATGCTTGGATGAGGAGTCAGTGTCAGTATTCAAGGTGGCATTAAGTAGTCATTTCTCCAGGTTTTCTGGATTATGGCTACAGGCCAGTAGTAAGAAACCCCCAAAATGAACCAGACCCTTTGGGTTCTGTTACAAGAATTCCAGGTCTCGGGGGCAAAGCCAAGATGGCGGCTGGAAAGCAGGGACTAGCATGACCTCCCTGCCGAGTCCCTCCAAAAACCTACAAAAAATGGCTCTGAACCAATTCTAGAACGGCAGAACGCACAAAACAGCAGAGGGAAGCAGGGCTCCAGCCCAGGACAGCCTGTATGGTCTCTGGGTGAGGTCTATCCCACATGGAGCTAGGAGCTGGGAGCTGGAAGCTGGGAGCAGAGCAGAGCCCAGCCTGAGTGGCTCGGACCAACCAGACCAGGAGTCAGGCGGAGCGGGCCCTAGCGCCCTGAATCAGTGAGCTGTGGCAGTAACCAGACTTCTCAACCCACAAACACCAAAGACTGCAGAGAAGGTTAGTGGGAAAAGCTGTGAGAGTGGAAGGAGTTCGCGGTTCGGCTACCAGCGGAGGTGGGGCAGCTATAGCTGTTGTTGCTTCCGGCCCCAGGCCCACCTGGTGGGAGGAATTAAGTGGCGGATCAGAGCAGGAGTGCACAGCCTGCTGAAGATCTAAGCCCAGTCCGGTTTGGGGGTTCTTGGGGAAGGAGCAGTGCTGGTGTGGCAGAGCTGGCACATCCCCCTCAAACGTGGAACATAGAACTCTTTAGTCTACAAGCAGTCATGCCCCGCTGAAAAACTCAAGGATCAAGTTAGTTGGTTGGGAATATGGCCAGGCAGCGAAAATGCACCCAGATTCAGTCTCAGACTTTGGATTCTTTCTTTGGTGACAAAGAAGACCAAAACATACAGACAGAAGAAGTTAACAAAGTCAAAGAGCCTACATCAAAAGCCTCCAAGAAAAACATGAACTGGTCCCAGGCCATGGAAGAGCTCAAAAAGGATTTGGAAAAGCAAGTTAGAGAAGTAGAGGAAAAATTGGGAAGAGAAATGAGAAGGAAGCAAGAAAACCATGAAAAACAAGTCAATGACTTGCTAAAGGAGACCCAAAAAAAATACTGAAAAATACACTGAAGAAAACAACACCTTAAAAAATAGACTAACTCAAATGGCAAAAGAATGCCTTGAAAGGCAGAATTACCCAAATGGAAAAGGAGGTCCAACAGACCACTGAAGAAAATACTACTTTAAAAAGTAGACTGGAGCAAGTGGAAGCTAGTGACTTTATGAGAAATCAAGATATTATAAAACAGAACCAAATGAATGAAAAAATGGAAGAAAATGTGAAATATCTCATTGGAAAAACCACTGACCTGGAAAATAGATCCAGGAGAGATAATTTAAAAATTATTGGACTACCTGAAAGCCATGATCAAAAAAAGAGCCTAGATAGCATCTTTCAAGAAATTATCAAGGAGAACTGCCCTGATATTCTAGAGCCACAGGGCAAAATAGAAATTGAAAGAATCCACTGATCACCTCCTGAAAAAGATCCCAAAAAGAAATCTCCTAGGAATATTGTCGCCAAATTCCAGAGCTCCCAGATCAAGGAGAAAATACTGCAAGCAGCCAGAAAGAAACAATTTGAGTATTGTGGAAACACAATCAGAATAACCTAAGATCTGGCAGCTTCTACATTAAGAGATCGAAGGGCTTGGAATATGATATTCCGGAGGTCAGTGGAGCTAGGATTAAAACCAAGAATCACCTACCCAGCAAAACTGAGTATCATGCTCCAAGGCAAAATATGGACTTTTCATTAAAATAGAGGACTTTCAAGCTTTGCAGTGAAAAGACCAGAACTGAATAGAAAATTTGACTTTCAAACACAAGAATCAAGAGAAGCATGAAAAGGTAATCAAGAAAGAACAAGAAATTGCAAGGGACTTACTAAAGTTGAACTGTTTTGTTTACATTCCTACATGGAAAGATAATATGTATGATTCATGAGACCTCAGTATTAGGGTAGCTGAAGGGAATATGCATATATGTATATATGTTTATGTATATATATATATAAGTGAATGTGTATGTATGTATATATTTATGTGTGTGTATATATATATATAGAGAGAGAGAGAGAGAGACAGAGAGAGAGAGACAGAGAGAGAGAGAGTGGACACAGGGTGAGTTGAAGATGAAGGGAAGATATCTAAAAGAAATAAGATAAAATTAAGGGATGAGAGAGGAACATATTGAGAGAGGAAGATAGGGAGAGATAGAATGGGGTGGATTATCTTGCATAATGGTGGCAAGAGGAAGCAGTTCTGTGGGAGGAGGGGAGAGGGCAGGTGAGAGGGGAATGAGTGAATCTTGCTCTCATCAGATTTGGCCTGAGGAGGGAATACCATACATACTCAATTGAGTATCTTACCCCACAGGAAAGAAGAGGGAAGAAGATAAAAAGGGGGGGGGATGATGGAGGGGAGGGCAGATGGGGATGGAGGTAATCATAAACAAACACTTTGGAAAGGGGACAGGGTCAAGGGAGAAAATTCAATAAAGGGGGATGGGTTGGGAAGGAGCAAAATATAGTTAGTCTTTCACAACATGAGTATTGTGGAAGGGTTATACATAATGATACACATGTGGCCTATGTTGAATTGCTTGACTTCTTGGGGAGGGTAGGTGGGGAGGGTAGGTGGGAAGGGAGGAGGCGGGAGAATTTGGAACTCAAAGTTTTTAAAAACAGACATTCAAAAACAAAAAAAAAATAGTTTTTTGCATGCAACTAGAAAATAAGATACACAGGCAATGGGGAGTAGAAATTTAGCTTGCCCTACAAAAAAGGAAGGGAAAAGAGGAAGGGAGGGGAGTGGGGTGACAGAAGGGAGGGCTGACTGGGGAACAGGGCAACCAGAATATATGCCATCTTGGAGTGGGGGGGGAGGGTAGAAATGGGGAGAAAATTTGTAATTCAAACTCTTGTGAAAACCAATGCTGAAAACTAAATATGTTAAATAAATTAATTAAATTTATTAAAAAAAAATAAAAAAAAATTCCGGGTCTCCTCCATAACTGAGCTAAAATTGTGCCTTCTCCTTTCTTTGTTTTTTTTTTGCAAGATTATTTTCTCACTGTACTGCAAAGTGAGGATTATGAGTTTTGAGTGCTCCACATTTATTCCTTTCTGACTTATACCTCCTAGAGAAGACACTTCTGTTTCCCTTAAACTTAGTGTTCTCCTCCTCCTAGAATTGTTTCATATTTATTTATCTTTTTATGTGTTGTATCTCCCAAGAGAATGTAAGCTTCTTGAAGGCAGAGACTGGTTTTTGTTTGTTTTTGCACTCCTCCCCTCTTGTGTCTAGTACAGTGTCAAGCATAATTTTGGTGTTCACTAAACACTTATTGAATTGCTGAAGAATTATCCATGAATACAAATATGTCAACAAGCTTGGAATGATAAAAGAGGTCATATTGCCACCTCCCCCATGAAATAGGCAATCTGCACTTAGCACGTTCTAGAAAGATGGAGTTCTATCGAATTTTTTAAACATTTCCCCAGAAAGATCTGTCTGTCTCTGTCCCTGTCTGTCCCTGTCTGTCTCTGTCTGTCCCTGCCTCTCTATCTCTGTCTCTCTCTGTCTCTCTTCACCGCCCCCCCTCAAATTCGGCCTCAGGAACTTAGAAGCTGTGAGAACCTGGTTAAGTCATTTAACTTCTTTCTGTCAGTTTCCCCATTTGTAAAATTGGGATAATAATAGTATCTACTTCACAGGGTTGGCATAAGAATCAAATGATATATTTGTAAAGCACTTTGCAAAACCTTAAAGCACTGTATAGATATCCACCACTACCATCAGCATCATTGGCATCATCATTATTATGATTAACAAACTTTCCATTAAGAAGTTCTGCTTTATGCCAGATTAAAATATAAATATAAACATACAATCCCAATATTTAAAAACAATGTCTCTCTTGGATAGTGTTTGTTTTCTCTGTTCTGTGGGTGGTATTAGTTTCCACTATCAATTGTTTTAAGTTCTCTGTCTCTCCGTCTCTCTCATTCTCTGTGTGTGTGTGTGTGTTTCCTTCTCTGTCTCTGTCTCTCTGCTTATCTCTGTTTATCTCTGTCTCTGTGTGTTTGTGCCTTTCTGCCTATTTCTATCTCTGTCTCTCTTATCGTCTGACTCTGTCTCTGCCTCTCTCTGTTTCTCGATCTCTGTTTCATTGTCTCTGTCTCTCTGTTTCTCTCTATGTCTCTCTCGCTGTTTCTATATCTCTGTCTTTCTGTGTTTCCCTCTCTGTCTCTCTTTCTGTATCTCTTTCTCTCTCTGTCTCTTTCCCTCAAAAAGAGATCACCCACCTAGATCAACCAAACTCTCCCCCAAGCTGTTTAGAAAGCAGTCACTGTCCATTTGCTCAATCTGCCAAATGTGCTGTTTCTAGACACACACACACACACACACACACACACACACACACGCACGCACACACACCACCGCCTTCAACTTATGCCACAGATACCAGGGAAATACCTCTGGGAATCAAAGATTTACAACTCAGCTAGATGTGCAACAATTCACTGTTATTTATGATGGCAGAGCGGTGCCTTGTGTATTATATTCCCCATCAGCATCTGTCACTTTGCCTTCAAGAGTTCCTATCAGAAAAAGACCATGACTCCTACCCAAACATTCAGTGGGGCTGCAGCAGCAGTCATCCGGACAAAGGTCCTGCCAGAATCCTTGTAAGCACTGGGAGCTTGGGCAGCTGTACATTTTTAGACATTTCAGCAGCTTAGTGTGGAGTCACTTAGCTTCTTCTGGGCCTATTCCTCCCAGTAATCTCTCACATGTTTCAGTCAATTAGTCCTGGAAATCCTTATGAAACAAGAAATTAGGACCTAGACATGGTGGGGTGGAGCAGAAGTGGAGGAGGGGGTTCCTGCATTTGCTGCAGCTGGACATCGAGATGGCTTGAGGTAGAAGGCCACAGCTATGACTATGAGAATTGATAACTATAGATCGGATTTTAAAGCCGTAAAGGGAATGGTAAAATCAAGGCCTTAGTGAGGTGACATGATGTGCAGAGACACCCTTCAGGAGAAGCCTCTGAATCAAGTTAAAACCTCACTTAAGAACAAGGTAAATGCCTACCCATCGGGGGATGGCTAAACAAGTTGTATACGTGAAGGTAATGGGAAATCACTGTGCTATAGCAAGGAATGCAAGGCAATAGAAGAAGACCATGAGACAACTTGTATGAAAGGATGCGAAGTCAAGTGAAGAAAATCTATAAAATGTGAGAGTCTAACTCAATGGCCTCTGAGGTCCCTTCCACCTTGAAGTCTCTGATCCTATGATTCCACGAGGAAGGAAAACAATATATACAATGATTTCAACAATGTAAACAAAAACAACCCACCACTAAAGCTGAATGCTACAAAGTTATAAGGACCCAGCCTGGCCCTAGAGAAGAAACATGAGAAAATACCTCCTTTCCTGTTTCTCTGCAGAGGTGGGGGACTTTGGGTATGGAGCACTACATAAACTTTCTGATTTTTTGAAGGTCTGCTGAATTTTTTTTCCAATTCACTGTTATACGTGCTTGTTCTCTGGAAGGGAGGGAGGATAGATATGCTGGGAAATGTAAGGGTTATGAAAACAAAAAATGTCAATCAAAATGTATTTTAAAATAAAATGAGAAGCAGCTTGTATTATCTCCTCAAAAAACCATACTGGGTATGCTGGGAGAAGGGAAGAATGGAGATGACCTTGACTTAACGCAGCCACCCACAATCCGACCTTGTCAGTAGCCCTGGGGAGTGCCTGAAGCCAAGAGGAAGCCTTATGAAAACAGCTATGATTTCCAAATCACTAATGGACTCAGAATAGTAAAACTACCTAGATAAAAAAATTATATCTCCTTCCTCCTCTATTTTACTCAGAGAGAAATCTTTTGAAAGCAGCCATTGTTTTTGCTTTGCTAAATATTTTGTTTTTTTCCTTTTACACATAAAAATAAACTTTAACTTTTTAAAAAATTTTGAGTTCCAAATTCTCCCCCTCCTCTCCCCCTTCATTGAGAAGGCTAACAATCTGTCACAGGTTATCAACTGAAAAACAAATCCTGACTCTCACCATGCCAATATGAATATATAATGGTGTATACACTTAGACATATAAACACACCTGAAGCAGAAGCATGCATATACACTGTACATATGTACATTCGTATCTATAGTATATACGTGTGTGTATATATGTATACTTCCAATGAACACAGAGCTAAAAGAGAGCAGAGATTGCCCACATGTTTTGAAGGTGAATAGGACTAGATGTGTGAGTTCATTGATATAGGGAAGTCTCAGATGAGGAAATTCCCTATACCAACACAAGTCTGCATTTTTCACCTTACAGTTACCTAGACTCTAGGGACTGAGAGGTTAAGTGAACTGCAAGCATCACCTAGCCAGTATATGTCAGTATGTGGGATATGAACCAAAGTCCTCCTGATTCAGAGTCCCTCTCTCTATCCATTGGGTCACACACTGCCTCTTTCACCTCCATCTACCATCGGTAATATTCTCCTCCAAAGCCTCACTGTGGCATGCAAGCAACCAAATTCTCAAAGGCTATGCCAACCCAGGGCAAAACTAAAAAGAATTCAGGTAAAAGCCTGGTGACTGACTTTATGAATCAACTTTATTAAGTCCAAGAGGCTTTTCACCTGAGTTGGCCACCAGATGATGAACTTTATTTTGGAGAGATGAACACACAAATATCATATACTAAGATAGGGAGAAATTGTGATCTGTGCAAAAGTAGTGCCCACCATAATTAAATATTCTACAAAGGAGTCTACTAATGGAGAGCTGAAAAGGACCTTAGTGATCATCTAATTAAAACGCCTCATTTTATACACAAGAAAACTTAGGTTAAATGACTTATACAAGATCACACAGGTAGTAAATTACAGAGAGGGTTTGAACCAGGTCTTAAACTTCCAGTAATCTTATATGGCTTCTAGTCATGGAATACCTCAATCAGTCAATTAATAAACATTTTTTAAGCACCTACCATTCAAAAAAAAATCTAGATGCAGTGCTCTTCTTGATCTTCTCTCTCTCTCTCTCTCTCTCTCTCTCTCTCTCTCTCTATCTCCACATATATATATATATATATATATATATACGTGTGTGTGTGTGTACATCACATATATACACATGCATGCTCACATACACACATACTCCTGTGTATATTTCTAAACATATATATATACATACACATGTATGCATATGTGTGTGTATAACGGTAGTTTTGCAGCTAGTAACCTCAATTCCCAAAACTGACACCACTAAAGACATAATGAATGAATATGGTAGCCTTTAATAGAGAAACTAAGAGAGACCAAATCAAATAAAAGGGCATGAAAAGTATTCCTTGGCTAAGCAGACAAATGCAATAGGCACGCAGTGGGGGCCACGTGTGTCTAACAATACTCCCAGTACCACTGAACTAGATTAAAACATAATTGTGAAATATATTATCAAAATATATGAAAATACGATAGAACATAGATAATGTTAGTTTGTGGTTTTCTAAGTCAATGTGCAGCAGGAGGGATCTTTATGTATGGTTTAGTGGTCCCATTCCTATTTAAGTTTGACTTCCTAGTAGTAGAGAGCAAACAGGCCTCAGAGTAAGGAAGACAGGGTTCAAATCCCATCCCTGATAGCTGTATGACTCTAGGCAAATCATTTAATCTCTCCATGCCAATGAGACAATACTTTAACACTCAGCTGCATAACAGTTGCTGATCTGGTAGAGAGTTTTCTTATCTGGAGTCCTCAAGCATTTATTACGCACTTACTAAGTGCCAGATTCAGATCAAACAAAACGAAACAAAGCAAAACCACAGCACCCCTTGTTAACTGGTCACATAATAAAATTGCCCAGTACGAGAACCTCAGCCTCTACTCTCCTATTTAAAAAGTGGTTGGCAACAAAGGCTACCCACTTCTGTCAGTCTTTTCTTCTTTCCATTCCAACCCCACTGACACAACATATATATCCCCAAATTATAATAGCAACGCTGCAAATGTCACCAAACAGTAACAGGACTTGGTTATTCTGCTATTGACCCGACCAAAGGGCAGCTAGGGCCTAAAGGTAGAAAGTAAGTGTTAAAATTAGTGGCATACATAATGTGACTCTTTAAGTTTGCTTGGAATCCTCTCATCCTCCATTCCAATTTCTTTTGGGTGGAGACTGCTTCTTAAGTCTCTGTTTTGTATATGCAGCCCCTAGCCAATTATTGGACCTTCTACCATGCTCAGAAAGAACAAATGTTTTAGGGTAAATTCTTAGGGCAAGTTTCATTCATCATATCTTGGATATATGTATCTGACTTTCAATAAGCATAATTAAGTTTCATTACAAAATCTAATAAAGCAGCATTTTTTTTAAAAATGCCATCTGGGTCTTTGGATACAGCTAAACAAAGCTTAAA
Organism: Trichosurus vulpecula; assembly: GCF_011100635.1. Taxonomy (NCBI): domain Eukaryota; kingdom Metazoa; phylum Chordata; class Mammalia; order Diprotodontia; family Phalangeridae; genus Trichosurus; species Trichosurus vulpecula. Next base: position 37,322,322 of record NC_050581.1, read on the forward strand.
ATAACCCATCCCAGCAGCTGGGAGGCCCCAGCTGTTCTCCAAACCTCCCCTCCCTTCAACTTCTCCATAAAAAGAGTGAATGAGGAGTATAGGTTAAAAGAGCCAAGAATGGACTGACCCAAAAAGAAGACAAATGGGCCCCAAAGGTTACTAATACAAAATCTTCAAAGACAAGCCTATTTATTCACAAAATCACGAAGATGGCTATACTATCTATCACATATCCTATTGAAGTACCACAACTTAAGAGACATTAGGGGAAGGGAAAGTTTAATTTTGTTGAAAATTTTTTGGCACTTTCTTTCCCTGACTATGACTGTAAGTAATGTTACCATTTATTCTGCAGTAGATAATTAGGACAGAGAAATAAAAGTACTCTCTCCCTTCTATAATTAAGGATCTATGAATAACTGGGTTTGAATTCTTCCTCAATGGATTAGCTGTGTGACCTTGGGCAAGTCTAGGTAGCACTGCAGCTAAAATATTGGGCTTCCCGAATTCAAATACCACCTCAGACACTTACTTGCTCTATGACCCTGGGCAAAACACTTAAGCCTTCTCAATCTTATCTGTAAACTGGGGATAACAGTATCAGGTAACTCACAAGATCCTTGTGAGGACAAAATAAGAAAATGGATGCAAAGTACATTGTAAATTTTAAAGAGTCATATAAATTCTAGCAATTAAGTCATTTAATCTCTCTGAATCTCAGTTTCTTCATTTATAAAATGAGTAGGTTGGGCTTAAAGATCTCCAGCTCTGAATCTATGATTTTATAATCCTATGCCCAGGTCAGATCCAGGAAAGAAAGGTCAAGTGACAAAAGCACATTTTATGTTCTTCCTCTATTCTCCATCTACTCCATCCACTGCAGGACTGATACAACCAGCGCTCACCTCCATTTGACATGTTCCTTGTCACTTGGACTGGACCAAGTCTATCATTCTCTTCATAGGAGCCCATCAAAACAGCAAGACACAAAGTTCTTTTAAACACATGAGCTTCTCTCTGGTCTAATAGAACCAAATAATTAACTATCCAGGACAATTCCTACAACCAGAAGGCAACGTTTCCAAAGCCTCTATCCTCCTCATATCACTGGCAGATGAGGAGTGAAGCATAGGGTTGGAAAGGCAAACCGAATAAGAAATTCAGATTAGATAGAGATGAAGAAAATGAGGCCCAGAATGACTGAAGAATTTGTTCAAGGCCATACAACTCCTAAGTGGCAGAGCTGAAATCTGAACTCAGGACATCTAACTCAAAATCTATTGTTCTTCATACTCTGATGCTTCATCAGCCGAATCAATGATTATAGAAACACACGGAAAGACTTGCACGAAATAATGAAGAGAGAAATGAGCAGAACCAAGAGAACATTGTGTACAGTAACAGCAATATTGTTTTAAGAATCACTTTAAGAGAATAAGTCATTTTGACTATTGTAAATACCCAAATTAACTATAAAGGACATATGAAGAAAGATGCTATCTGTATCCAAAGAGAGAACTGATAAATAGGAGCATGTATAGAATAATTTTACATATATGTCTACATATATATAACGCAAATACATACACACACACACACATATGTACCTATTTGTGTCTAATGGTAGCTCTCTCTAGGGTAGGGTGGGTGGGAGGGGAGAAAAAAAGGAGGAAAAGGAATTTACATGATAACTTTATTATATATTTAAAAGGAATAGCAAATTGTGCATAACAGATTCCAGTTTCATGTGCAGTCATCTTTTCTATTATTCTATGTTATGGAATTGCTTGTTTTATTCCATAAATTAAAAACAAACAAAAAATACATGTAAGAGCTTGCTATCTACCAGGTACTCTGATAAGCACTGGAGATACCAAGAAAGGCAAAAATTTTCCCTGCCTTCAAGGAGCTCACAATCTAATGGGGAAGATGAGATGCACACAACTATGGAAAAACAAGATATTCATAAGATAAATTGGAAATAATCTCAGAGGGAAGGCACTAGCATTATGGAGGAGCAGAAAAGGCTTTCTTGTAGAAGCTGGGATTTTAGCTGGGACTTGAAGGAAGCTGGGGAAGTCAAGAGATTGAAAAGAAGAGGGAGAGAATGCCAAGCATGGGGGACAGTCAGTGAAAATGCCCAGAGTATAGAGATGGAACATCATGTGCCAGGAAAAGCAAGGAGGCCAGAGTCAGCACAAAACCCTACATTGCACTTCATGACCTTCAAGAATGCTGTCCTAAAAGGTTTCTCTCATATGAACAATCAATTTTTATCTATCTGGAAATTAGCCATCCACTCCCCCCAGTTGGGCCTCAGGTTACCTACAGGAGGGCTGAGTTAGAAGGGCATAATTTTTTTTTAGTACTATGGGCATAGTGAAATTTATTTTGTGGTTGTTGTAAGTGTTTGTAGTGTTTGGTAGTCTAAGTGTGTTTCATCTATTTGGTTTTATTATAAAACAGCCTGACTCTTTCAAGAATTCCGATTGTAAAATGCCATTATAACTTATCATTCACCCAAAGAGAATCTTAGAAAGAATTAGGAACAGCTGGGAACATAAAGGGTAATATCACACGTCTCTAGCTTAAAAGAAGTCCCAAAAAGAGAGAAAGAAAAAAAGGAAGTGTTCATTCATAGGCTGATCTGTTTGGAAGAAAGACAAATCAAGCTGAAAAACTTAGGTAAGCCACAGTCAGGGTTGAAATGGTATTGAGCACTTAAATCCTAGTTACATAGATGAGATGCTTTAAATAAAAAACTAATCAGAAAAAAAGTGAGGAAGAGAGGCTATGGCAAAACTGTAGGTCAGAGTGAGATAAACAAAGGAAATGTTTGGAAATTGAATTTTATTACAGCTAAGTAATACAGTGTACCCTTGGTACTTATAAGTCTTTTTTCATTTACCATATGTGGTTTGTGCTAAAAAGATGATCTAGCTCATTTTGTAATGCAAAGGATTTACACTTTGGATGAGATAATCAGTGTAAGGTGCTTAGCACAGTGTCTGGCACATAGCAAGTTCTATATAAATGTTCGTTTTTATTATTATTTAAGGCTACTTAGGATGAGACTTTAATTACTCCATCTAAGAAAACCTGATTTTTATATAGAAAAGATTAGAACCTAAATGTCCAAGAATAGTCAATTAAACATATAAAGTCAACCCTTGATTGTTCATACAAATGAAGGAAAATGGGATCATAAAATTACAGTTAGAAATGACATTAGAGTGTGACTAAGCAATTCATTTAACCTCTTGGTGACCCCAGATAACTCTCTAAGACCAAAAATCATAGTTGAAATGTTGATCTGCATCAGTGAATCTGAATCAATCTGCATCACACCAGAAGTTCCCTTTAAATATAAAATCACATATAACCCCCTCCCCCCAGAAAAGTCCTTAGATGTCATTTAATGCAACCATCTCAAAGAACCATTGAATCTCCAGAGTTAATAAGGACATAAAGTTCAAGTTGGACTGATACATGATCAAGAAATCCCCTTTAGAGTTTCTGTGGCAAAAAATCGTCCACCTTTCACTTGAGGATGATGATGATGATGGTGATGGTGATGATGATGGTGAAGGTGATGGTGATGGTGATGATGATGATGAAGAAGAAGGGCAACTAGGTGGCATGGTAGGTAGATGGGCCTGAAGTCAGGAAGACATCTTCTGGAGTTCAAATCCAGCCTCAGATGCTTTATTAGCTGTGTGACCCTGGGCAAGTGACTTAACCCTGTTTGCCTCAATTTCCTCATCTATAAAAATGAGCTAGAGAAAGAAATGACAAACCACTCCAGTATATTTGCCAAAAAACACCCAAATGGGGTCATGAAGAGTTGGATACAACTGAAATGACTAACAACAACAAATTCCTAGAGATCATTTGTTAGAGCCTGAAGGATGCAGGAGGTGGGGAGAGGGATTTATTTGCCTCATGTAGCTTCTGTAAAGAGCAGTGATTTCTAGGTGTTATTCACAAAATTTTGGAGTTGGGAAGCACTGCAGAGATCATCTAATCAACTCCCATTTTTAATGCAGATATACCTTCCACTGCAACCCTACTAGTTCATCATCCACCCTTTGCTAAAACACCTTTGGTCACATGGAACTCACTACTTCAAAGCCAAGTCATTTCATTTTTTGAAAGTTCTCATGGCTAGAAAGTGTTTCCTTACACTGAGCCCAAATTGGCCTCTCTGAAATTTCCACTCATTGATTCCTAGTTCTTCCCTCTGGAGTCAAACAGAGTAAATCTAGTCCCTCTTCCATATAACACCCCTTTGCCTGCATAAAGATACCTATCATGTTCCCCATAAATATTTTTTCTTTAGGCTACACATCTTTAATTCCTTCAACTCTCACTTATATGACAGAAAAAGAAGCTGAGGACCCAAAGTGGTGAAGTAACTTACTCAAGATTACATAGTTAAGTGGCAAAGTAATAATTTGAAGCCAGGTCTGCTGACTCCAGATTTAGAGCGGTTTCCACTTAATGATATTAAGTGGATATATAATATATAATGATACTTTCTTCCTTTCTTTTCTTTTTTTCTTTAGGCACTGGGGTTAAGTGATTCACTCAGGGCCACACAGCTAATAAGTGTCTGAGGCCACATTCGAACTCAGGTCCTCCTGACTCCAGCCCCAGTGCTCTAGCACCATACCCCCTACCTGCCTCAATAGTAACTTTTATGCAGAAAATACAGAATCCAGAATTACAAAGATAGCATAGGAAATAAAAAACCAGTACTGGAATCCAAAAGACAAGGATCAACTCAACTTTGAAACTGGATGTGTGACCACAGACAAATAGCTTAACCTCTCAGTGCCCCCAAGTAGCCCCATAAGATAAATTCCTGAAGATTAGCTATTCTGCAATGGTGGAAGAAATTAAACAATGCTTGCTTCATTGACCTATATTAGATCTTCACTGGATATGAAAAAAATATTTTAAAAACCTATACTCACCTTTCTAGCTCTAGCAATCAATCAAGACCAAACCATTTCAAATGCTTTAAGGTGTGCAAAATGCTTTACAAATCTTAACTCACTTTATCCTCATAAACATCCCTGGAAGCTAGGTGCTATTTTGTTGTTGAGTCTTTTCAGTCATGTCCCACTCTTCATGACCCCATTTGGGGTTTTCTTGGCAAGGATACTGGAGGGGTTTGCCATTTCCTTCTCCAGCTCATTTTACAGATGAGAAAACTGAGATAAACAAGGTGAAGGAACTTGCCCAGGGTCACTACATCTAGTAAGTGTCTGAGGCTCGATTTGAACTCAGAAAGATGAAGTCTTCCTGACTTCAGGCCTGGCTCTCTAGACACTATGTTGCCACCTAGCTACCCCATTTTACAGGGGAGGAAACTGAAGGATACAGAGATTAAGTGACTTGTTTAGGATCATGTAGCTAGTAAATCTCTGAGATTGGATTTGAACTTGAGACTTCCTAACTCCAAGTCCATTATTCTATCTACTGTGCCATCTACCCATTCCAAACATTTCCTGTTTGAATATCTAAAATACATTAGTCAAGCCTCCATTGTATAAGGGCTACCTTAAGGATAAATGGCACCAGCTCTTGTTAGAGACTGGGTGGTACAGCAGAAAGAACACAGAATCTGGAGTTCTGGGTTTGAATCCCTGCCCTTGCACCTAAGCTAGTGGTTAACATCTCAACATTCTCTTAATCTCCCATAGCACTCCATTTCCTGTGAAACGGTGATGATAATGACTACACTGCCTGCCTCCAGAAGTTATGAGGAATATATTTATAAGCCACAAATTCCCAAAGTGAGCTCTTATCATCATTACCACGCTAAAGCCCTCTTCTCGAGCCTCATCTACGTCAGTCAGAGGACCCACAAAAGTGAAATCATGAATCTTTTAGTTTTTGAGTATTATTAGTATCTTTGTTCAATTTGGCTTCAGCTATTAGTCTTCTGACTTTTCTGCATGTAATTAGTAGCTGCCCAAGAAGATGAGAGGGGAAACAAAAGATAAAACTCAAACCAACAAAGTTTGGGACTGATTGGAGGAAGAGGAGGAGGAGAAAGAGGAAGAGGAGGAGGAGGAGAAGGAGAAGGGGAAGGGGAAGGAGAAGGAGAAGGAAGAAGAGGAGGAGGAGGAAGAGGAGAAGAAGGAGAAGGAGAAGGGGAAAGAGAAGGAGAAGGAAGAAGAGGAGGAGGAGAAGGAGGAAGAGGAGGAGGAGGAGAAAGAGGAAGAGGAGGAGGAGGAGGAAGAGAAGGAGAAGGGGAAGGGGAAGGAGGAGAAAGAAGAAGAGGAGGAGGAGGAGGAGGAGAAAGAGGAGAAGGGGAAGGAGAAGGAGAAGGAAGAAGAGGAGGAGGAGGAAGAGGAAGAGGAGGAAGAGGAGAAGGAGAAGGGGAAGGGGAAGGGGAAGGAGAAGGAGAAGGAAGAAGAGGAGGAGGAGAAGGAGGAAGAGGAGGAAGAGGAGAAGGAGAAAGAGGAAGAGGAGGAAGAGAAGGAGAAGGAGAAGGGGAAGGGGAAGGAGGAGAAGGAAGAAGAGGAGGAAGAGAAGGAGGAGAAGGAGGAAGAGGAGGAGGAGGAGAAGCAGCTTAGTAGGAGTGGAAGCAGTAACTCTAGGATGAAGTGAAGCTTGGAAATAAACACACTCTGTCCCTGACTTCCTACCGCTACTAATAAAACCTTGCTGTGTCCCTCCCACCAAAAATTACCATTTTTGTTATCCTCTACATATTTCACCGAATCTTCCATCAAGAAAAATAAATTCTGGGACAGCTATGGAGAGCAGTGGATAGAGCACTGTTCCTGGAATCAGGAGGAACTGAGTTCAAATGTGACCTCAGACACTTACTAGCTATGTGACCCTGAGCAAGTCACTTAACCTCAATTGCCTAGCAAAAAAAAAAAGCTTCTCACTCTTTCAAAACATTTCTTCAAACTTTAAACGGAAGTTGAATCCCTCTGCTACAAGAGGGCCCTTCAAAGAAAGATAAGTATCCTTTCCCCATTAGTCATCTCTTCTTCAGACCGAGTATCTTCAGTTCCTTTAATGGTTCTTCCATGGTGTGAACTCAGGGCCTTTCACCTTCTTGGTCGCCCTCCTGGAGACATTCCCTGGCTACTCAGCGTCTAGTGGTATCCTAAACCAAACACACCACTCCAGATGTACAGTGGGGCTATCACTTCCCTTAGAAGTCTAGAATTTATTTCTCTCCTAAAGGAGTTGGTCATGTTGGTATTTTTGGCTGTTCCATCACACTGTTGACTCATCTTCAGTTTGCAATCCCCTGCAACTCCCAAATCATTTTTCAAATGAAGTGCTATCTAACTATATAAAATAGGATTTTGTTTTTGGTGCTGTTTTGGGAGTTTTTTGTGATTATTTTAGCAGCCAAGTGTAGAACTTTATAGTTGCCCCTGTTAAATTTCACTGGTTGGATTTAGCCCAACTTTCTAAACTGTCATAATGGTTTTGGGATCCCGATTCTAGTAATTGAAGCATCAGCTTTGCCTCCTACAACCTAGTATCATCTGAAAGTCTTCAAAGAACTCTACCTATGCCTTTATCCGAGTCGTTTATAAAAATGGTATATAGCACTAAGCCAAGGACAGTTTTCTAGGGAACTCACTAGAGGCCTCCTTCCAAGGTGATGTTGGATCGTTAATGAGTACTCTTTGAATCTGAATGATCATCCTGTATCCACCTGTCTAATCCACACCCGTCTGTCTTGTCCCAAAGATTAAAGAAAGAAATCATGAGAGATATTATCAAATATGTTGCTGGTATTCTGGTAGCATAAGACAAAAAAAGAATGAAAGAAAACTCACATGACCTGCTTTTGATGGTGTCATTCTGTGATCACTTTTTTCCCTTCTAGAGTCACTAACAATATCTCAGGCAAAACATTCTAGATTTTTACCCAGAATTGAAGTCACATTTACTGCACTACGGTGAGTAGGCTCTGCCATGTTCCTTCTTTGAAAATCTAAATGTTTGCCTTTTTTCCATTCATGCAGAGCCTCACCTATTCAGCATGGCACCATGGAAACAGCACTGGCTCTGGATCCAGATGACCGAGTTCTAAGGTTATCTAGGTGGTGTAGTATAGAGAATAGAGCACCAGGCCTGGAGTCAGGAAAACCTGAGTTCAAATCCAGCCTCAGATACTTACTAACTGTGTGATCCTGGGCAAGTCACTTAATCTTTGTTTGCCTCAGTTTCTTTATCTGTAGAATGCGGATAAGAATAGCACCTAATTCCCAGAGCTATTGTGAGGATGGAATGAGAATAACCTTAAAGTACCCAGCAAAGCGACTGGAACATATCAAGTATTATTGTAAATGTTAACTATCATTAATCCCATCTTGGATCTCTACTACCTTTGTGATCTTGGCAGATAGGTAGTAAAAATGGATTGAGCACTGGGCTTGGGATCAGGACGACTCATCTTTTTGAGTTCAAATCCCAAACCCCAAATGGAGTCATGAAGAGTCAGACACAACTGAAAACGACTGAATGAGGATGCAATCTTGAATCATTCACTCAACCTTGTAGATCTCATTTTCCTCATCTGAAAAAACTGAAGGTTGAACTGGATGGCCTCTGAGGTCCCTTGCTGTTTTAGAGTCTATAATCTAAGGTCTTTCAGACATCACTAACAGTAACTCCAAAATCACATCTGCTGGTTCTTTCAAGATTGGGATGTAATTTTTCAGAGCCTAGTGACTTGGACTCCTCAAAGATAGAGCTCTCTTGTTATTAAGAGTGAGGTGCAACTCTGTTAGCCAATTTTGTTCTCTTTTTCAGTTCAAAGATTATTCTTATAAAGGTTTAAAAAAATATATTTCAGTTGTGTCTGACTCTTTATGACCTCATTTGGGGTTTTCTTGGCAAAGATACTGGAGTAGCTTGCCATTTCCTTCTTCAGCTCATTTTACAGATGAGGAAACCGAGGCAAACAGGCTTAAGTGATTCACCCACGCTCACACAGTTAGTTAAGTGTTGGAGGCCGGATTTGAACTCAAAAAGCCAAGTTTTCCCGACTCCAGGCCTGACTCCACTGCACCACCTAGCTGCCCTTAGATACACACACACACCCATATAGGCATATATACACACAGACATATATAAAGCATATATACACATATATAAAGCAAAGTAAAAGTTGAATGTAACTATCTTAACCCCATCAGTTGTTATCTCATCCACCTAAGCAGTGATACCATCCCCTCTTTGATCCTCTTCTTATTGTAATATCATTTTATAAATCCTTTCCTGCTTTATTACTCTATACCATATTCTTTAATATAATAGTCATTATAAAATATATTATATATGTCATATATAATACTCATTAAATAGAATCAACAATCATTTTTAAGCTTACCAGGCACTATATGATGGAAAACCTCTGAAGGTTTAGGACAAGAAAAGTAACACTCCCAGCAAAGTGCATTAGGCAGACTATAGGGGTTGGAGTGTGGAGAATGGATTAGAAGAGGGATGGATTAGTTAGCTAGTCTAGTACTATCAGAATAGGCCAGGTAAGAGGTGATGAGGTTCTTCCCATTAGAATGGAAGGGGTGGTGGAACAGATATAAGAGAGGTCATGATGGCAGACTGATTAGAATCTGAGGAAGGTAGGAGAGGGAAGAATCTAAAATGACTGATACTTCAAGGCAGGGTGACTTGGAGGATAAGCGTGCCTTCAACAACAGGAGGGGAAATTTAGAGGAGACCCGACTGTACAATTCTTGAGTTGGAGGCGCTGGAAAGACATTTAGGAGGTGGATATGTTCAGCAGGCAGTTGGAAATAAAAGCATAGAGCTCTGGGAAAAGGTTAGAACAAGGACTATAGATTTGGATGATAGTTTTTCAAAGTTTTTTTTCTTTTTGTCTTCGTTTCTTTTCTTTCTTTTTTTGCTTGTGGCACAGTATCCTTCACTATGAAGAATAACAGGACATTGAATGTTCAAATTGCCCACACAAGAGGATGGTCAAGAGATATACACAATGGTTTCTCTTCCATAAGAGCAGCTGCTTTGAAGAGTTCTTAGCCAGCTCATGGCATGGCAGGTTTTGTGGCTGATGCATGCATGTGGCAAGCTGGTTTTGTTTCTTTTGCAAACACCACACCAATCTATGTACTGAGTAAATAAAAGTTATACTAAACCAAATTTATACAGTTTCTTTTATTTGAAATAATATATCGAATTTTTCATGGCATGCCTCTGGAAACATGCAGCACATCCTTAAGAACTACTGGATTAGGGAGCCTAAACTTCTAACAGAAGCTCAAGAGCCCTTACGATAAAGGAAACTACAAAATTTCCTAGGCAAATCAACCAAGAGTGACTTTAAAAATATCCCTGTGTGCAGCCAGCAGCAAACAGCCTCCGTTGCTCTCATTCCCTTGAAAAATTGGCCCAAGAAAACGTATGAAAGCAGTACATTTCCCAAAGCTAGTTATCCTCAATCATTCCACAGGGAATGGTTTTGTCAGACCAGAGTAAAAGCTCATCTATCAGCTTCCTTCCAACTCCCTGCTTAAAGCCAACTTTCATCAATCCCAAGTGAGGAGACAGAGAGACAGGTAAGTACTGTATCCCAAAAGCAGTGTGGCCTGCTGTGGTCATCTCTCACAATTGCCCCTTCATTTCTTCCAATCTCTCTGGTTATTCATCAAAAACTTCTAAACTCCCTAAAACATTGAGTAGAATGCTTAGGAAGGGTAAGAATGAAGCACACGTTACCAGAACGTTAGCCTTTAAAAAAAATCTACAGTGAGAAAAGGAGAGGGGGAAGGGAGGAGAAAGAAAGGAAATAGCATTCACTACCAGGTTTTGTTTCCCTTTTAAAGAGGTTCGTTCTTGCTCATGAAGAGGTAAAGAAATTTCTCATAAAGAAGAGTTTTATTAGGATAGGTCTGGCTTTACCAACAACTCCTAAATGGTTTTAGAACAATTCCATCTAAAAATAAAGGTTTAGGTACTGGGGTCCCTGGAGCTCTATCTAGGATGATTCTTATAGGATACTCCAAGACGTTTAGAGGTTGGGGGCGGGGGGAAGAATGTGAACTGAAGGGATAATAAAAAAAAGGTAAGGATGGGTCAATTTGACCATGTGGGGAAGGGAAAATAGGAAAAAATGAAGGCCTACAGGTACATACTGGAGAGAAACCTTTATATTGAAGTAAAAGAAAATAACCATGAAAACTCCAAGGAGGGTGGGGAGAGAATTCATGAATTTGTTAAATCAGTCAATAAACATTTATTAAATGCCTCCTATGTGCCAGACACTGTGCTAAGTGCTAGAGATACAAATAGGTAAAAAATACTCCCTGCCCTCAAGCAGTTCACAAGGTAATAAATCAAATGCCAAGAGAAAGTCTATAACAAGAAAGACATAGGATCACTTTTTTAGACTTATAACCTAAAATCGTTGTGCATATCCCTTCTCAATCCATGTACAGATATGTTCTATATATCATCAATGACTAGCATGTAACATGATACCTCAGAGTCATCCTCGCTGCCCCCATGCCACCCAGAACCAATGAATGATTAAAGAAAGCCTATCAGTTTGACAGTCTCCATTACCTTAACGCAGATAAGCATTGATGGTGTTTTCAGAGGCCAAATAGGCTAGAGAAATCTCTGGGGGCAAAAACTGTAGGAGGGAAAGGGAGTTGTAAAATGATGCACTAGGTTGGGGGTCATAGACATGAAATCATCTAGTCTAATTCCTTCATTTTACAAGTAAGCAGATGGGGAAACTGAGGGTCAGTTATATACTGAGAGGCAGAGCTGAGATTAGAACTAGTTCTCCTGCCTGGGAGACTAGCGCTCTTCCCTTAAGAAGCTGAGAAAAGTACAACGGGTAGATCGGTGCAACCAAAATAAAAAGTAACTGGGGGATGGCGGGGAGTGGGTGGCGGCTTATGGGAGCCGGAGCCCACGAGGGACGGGGAGCTTTCCTGCAAATCAAGGAAAGTAATAAGAGGAAGAATTGGGCTGAGGATGCTTAGATAGGGGCAGAATGAGGCACAGTACACTAGGAAAATTAGATTTAGGTAGCACATACTAACTGAAATCTTAATAAGATGGGATGAGGAAAAGGTATAAAGATAGGATATAAGAGTGGGAAAGAGGGCTCGAGTGGGAATAAAAGCCAGGGCAAAACGTGGATGGCAGTAAAGATGAATGAGTGCAGGTAAGGGAGTGAGGGGTGAATAGCCATAGAGGGAAGGCGCCGTACCAGGATACCTGGAGATGCAGGGTTGGGGAAGCTGAGGCAGGAGGTGGCTAAGGGGGTGAAGGAGGTGGGTGTCCACCTCCCCCACACTTACCCCGTTGGCCGCTGCCATCTGGACCACAATCTCGGTGGCCGCCTTGCTGAAGTACCTGCCGTCGCTGCCCACCACCATGGTGCAGCCCTGGCGGTCTCGGAGGTCGATGGACGACAGGACGCTCTGCACGAAGTTGGGCAGGTAGTTGCGCTGGCTCTCGAAGAGGCCGGTGGGTCGGCGCAGCCCCCCGCCCCCAGTCGGCTTCTGGTCTTCGTAGGGCGCGGTTTGCACCGTCAGCACCGGTATGGGGCTCCCCTCCATGCCTAGACCTGCCCGCTGCTAGCCCGGGCCGTGAGAGCTGGACCGAAACCTCTGGGCCACTGGCCCCGATTACCCCAGTAACCTGGCGAGGGCTCCGACTGCTCCCTGCCCCAGCCTAGACTTCTCTCCTTTGCCCCAGCTGGGTCTACCCCTCACCTCCCTCTCTCCGCTCAAGTACAGCGGTGTGTCCAGATGTTCCCACCCCCCCCCACCCCCTCCTCCCGCCTTCTCCCTGCTCTTGCCCCACAGAGTTTAGCAGCCTTCCAGGAAAGTATCCCCCTGCCCCCTGAGGCAGGCAAACTTCCTCTCCAGCCCGCCTGCCCACTCTGGACCTGGTTTCTTCCCGGCAGGGAGAAGCAGCTGTACTCTCCTTCGGGGTTTCCAACACCACCACCACTACCACCACCACCACCACTACCACCACCACCCCCTTCCTCCCGGGACGCCTTCTAGGCCGTGTCCGCCCTTTACAATCCTCCCACTGGGGCTCTCCTCTCCACTAAACTCCTCCTTAAAACTTAAGCAGGGGTGGGGTGGGGGTGGGGGGTGGCGGGAGGGAGAGAGCGATGTGAGAATTTCAGGAGAATCCCCTCCCCACCTCCTGCCGTTCCTGCCCTCCCACTTGTTCGCTCCCTTCTCCCAGTCTCCCTAGGAGTGCACCGTTGCACGCACGGGTTTTTCTTTTGAACAAGGGCAGGGAGGGGTTTGAGAGGGGGCTGAAACCTTTTGCCATCAGCTAGCAGCTTCAGCCAAAAATAACCCTGGAAAGAGGAGCTGAGAATTGTTATCCCCTGCCAGGACTGAAATTGGAGGCGGGGTTGGGGTGTGTGTGTGTGTGTGTGTGTGTGTGTGTGTGTGTGTACATGCGTGCTCCCCCCCGGTCCGTGAGTGTGTGTGTGTGTGTGTGTGTGTTCCTGCACTGACATTTGTTGCTGGGAATCACATACTGTCAAGCCCTCTAAGCCAGTAAGAGGACACACAACTATCTACCCCCGGCAACTACCCAGTTTCCCCAACATCCCCCAACACATTGCCACCCCAATCCACTCTACCCCTTAAAAACCCCCAAACACTCTAGTACCCATAGAATCTTTGGTTCACTAATTTAGAGATCTAGGAAAGACCACAGAGAAGTCATGAAAAGTAACCTATTCCTTTTATAGATGAGGATAGATGGAGGAAATTGCACGAGGTGACCCTATACATTCAAACCCGTGTCCTCTGAATCCGCCTGGACTGTAAGACTTTTTTTTTTTTTTGGCAGCTGCACCAAGGCAATTCTAAGTCTCTTCCCTTTCTACCTAATCATCTTCCTTTTCCTTATCTTTCCTTTCTCCCTATCAGAGTCCACATCTAGGAAAGCAGTTTGGCAGTTATTTTGTTTATTTGTTTAAACTGTTAGGCTCTCTAGCTCAGCTTCATACGTTCTGATTCAAAAAGGATGAATCTGACCTTGGTCTGCAGATTCTGGGGAGCTTCTGCTTAACATTCATAATAAAATCCTAAAAACAAAAATTACTTATTTTCCCCCTAGGAAATGAGCCCAGGAGTGGACAGGCAGAAAACCTGGACAGATGAAAAAGATTAAATAATAAAATATGAAAGAAAAACATACCAGAAAAAAAAATACACAATTCACTTAACTTTATTTCTACTTTATTTTTCTCCACTCCCACATTTTTTTATTGCTTAATTAGGAAGTTCTTTATTGCTCACTTAGGATCATAAATCCAGAGCTGGAAAGGACCTCATAGTCCACCCCTAGTCCTCATTTTACGAATGATGAAACCAAGGCCCAAAGAGATTAAGGGACTTGTCCAAATTCACATCAGATAAAGAGCAGTATTGGTGGGATTTTTACTTCAGAGATCCAGTCTTCTTTCCACTAAAGCAGGCTATATCCTCATCTTTTACTTTCATCTTACTACAAATAGTCACAGCCTCTCCTCTCCCAAATGCTGTTCTCTACCTGAGAATTAGTCATTTACTTACTGAAGGTTAAATATTAGGACTTTGCAAAGCGACATTTTCCTAAAGAGTCTTCAGATTCCTAAAAGCAAACAGCTTTAATTCTACAAAATGGATAAAGTACTTTCTTTGTGCAAAGCTAGGTCCTCTTGCCTGAGATAGAAATTAAAATTGGTCTAGAATTAAGTCCTTATACAGGCCTTCTGCCTACTCACCTTTACTCATTTCATTTTCTTTCCCCTAAATACAAATCTTTAGCCTTGATCAAAGTGATGTGCTTATAAAATATTCTGAACGAGAGATCAATATCAGAGACCTATGAGAGAGCAGTCAGGATAGGAAACTCCAGTAGAAAAAGGAATCCTGATGTTCAGGGGGCCTCTTTCTCTGCAAAGTGAATTTGAAACTCGCCTTCCCCAGGAGCATGCCTGAACCAATCTTATTCTCCACTAATCACCCCAACAGCTCTTCAACATTTGTGTTCTAGAGAGATAGCCACAAATTGTTAGGAGTATTGCTGTAGTCTTGTGTTCTAGATATTTCTACCAGCAATCTTTAACAGCATCAGACCTCTGGCCTCAAATGGGGTTACTGAGTAATAAAGGAGAGATAATAGTCACTAAAGGAAAGATCCTCCTGGGGGAAAAGAAAGTGTAGTTTTAGGCAAAATCTGAGAAAGTGAAACCAAGTTTAGAATAAGCATAGCCAAAAGAGACTAGAGAACTAAATCCAGACTATGATGCAAGAAACAGGGTTTGTGGCAGTGGGTCTAAAGCCAGAGAAGTCAGTCCAGAGCGCATTGGAGTGAAAGAACCACAAAAGGAAAGTTGTCTGCTAGTGGGGTGGGCTCATCGTGGCTCCCTCCTTGCTCTGCTACACATCCTGTGGAACAGAGCACAGTCACCCACGGTAAAAGCTTTGAAGTCATTTTTGTCTCTTCCCTTCCATTCACCCATTACATTCGATCAGCCATCAAGCCCTGTCTACTCATCCTCTATGACTTTCTCAGGTATCTTATGTTCCTTCCATTTCCCCAAACACCGTAGTGGTTCAGGCCCTTTTTATGAAAAGAAGATCATTGGATTTGGCATCAGGAAGATGCAAATTAAAATTCCACCTCAGACACTTCCTGTGTGAGTTTGAAAGTGTCACTTGGTTTCTTCCTCAATAAAATGGGGGTCATACTAGCACCTGCTGCCCAGGGTTGTCATGGGAATCAAGTAGAAGCATTTTTCAAACTTTAAAGTGAAATACAAATGTTGTCTTTATAATTATAATTTTCCGCAGTCATGTCCAATTCTTCTTGAGCCCATTTGGGGTTTTCGTGGCAAAGATACTGGAGTGGTTTGCCATTTCCTTCTCCAGCTCATTTGACAGATGAGAATAGCGAGGGAAACAGGGTTAAGTGACTTGCCCAGGGTCACACAGCTAGTAAGTGTCTGAGGCCAGATTTGAACTCAGGTCCTCCTGACTCCAAGGCTGGTGCTCTAATTGTGCCACGTAGCTGCCCATTTGTGTATTATTATAGGCAAAATAGATGTAAAGTGATTTGTGAATAAACCATTAGCATCTGGGGAAATCAGGAAAAATTTCATGTAAGATGTAACTTTGAACTCAGCTTTGAAGCAAATTAGGGATTCCAAGAGTCAAACATAAAGAAAAGTACAGTGCCAGGCAAAGAGAATATCTTATTCGAGGAATAGAGATGGGCGATGGAATTCTGTGTATAAAACTAGTAAGAAGACCAGTTTGACTGGACTGTAGTATTCATGAAATGTATAATAAAGCCAGTAAGGAAGATTGTGGCCAGGTTGTGAAGGGCTTTCAATGTCAATCAATCAATCAACAAATACATTTATGCATTACTATGTTCCAGGCTCTGTGTTAACTGTTGGATATACAATAAAAGAGCAAAAACAGACCCTGCCCTCAAGGAGCTTACTTTCTAATAAAGGATACAACATATATAAACCAGAAAATACAAGATAAATACAGAATATATGGAAGATATCAATGATAATTTTGGAGGTGATAGCCAAAGCAACTGAGGTTAGAGTACCAGGAAAGATCTCTTGGAGAAGGTGGCATTTGAATTGAATCTTAACGAAACTCAAAGATTATAAGAGTAGGAGGTTGGGGAGGAGATCATTTGAGCCATGGGGAACAGCCTGTGCAAAGGCCCAAGGATGCAAGATGGAGTCTCATGTGGGAAGAACAATTAAGATCATGGAATGTGCCGAGGGGATTAGATTATAAGAATATTGGACAGGTAAAAAGCTACCACGCAGGGAAAACTTTTAAAAGTCAAACAAAGAAATTGAAATTTGAACTTAAAAGTAACAACTAGCTGTTGGATTGGGGTGAGAGGGGGAAGGAGTAGGGGGAAGACATAGCCAGACCTAAGGTTTATTAAAATTATTTTGGCAACTGAGTAGAAGATGGACTGGAATGGAGAGACATTTAAGACAAGCTACTGCAATAAGCCAGAGTATCTCTACCAGGTAACCTCCTCATCATGATTTCTCTACTCAGATCACCATCTCCATCATCCTCTCCATTGAAAACTTAGACTCCTCCCTCTGAGTCACCTGACTGTGACAGGGGAGCTTTCCACTTAGCTTTCTGGGGTCCAGGCCTTCATGCCACTTCTAGAACATTTCCTCACCAGGCTCCTGAGCAGGTACCCTCCTCCCGAACCCTTTCTTCTCTTCTAGTAACCCTTTGTGTGTATCTTCTTGAATTAGAATTTCAGCTCCCTCAGGGCAGGGGCTACCCTGTTTATTTGTATCTGTGTCTTCCAGAGTTTAGTACAGTGCCAGGCACATAATGAGTGCTTAGTAAATACTGCATCTTTCTATTAGATAAAAGATGATGAGGGGCTTGAGTAGGATGAGGGAAACATGCAAGAGATAGTGGAGAGAAAGAAATTACAAGATGTGGCAAATAATGAGACTTATGTTTCATCTTAGAGATGTGAGTGAAAATTCAGAACAGTGGTGGGTTGGTAGGGAGAGAAGAGAGGAGTTCAATATTGTAATAATAATTTAGATCTAAAGATCGTTCCCACCCATTAATAGACCATGTGACCTGCTTACATCATAGGAAACCTAAGTCACATGTGGTGGGAGGAGCTTGCTGAGAGGAAAAGGAAATTGTGTCACAGGAAGTGCAGAGAGAGAGCAGTTAGAGCTGAGGGAAAGAGCAGACGTGTGGTGGCCGTGAGTGGGAGGCAGATGGTTTTGGGATGGCAAGGCTCTATGCTGTGATGTTGTGTATTGACTTCTTTGCTGCTGTGATGCATTGGGCTTATTGGTTATGGGATCTGATCCTCTGGTGTCTAAATAAATGTTTTACTTCTTCTACCTTCCATGTGGAGAGTCTTGTATATTTTGTGACACAGAACCACACGGGCATTTTGACGATTATTATCTATATTGTGATTATTGCCTTGCTAATGCAAATATGTACCAAAGACAGGATTTGAACCCAAATTTTCCTGACTCAAAGCCCAGAATGCTACTTATTATTCCATAAACCTCCCTATATCTTTTTGAGATCCTTGTGCCAGAGACTTTTATGATATAATGTGTTTGAGTACACCTTTTTTTTAAACAAGTGTTTGTTATCTTCTCTGTCCCACTGCCCCTTTTAAATTTTTTTTAAACTTTCCTAAGAAATGTCAACAGTACAGCAAAACAAATTCCCTTTGGCCATGTATAAATATGCATGTTCCATTCTGGATTTTAAGTCTATCGTCTCCTAGTGGAAGGTGAGTAGCATGATTCATCTTCAGTCCTCTGGACTTGTGGTTTAATATTGCATTTATAGAATTTCTAAAGTCTTTCAAAGTTACTTTTCTCTATTCTGTTATCATCATGTAAATTATTTTCCTTGCTGCTCACTTGACTCAGCATTGAATCATAGAGGTTTTCCCTGGGTGCACTTTGGAAAATTTTCTCAGAAAAAATGGTTATAGTTTGGGGTATTTTCTTACCTTTCTTGACCAATATGGCCCACCCAGAAAACCTAGGAAATTTTTCTGTACCCAGCATGCTGAGACAGAATCCATATCTACAAGTACTCTCATAATATAAAAAAAGTTCTTTTGAAAGGAAAAAAAAGCAGAAAATATTTTTTAAATTCCAACTTTTTTTGTTTTGAGTTCCAAATTCTCTCTCTCCCACCAGCCCCTCCCCATCCCATTGAGAAGACAAACAATATAATACCCATTCTATATGTGCAGTCTTGCAGAATATATTTCCTTTTTAACCATGTTGCAAAAAATAAATAAATAAAGTGGAAAAATATTGCTTCAATCTGCACTTAGAGTTCACCAGTTCCCTCTGTGGAGGCGGATAGCATTTTTCCTCATAAGTCTTTCAGAATTGTCTTGGATCATTATGTTGATCAGAATAGCTAAGTCATTCACAGTTGATCATTGTTGCAATATTGCTGTTACTACTCTCTTCACTTTGGATCAGTTCATACGTCTTCCTAGATTCTTTGAAACCATCCCCTTCACCAGTTTTAGAGCATAATAGTATTCCATCACAATCATGTACCACATCTTCTTCAACGATTCCCCAAGTAATAGGCATAGCCTCCATTTCTAACTCTTTGTCACCACAAAAAAGCTGATGGGGTACTTGGGTGCTTGAACCCTAATTCTAATAGCCTCTGCTTGGGTGCCTGTGCCTGAACCCCAATTTCAAAACCACATCCAGTTCTAAAATCACATCTCTCCCTAGCCTCAAAATACTGTCTCTCTAGCTCAAGGGCAGCATGCCCCAGGAACACACTTATCTCTACTCCTTTCACAGTAGGCAGTCCTGTGTACTGATAATTGGCTGTGCACTGGGTCATGACAATATTCTCTACTTACTGACCTTACTGATATGTATCCTAGATATAGTCAAATATATACTCTCTTACAGTTATTTTGTCGAACAAGACATTTGATGAAAGCCACTTAGATATACCTAGCCAGCCCTGACCGCTAGTTAACTTAGTGACATTTCACAGTCAAAACCACACCCCTAGTAGCCCCACCTTGGGCTATTTCCCAGTGAACTCTGGGTAATATGCCTGCACAGTAGATACAAAAAGTACATGTTCCTTTAAGAACTGACCATCCCTTAACCACTCCCTAATCCCACCCTAAAACACCTAATTGACATGTTTCACCCCTAAATCTCTTATAAGAGCTCTCCCTGCACCCCTCTAAGGTTGCAGGTTCCCTAAGAACTATTGCCCACTGTAAAGCATAATAAATCTTTGCCACCTTGACTTAAAGAATGCTTGAGATCATGAATTCATTCCAGATGGCCCCGACCCTCTCCAGTACTTGGGTCCTTGAGGGGTACTCCCCCTCAACCACGAACTCCAGTCCTGGGAACTTTAGTTTTGGGATTCCTGAATCACTGGTTTTTTCCCCCTCAACAAAGCTGCTATAAATATTTTTGTATATATAGGTCCTTTTCCTTTTTTCTTGGTTTCTTTGGGATGCAGACCTAGTAGCAGTATTGCTGGGTTAAAGAGTATGCCTAGTTTCATAGCTCTTTGGACATAGTTCCAAAATTTTCTCCAAAATTGTTGCACCAGTTCACGACTCCACCAACCCTATATTAGTATACCTATTAATGGGAGAAAGATTATAATATTAATAATAAGAAAATATCTAAGCACACCCCTTTTATTGTTCAGTGCTGTCCAACTCTTCATCCCATCTCTGGGGTTTTCTTAGCAAAGATATTAGAGTAATTTGCTATTTCCTTCTCCAGCTCATTTTACAAATTAGAAAACTAAGGCAAACAAGATTAAGTGACTTGCCCAGGGTCACACATCTAGTTAAATATCTGAGATCAGATTTGATCTCAGATCTTCCTGACTCCAGCCTGGTGTTTTAGCCACTGCACCACCTAGCTGGCCAAGCATAGCCCTATATTACACTAAAACTCAGGCATGATGAGAATGAATATGGTAAGGAGACTGGATTTGAATTCAAATCTTCACAATTCTAAATCTAGCACTCCTTCTTCAGCCTGGTTCCCTCACCCATCTTGAACTTCTTTACAAATCCCCCTTTCCAGCTCAGTTGAATTTACTTTAATTACTCAATTTTCTCACTTCATAATTTACAAAGTTGATTGGGGGAGGAGGGCAGGAAGGGGAGTCTAGCATATTATGACTCTGCCCCACTGTTCCCCTAATTTCCTGGTTTAACACCTGGGTGGGATTATTCAAATTTCCCTAGGCTGTCAACAGTCTCTGCTGGTTACTAACATGGTGCCAAGCGGGAACTCTGGTTTTTAGTAGTTCTTTAGTCATGCATGACCTTAGACCGAAGTTTTCCCCTAAATCAGTTCAAGGGGAGAGGAGAATGAAGGGAAAATACCAACAATGACTAGATTTGGAACTAGAGTGTTTTGTACATAGTAGATATTCAATAAATAATTATTTTATGAATTTCTCATGTGTGTCTATACTATTTCTGGGACTGTATTTTTATGTTAAAATACCCATCTATGAACTCTGCCAACTGAAACCTTAATCTAGCCACTTATCCATCCATCATCTCTCCATGCATTCATTCATCCTATGTGGGGTTTTCATCTTTAGGGAGGTTTCTTCTATTTCTAATCTATACAATGCAGTGGAAAGAATGCTGCATCTGGATCACAGGACCAAGGTTTGAACTTGATTTTGCCACTTTCTACTTGTATAACCATGACATAGTGGATAAAATACTGTACCTGGAGTCAAGAAGATCTGAATTCAAATCTCAACTCAGACACTCAACTTAGCATAACCTCTCTGTGACTCAGTTTCCTTATTTATAAAATGAAGGAGCTGAGCTTGATGACCTTTTAGAGCCTTTCTGGCTCTTAAATCTATGATCCTAGAAGTGACTTAATATCTCCAGACCTCAATTAAAATGAAGGGGTTGCTCTAGATCAGAGCTCCTTAAACTTTTTCCACTCTCGACCCCTTCAGAGCTTCTTAAACTGTCTAGATGACTGTTGAGACTTATTTCTCACTCTAAATGTATTTTTTCACTTCCTTTTGCCAGCAGATTTTTCTTTTCAGTGTGAATTTTTAACATGTTGACTGACTACCTTTAGAACCTATAGAAAAGTCCACTCACCTCCAAAATGGAAGGAATCCAAACATAGCCACATGCCTTGCTAGAAACTCATAGTAGGAAAGAAGAAAACTAGAAAAATGTGATCATTTTGGATAGCTCTGGATCTCTCATTAACTACCTCTCATTAATTACTGAGTAACCTTAGGTAACTCATTTTTCTCTGTGTCTAAGATTGGGTTTCTACAAAATGAAAAGGTTGGATACATGACCCACCTCCCCAAATCCCTCCTGGAAATTCATAAAGCATCAAAGTCTGCTGGAGTCAGGACTGAGAATCAGAAAGTATTACCTTGAGTCCTAGCTCTGTTAGTTAATGTGTTTGATTTCAGGCCAATCACTCCTCATCTCTGGTCCTCAGTTTCCTCATCTCATCTGTAAAATGAGAGGTTTAGACCACATGGTCTCTCCCAGCTTTGCCTTCAAGGCCTGGTATTTAGCAAGTGTTTAGAGAAATGCCAAGCAGGCATCTGAGGCTTAAATGTTTCCCTGGGCAGCATCACACAGTTTATATCCACAGGCTGCTGCCTATAAACTTTCCCTTCCGTTGAACTGAGGGGTTAAGGAGGAGGGGAGGGAAGGGCAGAAGAATGAAACTAAAACCTTTCAGAAAAGCATTCTTGAAATCCTGGTCTCTGTCTGGCTGACTATTAATCAGCATCAAGTCTGTTGGCCTGATATAACCAACCAATTAAAACCATCATTAGCTGGCCTAATGCTGACTAATAACTCTGCTTCGTACTGGGTTAGTAATCGATGGAAAGAAGAGGGTATTCCTTCTGCCTTCCTCTTTTTTGGCAGCCCGTGGCTGTTTCTGTAATTCCACTAGTACAAAATCCTGTAGACCGCCCTGATGAGCTCTAAGGACTCTTCTAGCTCTAAAATTAGATTTATTTTTCTATAAGACACAAAGAGAAGCTATTTCTGCCAGGTTTCTTCCATCTAAGAACACATAATCATCGTAGTAATTACCCATATTTATATAATGTTTTAATGCTTACTTTGTCCAAAAGGGTAAGGAGAGAAATGCCAAATTAACTAAGAAACATGACAGAAACAGCTTCAATGACTTGGAGACTGGGCATGAAAGTTTCCCCTGGGTGTCTCATACTTTGAGTATGTATTTAATATGGTCCTAGCCAATGAGCCCAGTCTTTATAAGAGCATGTCCAGAACACCTCTGATACCATTCCCACATGGAATCACATTTATTACCCTTTCTTTTTTTAAATTAAATTCAATTTATTTTTGTAAGTTCCAAACTATCTCTTTCCTTCCCTCCCAACTCTGCACTAGAGAAGGCCACCATTTGACAATATGTTACCCTTTCTACATACTCTTCTGAGTGACATTGAGCAAGTTCATGAATCCCTTTGGTTCTCAGTATTCCCATCTGTAAAATGAAGGATTATAAAGCCTCTGAGATCCTTTCTAACTCTAAATCTATAAATTTATGATTCTTCTTCCTGGAGCCTACAAAGCATGCATTTATTTGCTTCCATTAGACTGAAAATCCTTCTCACCCCACAATAATCCTTCTAAATCTCTGTAAACAGCAGTTTTTAACTCAATATGCTTAAAGAATTATAAGTTGAGGGCTAGAAGCAACCTTGGAAATAATCCATTCTACTATCACCACTTCTCATTGTAGAGACAAGAAAATTGAGTCCCTGAGACAGATAGGTGGTGCAGTGAGTAGAGCACCAGCCCTAGAGTCAGGAGGACCTGAGTTCAAAGTGGGCCTCAGACACTTGACACACCTACTAGCTGCGTGACCTTGGGTAAGTCACTTAACCCCAATTGCCCTACCTTCCTCCCTCCAAAAAACAGAAAACTGAGTCCCAAAGAAGTAAAGTCCTCTATAGTTACTTAAGAAAGTGGCAGAGCTGGGATTCTAATCTAGTGCCAACCCTACTCCACCCACCAAATCCAGTCCTGTTTTCATTGTACCAACAACAGCTGTTGACTGCAACAATGGGAAGGAATACCAGAAGATATAAAGGATGAGAGATATAGAAGCAGGTGACAAGATGTCAGAGGAGAATCCTCTAGTCCTTTTTTTTGAAAAAGTTCAAAGCCTTGCTATTGGTAAAAGGTTATTTATATTCCTCAACCTCCTCTTAAAATACTACCTCCTCCATGAAGTCTTCATGAAATAAGTGAAGCAACAGGTTCCCAACAATATGTAACATCCCTTACCTCGAAATGTCTAATTGAACCTTGCTTTCACTTAAGGTAAAAACTTACTTAACTGAGTTATTTGTTTAGTTTGTGAATTTGCTTATCATTTGTTCACGAACCTAGAATCATAGAATGTTCGCGCTGGAAGGGAATTCGGATTATCTGGTCCCTCATGACAGCTGGAATCAAGTGATATCATAACGGAAAGGGTACCGGAGCTGCATAATATTAATGCTCCATTACACTGAGGCTTCCAAAAGCTTACTGCAGGAGGTTCACCCAACACACTGGACTTGTAGACAGAAAACCTGGATGCCAGTTCTGACTCCAGCCCAAATCAGTCAGCAAATGTTGTCCATTCCATTTTCACATCTTCTCTTTCACCCATCATACAGCCACCACTCTAGACTTTCAGCATCCCTCATCTAAAACCAGCACAATGTTCTTCTAGTCTCTCTCCATTCCAATTCATCCTCCTCAAAACTGCCAAAATAACCATCTAGCCTAAAACAAAGGCATGACCATGGAATGCCCCTGCTCAAAGATGTTCATTGCCTCTAGGAGAAAATAACAAAGTCCTCAGCCTGACATTTAAAGCCAATCACAATGTGATTCCAATTCACTTTTCCAGATATTTCATATTACTCCTGTTCATGAGCTCTACACTTCAGCCAAACTGGCCTACTGAGCTCCTCAAACTCAAAATTCCATCTCCAAACTCCATGTATTTCCTCCTTAGCTTGTCTAAGAACCCTTAGTTTCCAAAAAAACTCAACTTAAGTGTTATTTCCTATAGGAAGTCTTTGTGGATTTTCGCAGTTGTTCATGCTGTGTCCTCAAATTACTCTATATTTACTTATCTGTACACATATAAATCCCCCAGTAAGCTCCGTGAGAAGGTGGAATATTTCATTTTTATTTTATATAATCTCCAGCTCCTACCATAGTTTCTTGCACATAGGAAATATTTAGTAAATGTTCAGTGAATTTAACTAGTAGGTAAACTAGTTGTGATTTTGGTTGTTATTTAATGGCTGTAAGACTGTTTCCTCATCTAAAAAATGGAAAAAGTCACATTCGTTCTACCTCACCAAGCTCTTTAAAAGACTAAATAAGATAATAAATGCAAACCTAAATACTAAAATGGTCTTATGATCTCATCAATTTCAATGAGGCAGATCACAATCCATCCGTGTACAGCTGTTCTCCATACTGTCTCAAGAGTTGACTACAGGGAGTCCACCTGACATACTGGAGGTTCTCCTTTCTTTCTCCTGACACCATGACATGTTTTCATGGCAGCTCGTAAAGTAATTATGAACCTATTTTATAAATTTTAAGGTGCCACAGAAATGCAAACTATTACTTATTTTACTAACAATGACACATTGTTATTTCTCCCCAAATGCCTATTCCAACATTTCTTCATGGCATGGAAATGACCCCGTGTGCTCAAAATTATACCAACAAATCACAGACCCTAGCTCTATCATACTGGAAAAAATTTAAGTAAGTCACTCAATTAAGAAATAAGTATTTATCAAAAGCCTACTAAGTGTCTGGTGTGGCAGACTGAGTCTGCTTTCCAGGGACCAGTTTAGCTAACTGTGGAGAGGCTTGTCATCAGTAAGCTGGCCATTTGGTGATGTAACCCACGAAACAAAAAAAAAAAATGGCCCCATTTTCCAGGTGAGAACAACGAAGTTTAGAGAGACTGAATGACTTATACATTGTAAAATGGAGATTACACATGGTAGATAGTGGTAGAACTGGAAATTAATCTGAAAAGTAGCCCAAGGTAATCTTCAGTAGCTCCTGATGCCCACAGGATAAAATTCAAACTTCTTTGACCAGCAAACTCATTTCCTTTGTAGAATCTGGTACCATCCCACCTTGCCAACCTTATCTCAAACACTCAATACTCCAATCAAATTGTACCCCTCTGATGACATCCTGCACTCTCCTACCTTTGTTCATGCTGTTCCCTAAGGATGAAAATTCCTCCTTCCCCTTCTATATATGTGGAATTTCTCTCTATCCTCCTTTCAAGCTCACTCAAATAAAAGTCTCTGGGAAGAATTCCCCAGTCCTCAGAATCAATAGTGACCTTTCTTCATTCAATCTTTTCTACTATTTTTACTTTCTCTAACACACTTAGTATGCATTATTTTTTTTATTACACTCTTTTGGGAATGTCAGGAGTGCAAAGATTGTCTCATGTACACATCATTGCATCCATAATACTTAGCACAGTGCTTTGCACACAGAAGGCATTTAATAAATGTTTGTTTTTAATAAGTTAATTTATATATTTTTAGTTTTCAACATTCATTTCCATAAGTTTTAAATTTTCTCCCCATCCTTCTCCTCTCCCTCCCCAAGATGGCATGCAATCTGACATAGGCTCTAAATATACATTCCTATTGGGGCAGCTAGGTGGCCCAGTGAGTAGAGCACCAGTCCTGGAGTCAGGAGAACCTGAGCTCAAATCCAGCCTCAGACACTTGACACATGTACTAGCTGTGTAACTTTGGGCAAGTCACTTAACCCTAATTGCCCTGCCCAAAACCAAAAAAAAAAAAAAACAAAATTAAACATACATTCCTATTAAACATATTTTCATATGAGTCATATTGTATAGAAGAATTAGAACAAAGGAGCAAAACCATAAGAAAGAAAAAACAAAACAAAAATAGAGCAAATAATCTGTTTCGATCTGCATTCAGACTCCATATTTTTTTTTTCTGGATGTGGATGGCATTTTCCATCATGGAAATTTTAGAATTGTGTTAGATCATTGTATTGCTAAGGAGAGTTAAGTCTATCAAAGTCAATGTGGTAGTTACTGTGTACGATGTTCTCCTGGTTCTGCTCACTTCATTCAGCATCAATTCATGTAAGTCTTTCCAGGTTTTTCTGAAGTCATCCATTCATCATCTCTTATACAGCACCATAGTATTCCATTACATTAATATACCACAATTTGTTCAGCCATTCCCCAATTGATGGGCATCCCCTCAATTTCCAGTTCTTGGCCACCACAAAAAGAGCTGCTATAAATATTTTCATACATGTGGGTCCTTTTCCCAATTTTATGATCTCTTTCAGATACAGCCCTAGAAGTGGTATTACTGGGTCAAAGGGTCACAGTTTTATAGCCCTTTGGGCGTAGTTCTAAATTGTTCTCCAGAATGGTTGGATCAGTTCACAACTCTGCCAACAATGAAATAGTGTTCCAATTTTCCCACATCTTCTCCAACATTTGTCATTTTCCTGTTTTGTCGTGTTAGCTAGTCTGATAGGTATGATGTGGTACCTCAGAATTGTTTTGATTTGCATTTCTCTAATCAGTAGTGATTTAGAGCATTTTTTCATATGACTATAGATAGCTTTAATTTCTTCCTCTGAAAACTGCCCATTCATATCTTTTGACCATAAATGTTTGTTTAATTAAATGGAATGCAATGAAAGGAATAGGAGTGCTGGAGGCAATGTCATACAAATAAGTGGCTTTTATAAGTATTCCTGATATCATCCCCTTTATATAAGGTTGGCCCAGGTATGAAGGTAATGCCTGCATTCCACTTAAGAATGAAACTAGAAAGTGCAGTTATGTTTGTGTTCAGATTTGACTTTCTGTTTTGGTTAATGTTTCAACAATCTGGCTAGTAGCTGTTGTGGGGGTGTAAGACCAACCCAAGCCCAACAACAAGAACGCTACCAGCACGCTGCAAAAGCACAGGTTCTTTTGATCTGCTTAACTAAGGAAAACTACGTTAAGGGGTTGACAAGCTTACTTTAATTCAGCATACAAATATCATTCGCTTAGTTCAGGGGAAAAAACTACCACCCTGAACTTCAAAGCAAAATACAAAGTACAAACATGGACAGACAGACCTTGTCTGATTCAAATCCCAATACATAGTTACCAGAGTTTAACAAAGTCCCAGCATCCGGGTTACAAGCTGGAGGGCCCTTAGCTACAGCTGCCCGGGAGTCTCCGAAGGCCACCAAGAGTGACAGCCCTGTGCAAAAGCCTCTGTCTTCTCTTCTTATAGGGTTTCAGATGTCATCAAACGTCATCTGAATGACCAGAACTTAGGCTGCTACGATTGGCTCTTGAGTTAGCACCTCCCCTTAGTTAGCCCCACCTTGGGCCCCACCTTGGTTACCAATCCACACCCACATAGGTTTTACACCTAATAGGGGTTTGGCCTGGGGCTTAGCACCTAGTAAGACTCAATGAAATACACTGAATTACTCAAAGGAAACAGAAAGCCAAACTCTTCAAGGGCACTTGGTCGAACTAAGTGTTACCAGCACAGTTAACACCTCTTTAGATACTAAAAAGTTTCATCTGTTTCCATTTGTTTCCATTTGTCTCTGTGAATTGATTTTTTCCAAGTTTCTAAAATGAACCTGGAGGCTCTTTTTCAACAGCTTTACTCACCAAATAGTCTGTTAATCCAAATTAACTTGATTTAGTTTCTTCATCAATACATAAGCCCTTCAGAGTGTTTGCTTATCAATAGCTGCTAAACAACCATCTAATCCTATTCTCTTAATTCCTTGTACCCCTCTTCTGAAATAAGTCATACACTGTGATCATTTCCTCTTCCCTTTCTAGTTTTTCCTGGCCCACTGACTCTCTTTTTAATTTTTCTGGAGAAGAAAGAGTAATATGGGTTTTTTTTTTTGATAAATTTGTACTACTTTGCAACTTCCTCCTAAAGTGACTCTTTTTAACTCAAAAACACAGAAAAGCGGTGGGGATGAAGAGGAACATGAGGCCTGGCATCAGGTCCTTTCCCTGTATGTCTTGATTTTCTCACCTGTAAAATACCATAATTAAAGATTTATTACCTAGCTCCCTTGGTTATTGCATGGGCAGTTGTTAACAACAATGCTACTTGCCACTACTGTGGCTGTGCAAGGCCAATAACACCAGCACACAAGAGGGCTGCTAGCACAGGTTCTTTGATCTGCTTTTCTAAGGGGTTAACAATCTCACTTTTAATCAAACATTCATGTATCATTTACTTAGTTCAGGGGGAAAAGCCAGCACCCTGAACTTCAGAGCAAATACAAATAGAAATTACAAACAGAAAATATCAACAAAAAAAAATATCAACAAATCAAATAACACAATTCAACAGACAGGCTTTGTCTAATCAAGACATCATATACATAGTTACCAAAAAGAGAAGCACCAACATCTGGATTTTCTGCAAAGGGGGAGGAGGGGGAGGGAGGTTAACGATGGCTGCCCAGAGTCTAGTCAAATCACTCAACACTCTTCCAATGAGTGAGAACCCCAAACAAAATGCTAACCTCTGAAGCTATATACCCTTCTTAGGGCCCCAAGGCTTCACACCTAATCAGCAAAAGGGTGTGGGCCTGGGGCTTAGCATCTAGCAAGACTTAATCAAAGGCACTTGATTACTTTAGCATTCTAAAAGAGAAAACAATAAAAAAAAAAGTCCCACCCTGCTTAACATTACAGTGGTATTCTGTAAACAAAGTGTTATAGAAATGCTGTGGTTATGATTTATTATTATGTTTCTTTAGACATGTCATTAGACTCATCACAGCCTCAGTTTCCCCATCTATAAAATGGAATCATAATAAGCATCTTGCCTACTTCAGGAGGACTATAGATTTAGAGCTGGGAGGGAATTCAGGGGCTACCTAGTCCAATCCCCTCATTTTACAGTTGAGGAAACTGAGGCCCAAGGAGGTTAAATAACTTATCCAAGGTACGCACACAGGTTCCACATGTCAGAGGTGGGATTTTAATCCAGATTCTCTGACTTTAAGGCTAATGTACATTGCTTCAAGAATCAAATAATCATTCATATTTATGTCATCTTACAGTTATAAAAAGCATTTTCCTCACAAACACCTTCGGGGTAGGTAATGCCATTGTTGCTATCCCCATTTCACAGATAAGAAATCTGAAAAGTAAAATGAGTTGCCCAACATCGTACGGCTATCAAATGTCAGAACTGAGATTCAAACCCATCCATCACTTTCTAACTCAAGTCCAATACTCTTTCTGTCCTGCAGAGTTTATAATGCATTTAAAATGCTATGAAAAAACATATACAACTATGTGCTATTATCATTTTCTTGCAAGAAAGTGGTTAAAAGTGACAATACCACTTCCTAGTACAGAATTGCAAATGATTTACTTAGTGATTTGTTATAATTTACCAAAAAACCCATTCTCATGCATTTCTCCATTTTCTAACACTCCTTATCATTTTTTTCTTATTAAAAATTAAAAGTGATTTTTGAATGTAGTTCTGTTGGGACCATGTTCTTGGAGGTGTCATTATGATGATGATGGTGATGATGATGCCATGATCATCATCACCATCATCATCATTATGATTATTAAGGCTACATCTCTCTATCTCAGTCAGGGAGATTCCAATCCCAATACTGATCCACACAAAAGCTTTAGCCTGCTCTATTTTTCTTACTTGGGCCATTTTGTCCCTCCTTAGGCTGTCTGGTGTCCATCCACATTCAGGGGCTCACCATATATAACTTTTATAACTTTGGACAAGTTATTTTACCCATCTAGGAGACAGCTCCCTCCTCCGTAAAATAAGAGTTGGATTTCCAAGTTGGTGATCTCCAAGGTCCCATTTAGCTCTTAATTTATGATCCTATGACCTTTTACAAGCTCAGATGACTCATTAAGAGCATAGATTTTAAGATGGAGAAGGCCTTAGAAGCCATAGACTCCAATTCTTTCATTTTATAGATTCAGAAAAAAAAAAACCTGAAGTGCACTTAAGTGACTTGCTCAGCTAGCAAGTATCTAAGGCAGGATTTGAACTCAGCTCTTTCTGAGTCCTGGCCCAGCTCTCTAACTACCACACCATGTTACCTCTAAAAGAATGGGGGAAATGTTACTGGGTTTATAGGGCACAGGGTTCAGATAACTATGACTGCAAAGAAAGACTATATTTTGGTTCCAAGTATTAACATGTATAAATATTTTGGCTTACTTGCTGTTTAATAAACAGTCTCTTAATGTAGAATGTGAGCCAGGATATCATGCACCCTCCCTGCCTTCCCTCTGGGTTTCTTTTGAGAGACAAGAAGCCCACCAGTTAACAACTCCTTCTGTTGAAACCCAACTCTCTGAGGGAGGGTGAACCAAAAGGCACAGAGCCCTGATGCTCTTCCTCCTGGAACTGGTGCTCCACTTTTACTATCCAAAAAGTCCACACCCACCTTCTAATGACAAACATCCGAACCACCAAGAATTCTCCTTTGTAAGATTACATTTGCTTCTCACTTGTTCTGTGCTATACACAATGTGCATTCTCCATGAGAAGGAAGTAGCCCTGCCAAGAGAGCAAAATTCCGCCAAACCCTGAATTAGGGAGAGATTTCCCCATCATCCATCCCCCTGTGCCATCTGGAAGTCTTCCACTTCCTATTTACAAGTCCAATCCATCTCACTCATCTAGATTCCAGAGTCTAATTCATTGCACTGAAAAAAAGAAAAAAAATTGACCAGAATAAATCAAGTATGGTAACTCTAATCCACCAAAGGACCACAGACCAAAGCTGTTAGGCTTCCATCCTAGAAGAGATCACAAAATAGGCTTTGCAAGTAAGACCAACCCAATAGCCGCCTTCTGCTGGTATGACTTCAACTTAGCTGCCATTTCATCAACCATGTCAGATGGGGCAGGCAACAGACAATAAGCATTTCTTAGGCACTTACTGTGTGCCAGGCACTGTCCGAAATGCTGGAGATACAAAGCAAAAAGAAAAAAGGGGAAAAAAACATGACCAGGGTAAATCAAGTATGGTGACTCCAACCCACCAAATGAAGATGGCTAAAGTTGGGGAAGGGAAGTGGAGAGGGATCAGATACCCAAGAAACACGGTGGTGAAGTCCAGGAGAGTAAGAAACACAGCCCAGAGGGGAATGAATTACGGCCAATCTCAGCCCATCCCCCAAATGGAAGCCTGAGAAGCAACTTACTAATAGAAGAAGCGTTTTGGCATGCTACGGGAATATTCCAGAATGAGAAAGCCTCAATCACAGAGGGAAGTTCCAGAGTGAAAAGGCAGCTGAATCATTAGACAAAGCAGTCTGAGAGAGTCAGAAGCACAAAACGTCCCTCCAGCAAACAAAATTCACTTTTCAAATGCTAATACTTTAACTCTTTTTTTTTCCTCTAAGACCAGACCTGGGATTTCATTGGTAAAATGAACTCCCCATGAGGAAACCCCAGGTAACAATGCAAATCAGTACCTGTTCTGCAATTTATAGTCTGAGAGAAAAACTAAGAGTTTAAGTGCTTTGCTCAAGATCACACAATCCGTATTCATCAGAGGCAAGACTCACATGCCTGTCTTCTTTATGCCTAAGCTAGCTCTCTAACCATTGTACCACAGTGCCTCTGACTTGCTCTTATGAAATAAAATTCTACAAAATAAATCGCTAGAAAGAAAAAGTTAGAGTAGGTGATTCTATGTTCTATAATCCTATGAAAACACCTTATTGCACTTCGAAGACCTGACACGTTTCATGGCTCACTTGTCTACATTGCACTAATACCTAGTAGTATTGGCTGGAGCCAGAGATGTCCCAAGGGGAATGTGGCAATTGCCCTGGCCCGGTGCTTAGAGGGGCCCAGCTGCTGATGGATGAGCAGTGACTCAAGAAAGCAGCTGGTAGGAGAAGAGTTAGCTGTGCCAGCTGTCGATAAAAAAGATCTGAGGTTCACATAATGTGCGATCAACACACAGACCTGCCCTTAGTTATTACAGAAGCAAAGCAGACAGGACTCCAATTGCTCTCCTTTCTGGGCCTTATTATCTGTAAAATGAGCAGGTTGGACTATGTGTCTTCAAGGTCCCTTTTTAACTCATACAAGCATATACATGTATGTATATATATACATATAAATTCATATATAAGCATATATTCTTACTTTGGCACCACACACATCCTTCACAATCTTTTGCTCTTTTGTGCCTTATTTTCCATTCCAAGGTAGTTCTCATTTTTTATAAAATGATTTAGCTTCTAAGGGGTAGTCCACAGCCTTACAATCCTTTACAAATATCTCTGAGTAGATAGCATTAATAATTGTTCAGTCATCTCAGTCATGTCTGACTCTTCATGACCCCATTTGGGGTTTTCTTGGCAGAGATACTGGAGTGGTTTGCCATTTCCTTCTCCAGCTCATTTGACAGATGAGGAAACTGAGGCAAACAGGGTTAAGTCACTTGCCCAGGGTCACATAGCTAGTAAGCGTCTTGAGGCTAGATTCGAACTCACAAAGATGAGTCTTCCTGATGTCAGGCTTGGCACTCTATCCACTGCACTACCTAGCTGCCCCAAGATTAATAACAGTTAAAGTTTATATAGCACCATAGGGTTTACAAAGTACTTTAGTCCTTCTGAAAACTTAAGTGCTATTATTATCACAATCAATTAACTGAGGTTCAAAAGTTGAGTGACTTGCCTAGGGTCTCATACCACAGTCTATAAGTATCTAAGGCAGAGTTCCAATCCAGATCTATCCTGATTCCAAGTCCAACATCCTCCATCACAATATGCTACTACTACACGCTAACGTACTGTTGGTGGAGTTGTGAACTAATTACCATTACGTAGAGTAATTTGGAATACATACATATATATATATATACACACATACATATACATATGTATATATTTATACATATGCATATATATGCACACATAGCAGCTCTTTCATATTTTTATGTATGAATTGACAATTGAGGGGATGCCAATCATTTGCCGAATGGCTGAACAATTTGTGGTCTATGATTATGATGGAATACTATTGTGCCATAAGAAATTATGAGCTAGATGCTCTCAGAAAAACCTGAAGAGACTTATATGAACTGACGTTAAGTGAAATGAGCAGAACCAACAGTACATTGTACACAGTAAGAGCAATATTCTAAGATGATCAACTGTGAATAACTTAGCTATTCTCAGCAATACAATGATCTAAGACAACTCTGAAGGACTTATGGTGAAAAATGCTATCCATCTCCAGAGAAAGAACTGATGAAATCTGAATACAGATTGAAGCCTATATTTTTTAACTTTATTTTTCTTGGGTTTTTATTTTGGTCTATGTTTTCTTTTACAACATGATCAACATAGAAATATGTTTTGCATTTTATATATATAACCTATATCAAATTGCTTGCCTTCTCAATGAAGGGAATGGGGAGAGAGGGAGAGAATTTGGTACTTAATTTTAAAAACAAATGTTGAAAATTATTTTACATGTAACTGGGGGAAAAGTAAAATACTAATTTAAAAAATGTTGCCTCTCTCTGATAAAGAGTTAGCCTCCACTAGGCATGCCCTACTTTGATTAAATTAGAAGATCATTTGTTTTACAGATGAGGGAAACTGAGTCCCAGGAGGGGTTTATTGATTTACTCAACTGATTGACTACACAGAAAAAAACTAGAACCCCTTTCTCCTGATTCCCATGTATGCAACTGTCTTTCCACCAGGCCACATAACAGATTTAAAAATATCAGGGGAAATGCTTGGGAGAAGGCTACTGTCTAATAATTTTCATATAAGAGAAAATGAGAACGTTGAAAGTTCACACAATTTGTCGTCTATAGCAGAATATTTATGGGGCCAAGTACTGCAGAAAGGAGACGAAGGCATTTTCTAATTCCGGGTGAATGATAAACTCACGTTTGTTACTTTATAAGGCTCGATACACCTGCAGATGTTGTATAATATTATTCCTCCTTTCCCACACACACTTTTCCTTCGGTAACTCCATCTCTGTCCAAATTAACATTAGAAACCCCCAGCTGGAATAGTCTTCAGAAGCACAGCTGCTAATCGTTCCTCAATCTATTGGCTTCTCGATTTGATCTCAGCAGACAGACATGACCTAATAGCCACCGTTACTTAATCCATATTGCTTTATTTATTTATTTGTTAGAAATTCAGCTGAAAATCTGAGCTAGGCAAGCTAATTTGACATAAACCTTTGTACCACTTACAATAAGAGAAGAGTGTGACGTAGAAAACTAAAGCAGTTATTTTTCTAATCAAAACAACCGGTTTCAAATGACACTAAGCTAATCCTCCAACTGCCCCTCTATCTCTTATTTAATTAATTATATTGGCAGTTGAATGAATTTAAATGTTCAAATAGTACCACCTAGTGTCAGAACATGGAACTGCAACCTTGGTCTAACTTGTCAGTTCTGGAAAAGGCTATGCTTAATTAAGGAGGAAATCTCAGAAATCTCAAAGAGGATAGGGTCTCAGAGCTCAGCAGTTGGACTTTGTACCTGAGCAAGAATCTCTTTTCTAACACTATCAACTAGTGGCCAGCCATGGGTTTTGTTTGTTTCTTTGTTTTCTTGAAGACATCCATTAAGGGAGAAACCATTAGCTCCCAAGGCAGATCTTTCTATCTCTAGTTAGGTCTAATTGTTAAATAGTTTGTATATCAATCTACAACCTCCTTCTCTACTCCTTGTTTTGCCCTCTGAGGCCAAGCAGAACATATATCTAGTATTAAGAAACCACTGATGAGACAAGAATCTGAGGTGCTCAACACTACCATATTCTGTGCCCAGGCACAACATTCAGCCCTGGGGTAGCTTGCCTCTAATGAGAGAGCACGGGCTCCCTATTTTTGCATTTGTTGGTGCATTAATAATAATAATAAATAACATTTTTATAGTGCTTCCTATGCACACACATACACATAAATGCTAAACACTCAGGACACTCAGGAGCTTACAACAACAGAACAGGAATCAGTAACTTACTATATGTTAGGTACTGTACTAAGTGTTTTACAATTATTATCTTATTTCAAAAATTATCTCATCTCCAAAATAATTCTATTTTTTTATTTTTATTATATTATATTAATTTATTTTATTTATTATATTGTTATATTTCTATTATTTATTATTCTATTACTTATGCTATTATTATCCTCCCTTTACAGATGAGGAATCTGAGGCAGATGCGGATTAAATGACTTGTCAAGGGTCATACCGCTAGGAAGGGTCAGGCTGGATTTGAACTCAGGTCTTCCTGACTCTATACCCAGCACCCTATTCACTATGACATCTAGCTGTTCAATTAGGTCTCCCACTACAGAGCACAGGGAGATGATTTTAACTTATGACTCATATTAAGGGCCTCCCCCAAAAAGAGGAATAAAAGAGGTACTTAATGTACGATATGAATCCTGATATAAGACAAGTAATTTATTCCTATACATGTGCATGCACACGCTCACATGTGCACACACACACACACATAAATGCCAAACACAGGATACTCAGGAGTTTACAACAACAGAACAGGAATCAGTAACTTTATTTATAGTTCCTGTTCATACTTGTGTCTTTCCTCTCTTAATTATCTCCAATTTACTCTCTACATATTTTGTTTGTACAAAGTTGTTTGCATGTTGTCTCCCCCATTGGATTGTGAGTTCCTTACTATGGCCAAAGGGCAACCAAACTGTACATATCCTTTGATCTAGCAATACCACTACTAGGTCTGTATCCCAAAGAGATCATAAAAAAGGGAAAAGAATCTACATGTGCAAAAATACTTTTTTTATGGTGGCAAAGAATTGGAAATTGAAGGGATGCCCATCAATTAGGGAACGACTGAATATGTTGTAGTATATGAATGGGCTATAAGAAATGATGAGCAGGCAGATTTCAGAAAAACCTGGAAAGACTTATATGAACTGATGCTGAGTGAAGTGAGCAGAACCAGGAGAACACTGTATATAACAACAGCAACCTTTTGTGATGATTACCTGTGATTGTAACAGCAAGCACCCTGGCACATCCAGCTTGGCCTGCTAGCACGGGTTCTTTGATCTGTTTTTCTAAAGGAAAGACAACTTTTTAGAGGGGTCAACAATCTTACTTTAATTAAATTCACTAGTTCAGGGGAAAAGTCAGCACCCTGAATGTGGAGAAAATACAAGCAGAGAAATTAGCACAAAGATCAATAAACAGGGCTCCAACTATCTGAAAAAAGTAATACGACCACGTATATACACCACTGGACTGAGAGAACACTAACATCTGAGTAGTCAGGGGAAGGGGGGAGGTGCTCTTAACAAAATGCTACTCAGAGTCCCATGCAGGGGATCAAAAGGTCCTTCTCATAAGAAAGCAAAATACCAAAAACAAAATACCAACCTCAGAATATATATACACTTTTGGCTAAAAGGCTCAGAGCCAGAAAGTATCGCAACCCTCCTGACTCAGTGCCTAATTAGCTTAGTACCAAAAAGCATGAAAGCCTTGCTTCAAGCTAGCCTCGCCTAAGCAAGCTTCCCTTTAGGCAAGTTCCTCCCCCAAGTATAACACATGTGGTCACATTGGCCTATTGATAAACTGGAAATACTTAGCTCTCCTCAGCAATTCAATGATCCAACACAATTCCAAAAGACTCGTTATGGAAAATGCTAATTACATGCAAAGTACTTTGGAGTCTGAATGCATACTATTTTCACTTTTTTTTTTGTTTTTTGTTTTGTCTTTCTCATGGCTTTTCCCTTTTGTTCCTATTCTTCTTTCACAATATGACTAATGTGGAAATATGCTTAACATAATTGTATATGTATAATCTACATCAGATTTCTTGCTATCTTGGGGAGGAGGTGGGGCAAGTAGAAAAAATTTGGAACTCAAAATTTTACAAAAATGAATGGTGAAAACTATCTTTACATATAATTAAAAAAATAAAATACTACTAAGGAAAAGAATAAAATATTCTGAGCTGAAAAAATAAAGATTGTTAGTTACTTGACAGCAGGGACTGTCTTTTGCCTTTCTTTGTATTCCTAATGCTAAGCATAGTTCCTGGCACATAGTAGGTACTTACAAAATTCCTTTTTGCTGACAGTTGATAGGAGGCTGCTTTTAAACTTCATTAGGGCATAAAATAAAAGTGCTACTTTTATGTCACCTCAGTGCTCATCAATGATGCCAGAGCTGGGAAATGGACAGACCACCCCTTCCTCACCTGCCTCTTAGTATGCTGTTTGAAATAACCTTGCATGATTCATAGTTGGAAAAGAAGTGAGAATGAGGGGACAGGTGGATCTCTAATTGTACAGACACTGATTCATCAGCTTTCGGGGCTCTGCAGCCAATAAAGGGGGCTCTTTACCATCTCAGCAATGAGTCACATGTGCCTGGAAGCAGACTCCATATGCTTCCTTGTGGCCACCTAGAACTAGAAATGGTGACTGAGCATGCTGTGGGGGTGGGAAAGTGGGGAGAAATGGCCTCTGCTATATCCAATATATTATCTATAATTTCCATCTTCCACATGGAAGTCTTTCAAAGCCTTGAAGAAAACTAATATGCCTTCCCCAAGCTAAACATCAATCTTCACATGTCAAGGTCTCTAGTCCTCTCACTGCCCTGATTGCCATCCTCTGGATGTTCACCAGTTTGTCAGTATCTTTCCTAAAATTAAATCATTAATGTGTCATCTTATAAGCTGATAACAAAACAATATTTTATAAAACAAGGCCCAAATAAAGCCTAGGGAAGGAGAACATTTCTAATTTTTCTCTGCTAATTTTTTTAATCATGATTAACATGAGTTATTTTCATCAGAGATCAATAGGGCCTGAAAAACTGGCATAAACAAATGTTCTGTGTTTATCCTTCTGTACATAAATCAAGTATTTTCTCCTTTGCATCCAAGTAAGATATTAGTGACTTAATACAGTCCAAACAAATTCAAATTTTCCCATGGAAGATAAGCTCTCTCAGGATCCAGCCATCTGGCTTTCAGGGTCCATGATCACTGGATCATAAAGAGAGACAATTCCAAAGAAATTTCTCCTTAGAAACAACACTGGAAGTCACCTGGATCCTTTTCTTCTTCAGAACAGTGAACTAAGTCTCCAAAGACTTCCATTCTTCCTTTCAAACTTGGCTCCTTCTTGGCTTAAGCAAGATAAGTCTCAGTTGCTCACTGCCAAATGACTGAACTCACTCATAGACTGGGGCAGAACGCCAAAGAAATTACTCCCAATGGCTCCACCTACAAAGGCCATCAAGTAGAGAGTTAAAGCAGTCATCTGCAAAATTCAGGTGCAATTAAAGAAAGAGCATTTTTTGGTTGAGGTTTCTGTTGGTGGTAGTGGTGGTTGGTGTGTTGGTTGGTTGGTTGGTTGTTTGGTTGTTTGGTTGGTTGGTCATTGGAGACTTTTTGTTTGTTTGCATCAAGGGGAAGCTAAGTTTTCCTGTTTGGTTGCCTATTCTGATCGAATTCACTAAGCAATGGGGCAAATTCTCCAGTTTACTTTTCCTGTATAGGCCCCAGGTGAAATGTTTGCAAAGAAATTTGAAACTCTAGATAAATGAGAAGATGCAGAGACATAGGATGTTACAGGTGAAAGAGACCTCGAGGGAATAACATGGTATGACAGAAAGAACACTGGTCCTTTAATCACATGACTTGAGTTCAAATTCTGCCTCTGAGGTTACCTATATGACTTGGGTACTTTGTTTATTCTTCCTAGGCTTGTGTGCTCAGCTGTTAAATAAGCTCTATACACTATTACTATGACTATTTAGATCACTTGGGTATGTTTAGGGGAGAATATGTACGAAGAAAAGGAAAGTGCTTTTTTAAGATTTAATTAGGAGTTGTTGTTTTAAGGCAACTTTTAATGCAGTTATCCTATGTTGGGATTCAAGGGTGAGGGTAAGGGAGTTAAGGAATATAGATCTATAATTTGACAATCAATCATTCGCCCCTTTCTCTCTCCATTTTTAAATTCCTCTGAGAAGTTCTTCTTCAGGGCTCTGAGTACTTGTGCAAAGTGCTGAGAATACAAAGACAAAAAAAAAATTGGTCCCTGCCCTCAAAAAACTTACATTTTCAACTACCCAGCAAAACTGAGCATGATTTTCAGGCAAGGAGATGGACACTCAATGAAACAAGGGAATTCCAGACCTTCCTGATGAAAAGGCCAGAGCTCAATGGAAAAGACATAAAAAGAGACATAAAAAGAGACATAAAAAGGTAAACAGGGGGAAAAATCCTTGTTAATCAATAAGGCAAATTATTTACATCCTTATATAGGATTATATTCTTTTATATACGTTTTATATATATATATGTATATATACGTCAATCTTGAGAATAGCACAGTTAT
The DNA here is from genome assembly GCF_011100635.1 of Trichosurus vulpecula. Classification (NCBI taxonomy): domain Eukaryota; kingdom Metazoa; phylum Chordata; class Mammalia; order Diprotodontia; family Phalangeridae; genus Trichosurus; species Trichosurus vulpecula. Next base: position 37,362,425 of record NC_050581.1, read on the forward strand.
AATGACAATTGAAAGGGATATACATAGACTGCAGATGTCAGTATAAAATAACTGATATAATGATAAAAAACATAATTAAGAGATATAAAGGGATGGTTCTGGGAGAAGAGGTAAGGAGGTAGTAGAAAAGGATAAATTGTATCACATGAATTGTATTACATGATTGTTATCACATATTACAGTAGAGGGAAAGAATGGAGGGAGAAGAGCAGTATTTGAGCTTTACTCAAGAGGAATCAAGAGGAAGGGTAAACTGAGGAAAGCAGTGGTCAAAATCAAAACTCTTGAGGAGTGGAAGGGAGAAGGGAGAAAAAAAAGCATAAACAGGGGGGAAATAGGATGGAGAAAAAGACACAGATAGTAATCATAACTGTGAATGTGAATGCGATGAACTCTCCCATAAAACAATATGTTGTTTACAAGAAACACATTTGAAATAGGGGGATACACACAGTGTAAAGGTAAAAGGCTGGAGCAGAATATATTGTGCTTCAGCTAAAGTAAAAAAAGCGGGGGTAGCACTCCTTATCTCAGACGAAGCAAAAGCAAAGATAGATCTAATTAAAAGAGATAAGGAAGGACACTATATCCTGCTAAAAGGCACCATAGACAATGAGGCAATATCATTATTTAACATATATGCACCAAGTGGTATAGCATACAGATTCTTAGAGGAGAAGTTAAGGGAGTTACAGGAAGAAATAGATGGCAAAACTATACTAGTGGGGGACTTCAACCTCCCCCTCTCTGAACTTGATAAATCTAACCTCAAAATAAACAAGAAAGAAGTTAAAGAGGTAAATAGAATTTTAGAAAAGGCAGATATGATAGACCTCTGGAGAAAACTGAATGGGGATAAAAAAGGAATATACTTTTTTTCTCAGTGGTACACAGCACATACTCAAAAATTGACCATGTACTAGGGCATAAAAACCTCACAATCCAGTGCAGAAAGGCAGATGTAGTCAATGAATACTTTTCAGATCATGACACAATAAAAATTATTTGTAATAAAGGACCATGGAAAGATAAACTAAAAATTAATTGGAAACTAAGTGATCTAATCCTAAAGAATGAGTGGGCCAAAGAATAAATCATAGAAACAATAATTTCATTAAAGAGAATGACAATAATGAGACAACACACCAAAACTTATGGGATACAGTAAAAGCAATTCTTAGGGGAAGTTCTATATCTCTAAATGCTCACATGAATAAAATAGATAAAAAGGAGATCAATGAATTATGCATGCAACTGAAAAAGCTAGAAAAAGAACAAATTGAAAATCCCCAATTAGATACCAAATTAGAAATATTGAAAATCAAAGTAGAGATTAATAAAATTGAAATCAAGAAAACTATTAAATTAATAAATAAAACTAAGAGCTGGTTTTATAAAAAAACCAAAAAAATTGATAAACCTTTGGTCAATTTGATTAAAAAAAGAGAAAGAAGAAAACCAAATTACCAGTATCAAAAATGAAAAGGGTGAATTCACCTCCAATGAAGAGGAAATTAAAACAATAATCAGGAATTATTTTGGTCAATTGTATGCCCATAAATCTGACAACCTTAGGGAAGTGGATGAATATTTACAAAAATATAAATTGCCCAGGTTAACAGAAGAGGAAATAAAATACCTAAATAACCCCATCTCAGAAAAAGAAATTGAGCGAGCCATCAATGAACTCCCCAGAAAAAATTTCCAAGGCCACATGACTTTACATGTGAATTCTATCAAATATTTAAAGAACAATTAATTCATATACTTTATAGACTATTTGGGAAAATAGGTGAAGAAGAAATCCTACTAAATTCTTTTTATGACACAACTATGGTACTAATACCCAAACCAGGAAGAGTCAAAAGAGAGAAAGAAAATTATAGACCAATTTCCCTAATGAATATTGATGCAAAAATTTTAAATAAAATATTAGCAAAAAGATTGCAACAACTTATCAGGAGAATAATATACTATGGCCAGCTGGATTTATTCCAGGAATGCAAAACTGGTTCAATATTAGGAATACTATCAATATAATTGATCATATCAACAACAAAACTAGCAGAAACCATATGATCATCTCAATAGATGCAGAAAAAGCCTTTGACAAAATACAACACCCATTCCTATCAAAAACACTAGAAAGCATAGCAATAAATAAATAACATCTACCTAAAACCATCAGCAAGCATTATATGTAATGGGGATAACCTAGATGTATTCCCAATAAGATCAGGGGTGAAACGAGGATGGCCATTATCACCCTTATTGTTCAATTTGGTACTAGAAATGTTAGCTTTAGCATTAAGAGGAGAAAAAGAAATTGAAGGAATTAGAATAGGCAAAGAAGAAACTAAATTATCAATTTTTGCAGATGATATGATGATTTACTTAGAGAATCCTAGAGAATCAAGTAAAAAACTACTTGAAATAATAAACAACTTTAGTAAAGTTGCAGGATATAAAATAAACCCAGATAAATCCTCAGCATGCCTATATTTTACTAACAAAACCCAACAGTAAGAGATAGAGAAATTCCATTTAAAGTTACTGTAGACACTATAAAATATTTGGGAGTCTATCTGCCAAGACAAACCCAGGGCCTATATGAACACAATTATGAAACACTTCTCACACAAATAAAGTCAGATCTAAATAAATGGAATAACATTAGTTGTTTGTGGTTAGGCTGAGCTATTATAATAAAAATAACAATTTTGCCTAAATTAATTTACTTATTCAGTGCTATACCAATCAAACTACCAAAAAATTATTTTACAGAGCTAGATAAAATAATAACAAAATTCATCTGGAAGAACAAAAGGTCCAGCATATCAAGGGAATTAATGAAGACAAATGCTAGGGAAGGTGGCCTAGCCATACCAGATATCAAATTGTACCATAAAGCAGCAGTCCTCAAAACTATCTGGTACTGGCTAAGAAACAGAGTGGTGGGGGCAGTTAGGTGGCACAGTGAGTAGAGCACTGGCCCTGGAGTCAGGAGGAGCAGAGTCCAAATCTGGCCTCAGACACTTGACACATTTACTAGCTGGGTGACCTTGGGCAAGTCACTTGACCCCAATTGCCCTGCCTACTCTCCTGCAAAAAGTGAAAAAAAAAAAAAGAAACAGAGTGGTAGATCAGTAAAATAGGTTAGGTACACAAGACACAGTAGTCAACAACTATAGTAATCTACTCTTTGACAAACCCAAAGAATCCAGCTTTTGGGCTAAGAATTCACTATTCCACAAAAAATGCTGGGAAAATTAGAAAATGGTACAGCAGAAACTGGGTATAGACCCATATCTTGTACCGTATACCAAAATAAAGTAAAAATGGGTTCATTATTTAGCAATAAAGGCTAATACTATAAGGAATCTGGGAGAGCAGGAATAGTTTACCTATCAAATTTACGGGAAAGGGAAGAATTTATGACCCAAGGAGAGACAGAGAGCATTACAAAATGCAAAATGGATCATTTTGATTATGTTAACTTGAAAAGTTTTTGTATAAACAAAGCCAATGCAACAAAGATTAGGAGGAAAGCAGAAAATTGGGAGAAAATCTTTACAAACAGTGTTTCTGATAAAGGCCTAATTGCTAAAATATACAGGGAACTGAGCCAAATTTATAGGAATAAAAGCCATTCCCTAATTGAGAAATGGTCAAAGGATATGAACAGGCAGTTTTCAGAGGAAGAAATTAAAGATATCTACGGGCACATGAAAAAATGCTCTAAATCACTATTGATTAGAGAAATGCAAATCAGAACAACTCTTAGGTGCCACATCTCTCCTGTCAGATTGGCTAACATGACAAAACAGGAAAATGATAAATGCTGGAGAGGATGTGGGAAAATTGGAACATTAATACATTTTCGGTGGAGTTGTGAACAGATCCAGCCATTCTGGAGAGCAATTTGGAACTATGCCCAAAGGGCTATAAAAATGTGCATACCCTTTGACCCAGCAATAACACTCCTAGGGCTATATCCCAAAGAGATCACACAAGTGGGAAGTTTGTATGTACAAAAATATTTATAGCACCTCTTTTTGTGGTAGCAAAGAATTGGAAATCAAGGGGATGCCCATCAATTGGGGAATGGCTGAACAAGCTGTGGTATATGACTGTAATGGAACACTATTGTGCTATAAGAAATGGGGAAGATACGGACTTCATAATAACCTGGAAAGACCTACATGATCTGACGCTGAGTGAGAGGAGCAGAACCAGGAGAATATTGTACACAACCACAGACATATTGATTCTGTAATGACTAACTTTGATAGACTTGGCCCTTCTAAACAATACAAGGCTCAAAGACAGCTCCAAATGACTCATGATGGAAAAAGCTATCTACATCCAGAGAAAGAACTATGGAGTCTGAATGTAGATGGAGGCAAACTATTCGCTCTCTTTTTTTTCTCTTCTTCTTTGGTTTTGTTTCTTCTCTCTCATGATTCATTCCATTGGTCATAATTCTTCTTTACAACTTGATTATTGTGTAAATAAGTTTAGCATGAAGCTATATGTAGAAGATATATTGGATTCCATGCTGTCTTGGGAGGGAGGGGGAACAGGAAAGAGGGAAGAAAATCTGGAACTCAAAAACATGCAGAACTGAGTGTTGTAAACTAAAAATAAAAAGTCTTAATTTAAAAGAACTTACTTTTTTTGAGTAGATACTGCAGACACAGCTAAGTAAATAGGGGTCTTCTTCAAAATAAATACAAAGTGATTTGGAGGCACAGAACTAAAAATGGAGTTACCAAGGAGAAAAGAAGAGGTGGTGTTTCAGCTTAAGGGGAGAAAGGGATTTTAAGTAATGAAGTCAAGGATCTTATCCATCAAGTCTACATGATTTCTTGTATCCCTTGTATCCTTCTCACCTCTCATAGAACCTCCAATCTAGTTGAAGTCCTACTCCTCTCTTATCTGGATTATTACATCAGCCTCTTGTTGGTCTATTTCCAGTCTCTCCAATTTTCATTCCATCCTCCCCATGGTTGAGAAATTGAGATTCCTAAAACGCAGGTCTAACTGTTATCCTGTTGCCCTCAAAAAATTTTCAATGACTCCCTACTGTCTCTAGGATAAAATACAAAATCTTCAGCCTGACATGTAAGACTCTCCATTGACTGGCTTCCTGCTACCTCTTTAGTTATATTTGTGGAAATGGAATGGTTAATGACTTTACTAACTACCTTGATTTCCTTGAGCTCCCTTACTAACCAGAGGAAGCCCAACTAACTTGGGAATCAGAATCAGCCAATCAGGAGACAGACTGAGAATCTCTTGAGCTTGACATACCAGAGATCCTTCGCAGTGTTTGGTTGCTGATCCCAGAACTCCCTCTGCTGTGCCAGAGACCATAGAACTGAGAAGCCAGTTCATTGCAGCTCTAATGGACAAATCTAGCACAAGCATCCTAGTTCTGGGACCTTAGGGACTTTTCCACCTGACTCTCTTCCTTGTTCCATGTACCCTGGGGTGCCTTGTGACTTCTGTGAAACAACCACTTCTCCAGGAAAATCAAACCCCCAGTGTCAGTACCTGATTGGGCCACAACACAGCCATTCCCGCCCAGGTTTGAGGTTTCTTTTTGTCTTTATAATCTGTGCAGCCTAACCCCAAAGTGAGCTCAGTTCTGACTGCAGCTCCACGTGTCTGCCACCAGCTTGAGAGAAATCAAACAGGCATATAACCAAATTCTGTTCATCTTTCTTAGACCAAACTCTGGGGCTAACATTTCATGCTATATTACAGACAAAATACTTCAGTCAAATTGACCCTTTCCCTGTACAGGCATACTGTGGAGATACTGTAGATTCAGTTCCAGACCACTGAATATCACAGTAAAGCAAATCATGTGAATTTTTTGGTTTCCCAGTGCATATAAAAGTTATGTTTACTATACTGTAGTCTATTAAGTGTGCAATAGTATTATGTCTAAAAAAACCCAATGTACATACACCTTAATTAAAAAATAATTTATTGCTAAAACCGCTAACCATCATCTGATCCTTCAGTGAGTTGTAAATCAATATTGACGGCTGCTGAGTGATCAGAGCAGTGGTTGCTGAAGGTTGGGGTGGCTGTGGCAATTTCTTAATATAATATAACAATGAAGTTTGCTTCATTAATTGACTCTTCCTTTCACTTGAACACTTAGAGGCTATCGTAGGGTTATTAATTGACCTAATTTCAATATTTTTGTATCTCAGGGAATAGGGAGGACTGAGGAGATGAGTGAAGCACACAGAATACACAACATTTATTGATTAAGTTCACTGTCTTACATGGGTGTCTTTTGTGGCGTCCCAAAAACAATTACAACAGTAATGTCAGATTGCTAATCAAAGCTCTCCATAAGAGATATAGTAATAATGGAAAAATTGAAATATTGCAAGAATTACCAAAATGTGACACAGAGACACACTGTAAGTACATGATGTTGGAGAAATGGCACCAATAGACTTGTTCAATGCAGGGTTGCCACAAACCTTTGATTTGTAAAAAACACAATTTTTATGAAGTGCAATGCACAATAAAATGAGGCATGCCAGCACAGGAGATTCCCCAATGCCTCCTACCCTGTATTTATAGAGGCTGTTCCTCATGTCTGCAATGTGCTCCTACATTTAGAATCTCTGGTGACCTTCGACAGAAAAATTGTTAACTTAAGGATAGAAATTGTCAATACCAAATGTAATATTACTTGCCACTCCCTTCAATGATCCTAGTAATGTCAGAATAATGTCCTTACATTCCTACTCTTAAGCTATTTACTCTCAATTAGGTTGAGCTGAACCACACCCTAAGCTGTCTCTTTCTACCCCCCACCCCACACACATACCCTCTCTATATCACAAGTTTACTCTAGGTCAGTTCTTTACTATTACTGCATAGGTGCCTACTACTTAGGGACAGTCCCTTCTATTGTTTTGGGGTCCACATCCTGCTCAGACATCCTGGTAGTGATACTTTCTGATTGGCTGAGTATTGTGGTCCTGTCTGAGGCTAGATGGATGTGGTTATGGTTGATTGCATGGACACACCTGCTGTTTCTGTGGGAAGTATGAGGAATGGGTCTGGGGGCAGTGGCTAGCTAGAGGCAGTGGCTGGGATTACATCACATGGACATGCCTGCTGTTTCTGTGAGAAATATGAGTTCATGGACACACTTATTGTTCTAGTGATCAGTGAGGCATATATGAAGAAGTTAGGCGATTCAGTGGGGTGGGGGGTGGTGAGTGGCTAGGTAGGGGCAATGGGCCTGCTGTTCAGTGGGGCCTATAAGGAAGTTAGAACACTGGGGCTGGGGGCAGCTTTATTAGGATTCCATCAGGGGGAAATTGAGAGTGCGTTCAGAGATATGAGTTTTAGTTAGAAATCAATTGTGCTCGTCACTCTCTGGTGTTCACTGGAGCTGGAGACATCAGGAACTATTCTGGCTCTCTAAAATAGCAATTAACTCTACAGAGGTAGTTTTAAATTTCATTTTCAAACTTCAAAGTCATTTTTGTACTTTCCAACTAAATAGAGGAATATTTACCCATGGAATTCTGCAAGTAAAGCAGTTTCAAGAGACATGTTGTCCTATAGAAAAAGCAGTAGCCTGAGAATGGGAAGGACTGCGTTCTAGATTTGCCGATTATACTAACATGAAGTGGTGGAGGTGCCGTGGATTATCGCTATTCTGATGAACTTGCAACTTTTTCAATGCACCGATTACCTTACTCCTAGGGTCTTTCATTTCTCAGCCTGCCTTTCTTGTCCTTGGAGGCAGCTGCATGGCACAGTGGATAGAATGCTAAGCCTGGAGTCAAGGAGTTATTCAATTGTGTCCACTTGGATAAAGATACTGAAGTGGTCTGCAATTTCCTTCTCATTTTATAGATGACGAAACTGAAGCAAACTGGGTAAAATGACTTGCCCAAAGTCACATAGCTAGTAAGGGTCACCTAGGTAATAAGGTCTTCCCCACTCTAGGCCTAGCACTCTATCCTCTGAACCACCTAGCTGTCCTAGTCCTGTAACTAATTTCCTCTAATTTCCTCATGCTTTTGGCCGTCTACTGTAGCATCGCAGGTGTGTTTGTCCTAGAGTCAAATCTGGCTCGTAATCATAGTTTTATTACTTAGCTCCTAGCTCTCATCTGTGCTATGTCAAAGGAAAGGACAGAGAGGGAAGGGGGGGAGGGAGGAGAGAAGAGGGGGGGAGGAAGGGAAGGGGGAGGGAGGAAGGGAAGAGGGAGGGCGAAAGGGAAGAGGGAAGGGAGAAGGGAAGAGGGAGGGGGAGAACGGAAGAGGGAGGGGAAAGAGAGAGGAAATGGGAGAGCTTACACAGAGATAGATTGCAAGAGAAACCAATTTTTTTTTAAAGTAGGAGAATCCAGGTGGGGAGAGAAGTTGAAAGATAGAAAAAGGAAAAAAATACATCACTTACTCTTGGTTTCCATAAAGTTTACGAAGCAAAAGCAAAGTACTCACCAAAATGATAAAAACTTCTTTTATCAAGCAGCAAGTTTCCTGAGCATACCTTCCTAAGTCACTTTTGCAGATGTGTATAACACTAATAAATCCTAAATCAGATTTTCTCCCAAAGGGCAAACTCCCACCAAACCTCATAAGGGGAAAATTTGGCTCACATGATAATACTTCGTTAAAAACCTATAATTTCCATATGTACAAGAAAAATAAACAGATTCCTCCTTTGGGCTTGCATCCATCAACATAAATTCAAAGACGTGGAACAATATTTCCTAAATTCATCCCAATACCATAAATGAGGGATAGAGGAGATCTGCAGAACCTCAGAAAACTTAGAGCCTGTGTGACAGTTTTCTTAGGCCTTGTGGTCTATGGGCTCAGCGTTTCATATTTAATTTTTCAAGAGTAAAAATGAAATGACACCTAGTTTGTGCAAGATTGGGTAAATGAAGGTTCTAGAACACCCCTAGCTCTGGGAGGTACGAGGGTCAACCCAGAAAATTAAACCTGCATGGCTAGAGAAAGCTGAGTTAAATGTAGATTAAACGTTGCAGGCCATAAAAAACAACACAACGATAAATTATAAGCTCAGTGTTTTAAAAGTCCCAAAATGTTCTAGAAATTATGCATGTCAGTCTAAGCAGGTCAGCTTGTCTCCCACTGGTCACCAAGAGAATCCCACTTTGAACCTCAAAGAACACTCAAGGAGGAATCTGTCCCACATACTACACAACACACTTCTGATTCATGGGGACAAGCGTCCCAAGCCACAGGTAGACAGGAGAAGTTCTTTACCTGCATTCTTGAAGTTAAAAAAAAAAACAATAGGTATAAGATTTTCGATTTGTAATTCATCATTTCTTAGGAATCTGAAGTTCAATCTGGACATAATGTAATTATCCTCTTTTCTTTTTCCTGTAACACATGAAAGAAATGAGTGTTATTGTTTATGGGAAGGAGAGGCAACCTGGCTTCTGGTTCTGACTTTGCCCTTCAATTGCTGTGTGACCTTGGGCAAATCACATGAACTTTCCAGACATTGGTTTCCTCATCTGAAAAATAAAGGGGCTGGACTAGACTACATAAATGCTCTCTAAAGACTCTTCTAGTTTTCAAATAATATGACTGTAGCTAATTGAGATGATTAATCTTTACAGCAAGGTTGCAGGATGAAAAATAAATCCAAAAATTAAAAAAAATTAAAAATATATAAAAAAAGAAAAAGAAATCCATAAAAATAATCCAGTCTAAGACACTTACTAGCTTTGTGACCCTAGGCAAGTCATTTAACCTTGTTTGCCTCAGTTCCTCATCTGTAAAATGAGCTGAAGAAGGAAATGGCAAACCCCTCCAGTATCTTTACCAAAAAGACCCCAAATGGGGTCATAAAGGGTCAGCATGACTAAATAACAACATTCTTTAGGGCCATTAAATGTTCTAAGAATCCTTTCTTGCACATGGACATTAGCCCAAATTCTATGGTAAATTTTTTTTGTATGTGTTTGTTGTGTTTGTCCTTCATTTTCGAAGAGGACCATGGCATCAGGGAAACGAGGATGTGACTTGCAGTTGATTTTGATGTGAGTGAGGGAGGGCTGTGCAAGGTCACCAGCCTCACTTTCTCTTCCAAAGCCATCTGGATCCAGAGACCAGATATTCATCAGGATGACTGGAGATGACCCAGGATGCAATAGGGGACTTTGACCCTTTTAGGCTAAGGCTTTTGCATGTACTCACTTAGAGTGAGGCAACGCCCATTCAGTGAATAGGCCTCTTCAAGAAGTGAGTCAAGGGATGGCCCCTTTAATTAGAAAAAAGGAAAAAAATCAAGCTGGGAGGGGAAGACCCTCAGGGTAGCAAGAGAAGAGAAACAGTTACCATTGACATTCACTGTAAGCCAGGAGGTCCCAAAGTACAGCCATTAAGTGGAGCTTGGGCAGGGACCTATTGTGGTCCAATCTATGAGCTTCAGAGTGAACTGGGTTTAAGGTTTTGTGAAAGAGCAGAGAGAGAGAGAGAGAGAGAGAGAGAGAGAGGGAGGGAGGGAGGGAGGGAGAGAGAAATCCACTTGGGGAGTGGGAGGAGAGTTGAGTAAGAGCTTATGAGTAAGCCTCCAGTTCCAAGAGACATGATTCACCAGTTCTAAGGAACTGCACCAGCTAAAGCCTAGCTCTATCCTGACCCTCTTAGTTCCAAATCTCCTCTCCCACTACCTTTGGTTTCTCTTTCTCTGGAGTGGAGCACCTGCTCTGCATCTCAGAGTCTTAGAGAGCAATATGGGATACTGAGAGGATAAGTGATTTCTCCAAGGTCACACGGCTTGTATGTGTCAGAGGCAGCACAACTTGAATCCTAATCTTCTGACTCTGAGATCAACTCCCTATCCATGATACCACATGGCCATTTGCTTTGAAAACACCAGAGCTCTCAGTCACTGATCACTTCCTCTGTTGTCACACAAGGACTGAAGATTTTCTTTAGACCAAGAAGTTGGTGTCAAAATCTAACCCTGACTCCTGTTCAATTTGTAATCCTATGTAGTCAGTCAAGTTATCATACTCACAGCTAGCCATTTAGAGCAGTGTCTTCAAACTTTTTATAGAAATAGAGAAATATATAAGATAGGGTACTGGACTTAGAGTCTGGAAGACCTGGGTTCAAATGCTACCTTAAACATTTAGTGTCTGTGTAACTCTAGCCAAGTCACTTAACCTTTCTGTTCCTCAGTTTTCTCATTTTTAAAATGAGGGAAGTTGGACTCCATTGTCTCTAAAGTTCCTTCTAGCACTAAATCTGTGATCCTATGACTGAGGGTCCCATCAGCAAATAAATTTTGAGTACATACTTCCAATATATACAATATATAAATTTACAAATTATATACATATATTAATTATTACGAACATTGTAAAACAGACAGAAAAAGAAATTGCAAAAATTTGAAATAAAGATGAAATGAATGAAATTTTAAAATATTTTTGTTTTACCTTATTAATTTATAGTACAAAAAACCCTTTTGGCTTTAAAAATATGAATGCAACTAAAGCAATGCAGTTGAATAAGCTTCATTTTTTTATAATCATAGTTTAATACTTTGTGATACATATATAGTAATTTAAAGGTCTGGTTCTAAATTCTAGAAGGTGGACAATGCAATGTGTGCGAGATACACTTGCTTACAGAAGTCAGGTTATGATAATTCTAATACAGAAAGAATGATCGATTAGAATAGGCCTCTTTAATTTATTATCGCAATACTTGTCTGAAAAACACAGCAAAGTATGAGTATTTTCCTCCTATGTTCAAATCTTCTGCCCCGCTATCCTTTCATCAGTCGTGCTTTACAAAGTCCCAACCTTGGACTACTCCCACCATCTGTTGCCTTTTCTCCTATCCACATGCTATTAAATAGAGCTGGAGAAAAATTACAAAGGCAGGCTGACTGGGTCTTAAACAAATTTATACTACGTAATCTCAACTGAGCCCTCATTGCAGCAAGGCAATCTTTTTTCTTTAGCAGTCTTCCTTTATTGACTCACTATCCCATTCACCATAGCAGTTATTCCAAACCTTCTGTAATATTAATGGAATAGGAAGATCTTCCCCATCCATTAACAGGCCTATGTGACCACAAGTATCCCCATTTTTCCTGGAACAGAGGCCATGTTCCCAGGTCTAAAGGTACACAGGTATTTCAATCATGGATGTCTTGCTGCTTTGAGCTCTGGCCCAGCTCACAGATGTGATACATCCTCAGTCACATAGAGCCCATTGGGTGAGGAACTTGCATAAGGAGGAGCTTGCTCGGCAGGGAGGCTTGCTTGCAAGAAGGCTTCCACACCTTTTGGTGCTAAGCTAATTAGGCACTGAGTCAGGAGGGTTGTGATGCCTTCTGGCTCTGAGCCTATTAGCCAAAAGTGTATATACATTCTGAGGTGAGATTTTGCTTTGGGGGTTTGCTCATGAGATTCCCTGGACAGGACTCCAAGTAGCCATTTGTTAAGAGCCCCTCCCCTCCCCCCACTACTCAGATGTTGGTGCTTTCCCTATCTGGTGGTCTATATAGGTGGTTGTATTACTTTGTTCAGACAGTTGGAGCCCTGTCTGTTGAATCTCTGTGCTAATTTCTCTACTTGTATTTTCTACTTATCTGTAATTAAAGTAAGATTGTTGACCCCTTTAAAAGTTGCCTTTCCTTTAGAAAAGCAGATCAAAGAACCTATGCTAGCAGGGCATCCTGGGAGTGCCAGGGGGCTTGCTGTTACACCTTCTCATTCCTTCTCCAGCCTCCTGAAGCACCCCTTACTTCTATCTTTCAAACTTCATAGAAACAATTAAGGCTATTTAAAAGCTCTTCTCCCCTCTTTATTTCACATTACCCAGATACCTCCCACTCTATCTCCTCCTTCACCTCTGTCTCACACAAGGAAATGGCCCTTCTTGCAAAGGAATACTCCTCTAACAGCACCTTTGATCTCATTCCACCCCTTCTTCTCCAGCCAATTGCTCTTTCTATTATCCTCTCTCTCTCACTAATCTTCAAACTCTACTATCTACTGGCTGCTCCCCTGTTGCCTACAAACACATCCATATCTTCTCTATTCTTAAAAAAAAAAAAAGGCTTACTTGATTCTACTATCCCAGATAGCTTCATCCTGTGTCTCTCTTCCATTTCAGAAGGCTAAACTCCTTGAGAAAGCCATCTACAATTAAGTCTCCAATTCCTCTTCTCTTACTTTTCTAAGCACTCTACAATCTGGCTTCAGACCTCATCACTCAACCGAAATTCCTCTTCTAAAGTTACCAGTGATCTCTTAATTGCCAAATATAATGGCTTTTTCTTAAGCTTCAATTTTCTTGGTTTCTCTGCTACCTTTAACACTTGATTGCCATCTTCTCCTTCTCTCTTCTCTCGGTCTTTGTGACACTCCACTCTCCTGTTTTTCTTCTAACCTGTTTGACTATTTCTCAGTCTTCTTTGCTGAATTTTCATCTAGGTCATGCCCAGTAATCTTTTGTGTCCCCCAAGGCTCTGTCCTGGACTGTCTCCTCTTCTCCCTCTATCTCACTTGGTAACTTCATCAGCTTCTAAGGATTCAATTGTCAAATCTATGCAGATGATTTTCAGATCTATTTATTCATCCCTAACCATTTTCTGGAGCTCCAGTCTTTCATTACCAACTGCCTTTTAGACATCTCAAGCTTGACGTCCCCTAGAGATATCAAACTCAACATGTCCAAAGCAGAACTTATCATTTTTCTCTCCATATTTTTCCCTCTTCCAAACTTCCCTGTTACCATCAAAGATACCACCATCCTCTTAATTATCCAGGATCACATCCATTGGTGTCATCTGCATTTCCTAAGTCACACCCCATACACCCTGTTGCCAAGTCTTATCATACCTATTTTCACATTTCTAGTATATATCTCCTTCTCTTCACTCACACAGTTGCCAGTCCTATTACCTATGCTTACAATATTTCAATAGCTTGATGGTTGGTCTCCTTGCCCAGTCTTTCCTCACTCAAGTCCATCTTTCATTCAGCTGCTAAAGTAATATTCTTAAAACCCAGATCTGACCATGTCTCACACACACACACACACACACACACACACACACACACACACACACACACCCCTACTCAATGAACTCCAATGACTTCTTATTACCTTCAGGAATGAAATAGAAAATCTGTTTAGTTTTTAAAGTCCTTCAAAATCTGGCCCCTTCCTATCTTTCCAGGTTTTTTACACTTTACTCTCCTCCTCATACTCTTAAGATCCAGTGACATGGTTCCCTCTCAATCCCTTTTTACTGGCTTCCCTCTATACCTAAAATGCTCTCCCCCTTCACCTCTTACCCAGTCTTACCTGACTTTCTTCAAGATTCAGCTTAAATTCCACCTTCTTCAAGGTGAATCTTCACCTTCAATAGCTGCTAATACCAACCTTCCTACCCCACCCCACACATTACTATGCCTCTCCTTTGAAATCACCTACTATATGTACATTGTTAGTAGTTGTCTTCTTCGTTAGAATGTGAGCTCCTTGAGGGCAGGGACTAAGTTTTCCCCTTTATTTATATGCCCTGAACTTTGAACTGTGCTTCGAGCATAGGAAGGAGTGTTTAAAGAATGACTATTGAGGGGCAGCTATGCGATGCAGTGAATAGAGCACCTGCCCTGGAGTCAGTAGGAACTGAGTTCAAATTCAGTGTCAGACACTTGACACTTAACTAGTTGCATGACCTTGGGCAAGTCACCTAACCCGGATTGCCTTGCCTTCTCCCCTCCAAAAAAAAAAAAAGATTGTTGAGAACTATGTCTAGTGACTGAAATGGCCTGTTTTTGTAATTAGTTCTTCCTGAAGTACCATATTTCCCCAAATATAAGACACAACCCTTTTCGAAAAATTTGGGGGTCTAAAAACTGGGTGCATATTATACAGTGGTTGTAGATTTTTTTACTTGCATTTCCTGCTTTTTCGTGCTTGCTGTCTTTGCGCTCATTGTTTCGCATTTGTTACCGGTATATTAGTTTATGTTTTGCCACGTTCTGCCCAGAAATGGCTCAGAAAAGATTTTGGTACAGTGCTGAATTCAAGTTAAAAGTGATCCAGTTTGTAAAAGTTGAATGGAAATCGTGCTGCTGAATGTAAGTTTGGTCCTCCTCCAACTGAGAAAACTATCCGAGACTGACTATGGGAAGAAGAAAACCTACCGAAAACGTCACAGCCATGACAGGCAAGTCAGCAAAATGGCCTGATTTAGAGAGGGAATTGAAGATATGATTTGAAGAGCAAAGGGCAATTGGAATTCCTGTGTCCACAAAGATGGTTCAGCATGAGGCAAGAAGGATTGCTGATGAAAAAGAAGTTACTGATTTCAAAGGAGGACACAATGGGTGCTTCGGGTTCATAAAACGGAATGGACTACGCATGCGTACGTGCCCCAGATTTACCCAAAAGATGCCTGAAAGCTATGAGCAGAAGGTCCTTGAATTTCATTGTTTTGTCATTCAATGTCGGAAGACACATCAGTTTGAGTTGGAGCAGATTGCAAATATGGATGAAGTTCAATAACCTTATTAATACATTTTTTTCACATTTCAGGCCCCAAAATTAAGGTGTGTCTTATACATGGGGAAATACAGTACATCCTTGTTCTCTCTCATCATCTCATCCATAACTAAAAGCAAAATGACACATATTCAGGTACTTGTTTTTCTTGAAAATATTATAGCGTCTAAATTATATCAAATGTTCAAACAATTCCAAAATTGCAGAAACTGATTGAAAAATAAGAAAAGAAGGGGTCCTACAAAGTTTCTTCTATGATATAAATATGATCTTGATATCTAAAGTGAGGAGAGTCAAAACTGAGAAACTATAGAACAACATCCCTAATGAACACTGATGCAATCATTTCAAGTAAAACATTTTCATGGAGACTATAGCAAAATACTACAAATATCATATAGTAAGACCAGATTGTATTTAAATGAATGCAGATTGGTTCAATAGCAGATAAACTACAAACATAATTGACTATTAGTAATATGAACAAAACTAATAATCATTATCAATAAATTCAGAAAAAGCTTTTGAAAAGATATAACACCCATTCCTGCTTTTCAAAAAAAAAACCACACTGGAAAACATAGAATAGAATAAACAGACATTCCCTTAATAGGATAAATAGTTATGTATACAAAAACAAACTCTAGTATTATATGTAATGAGGATAAACTAGAGACCTTTCCTATAAGATTAGGGGTAAAGCAAGGATGTCCATTATTACCAATGCTATTTTATATAGGGCTAGAAATGCTAGCTATAGTAATAAGACAGGAAAGAGAGATTGAGGGAATACGTATAGGCAAAAAAGAAACAAAATTATTGCTTTTTGCAGACAATATGATGATTTACTTAGGCGAACCTATAGAGTTAACTATAATTAATTGAAACAATAACTTCAGCAGAGTTGCTAGATATAAAATAAATCCACACAAATCACCAGTACTTTAGTATATTACCAATAAAACTCATCAGGAAGAGATAAAAAGAAAAATTCAATTTAAAATAACTGCAGGATGTATAAAATACTTAGGGGTCTGCCAGCCACGTCACATACAGAAACTATATGAATACAAGCACAAAACACTTTATGGTAATAAAGACAAACCTAAATAATCAGAGAAATATTAATTACTCATGGATTGGCAAAGTGAATATAATAAAAATGACAAAACTACTTAAATTATTTTACTCAGTGCTATACCAAACTAACAAAGGATTGCCTTATAAAGCTAGAAAAAAATAATCAAATTCTCTTACAGGAACAAAAGTTCAAGAATCTCAAGATAAGTAACGAAAAAACTGGGAAGGAAGGTGACCTAGCAATATCAGATTTCAAACTATGCTACCAAGCGGTAATCACCAAAAAGATTTGGTATTGGTTAAGAAATAGAGAGATTAATCATTGGAACAAATTAAGTATACAAGGGACAAAAAAAAGAAATGAACATAGTAGACTTACCTGATAAACCCCAAATTACTAGCTAACGAAGTAAGAATTCTATTCAACAAAAATTTTTGGGAAAACTAGAAAGCAACCTGGGAGAAAATATGTATAAATTATCATCTCAAATTGTATATGTGTCTAGATAAGTGTCATAAAGATACATCATAAACAAATTAGAAGAGCAAGGAAAAATGCCTTTCATATCTATGGATAGAGGAGCAGTTCATGCCCAAACAAAGGATAGAAAGAATCACAGAAGATAAAATGGACTATTCTGGTTGGGAAAAATTAAAAAGGTTTTGCACAAATAAAAACAATGCAGCCAAAATTAGAAGGGAAAACAGGTAACTTGAAAAAATATTTGCAGCATTTGCCTGATAAGGGTCTCATTTCCAAGATAGTAAAGAGCCAATCCACAACTGATAAATGGTCAAAAATATTAACAAACAGTTCTCTATTTTTAATGTTTATCTATTTATTCATTTTTGCAAGCATTTAGTGTCTCTGTTGTGCCTTCTCCCAATTTAACAATTAAAAGAAAAAAAATCTTCATGAGAAACATGCACACCCCAACAAACCAAACTCTCATAATGGCTATGTCCAAAAATGCATTACCACTCTGTGGGATACAGGGTACCACGCTAGAGGCTTTTTAATTGCATTCATTTTCATTTTCTTTTTTAAAATTGAGTTATGTAGTAGCTATTAACCTTAATTTTTATTTTAAATGATACTTAGAGATGTTTGCTGTTATGTCATTACCCAAATGTTACAGTTTAAAGGTTCACAATGACTATTTTATTAATTAAATTTTATTTTAATTTATGGATTAAAACAAGCATTTCCATAACAGTACAATAAAAATGATGATTGTACAAGAAACTGCAAATCTGCTGTGCATAATTTGCTAATCCTTTCAAATATACAACAAAATGATCATGTAAATTTCTTTTTTTCCTCCTCTTCCCACCTCCCCCAGTCCTAAAGATGTCTACCATTAGACACAAACAGGTATATATATGTGTGTGTGTGTGTGTGTGTGTGTGTGTGTGTGTGTGTGTGTGTGTATATATATAATTATCTTATACACACTTTTATTTATCAGTTTTTTCTCTGGATGCAGATAACATCTTTCTTCATATGTCCTTTATAGTTAATTTGGGCATTTATAATAGTAAAAATAACTTATTCATTCAAAGTTAATCTTAAAACAGTATTGCTGTTACTATATATAATGTTCTTTTAGTTCTGCTCATTTCAATCTTCATCATTTTGTGCAAGTCTTTCCGTGTTTTTCTAAAGTCACTGAGTTCATCATTTCTTATAGCACAGTAGTATTCCATCACAATCATATACCACAACTTGTTCAGTCATTCATGGGCATCCCTGCAATTTCCAGTTCTTTGCATCACAAAGAGAACTGCTATAAACATTTTAGAACATATAGGTTCTTTTCCTTTTTCCCTAATTATCTTTGGAAATAGACCAAGTAGTGGTTTTGCTGGGTCAAAGGGTATAGGTAGTTTATTAACTCTTCGGGTATAATTCCAGATTATTCTCCAAAATGGTTGTAGCCATTTGCAATCCCAGCAACAATGAATTAGTATCCCAATTTTTCCACAATGAATTAGTGTCCCAATTTTTCCACATCCCCTCCAACATTTGTGCCTTTCTCCTTCTATCATTTTAGCCAGTCTGGTAGGTGTAAAATGATATCTCAAGGTTGTTTTAATTTGCATTTCTCTAATCAATAATGATTTAGAGCATTTTTATATGACTATAAATTGTTTTAATTTCTTCATCAGAAAACTGTCTCTTCATATCCTTTGACCACTTATCAATTGGGGAATGACTCATATTCTTTTGGATTTGACAAAGTTCTTTATATATTTTAGAAATAAGACCTTTATCTGATAACTGCCTATAAAATTTTTCCCCAATTTTCTGCCTCCCTTCTTATCTTGCTTACATTTTATTTGTATAAAACTTTTTAATTTAATATAATCAAAATTATCCATTTTACATGTAACTTTGCTCCCTATTGCTTTTATTCATAAATTGTTCACCTATCCATAAGTCTGATAAATAATATGTTCTATGTTCTAATTTTCTTGGAAAATCTCTCTTTATATCTAGATCATGTATCCATTTTGACCTTATCTTGCATGGAGAACCTATCCAAGAGCCTGGAGAACTTCCTCCAGGTCTCTGTGCATCCTGTAGGTAATAGTGCAACACTCAGGATGTGCCTCATTCTAAAAATAGCTCATATTTCTAAAGCATTTGGAGGCTTACAAAGCATCTCCTTTACAAAAACCCTTTCATAAATGGTGCATGAATTTTCGTCCTTATTTTAAGATAATAAAACTGAGGGTCAGAAATGAGTTGCCTAATTAAATGTGATAAACTGGATTCTAAGTGAGGTGCTCAAAACACTATACCACTCTGTCTCTGAGTTAAATGTATACATATATATATATATATGTATATACATACATAAAATTGATGTCTTTTTTTTTTATATCGCCTTCATTTCTGAATGTATCTCTCTATTATCCCCTACCCAGGAAACTATCCCTTCGCCTGAATGAATAGAATGAAGTGAGGTAAGGGAAGAAGGAAACATTCTGACAAAACTAGCAAAATATCAACAAGGTCAGTATATGCAATATTCCATATCCACAGTCCCCACCCTACAAAGAAGTAAGAAAGGACAATTTTCTCACTTCCTTTTCGGAGATAAATTTAGTCATTATAATTACAATTATAATTTTGTTTGCTCTTTTCATTTACATTTTTATAGTGACTGGATATTGTTTTCCTGGTTCTGCTTATTAGTGTCTCTCTCTGTGTCTCTCTCCCCCTCACCCTCGTGGTTCGCTGTCTCTCTCTGATATTGCCCTTTTCCTCTCTGTCCTTCTGTCTCTCCCTCCCTCCCTCCCCGCCACTCCCAGATACTTCTCTTTCTAATATTGCTCTCTGTCTCATCTCTGATTCCATGATATCTCTCTCCCTTATCTCTCTCCTTTCCCTCCCTCCCTGATTCCTTGATCATTCTCTCTCCCTCCCTCTTACTCTCTCCCTGCTGTCTGTCTCCATGCACATACTATGTAACTACAACAACACAACTACTACTACTACTACTACTACTACTACTACACTAGGAACCAGTTAAAGAATGCAAACGTATACAAAGCAGTTAAATATAAAGTAGTTTCATAGGTGAGTCACATGAGCTTTTGTAGGGAGGTCAGGAAAAGCTTTATGTGGAAGATAGTGTTTGGAAAGCATCCTTCTGCCTTCAGTCCACCTACCTACTTACCTATAGTGCTTTCCGCCCACAGAACTCAAAGTCTATGATGTGCTCGTATGGGGTGTCTTTATCAGTTGGTCCATCAATATGTATTAAAAGTGGTTCCATCTGATGAGAACTTTTATGCCAATACTGAGGAGGGTTTGGTAGAGAATCCTCTAGTTCTGGAGAGTCTGGGGACAATGTGGTGCCCACTTACCTACATGGAGCCTTTTCTGATGCCTTGTCCCAGACACTAATGCCTTTCCTTCCAAATCACCTTCTATTTATAGAATCTTAGGACCATAACTCTAGACTTGGAAGGGACTCCAGGAGCCATCTGGTCTACCCCCTTCATTTTACAGGTGAAGAAACTGAGAGCCAGTTTCTACTCTTCGTTCTGTCACTGGCTAGCTGGTTGTATTGTACTGGGGGAACATTATGAATATCCTTTATGGGATCTAGTTAATTCCTTAGCTACCTGGACAAATCTGAGCTCTCTGATGGCAGAGGAAAAAAAAATATGTGTGTGTAGTATGTACACATGTGTGTGTATATATGTGTATATGTATATATATGTGTATACACACACACAAACATATATATATATATATATATACATATAAAATTTAAGAGATTTATGATCAGAAAAGGAGTTGGAGATGTTTCAAGCAAATGCTGGATGACCACTTGACCAGAGAGAATTCTAGTATGAGTTGGACTAGATGGACGCTGAAAGTGACTCTGATTCTCTAGTACTCTTTTCCCCACATAGACCTCTCAAACTGGGAAGCTGAGGGGATAAGATAGCTTAATTTTACCTTGCTATCTACAGGATGCTCCTTTCTCGCCATTCTCCTCCTCTCCCTTTCCCCTGTTCTCCTCTTCTCTCCTCCAGAAATGGGAAAGAACAGTTGTCCAGAGGGCAGTTGAGTTCCCACACCTGAGCTGTGAGCTTCAGAGGGTTTCTGAGGTACCAGTGTGGGAAAATATGGGGAGGGAAAGGAAGAGAAGGATGGAATAGGCTAGAACTCCCTGCAAGCTGGATCTCCTAAACTTGACCCTTTCCTACACACACCAGAGGTTCTGATTCTGTGCAGAAGGAGGAAGAATGCAAAGGAGGATCACAAGGAAATCCTTTTCCCTTGCCTGAGACTGATTTCTAGCTACTCTCAGCAGCATCAAATTCCCATCTGGATATTTTGGTGGTTGTTGGTAAACTGTTATTGAATGTCCATCATAGACTTTAAAAACATGGGAGAGGACCAGGTCCCTGCTCTCTAAGTACATTCTGTCTTAATAAGTAAACTCCAGTAATTCCCTGTTGCCTGTGGGATAAAATGTAAACTCTCTTTCTAGCTCCATGATATATTACTGCACACCCAGCCCTTCTTCCTGCAGTCCGTGATTCAGCCAAACAAACTTAGTTCCCCTCCACTAGTGCTTTGTGCACTGGCTGGCCCTCATGTCTAGAAGGTACTCACTACCTCCTCATCTCCTGCTCATAAGATTTCCTTAACATCCTTCAAGACTCAATTCAGGCACCATCATCATCCACATGAGCCCTTCTTCATATAGCGTCCTCCTCTCCCTATTTACCTTCTTTGTATTAATATGTTAATATTATTATTAAATATTAATATATAAAATAAATATTAATATTTATTCTCTTTGTATTTATTCTATGTGTCTTTATATAAGAATTTATCTCTCCCATAAAATGCAAGCTCATTAAGAATAGGCTTTTAAAAAAAATTCTTTGTATTTGTATTCTCAGCTTTTAGCAAAGTACCTGGTGCCTAGTAGGTAGTTACTAGTTAATAAATGATTTTTGATTGGATTGCACATGCAGATTCAAATTTTCAAGTAATTTTTGCCTAGGGAAAGACTGCTTACAAAATGCTAAGAACAAAATTACAACTTGAGGTAAAGAAGAAAAGTTTCAAAAACCACACCAGCTAAAGAATATTTACAGAGGATGTTTTATACTTTTCCTTCTGAACAACATTCACATTTCCCAGAGGACAATCTACAAAAGTAGGCCAAAAGTTGTGGAGGTTTGAGGATGGGTGGATTATTAGTCCCTCAACTAGGACAATCACAAGTTTGGAATTTCTGGTTAAAGGCAGTAAAGGTCTTTGCATTTCAATGGGCATTGTAGGAGACTGGAAAATAGATAAGCAAAGAGCTCCGAGTGATACATAATGAAAAGATGGGATGCGTAGGGGGTGGGAAGAGCAGAGATCTTTCTTAAGTCTTTCATTTGTGTAGGCAAGGGCTATGAAATAAGAGTATCTTGAAGAGAAGTGTTGGGTTACCTTAGGAAGTCCAAGACGTTTTGAAAGCCTCAAATATAGTAATCCCCTAGCCGAACTCATTTGTGTATATCTTAAGGGAGAGATGAAACCTTTAAGAAAAAATAAGATGAGATGGAATTTGAACAGAGTAGAGAAATTTTTGAAAGGCCAAACAAAGGAAGTCATATTTTAAAGTCATACTTAAGCATGAGAAAAGGTATGTATGCAAAAAGTGGAATTGGCTCTCTCCTGTCTATGCAATTCCTAATAATTTGGGCTAGGGAAGACTGCAGAAAATTACCAAGTCTTATACAAACTGAGGGAAGGGGGAGGAAGAATTGGGAAGAGACAATCCTACCCAGGAAGGTGAAATATGATACTGAAACTTACCCACTAAGTAGAAGTAGCTGGATTTCTCTGGTGCTGGAAAGAGCTTTTCGGGGCAATATCATCTAGTGTTAACTATGCATTTAGTTTTGAGATTCTAAGAAAGACTATAGTTTTCTTTTGCCAAGTATATTGTTTTTTCTTCTCCTAGAGGTCAAAGTTCTTTGGGGAAGGAGGATATAGAATAATTTTATCATGTTAGAATGACTTTCTTGCAAAGTAGGTGGGTTGCTGTTATGCCAATATCAACTTGCAGAAGGGGACAGACCTTCTCTCCAAGACAAACCTCTTCCAGAATACTTTTCCCCTTGCCCTATAGACTGATACTTCATTCCTTTAAACACAGTTCTTTTATATGGTAACCCATATAAAAAGGCACAATGTAGGTAAATCTCTCAAATCCCCTCCAGCTTTCCATTCATCAAAGGAGGATCCAAAGACATGCTTTTTCCTAAAGGGGAAATTGGGGTATTTGAAACCTGATGTGATGATAGAGACAACAGACATAATGCAGAAACTTTGTACTAATGGGGCTGCAGAAATTTTAAACAGAACACAAAGAAATTGGTGATTGGCATGGAACTTATGGCCAGCGCCTGGGCATCTTCAGAAGGGAAGATGCCCAGGGAATAGGCTTCCAAATGTCCTGGGATTAAATAAATGCTAAACACGAAGAAACTCCAGTTACCTATTTCAGTTGTAAAACAGGTGATTGAGAAGCTTGTTGTTTCTTCATTTTCAATAAATCCCTTTTTAGAAGGGAAATCAGAGATCGGGGAAGATAGCCTGACCTGTACAGATCTTTTTTTAAAAAAAAATTAGAAATGTCTGCAGGGCAAGATATAGTCACTGTCCCCAGCCTTTTTCTTAGAAAGCTGTCAGCAGTTGGGAATTGATTTTTGAAAAGAATAAATTAATCTACCCCACGTACTTTAAGAAAAAAATGGTTCTTGTTTTCTCCCAATAAATGCTAGCTTCCAAAATCCAAATTAAGTGCAAATTGCAGCTTGCAAAAACAGAAATGAAAAAAAGCCCAAGGTCTTTGGAAAGAAATATTTTCAAATTTCCTTAAAATATTCGTTAATATTCTCATAAATAACAAAAACTTCAAATGGCTATTTAAATAGACACCATTTAAAATAGTAATGTTTGAACAGATACTTCAAATCGTAACCTGAATTGTCCGGAATCTCTAAAGCATTTGTTAGAATGAACAAATATTTTAAATTCCTTGCCTTTTTATTTTTTAAACCTGGAGTAGAATACTTGAGGGAAAGAACAGAGTTTTTAAGGCAAGAAGCAATGAAACACAGAAAAGAATGGAGGATGATACTTTATTAGATAATTTTATTATCTCAGCGTGTATGTATGATATCGAAAACACTTTCACAAGAAATAAATACTCCGAAAACTCAAAAATTCTAGTTATATTACAGATGGGTGACTGGAAGAAACAGAAAGGCTAAGTATTATATACACTTTGAAAAAAATTGCCTCGTGGTTCAAAGAGGGCTTGGAAGAAAAACATTCTCGTACCTGGGCAATTTTGTTTTTTAAGTTTTTTTTTTCTTTCAATTCCAGAAAAAAAAAATCTTTAAGCAGCTTAGAAAAATGCAAAACGGATACCCCACATTTGGTCACTGAGACCAAACCCGAATGAGGAACGTCCATGAAGTTAAGTCACATTCCGTGCAATTGGCTCTTTTACTCCAAGGTTGCCCTAGAAAAGTAACATCAGGTCATTTCGTTTGTAAACATTTTGCGGAGTGAAAGATAAGTAAACTATTAAATAAAGAGGTGCTTTACTGACAGGCTTTAAGTCTCAACGAGAACACTAGCGAGCCGGGAAGGGAATCCTTAATAGGCCGAGTAGTATTCTTGAAGCTGGCGGGGACGCTGATCTCAGTTTACGAATCCATAAAATAGGGGATCTGAACTAATGACTAAGAGCGTTTTCCAGATTTCCTTCCAGGATGCTGGCACTTCAAGCAGCCTCTGAAGCTCTCGCCGTCGGGGAAAGGGGGGCGCGGCCGGCAGGTGGCTCAGAAAGCGGGGGCGCTCGTCTCCCCGCCCGTAGGAGCCGCCGGCGAGAGCAGCCCGGTGCCCCCTCCGGGTGGGCATCCCAGTGGCGCAGTGACCAAGGGACGGCCGAGGAGCGGGCTCTTGCTGGGGAAGCAGCCGATCGCGGCGTCCTGTTGCTGTTGCAATAGCGTCCGGGCAGCGGCGGATACTTGTAGCCACGGGGAGGCGGCCACGGCCGGGGAGTGCCACAGGTGGCAGTGAGCCCATGGGGCCGCTGGGGGCCCTGCCGCGCCTCCTCCCCGGGCTCCCCGCATGATGCTGTCGATGCTGAACGAGGCGCCCTTGGCCCCGCCGCTGGGTTCCCGGACCGGAGCGCTGGGCAGGGGGTGCTCGGGGCTCCCTTTCCTCGGCGGCGACGCGTGGCGGGCGGGGGCCGGCAGCACGATGTAGCGCAGCGGGTGCGGCTGCAGCAGGGGGCCCGGGCGGAGCCGGGCAGGGACGGGCGCGGCGGCCGGGCAGAGCAGGAGCCCCGCGGACCCCGCGGGGTGCAGGGCTGAGCACAGCGGCGCTCCTGGGTCCGGGCGCTTGAAGCGCTTTCTCCGGCGCAGGAAGCTGCCGTTGTCGAACATGTCCTGGGAGGCCGGGTCGAGGCTCCAGTAGTTGCCCTTGCCCGGGTGGCCCGGCTCCCGGGGGATCTTGACGAAGCAGTCGTTGAGCGAGAGGTTGTGGCGAATGCTGTTCTGCCAGGCGGGGAACTTGCGGCGGTAGTAGGGGAAGCGGCCGCTGATGAAGGCGCAGATGCCGCTCAGCGTGAGCCGCTTGTGCGGGCTCTGCAGGATGGCCATGGTGATGAGCGCTATGTACGAGTAGGGTGGCTTCGCCGGGGCCGGCGCCAGCGGTGCACCCCCGTCCCCGAGCTCGCCCGGGGCGTCCTGGGCTGGGATGCCGCGCCTGCCGTCCGCGCCGTCCCGGGCTGGGATGCCGCGCCCGCCGTCCGCGCCGTCCCTAGTCCCCGACGGGACGCTGCTGCTGCGGCTGCGGCTGTGGCTGCTCCGCGGCGCCCCCCGCGGTCCGGGCTGGGGTCCCAGCAGGTACGGCTCTTTCTCTTCTTCCTCCTCCTCCTTCTCCCCTTCTTCTTCCTCTTCCTCGGGCTGGATATCCAGCGGCTCGTCTTCTCTGTCTGAGCCTCGAGGGCAGCGTTGCGGCCGCTGGGAGAGGGGACACTCAGCCCTTTGCAAGTTCATGGAGGATTTGGCTTTGGGTATTCCACAGAAGCAGGAACCGGCCGGGGTTCACCTACGACTGTGCCGGACCAGGCGCTTCGTTAAGCGGAGGGGGTTTCCTCTCAACTTGTCAACCACCCCCTTGCTGTCTTTTCTTCCTTTCCACGACAATCTGGGAAAGATGTAGGTCTCTTTATTATAGGTGCTGTGGTTTGGACTGAGTCTCTTCCTCTCTCTTTGGTTCCCTCCCCTCCTTCTTTACCCCTCCCCCTCTCCTCCCTACCCCCTCCCTTCCCCCCTACTTCTCTCTGATCTGTCCCATTCTCTCCTGCTGCAATGGTGTAGTCGGCTCGAGGTGCATGGGTTATTCAGTGGGGGGAGGGGAACAGAGAGAAGGAGGAAGCATGGACTTTGAGTTTGAGCTATAATTTATCTTTTTTTAAAAGAGCAACCCAGTTCATGAGAGGAATTGTGTAAGCCTAGCAGTCTTTGGATATATCTCTTCTTTTGGAGGATAGGACAAATCCTGAAGCTGAAGCTTAAATACCTTGGCTATATAATGAGAAGGGGGGACTCATAGGAAAAGCCCCTGATGTCTGGAGAGATTGAAGGCAAAAGGAGAAGAGGAAGGCAGAGGATGAAATGGACAGATTGTGTCATGGAAGCAATGAACATGAGTTCAGATACACCCTGGGAGATGGAAGATACAAGGGCCTGGCATGTTATGGTCAAGAAGAGAAGAGTCAGGATATAATTTAACATCTGGAGGACTCAGTTTAGTCAAGGTCTAATGGGACTGGGATTTCCAAGAAGCATTAGAAAAGCCAAGGTAAAACTGAATGCCATGTATTTTTTCACTTTACAGAATAACTGGAAGACGCATAACCATAACTTGATGACAGTAATAGGTAGCCACAGGCTCTGATACAGATTCCTACTAGATTACATGGATGAAAATGCCCTGCCCCACGAAATGTACTAGCTCTGGGAATCTGGGCTTTTCTGATCCTGCTTCTTCATATGTAAAAATAAACAGTAATACTACCTTCCTCATAGGACTGATATGGGAAAGGTCCACCATATTAGCGCTTAAAGCATGAAAGAAAAGTGATTATACTGTACCCCCCCCCCAAAAAAAAGATCAGGAATGATAGGAGGATAACAGTCATTGGCTTTGGTTTGCTTAGCATAGACTCCCAAAGTAGGCTATACTGTCCCCTGAGGCCCTGGAACAATTGAGGAAGGGGTATGGTAGTTGCCTCAGGTATAATTGGGGTGGGAGGGCCATGGAAGCATAAGGAAAGAAGAGAAGGAAATTTTGAAAAAATAATTCCTACATGTTTCATCTGTTGTGTAACACAGTTAAAGTCATAGTGATTACATTATATGATCAAGTCTGCACACAGGTCTTAACAAGCAAGTGTTGGCAGGCAAGCCTGTTGCGCATTGTCAGGAAGTCCAGCATGTTTCCAGAGGAAGTGCATGTAATGACTTGTTTACAATATGGTACTACAGGGTCAAGTGATACAATATTGCATCATCAAAATTTCAATGCAGGGAAAAATTCACAAATTTATAAAAATTAAATTTAAGATGCATCATTTAAAAATATTTTATATTTTTTTGGAATGATGAAAATTTTAAAAAATTGTTAAAGGATTAAAGAAAGTAGATTTCCAGGGGGGGTGCTATCTTTTTTTTTTAAAGGGGGCAGTAAGCCGAGTAAGTTTGAGAACCTCTGACTTGGAGGCAGAAGGAAGTTTGGTGGTTATTCTACCTGTTGCCCAACAAACTGAACCTAAGGTGTGAATTGTCCAAGAACACACAGCCCGGATTGGGGGCCAGGTTTTCTGATGCCAAATCCAATACTCTTTCCACTAAATCAGAGGTGCTTTATGTTAACCTCTCCCTGAAGTACTCCTTATCAAACTTTCTTCTTCAAAGTTAGAAAGACTCCAGTGCCAGGGATAGGGGAGGGGAGGGGAGGGTGGAAAGGAGGATAATTAAAGCTGGAAGAAAAGCAAGCAACCTGGTCGAGATAGCATCCCTCACTCATCAGCTTTGGAGATAGAAGCCAAGGATTTTCAGGCTGTCATTCCACCTGTTCACCTCTGCCTAACCACATGCAGGGCTAGATCATCAAGTTGTCTTGTTAAAAATAACTACTCCTTCCCTCTCCCTGCATTTATTACAGCAAAGGAGACAACACAGCAGCCAAACAAATCAAGATAGGTAAGAATTGAAAATCTTGTCTCTTTTAGAGTTGCAGTTTTTGCTTTTTAAGCTTCAGTGACCTTTACCTTCTCCATGTTCTACCTGCCAATTTGTCCCTTAGTCTGGAAGGAACTAAACCCTGTTTTCTAACTAGAAAAATCTGGAGTTAAACATATATTCCCCCTTTCCGTCCTAAATATCCAACACATGACCAGTGAAAAGACACTGGCTCTGTGAGTGAGAGGACCTGGCTTCAACCCTGCTACTACCTTACCAAGTCAAAATTCCTAGGACGTGGTTTCCTTATCTGTCAGGTGGAGGGATTGGGCAAGATGGCCTCCAAGGTCCCTGACAATTCTAGATGGAACGGCATTCCTGACCGGTAGCAATTGATCAAGTGGGTAAGGCTCCTGGGACTCTCTACACCATCTACCTGCACAGAAACCAACATCTCAGGAGATCTCCACTCTTACTGCCCAGTTATTTTAGCTACTCTCTTCATGGTGGAGAAGGAAAGGTATTCCTAATACCCTAATACCCAGACTTTAATACCACAAAGGTGAGATTTTCTTTTTCCTCTGGCCTACAACAACTTACTTTAAAAACTAAATTAAAACAACCATTTTAGAAAAACTTGTGAAGACTTATATGAATTGATGCAGAATAAAATAAGCAGAACCAGCAGATTGCAGTAATCTTATTATGCATTAATAGCAATATTGTAATGATGATCAACTGTGAAAGACTTAGCTACTCTGATCGATACAATGATCAAAGGCCTCATGATGAAAAATGCTGTCCAATTCCAGAGAACGGATGAACTGAGTACAAAGTGAAGTATATTTTTACTTTTTCTTGCTTTTAAAATTTTGCAACATGGCTAATATGGAAATATTTTTGCATGATTTCATATGTATAATTGATATCATATTGCTCATCCTTCATTCTTGAAGAGGATGTGATGTCTTGACTTCCTCGCTTTCCTCTGGAGTCATCAAAGTCCAGTGGCATTGCTTGCCTTCTCAATGGGTGGAAGGAGAGAATTTGAACCCAAAACAAAATGTTAAAAACAATAAAATCTTAAAAGTTATATTTAAAAATGTATCCACGTGGCTGGGCATTTTTTCAGGAAACCTAGGTGTTCTAGTTAGCCTTTTGGGGTAGTGGAAAGAGGGAGAGAGTTTTGTGATTTCTGTGACCTACCTCACAATTTGAGGTACTAAATGATAGACCAAGTCTTTGTGTAAGAATGGATCCATTTATTACTGTATACTGAAACTGCCAATACAGCTCATTTTGTGAGATTCCATAAAAGCAGCATTGGTATTATGTAGTCTGTTGTAATCCCTTCCTGACTGCACAAGTAATAGTTTACTTTGAAATAGGTCATAACCCCTTGCAGTCTCTTAGCTGGCCTATTAAAAGTTCAGCTGTTATTTTTTTTCTTTTTGGAGGGGGGAAGGCAGGGCAATTGGGGTTAAGTGACTTGCCCAAGGTCACACAGCCAGTACATGTCAAGTGCGTGAGGCCGGATTTGAACCCCGGTCGGTCCTCCTGACTCCAGGGCTGGCGCTCTACTCGATGCACCACCCAGCTGCCTTTTTTTTTTCTTTTAAAGAAATTGTACACTTAATATAACTGTTAACTTCATCCAAGATCACTCTCAACACTTAGTCTGGGCAAGTTATGACAAGACAACTGCCTCCCACCTATTACAGAATTCAGTCATTCTTGGGCTAAATGTGAGAAATTGAATGATACAAGCCTCTTTTGAAGAAAATAGTACCCCTGCATTTGAAGCCACTGTGGGTGATTAATATGTAAAAAATCTGTGCTGCTGAGAAGAGTGTTCTTGACATCAGAAAGACATCGTAAGCTTAGCCACGTGTACCCTGGGCATTTAGCATCCCATAAAACTTCAAAGACCAGAAAAGCAAAAATAAGACTTTATTGACAAATAATATCAGAAGCTAGGCTTTCTCCCCCTATAAGCAACAATAATCCAGCCTCAAATCACACCCTAAAGAAAAGTTTTGCTGAGGATCCCCTGATGCCTGCTCTCCACGGATGTGGGAGGTAATAATACATGAAAACATCACAGGCTTAAGAGGAAAGTCAAAGGCAGTCATGATTCAGCACCCGTCTACATCATCTTGGGTTTCAGCCGGCTTACTTGAACAAATGATTGTGCTTTGGTGCCTGTTTTCACTTTTTAGTGGTAACTCATCACATTGCCTTCCATTTAGAAAGGAATGTCACTGAACTTGTGATGACCAAATGTAAAATAGAAAATATTGCGCTATTTTCAATTGGAATTCTTGTTTATATGTTTTATAACATCAACACACCCTCAATTACTTTCACATTCATCTTGTGGTCTGTCTTGATTTATAAAATTTTTAAATGTTTTTGTGCTTCTGCAAACTTTTTTTTTTTATAGTGCAAGAAGATGCCAGTTTTACTGAATTTCCAAATCGTACTAGGCGCATCATATTTAGTGCCCTGTTTGAGCTATTTTTCAGTAAATTTTTAAAAATGATTTTAAACTTAAATACAAAATGAGAAAAGAAAAAAAAACTGCCATGTACACAGCAGAATATGAGAGGATTCAATATAAAACAATAAATTTCCATTTTAACAAAACCTATGTAATGAACACAGTGTTTTCAAAGTTGCCCAGCTTTTCTTTGCCTCCTGGTAGGTTTTCTTTTGTTTGCTCGTGTGCACTTTTTACTTCATTTTTCCCCCTCCCCAAAGAAACTTAATGTGGGGAATATATCTAAGTTACTTTCAAAATTTTATAACTTTGTAAGAAAGTGATGTTTGTCTCTCCAACCTCTGACATCTCCTAGAACCCTGGATACTAGGAGATTGTAAAAATTTACATCCATCAATGTCACCACTTCTATTTTAAAATAACATTATGGGAAGAACTTTGAATTTGGAATCAAAAAGCCTTAGGCCAAAATAATGACCAACATTAGGTAACCTGTAACCTTAGTAACTAGGCAAGTCATATTACCTAAGCCTCAGTTAACTCATCTGCAAAATGTACACAATGTACCACCTACTCTTACAGAGTTGCTATCAGCCAATTTAATCTTCAAAGTCAATTCTGAAAGACAGCTTTAGTGACACCTATCTGAAATAAACTTTGTTCCCAGTAGACTATAAGCTTGAAGGGTAGTAGGGTCAGCTTTTTGTTCTGTTTTTATATCCCCAAGATTTATCACAGTGTCTTGCACAAAATAGGTACTGAATAAATGCATGCTGAATTCAATGTATTTCTCAGGAAATATATAATACATACTAAAAATTTTATAATATTTATTTGATATTGAAAATTTTACAATATTTATTTAATGCAATACACAGAAGAAAAAAACTTAAAAGAAGATCTTAGAATCCATAACAATGGCCATGAAAGAGATTCATGAACAGCAAAAAATTCATTCCCCCAGTATATCATCCAGTCTTGATTACAAATGCTTCTAGTGTTAAGGACAGACTTGGTCTTCTTTGAAATTTATTGTCAACTGCTTTCTTGTTTTTCAGTCACTGTATCTATAAATAGGTGTTTAAGGATTTCCTTATCTAAGTTTCTGCCTGTAAAGAGAAAAAATACAATGTGATTACTTTCCCTTCTATTTATTTAAAAATATTTAGTCATATTAATTAGAGACTACTTAGTACCTCATGATAGACATAAATATAAAAATAGAGGGGTTAGGCTAAGAGTCTTTTATATGTCAGAAAGGAATCACTTTTCAGCTACATACCTTAACAAGGAGTTTGGATTTTTCAAGTCTAAAGATCCTATAAAGTTTTAAAAAATACCTGTCTCACATTTATGCTGAAAAAGTAGCTCATAATTAAAACATGATCACCAGCTAATTTCAGTTAAAAGCACTAGGTGCAAAACTTCTACTTAACACATACAGCTGAAAAATGATTCCCCTCTGACATACAGAAGGCCAGCAGTCACTCACTCACCTATCAGCACCAGTCTGTTGGTTCGCTCACTGTCATCCTTCCACCTCACGGGAGTCTCTTCCAGATCATACAGCTCATGGACGCCTTGGACAATCACTTGGTGTGGCTTGTCTTTGATAGACACCAGCCCCTGCTCGTAAGGATGATTACTGATCAACTCTAGTTCTTATCCTAAAGTCAGCAAGCACATAAACGCCAATGCCGGTGGCACAGCAATTCCCATTCTATTTCAAGGTGATACTTCTTTGGAAAGGAAATACCACTAAAACGGTATGAACTGTGAATGGTAATTCCCAGACTCAGGGGAATGAGGGGAGCCAAATGAAGCTTCCTAAAACCTCCACTTTTCAGATGGGTACTGTTGTCTCCCGACCTCTAAAGTCTCTCAGAGGTACTGTATGTCACAAAACAGGGTCTTTGTCAGACATTCACCTGCTTCTACTGATTATTCTTCCACTCCTAAGTTCCTCTACTTGTTCACAGTTTCTATGGAGAAGTCTGAGCGATTATAGGATTTTGGCTTCATGCAGTAAAGTGATCCTGTTTTCACACAAAGGCCCCAGATAAATTAATAACTTAATGGACAATCACAAAATACAGGTCAAAAATTCATCTTTACGTTGGTTTTCGAGAAAAGACTATGAATATATCATCTGATATTCAACTTTTATCCATTTTTTCAATATTATAAGCTTATGAGGATGAAACAAATTAAAACTTAATATTAGAAAAATCAACTTTTTTTCCTGTACTATTTATCCAGCTAGTCCCTGATTGATCTGTAAAGAATAATATTAGATAGCTGTAACAAAACCCTCAAGCAGAGAAGCTTAATACCCACTCAACAAATATCTGTTGACTGAATAAACACAGTTTTCCTCCTTTCCTCTGGGCCTCAGCAGCCATACCTGCCAGGTGCATTAAAAAGCTCAATAAAGGGTAGCTGCATCATGGTTCCTAATACTGACATTTTTGGTCATAAAAAAATAAAACCCAAGGAAAACTTCAGAATCCTCCTCCTTTACTAACCTAAAGCAAGTGCAAAAGGAAGGAATTCACCACAGGAAAGCTTATTAGCAAGACAAGATCTGGGAGTCCAGAGCATGGAGTGACATTTTAAAGTACACGGGTTGTTTTAGCTGTAACACAAAAAAAGAGCTGTGCCAATCAATCATCCTTTATACAGTGGTTTGAAAAGTTCCCCTTCCAGACCCAGAGGGAATAAGGCAAAAAGAAAAACAAAGTATTTGCCCTCCAACCATAAATACGGCTTTAACAATAGCCAAGAAAGTGACCAGATACCAAAGTATAAAATAGCATAAACCTGAATACTGAACCTTTAGTCGGATGACTTCCATGGTGTTATCTGCCTTATTTTTCACAGTCTTTTCCCACAGAAGATTCTGCACACAAGAACGTATTTTAAGGAGCATGTTGCCAATGGCAATACTAATATGTAATT
This sequence comes from Trichosurus vulpecula, assembly GCF_011100635.1. Lineage (NCBI taxonomy): Eukaryota > Metazoa > Chordata > Mammalia > Diprotodontia > Phalangeridae > Trichosurus > Trichosurus vulpecula. The sequence continues at coordinate 37,396,334 of NC_050581.1, forward strand.
ATATGGGAATTTAAAGAATAAGTATAAGAGAAACCGTTCTCACTTGAATAAACAGATTTAGATTTTCTTCCGTTGTACTTCCTGGTACTTCAAATGTGGCTGTAACAATACTCTGTAAACAGAGAGACATTTAGTCATCATTTTTGATAACAAAATCTTACAAAAACCACTACTAAGACAGAGGTGGGGCCCAGGGGTAATTGTGAGAGATGTAACTTCTTCCTCCATCCCGCCTATTATCCTTCTCCATCTATTTGCAGATTTCTTTCTCATTTTTGTCTCTATTTTTTCTTTTATTTTCTCTTCTCTTCTACTGTCTTTTGACCATTTCTTCAGTCTTTGAGGGGGGCAACCACAGACAATGCTTAGCTTTATTGTTAAAGAGGTTGTTAATTTGCTGAATACTCAAGAATGTGCCAGGGTTGCCAACCTGACGGAGGTTACACACACTTCTAAAGCAGGATGACTTGGTGATTTGGTCTTCTGACCACTAAAATATATTCTAATTCTGAAATTTTGTGATACGATTTACGTATCTTGATGGTAGCTAGCCAACTGGTAGTGGTTTGGAAGAGGACTGAAAGCAGACAGGCTGCTAATTAAATGAACTTGCTTCATCATTGTAAATAAAAGGCTATCTGTACATTGTAATTAATTGAACTTTTTTCTTGCAGTTTACAAACAGTAAAAATCGAGAGGTAAGTTTCTGTTCAAAGTTTCTTGAGACGATGATAATGATGTCTAAGTTATTCACAATTAGTAGTGATGGATTTCCACCGACCCACACTCTGATATGCTTCTTTAAGGAACTAAATGTTTCACCTTTTCTCTGAAGTGCTTTCAAGGTGTCAATCTGCTACTATAATCACTATTTTCAAGACAAATGACAGGCATGAACCAAGGCTGGGTATTAATAAATGTTTGTTTTCCTCTAAGAAGACAAAGCAAATGCTGAGCTGAAAATACCCCAAAACCGGTAGAAAGAAAGCTTTAAAGGGCCCTGTAAGGTAAAACCATGGTAAGCCTTTGGGAAACCGTGATGCACAAAAGCACAGGGAATGAGGAAAGAGAGTGACTCATTAAGAGCAAAGAAGCCCTCCAAACAGAATGCTTACTCTCTCCCAAGCACATTTAAACTCTGTTAGGTGTTCCATTTAGGAAGGCTAAAAACTAAACTTTTCCATCTGGGAAAAATAAATTCTATTAAAAATCATCTGCCTGTTCCTTTACAGTTGCTTAGCTGGGAATCTAGGTGGTCCAGTGGTTAGAGAACCAGACCTGGAATCAGGAAGACCCTGAATTCAAATCCGACCTCACATGATTACTGGCTGTGCGACCCTTCACAGATTATTTAACCCTGTTTGCCTTAATTTTTTCATTTGTAAAATGATCTGGAAAAGGAAACGGCAAATCACTCTGGTATCTTTGCCAAAAAAAACTCCAAAAGGGGAGTCACAAAGAGTAGGAAATGACTGAACAGTAAAATCACAGTTATTTCTTTTCTCTGAAAGTCTAATTTTAACTGCAAAATGTGAATGGAACTGTGTTACTCAAACCCTGATCAAACTTCTTTAATATCCTTTCCAGGGAAAAAAGAAAAGTAGGATACCCTCCCCCTACAACTAATCTCATAATTAATGAAAGGGCACTACTTTGTAGGTCCAGTGCCGAGGTCTGGAGATACACTGGATCTCAAAATGTGGTCCAGGGTCTCCTAGGAACCTCGAGACTCTTTCAAAGGATCTGCAAGACCAAAATTATTTTCACAACACTAAAATGTTTTAATGTCTAATAGAGCAAATATTGATTCATATAAGCAATATAAACAAAAGTTCTTTAGAGTCCTCAATAATTTTTAAGAGAGTAAAAGAGCCCTGAGACCAAAAAGTTTGAGAACTACTGATGTAGAAGGTGGTTGGTGCTTATGCTTTTTCTTTAAGAGAGGGAAATCTAGGAAGATGTAAAAAAGAATCCAATGTAAGTATGGGAGACAAAATTTGCAAGGGCATGGAGAAAGGAGAAGGGGAGAGGGACAGAGAGAGAGAGAGAGGGAGGGAGAGAGAGGGAGAGGGGGAGAGAGAGAGAGAGAGAGGGAGAGAGACAGGGAGAGAGGGGGGAGAGTGGGAGGGAGAGAGGGGGGGAGGGAGAGAGAGGGGGGGGGAGAGGGAGAGAGGGGGGGAGGGAGCGAGAGAGAGGGAGAGACAGAGAGAGAGAGAGAGAGAGAGAGAGAGAGAGAGAGAGAGAGAGAGAGAGAGAGAGAGTGAGTGTGTGTGTGTGTGTGTGTGTGTGAAGGACACTATGACTGGGAAGGGGAGCCAGTGCAGTTTCCCAAGTGAGGTGACACTGCCAGACCTGTGCTTTTGAAAAATCATTTTGGTAGCTGTGTGGAAGATGGCCTGGGGTATGGGAAAGAGACTTAAGGCAAGGACACCAAATAGAAAGCTGTTATAATATTAGGGTACTGACTCTATTACAAGAGAAAGGCCAGAGAGGGACAGCTAAGTGGAGCAGCAAATAGAGCACCAGCCCTGGAGTCAGGAGGACCTGAGTTCAAATCTGGCCTCAGACTCTTGACACTTAATAGCTATGTGACCTTGGGCAAGTCACTTAACCTGGATAGCCTTGCCTCCCCACTTCAGAAAGAAACAAGACTGGCAACTTCTTGGATATGTGGGGTGAGTGAGAGTAAGGAATTAAGGATGATATTGAGATTGAAAACCTGGGTGAATGGAAAGATGCCTTTCCTTATCTGGTATCCTATAAAAAGAAAGGGCATATTTTCTACAACTCTGCTCCAAATAGCAAGACAGGAAGACAAAAGAACTTATTTTTGTTTGTTATAGTAATTTTTCCCCCGAGGAGTAGAGGAAAGAAGGAACCATAGGATGCATCATATCACTTAAGAGTTGGAAAGGACCTCAGAGGTCATCTAGTCCAAATGGGGACATGCCCAAGAGTCACCTACCAGGAGTAAAGAGCAAAGCAAGGATGTGAATCCAGGTACACTGATACCAAATTCAGCGGTCTTCACGCTCACCACAGCCTCAATTATTATGGGATCAAGAACACACGAGTTGAATCATGGCTACATTAGAATTGGCTGGTGCAGATAAACTAGTCCTTCCACAAAATAAAAACTCAGTAGATTTTCCTTCAGATTCCTGGAGGAGGCATCTCAGGAAGGGCAAAAGGCCAAGTCTATGAGGTATACTCACAACAAGTAAAAGGATTTATAGACCTATTTCTTTGTAATCCATTTGTGACACTGTCCTTTCTTTAATATAGGTATTTAGTTTTATTCAGTCAACATTTATTAAGCACCTACTATGTACCAGGTACTGTGCTAAGAGCTGGACATACAAAGGCAAAAAAACAGTCCCTGTACCAGCAGAGCTCCAGTCCCATGGGGAGATAACCAAACAACCACGCACAAACAAGCTGTATACAGAATAAACTGGAAATAGTTGACAGAGGGAAGGCACTAGGATTGAGGGAGCCTGGGAAAGGCTTCCTATAAAAGGGGGGTTTTAGCTGGGACTTGAGTGAGATGAGGAGGATGGGGGGATAGGGACGGGCATGAGGGACAGCTATTGAAAATGGCCAGTTAGTAAATGCCATACAGTGTGGGAGGAACAGCATGGAGGCCAGTTAGAGCATGGGTTTGGGTTGGGTTGAGGAGACTGAAAAGTTGGGGAGGAGAGGAGGGAGTTTAGGAAGGGCTTTCAAACAAACAGAAAAGTGTATATGCTTGATCCTGGAGGTCAAGGGAGTCACTGTAGTTTACTGAGCAGAAAGGTAACAAGGTCTGGTCTGTGCCCTAGTAAGATCACACTGGTGGCTTAGTGGACGATGGATGGAGAGGGGTGAGTCTTGCGGCTGGGAGACCCAGCAGCAGGCTAAGGCAATTACTCAAATCAACAAGCATTGTTCATGAACCTACCACATACAAAACACTACGCTAGGTTCTGGCCATACAAGGACAAAAACCCTGCCCGAGGAGGTTCAAAGGAAACACTAACAAATAGGAGAATCAAAATAATTCTCAGCATCACCTTTTGTGGTGGCAAAGCACCGATAACAGTGAGTGTCCTTTGAATGAGGCACGGCTAAACAAAATGTGGTACAAGAATATTACTGTTCTATAAGAAATGACAAACAGGAGGAATTCAAGAGAAGTATGGGAAGATTTATTATGATGTAAGCAGAACCAAGAAAACAAAATACACAATCACTACACAAGAATGTAAATGTAAAGAACAAAAACCAAAACTGAACTCTGCGACCAAGAGCAAGTTCAGACCCAGGGAAGAGATGAGCCTTCCCTGCAGAGGTGGAGGATGGGTGTGCATCACTGCCTAGGCTGTTCCTCCCTTGACATAAGCTGAACCATTTTTTTTAATCTTTTCTTTTTTATTCTTTCTAACATGGAATGATTCTTTGGAAGAGACAAGGGAAAGGGATACAAGTGGAAATGACAATGAAATAAAAACAAAAAATACTAATTTTTTTAAAATTAAGGGAATCACGAAAGGTTTCCCTGTGGATATAGCACCTGAAGAGGCACAGAAGGAAGCTAAGTACAGTACAACTGAAATCACACTTTCATTAATTTCTAACGGTTAATTAAGCAGGTCTATTCTTCTGAGTGATAGAAATCCACAACACACAGAACTCAGACAAAACAGGAACAATAAAGGTTCAATGGCGCATTCAAATGCTAAATTTTTTTCCTTCAAAGATTTCAGTCCGTATTTACATTTTGTTTCTGTGGGTACCAAAGTGCTTAAGCAGATAAGGAAGAAGTATTTTTCCCTTAAAAAAGCAAAAGCTGGTGGGCCATTGAAAAGAAGAAAACAGCTAACATAGAAGGGTGTGTGTATATTCAGGTTCTTCACAGCTGCACACCCTCCAGCAAATCTATTAACTATTAGGAAAACAAACAAAAAAAAGACTTAAATAAAAAGCTAAATATCTAGAGGCAAGAATTATTTGACAGTTAACCACAAGCATTAAAGTGCAATTTAAGAATTAAATCCTGACTAGTTGTGACGGGAATAAAAACGGTTTTTTTTAAACAATAAATATTTTATCTTAAAAATATTTTTTTATTCATCTTCTATTTGTATGTGCCTCCATTTCTAAATATCTCTCTCTTCTTCCCAAAACATCCTTTGCAACAAATGAAAAAGAAAAGAGAAAAACTAATCAACACAAGCACAATGCACTGTGCCACACCCCCACCTCTCTTCTTCTGGATATAACTGGATCATCAGCTAGCCCCAGGCTAACTTTGGTTCTTTCCCTTTACATAGCTGTAGTCATTGTAACTACTGTTTGCTTCTAAAAAGTTCACTTCACCCCCCACCACATCAGTGTTTACTACTAGTCAGTTTTTACTACTAGTCCAGTAAAGTGCTTTGGGGACACAAAGAAAAATCTAAACTTACATCTGAATGTGGGAGACAACACATACATGAAGAGGCATATTTAAGATACCTCAAAAGTAGATACAGGGTAACTTTAGGAGAGAAGGAATAGCATCCTCTAGCATTTGGGGAAATCTGGAGTCTTTAAGAAGACAATACTAAAGGGAGGGAGCGGGGTTGAGGAAGGAAGCAATTCCAGGTACATGGGATAAGACAAATCCTGTGAAGAAAAGAAAGTAGAACCCTATGAGTGTAGTAAGAAGTACAGTGTAGAAAGGACTAGGTTGTAATGAACTTTAAATGCCAAAGAGGAGTTTATATTTGATTTTAGAGGTAATTAATAGGAAACCACTGGATTTGTGGTAGGGTGCACAGTCAGACCATGTTTTAGGAAAAATCACTTTAGCAAGTGGAAAATGGATTCAAATGGGGAGATTTGAGGCAGAGAGTCATTTTAGGAAGCTGTGGCAACAGTTCAGGTGAGAAAACCTGAAGACCTGGACCAGGAAGGTAGCTGTATGAGAGCGGTGGTGGAGAAGGAAATGATAAGATTTGGGAAGTGACTGTATATATGGGGAGGATGAAGAGTTGAGGCTGACACTGAGGTTATGGCTTTGGGCCACTGGAAAGATGATGGTGCTCTGGACAATAATAGTAAAGTTTATAACGGAGGGGACTAGGAAGGTAATGAGTTCTGATTTGGACAGGTGTCTACGAGAATCCAATTCTAAATGGTCAATGGGCATATGATGATGCAAGACAAGCTCAGGCAATACAGTAGGACTGGAGAGAAAGATGTAGATATAAATATATAGACAGAAAGATAGACAGAGACACACACACATCTAGGAGCCATCTGCATAGAGATGATAAATGAAAAAATAAGAGCTAAGGAGATCACTAAACAAGTGGGAGATAAGAGAACAGGGTCCAGGACAGATCCCAGCCTTATGCTTAAAGTTAGTGGGAGTGACTTGACAGACAGGTAAGAGAAGCAAGAGACAAAGCAGTGTCACAAAAACCCAGCATTCCAGAGGAGAGGGTAGTTAACTGGGTCAAATGCTACAAAGAAGTTAAGAAAGAAGAGGATTGAAATAAGAAGAGATTTAGCAACTAAGAGTTCACTGGTAAACTTTGGAGAGAACAGTTTCAGTTAAGTGATGAGTTTGGAGGTCAGAGTACAAAGGGAAGAGAACAAGAAGAGAGGAAGTAGATGTACTGAGTATGAAGACAGCTTTTTCAAAGTTTAGCTGAGGTTAGGAGAGATATGACAGCTAGTGAAAATGGTAGGATCAAGTGAAGGTTTTTTAAAAATTGGGAGACTTAAGCACATATGGAGGCCACCCAGGAAGAAACCTGCAAGATAGGGAGACAATGAAGATTGGGGGGGTGAGGGATGTTTGTGATGAGTACAACATGCTAGAGAAGACAGGAAGGGATGGGAACAAGGGTATGCATAAGTCTTTCCATGTTTCTCTGTATTCTTCATATTCATTCTTTCTTGAATGTTGCAGTAATATTCCATTACATTTGTGTACCACAATTTATTTAATCATTACCCAAATAATCTACCTTGTTTCTAGTTCTTTGCTGTATATGTTGTTCCCAGTGATTTTTTACTAGGTTTATGATGAATTAAGTTAAAGGCAGTCTTTTGAATAAGTTATTTCATAGTACAATGCCTGATATCAGAAATAGTATCTGACATTTGGTTATTATAGTTTCTTTTCCAACCAACTACTGACTGATATTTAGTATCATCACCTTTTAACCCACAAAACTTTCTTTCCACGATAAATACACATTTTTAAAGTATTAGGGCTATTTAGTCTATTCGAACACATCACTTGCTTTCTTTCCCTTTAGAAAGTCATTGAAGGGCAGCTAGGTGGCAAAGTGAGTAGAGCACCAGCCCTGGAGTCAGGAGGACCTGAGGTCAAATCTGGCCTCAGACACCTGACATACTTACTAGTTGTGTGACCTTGGGCAAGCCACTTAACCCCAACTGCCCTGCCTTGCCCCCTCCAAAAAAAAAAAAAGTCATTGAAAAGAGCAGCAAAGAATTTGCAATTATATAAAACATGGCAAAAGCTTGGCCAATGTGAAATGTTATAGTTTCAATAATTTCTGCTTTCAAAGATGCTAAAACAGCCTGAAACTCATCAATATTAGGTAGAAAAAGTCTGACCTAGATAGACCTTTCAATAAGGAATGCCTTAAAATATAATGTTGCTTTCTTTTTAAAAACTAGAATATAGATGTAAAATTTGATGGAAGGAATGAATTTATTTGTAGCAGTTAGAGATTGGACTTACTGGCACTGTGAATAGTCAATAATATAATCCTACTCTTTCAACTGAAAAAAATTTAAAAGCAAAAAATTAAGGCAATTTACTGGGGAAGTCATATTTTTTAAAAAAATCAACCTTTCGAACTATCCAGTATTCCACTATTTCAATCATGCTGGAAGGGGAAACTATAAATCCTTAAGTCCACAGTGCAGGATAAGGACCATGTCTTATACCTGAATCAGTTCTCTATTCTAGACAACCATTTGGAATGCTATCTTGGTCCTTATAGTTCTACAAGGAAGCAAGGAATTTAAGAAAAGTAAGGCATGAACAGGGGTTGACAGAACAAAATATTCTATCTTTACCCATCTAGCCTTTTTTTTTTTGCCTAGCTACTACTCTATCCTAAACCTATCGTTGGTTTTCTCATAGTAAAGCTCCAAGAATGATCAAAGGCATTATCCAGATAAACAAAAGCTAAAATCATCCTTGCCTGATATAAATATATTTCGTGAGGAAACAATTTGGGGATTCCATTTATCAAGGTAATTGCCCCGATTTTCCAGTTGACTTTCCAAGCAACAGTACTCCCCTAAAAATTTCTATATGCTTCTATGTCATTGTTCTGACCTTTTTTCCCCCTGGAGCCGCTGGCCTGTGAAACATTCTGAAAGAGTCAGTTCTCTTCAAAAGCAATCTACAGCCAGTGACTTGTGTCCTTATCTCACTTATTCACTTTATTATTGGGCAAAGTCATTTTGAAACAAAACAAAACAAAACAAAAAACGTAAAACTTGAGTTCCTCAAAGAGTTTCATATGACATAAAAGCAAGGTAGTCTTACAACAGGGAGAGGCAGTGTGGTGTAAACGCAAAGTGTGCTGGATTTGGAGTGAAGGACTCTGGGGGTGGAATCTTGCCCCTGCCATTTTACTACTCCTATGACCCTGGCCAAGTTGTGTCCCCTCTCTGGGCCTCAGGAAACTCTAAGATCACTTCCAGCTCTATCTCTTGCAGGTTCTCTAGAAGGGAACAAATTAGAAAATCAGTTGCTATTATTTTGCATGGTTTATGACCACCACGAATGTTAAAAAAAAAATCAGTAACGGTCCCAGAAGACAAAGGTAGAATGGGGGAACAAGAACACAGTCCACCTACTTATCCATTCCAGACCCACCAGAGGGGACGCCGTGTAGCCTGGTTTTCATATAACCCAGAACATCCCGAGTTCTGAGAAGTTTGTTTAGAAGAACCCTGAAGAAAGGAATGAATGTGCAAAGCATCATATTTACTTTTGTCCCATCAGCTTCAGGTACTAGCTAGGGGAGGACTAGAATTTTAGAAAAATTAACTCGAGGAAATAGTTTTTTTAAGTAGTTAGTCTAAGATGGCTTAAAAATTAAACCAAGTTGTACAACTTGTAGCACAGTTCTCAAACATATTCTTATACAGATTTGTTAGTGAAGCTACACTAGAAAACTTACATAACTTAAAGTACATTTTTCTTTTTACCTTATCAAGGTGAGGTTGTGTTGTCTGCACATGTTGTAGTTTCTTCTGTAAACTGAAAATATTTACACATTCAGAGACTAATACTTTTACTCTTCTAAATTAACTATATTTTTGAAGGAAAAAGCTAAATATAAAAGATCATCCAAATTCCAATTCAATCTCCTATAGAAACACAACTCCCATCTGCAAAATGCTGTAAAATCCTTTCTCCACAAAAACCTGGTGAGGTCAAAAGGGCAAGTACTATTATCAGAGAAGTAATCAGACTTTTCTAGGGTCACACATAGGTAAATTATCCCATGAAGATCTGCAGCCAAACCTTCTACCTCTAAGAGCCAGTGTTCTTACTTTAAGCTGCCTCTTATACATAAGAACAAAACTGGAAACAAAATTGGAAAAAAAGTTGACATAACAGGCATATTGTGCCTTACTCAGAACATAAATATGAATTCATTTTTGTAAGATGGTCCCTGTTAGACATTATATTCCTTCATTCTAAAATAAAATTTTAATTTTAAAGGGATAAAAATCATCTTTGAAGCAATTATGATCATAGAGGAAAATCAGGCATATAAACAACATTTGTTATAGGAATTATGAATCTGAAGGGTTCACAAATATGACTGCCACTGTAAAGTGTTCAGTATTAATTGCAATTATTTTAACTCAGGCTTGCAAAAATATCTCAGTCCAGAAACGCTTTCTACCCTGAAAAAATTTAATTAACTTTCCCTGTATTTTCTAGAGTTGAAGCATAATTACATGTAAATGGGGCATCAGAAACATGAATTTTCTTCATCAGTATTTCCTCTCACTTTTCTCAAATTTTAAGTTTAGCCAATGTTCATAAAATTTTGCATTCATTGGGGCGAAAGAGAGGCTTAAATTGTTAAAAATGCATTATTCTGAACAATGATAAATGATACATTTAACAACTATGGTATACATTCAAACACCAATTGGGGAAGGTGAAGGGAGAGTCCAAAACAAAACATCTGCAAGGTTTTAAGAAGAACAGTAAGGGGTAAATTAGTAACAGTAGGTTTAGCAGAGAGGAGGGAGGCATATATGTATATATAGGTTGAGAAACTTAGGAGTGAATGAGTCTCTGTAGGGGTCATGGTAAGGAGAGTGTCAAATTAAATCCTTTCCAGCTGGCTAATCATGAAAGGATTTCTTCTGTATAGTAGCTATACACAAAGCAAATTTATTCAAATATCTCATCTACTCTATACAGTGGAACTACATTTATTCAATAGCCAATTCTTTAAATAGTTGTCACCAGTGTGTTATAAATAGGTGTTGTATAAGACTACTTGTATTGAAACACCTTTGAAAAATAAAGAGCCTAGTATAAATGATGGTCTTTTCTCAGACCTTCCAAATTGGAAGGAACTCTGGGGTTGGCTTTAGTCCAACCTGTACCTGATCAGACATCCCTGGTAAGTGGTCACCCAACCTTCACTTCAAGACCTCTCCTGAAGCAGGTCATCCCACTTTAGCCAAGATCACTGTGAAAGTTATCTTAGATTGAATCAAAATGTGCCTCTCAGCACAACCTACAAATTGCCGCCAGTTCTGTCTCAAAGCCAATCAGAACAAGTCTAAATCAAGTCTTAAGCTATTTCTTCTTCCTGGTCTACATCTCAAACTCATTCTTAGAAACAAGCAACTTTATCACTACCCCTTTATTCACTCCTACACCAATGACCTTTCCTTCTTACACGCCTCCTACCCAATTCATTGGAAATCTGACTTTTCCCTAAAGATATCACAGCCCAGGAAAACTTCTTCCAAGAAGTTTTTTAAGAAGACTTTGTCTTCTAGGCCCTTGAAGTCCTAGGACAAGGAGAAGTTGAGATACTCCTTGGTCCTTGATGACACTATGAGACCACTGGCCTGTTCTCATCATTCAATAATCTTTCCTCTTTAGAGTTTTCCATCAAGAGAAGACATCTTTCTCCTTCCAGTATAGAGGTCATTGTCCCAGATAATTTTGTTATAAAGGAGGGGCTCATTGGTTGTTATGGATCAGCAAAGGCATCAATAAAACTTATTTTTTAAAAACATGCTATTGAATCAAACCCCTTTTGATTCAGGATATTCTCTGACCTTCCTAAATGGCATCGGTACCAGGCTCATAGCTTTCTTCTCTACACCTCGCCATTATCCTCAACAATTTCACTATTTTATGCTGACAATCCACTTCATAAACTGGACCAATGATACCTCAAACTTTCCCAGTCTTACGACCTCCATTTCCACTCTGCATCGGTTACCAACTGGGAAAGCCACACCTTAGATATTCCTATTGCTAAGGACTTCTCCATCTGCAAATCCTTTAGCTCTGCAGACACTCCCCTCCTGGCCTGACCTTCTTTCCTGACTCTGATTCCGCACCATTACTCTCACTGATACTGCTCTTTACTTTCTTGTGACATCTAGTTCCATGACTCCTTTCTATTACCCATAATTCTAGTCTCATTTGCCTTCTACCCATTCAGTCATTTAAGGGAGGCACTCGTCTCCACACCTGAAACTTTTCCCAACAAGCTAATTAACAGTTCTGAGTTACCCCCAACACCTGCAGTCTGCAGACATCCTGTGCTGCTGGAGAAAGTCACAGAACTCTAACGTCCAGTACAAATTTCTTCTATCTAACCTCCCCTAGACTATTATTGATGTAAAATATCCTTTTATTCATCTCAGATCTCTATCAAACTCCCAAGGGAGACAATGTTCCCAATCTTTTCCCTTCTCACACTCATTCTCAGGCAACTTTATTTTTATTTCCTATCCTGTAAAGAACAAAGCCAATGAGAGCTCCCTATCAATGTTAATGATCATATAATGGAACGAAAAAGAAAATTCCAGTCATACGAAAAAAACAGAAAGACTTAAAGAAATTGGACCTATTTGGAGTAAACATTTTCTTCTACACAGAAATTTCCAGAATGAACATTTTATGATAGGCATAATGTTGAAGAGAAATTACTTCTAAGTTCTAAACATAGGTTAAGCTCATTTAATATCAGACACAAGTTCAAGTTCCTTTAAAAGCCTTGTTTAAAAAAACAAAATCAATTTTAAAAGTACCAATTCAAGGCTAGTCATGGGATCAGGAATTACCTTAAGAGCCTACACCACTAAATATGGTAATACATGAATGAAGACTACGCACTCCCATAATAATTTGTGTCATTAAAATGTCAAGACCTGAGGCGGAAATGATACCGGAGGCAATAGGAATGCATTAGTGGGTATGAGATGAAGGGCAGAAAGCATACAAACTAATACTAACAGCTCACACTTACGGAGTACTTTAAGGTTTGCAATGCGATTAACGAATATCTCATTTTATTCCTACAACAACCCTGGGAGGCAGGTTTCTATTATTATCCCCATTTTACAGAGGAAGAAATAGATACAGGCAGTGATTAAGTGACTTGTGTAGGGTCACACAGCTGAGCTTTGTCTGAGGTGAATCTGAACTCATGTCTTCCTGATTCCAGGCCCAGCGCTCTATGCACTATCGCTTTGCTGTCCCTCAGGTATCAGGTCTGTGTCTTATCCATGGGGCAATGAAGCTTCATGGAGACACAGGCAGGATTTGGGTAAGTCCATACATAACTCTATGTAACTCTCGAATGCCTCCAGGACATAAACCTGCAGCATGTGCATAAGAGAATAGTCAAGACAATGATGACTCAACACCGCATGCCCTCACGAGGGGTAGAACTGCCCCACCCCCCAGATCCCCTGCTCTGAGCTTGGATAAGCTACATGTGTTTCTTTCTTCAATTAGGAAGTCAATAAACATATATTAAATGTCTCCTAAGTGCCAGGCCGCTTTAAAAGAAGAACAGTGTCTGTGAAGGAAGTGACACTTCCTTTGTCCCACTACATGGAATTCTGTGTACAGTTCTACATAACACTCTTTAGTAAGAACACAACAAGCTGGAGTGGTCCAAATGAAGGCCATCCAGATGAGGAAACTGGGACCCAGATCATGAGAGTGCCAGCTGAAGGAATGAAAGGGACACAGTGGGGAGGACAGAAGACCGAGGGGAGGGCTGCTGCCTTCAAGTGGATGAAGGACAGTCACATGGAGAGAGAGGGGAGACTTGTTCCGTTTGGCCCCCAAGTTAAGAATGAAGAAGAGGTACAAACTGCAGAGGAGCAAGACTGTCTGCAGCAGAATGGGCCCATCACTGGAATGCTTCAAGCAGAATGTCCACGACCATTGGTAAGGGACACTGTAGAGAGGATCTCAATCAAGAACAGGCCCAATGATTTTTACTTTTGAGGCCTCTTCCAACTCCTACATTCTGTGAATATCAAGGATCTGAAATGGGCAGCAACGGAAAAGGACAGAAAGAGGATGGAGGCAGGAGATTTCAAAAAACTCTCAAGTTTGTCCAGGACTGCTCTGTTTGCCTTCAATTACACCTGCTCCTCAGATCCAAGTCATGCCCTGGGGTACTTTTTGCTGTAACTGCAACCCCTGGTAGGTGGGTGGTGCAGTGGATAAAGCATCAGGCCTGGACTGAGGAAGACCCCTTCTCAAATCCTGCCTCAGACAGCTACTAGCTGTGTGACCATGAGCAAGTCACTTCACCTCTGTTTGCCTAACAATAGCACCTCCTTTCCACGGGTGCTGTGAGGACAGAATGAGGTGATAACTGTAAAGCACTTAGTATGGTGCCTGGCACGCAGTAAGCACTATATAGATGTTAGCTATTATTCTATTATCGCGTTCTCACTACATGGAAAGCAAAATTAGCTTGTCCTCACAACTTCTCTGCATTAACTGAATTCATCACAGTTAAGGTTGCTGGGCCTGTCAAGCAAATAAAACTTTCCATTTTTCAGAGGGTGGAAAGGAGGGATAGTTCAAGAAACCTGGAAAATAAGCTACGAACTGGCCAGTAGGTAAGGACAACACCGGCTGAAAAATGAAAATAATTTTTTGAAGTAAAGGTCAGAGGCCAAAAGTGAGTGACACTCAGTCTCTAAATCTTTAAGTTCTACTTCAGGAAAATGAGAAAAATATCTTATGGGCAACCCCTGATTTAGGAACAATGGATTTATGGCCATTTCCTTACACAGAGCTGGTGAGTGAATCTGGAGCCCTGAAACTAAACTGTCTTTTGTGCCCCAATTCAGAACACCTGCGAAGTGACTATATCCCAGGGAGGTAACTTCTCCCATGAAGGTGTAAAGAGAGTTACTGGTTAACAAATCACTGATTCCCAGGAGTCTCCGCACCTGAATGGCAATGCCTAGGAAATGACTTTTATCTGCTCTTAAGAGGAAAGAAATGTACTTCAAGCATCCAAAGATGGAACTCAAAAAGCCTTTTCCCATGTACCTAATGTCATAAAATGGCAAATAGGTAGAGAGGAAAACACTCTTAGCATTAGACTTCCTTATGAATTAATATAGGCTTCTGTGGACTGTCTTGGAAACCTTAACATCATTTAAAATATTGTTTCTATCTAGAAATGAATTCTGAGTTCCTAATGACAACTTCACATTAACTTCTGAAGCATTACCCATAAACAAACTGTAGACTATCTGGAATTATCAGTGTTAAAGAAATGATGGGAAGCTTAAAGTGTAATAGGCTCCATGAAAATACAGAATCAGAATTGGAAAAAGGTAATTACAGAAATAAAGAAAAGGATTACTGAAATTACCCCTTCAAAATCAAGATCTTTAATAAAAACTAATAAAAAACCCACAGATAACTAAAAATTACCTGATTCCAGAGAGACTGTCAAAAGAGTGTAAATCCAGTACATTAGAAAGATCAACTCTAAAAGAAAAAAAAAAAGGAAAAAAAATCAGAAACAGTATGATATATATCGTACCATGTATATACCAGTATGGTATAAACCTACCTCTAGATCATACCAACCAATTAATAAGTATTTATTAAGCACCTTGTATGGACTAGGTAAACACTGTGCTAGGTTCTGGGGCTACAAAAGCCAAAATCAAATACTCCCTGCCTTCAAAGAGCTTACAGTCTGTCAAGGGAGACAACATGTATACATCCAAATATATACAAAACAAATACAAGGCAACTGGTGGAAGGAAAATAATGGCAGCTGGAAGAATCAGAAAAGGCCCCACATAAGAGGAGGTGCTTGAGCTAAGCTTTGAACAAAACCAGACCTACTAAGAATCAGAGACAAAGACTGCTGCATTCTGGACGTGGCCAACAGCCCACTCAAGGGCAAGGAGACAAAAGAAGAGTCAGCTGTGTGTGAGAAACAGCAAGGTCAGTCTGGCTGAGCCACCAAGTGCAGGAAGGAGAGTGATGTATACTAAAAGTGGAGAGGTAGGTAGGTAGGAGGGAAGACAAGTTGTGAAGGGTTTTAAATACCACAGAATGTAGATCTAATCCTACAGGTAACAGGGAGCCACTACTATTAAGTGAGCAAGAGATTGACACTATCAGGCATGAGCTTTGGCAGCTGTACAGAGGATGGTCTGGGGGAGGGGGAGGGGAGAGGGTAGGACCACCAATTAGGAAACCGCTGCTTGCTGCAACAGTGCAGGCAAGTGGTAAGAGGGCCTGAACTAGGGGTAGTGGCTCTGGGGGCAGATACAGGAGATGAATCAACAAGGCTTGGCAAAGGAGCTCCACCAACCAACTCTAGTTGTAAGCTACAGACACAATCAAGATACTGCAGGGCACATTCTGAAACTGGAACAATGTCATAAAAATGGTGGGCAGTGAGAGTCGAAAGTGGTACAATTAATATATCAGAATATCACTGGCCAGGAACAATGCTTAAGCCACACATTTTAAAAGAGTTACGAAGAATATGGTTTGTTTGTTAAGGGTAAGTTGTAGGTCTTCAGCAGTTTCAATTTTCTAAATATTCACAAGACAACGTAAGAGCTATTCTAACACTGTAAAAGGATGAAAATCAACTTTGAGATTTACAATTGCTGTGAAGAAGCTAACTCCTTGGGGTATAAAACAAGATGGGATACACAGGAACTTTGGGTGGCTGAGGGGGATGCAAAAGAGGATTCACGGGAAAAATTCTTCTGGAATTCTTCCTCCCTCTTCAATTCCAAATTATTTTCCCCTCCTAGTAAACGGGAGGTTAATATATAAAAACCTGATACTAAGACATGATATTAAACCATGTCAGAGTCTGCGCAAGTATTAACTTGTACTGTGACACTGTTTAGTGTAACTGAACTAGGAAATCATCTGTCTTTTGGGCTTAGTAGTTTTCTGGTCTTCTAGTTTTTTTTAAAATTACATGCTCTATGATCCTCTCTCTTTTTTTTAAATATAAGTGTTCAGGAATAGAAATTTTCCTTTAAGGGTTGCTTTGCTTGCATCCCATATATTTTGGCACACTGTCTTATTTGTTGTTGTTCAGTTCAGTTGTGTCCAACTCTTCCTGACCCCATCTGGGGTTTTCTTGGCAGAGACATTTGGCAGCAATGGGGTAAGGGTAATGAGAATGTAGGCTAGAGTCAGACCAATATAATACACAGTGCCATTTACATTCCTCCAGCTCATTTTACAGATGAGAAAACTGAGGCAAACGGGCTTAAGTGACTTGCCCAGGGTCACACAGCTAGGAAGTGTCCGAGGCCAGATTTGAACTCACAAAGATGAACCGCATTTATCATCATTCTTTAATATAATTTCAATGTCTCTAGGGCTTAGTTCTTACCCACTCATTATTTAGACTATTTTAGTCTCCTTTTGAGTTGCATCTTTGGTCCATGTTTCCTTTAATGATTACAATTTTTATTTCATCATGGTCTATAAACGATATGCTTAGGATAATCTCAGTTTGAAGGGCCCCCAAAGGCCCTCCATTACAAGCCCTACCTGACCACAAAGCTCAAGGAAAGAACACTGGATTAGGAGCCAGAGGAACTGGGTTCAAATTCCACCTCTGACATACTGCTTTGTGGCTTTGGGGAAATTAAGTACCTGGGGCTTATATACTGAAGGAGGTGGACTTCCTTCCCCTCTCCACTTTTCATCTCCCCTTTATATGTGTTGTTTCCTCCTACTAGAATGTACGCTTCTGGAAGGCAGGGATGTCTTTCTTTTTGTTTGTATTTGTGTCTCCAGTGCTGGGGATCTACAGTTTGAAAGGACCTTAGAAATCGTCTAGTCATTCAGTCAGTGCCTGGCGCAGTGTTTAATAAACGCTTATTGACTAAATGACCAGATGATTTAGATCCTTTCAAACTCTAAATCTTTCATCTTATGATAACCTAGTCTTCATCTGAGGCTCTCTATTAAGAGGGGATCCTGAGACAGGTCATTCCATTTTGGATACCTCCTGTTTGTTACAAAGTTCTTCCTTATATCAACCCTAGATAATTCCAGTAATTTCCTCCCACCATTCCTATTTCCAATTCTGGGGTCAAGCAAAACAAGCCTAAGCAGAGAGATAACACAGCACACACAATGAAGAGAATATTAGATTTGCACTCAGGAGGGCATGGATTCAAATCCTGCCTTAGATACTGTTGGAGTAACCTTGGGCAAATAACTTAATTTCCCTAAGCCACAGTTTCCTCCTCTGTCAAATGAGAATGTTAATAGTACCTTCGTGACAGGATGGTTGTGAGAATTAAAATGAGAATGCGTTAAAAATGCGAATCTCCAAGTGCTACACAAGTGTGAGCCATCATTAGTCCTTCAAATAGGAGGGGTCAGCCATCACTTCGTCCTAGTCTTCACATATGTTCTTCTTATTCTGCACTGCTTACTGGTTGCTCTACAGCCTTATGATTCTCTTAAAGCCTACTTCTGATTTGCCACAATTATTGTGTGATATTAATCCAGCCTTATCAACATTTTTTAACCATCCCTCTACTCAAACCTGACAATGCCTGCATTGCATAGTCAGCATTCTAAGTCTGTTTTCTTTTATTTTTAAAAATAAATTTTACACAGACCATGCAAGACAAATCATTAATTGGGGAGTTACAAAAGGACATAATAAAGGCAACACAGAAAGAAATCATGCACCAAAGGTTCTACTCCAGTACCTCATCACTGAAGTGAAGATAGATGACCCTGGGTTCCTAAAAACTATGCCATCATAGCAACCTGGCACAGGTCTCACCAAATCGGAAATGTTTCAGAGTGACTGACTGTATATCTGTCACCCAATTATTGGCGTCCCTAAGTTCTGAGAGGTTTATTATCATGTTGGCTACAGGGTGATATGTTTTTCAGACACAGAAACTCCCAAAGAGCTAAACCATAGCTTAGGCATAGGTGTCATCTGCTTTGATGATGAGTTTTCATATTGATGAAATGACAGATTATTATGAATAACAAAAATGTAATTAAAATTCTAAATCAGGCTCTTGGAGTTTAGAAAATGATGATTAAATTTCTCCCAAACAGACAAAACATCAAAGCTTGTCTCTCAGATTAAAACTTTGTTTAAAAATATGAACTTATAAGATTAAAAGCCTGCGTTAGTATATTACCAGCTGTGCTAGCTTGGTCCATTCTCAGCAATCTCATTTTGCTCATTCTCAGCAAACTTTAACAAAAAGATTGTGTTCACTTTAAAATACATTTTGCTCTCTGGTCTATTGTATTTATTGAAAGTATGAGAAAATCAAAGCGAAGCAGAAACCTCATTTTGTTGAACACTAAACACTAGTTTAGAAGATGACTGCTCATCAAAGGATCATGAGATTTAAACTTTGGCTCCAGAAGGGACCACGGACGCCACCTAGTTTAACCCCTCACTGGATAAATGAGAAAACCTGGACCCAGGGAAGTACAATGACTTGCCTGAGTGGAGGTGGGAATCCAGGTCTTTAGAGTCCAGAATGAGGAGTCTTTCCACTACCCCACAATGCTGCTCCTCACAATGGGACAGATTTGTGGGGGTTTTTTTGGTTGGTTGGTTGTTTTTTTTAAATGAACACTAAAAGTGATAAGGCAAGAAAACATTAAAAACATTTCAAATGTTTAACTCACTAGGACGTGCAGAACTGTCAGTATGCTGGAAGAAAAAATAAAAATGTTCCTTACGGAAATGGGGAGATTTACTATTTAAACTAAGCAGATTCATGCAAAATGCCACAACACAGAGACTAATGGAAAGAACTGTTTGGATTGGTCTAGCTTTTACCAACTTTGATTAACTGTCAATTTCCTGATACTTTGCACTAGCTAATTTAAAAGACTACCTAAGATTAGGGCACTAACCTTCAGTACTAATGATTATTGTACTTCAAGTAACAAACTCAGAATTGCAAAACACATATTTTTAACCTGAGAATTTTCTTCTTTTTTAAGCAACCAAGAAACGTTAGGATTTAATTAAATAATTAAATTGCACATTAGGATATAAATGAATTTGAAATTTAAAATGTACTTTTAGTACCTAGATTTTGATAACCCATTCAAAATTTCACACTTCTAGGATACAGAACTAATTTAACTTTGAGTGACTAAGACTTTTGATCTCCCTCTTCAGTAAAGAAAAATTTAATCTCATGTAACCAATCATGGCTTAAAACTTTAGTTATAACACTGAAGCAGTATGTGGCAATTCAATTTTCCAAATGGATATTTTTTTAAAGCACCTAAAGAAGTATTTTTTAAAAAGAAAGTATGGTTTTTGTAAAATAGAGCTAAAAAGAACCATCATTCTTGTCCAAATTATAGGATACCCTTAAATATAAGCTGTACCCCTAAAATGAGATTTCTTTTAAAGGAAAATAGGAACATACAGGCATACACTGAAAAATAACTGATCACAGATCACAGGCTACTCTATAGTTTGATATAAGCTAGAATTGGGGTAAGAGTAATAAGAAATGTAGGCTAGAATCAGAACAATATAATAAATTATCTGCAGATGCTTCTGTCATACTAAGAAATGAGAATCAGTTTATTAGAATACAACACAGGACTGGCAATAAGAGGATTAAAAATACCTTGATCTTTGGGTCTCTAAGATTTTTCCTAGTCCATTTATTGATCTGAAATAAACAAATAAGGAAATAAACTAAAAAACAGAATGTCATACTTTCAAAATCCAAAGCAAAACTAAAAAGCAATGAATATTACTACAAAATAAAGACTAAATAAGCATAAATATATACTGAGGATTAGGAAAAAAGCAATTGAAAATTTTACATACCTGATACTGAAATTATTTTTTCCTGAAAATTAAAATATACTTACGCCCAGGTGATAACAGTGGTGAAACCTACCATTCTCGGAAACATTTTGGTCTGCTGACAAAAGCATTCCCTATAGCTTCTTCTCTGAACAGCCAGAAGCCACATCATTTTTAAGCTACACAAGTGGAGCATATCCCTTCAGGTTTTCCTTTGCACAATCAGTACTCAAAGAACACTGCTCTCTGTTCTGGGGTACTGTGATGGTCATGTAAATTTGAAGATCTTCCCATCCACTGATAGGCCCATGTGACCTGCTTAAGTCCCAGCCTATGGTAGGAGGAGCTTGCAGAAGGGTGGGGCAGAGCTGAGACGAAGTTGATGAGAGCAGTTAGGGCGGAGGGTGAGAGGAAGCGGGCCAGCAGGCAGCTGGCTGTGAGTGAGTGTTTGTGGGAAGGCCCTAGCAGGGGGATGGCTCGTTGTTATTGCATATGGACTTCTTTGTTGCTACGATGGATTCAGCTTCCTGGTGTTTGAACAAATGCTTTGGTTCTGTCTTCCACACAGAGATTCTGTTACATTTTATGATTCAGAACAACACCGGCATATTCGTAGCCGCCGCAGGCACTGTAAATGCTGCATTGGCACCACAGGTACAGAAGCTACCTTATCCATCTTCCCTCAAACTCTGGCAGAACTAAAAGCTATCCTGGGGTAATGGCTATGTGCCAATGTGACTCCTGTATGCGGATCTGTCCACTTAGTCATTACATGAGATGCTGTTCTCAGTCTTTTCCTCAAGTTTCCTCCTGTTGGCTGCACCTATCAAGCTTAAATGACCCACATTTATTCACTGGGATGAGTCTTCTTTCTGTGGTTATCTTAAGTTTCTTGTCTCTGACCCCTCCCCTATAAACCCTGACTGTGCCTCTCTCTGTGTCTACAACCAATGAATAGCCTACTCAGACTTCATACAATTCCCATGCCCTTCAGTTTTGCCTGAAAACTGAGACTCAAACCTCTGTTCTACCATCAACATCCATACAAACTGCACGCCTCTTTCCCTTTCTACATGAATATTCTCCTGGCTGTAATTTCTAACCCGTGTCACTTTCACTGCTGGAAGTCAAGAGGTTTTTGTTTAATTCACTTTATCCATGTTACATGCCACCTATCTTCTCACCATGCACTTTTGATGAAGATGGTGAAGCAGCACAAGTTAATCCTTTCATAGCAGCACAGCCTTAGAGGTGAAAAGGACCATGGAGATCATGTAATTCAAACCCCTCATTTTATAGATGACACCGAGGCCCAAAGTGGTTGTGTTTTGTTTTCATATTTTAGCCTTTTGTAATCATCTCTGACTGTAAGATTACGTGTCCTAGACAACGTCCATATAGTCTAATCTCTGTCTGCAGATAAAGTATCCCACCAATAAAGCTGTTTCTAACGATTTATGAAAATAATGTTTACTTTTTGCTTTCTTTGCTAGGCTACCTGAGGGCTACATCTCCCTACAGCCTTTCACCTATCTCTTAAGTTTTATTCAGCAGAATATTAAAGTGAAGGGTTAATGAAAAGGACAAATGGAAAGGATAAGAGACCCAAGTGATTTCCCAAATCCTTCCTCCCATTCAGGAAGCTGAATGATTAACAATGACATTACTACTGAATGCCTGACAATAAAATGACAGCTTTCTTAGACACCCTAATTATGGAGATGGCAGGTGTGAGTGGAAGCATTACTGGTCACCTCTCTCTTTTAAACCAAAATTATTTTTGGTTAGGAAACAGGTTCTATGTTGTCTCAAAAATCTTACTGTTGGTTACAACTTTAAAATAAGGCATTAAGAATGGGTTATTCAGATGTTCAGAGTCAAAGGAGACATAATCAATTATCTAAATGCACCACAGCATCTGCCAGGCTCCTAGTTCCTCTGACACTAAGGCTCAGCAGCTACAATGGCACAAGAAAAGTCTACACTAACAGACATTCTGTAGACTTCTTTTCTTAGGACAGAGAAGCACAATTTTTCAAAATGTGAATTACTAAAATATGCTTCTATTAAAAACAGCATCAAGTGTGCAGGAAAAAATTAAGCCCCCGTTCTCTACAAACATACATTTCAAAGAATTACTCGTGTTTTAAGAGAGATTGGACACAGAGTTGCTGGGTTCTACTGTTTCTGAGTCTCTCTTGTTTAATCTGTTCCACTGATATTCCTCTCTATTTTTTAAACCAATACTAAATGGTTTGGATGGCTATCGCTTTATAACATAGTCTGAGATCTAGAAAGTCTCGTCTCTCTTCATCCCTATCTCTTTTTGTTACTTCCCTTGATAACCCATATTTTTTGTTTCTCCAAATGAATTTTGCTATTATTCTGAGTTCTCTAAAGCATTATTTCTTTTATAGATTGATTGGCATAGCATTAAAACTGAAAATTAACTCTTTTATGTTGTCATTTTTTATTATATTGGCACAGCCCAGCCATGAGCAGTGAATATTCCTCCAGTTATTTAAGTTGTTATTTATTTCTTTAAGAAGCATTTTTTAATTCAATTTATCTATTGTGTATCCTTTGGAGGTCATAAAACTTGGCTGCCACTGCTCTGACTTTTGTTTTTTTTTTTTTTTGGTTTTTTTTTTGTTTTTTTGTTTTTTTTTTGTTTTTTTTTTTTTTTGGCAGGGCAGTTGGGGTTAAGTGACTTGCCCAAGGTCACACAGCTAGTACATGCATCAAGTGTCTGAGGCCAGATTTGAACTCAGGTCCTCCTCATTCCAGGACCAGTGCTCTACTCACTGAGCCACCTAGCTGCCACTGCTCTGACTTTTGTATCTTTCATAGAGTCTAAAATATAAAGCCTATGCATCTAGTAGGGCCTAAGGAAACTAGCCAAGTTTTAAGACCTCCAAAGGACAGGGGAGACACAACTAAAATCATATAAAGACAGAAGGAAATATGGTCCCAACTTCTGAGAAACTGAATTCTAACTAAGGAGAAAAGACAAACATGGTAAGCTGAACAACCATATAAAGCAGCATGAGAGGCCCTGGACAACAAAAGACAATTCCCACAGGATATCAGAGGACTTCAAGACCTCTTTGAATAGGAGTGGTCAGGAAAAGATTCACAAAAAGAGTCTGGATTGGAACTGGGCCTCCAAAAATGAGTAGGAGAGTGGAAAAAAACAGAGAAGGGGGAAGGCAATATAAGCAAAGGCTAAGGAAGAAACAGATAAGGCATGTTCATGAAACAGCAAGTAAATCAACCTGACGGGAACAGAAGATTAACATCAGGGGTTAAGGGAAGAAAAGACTAGAAAAGTGAGTTGAGGTTAGGCTATCAAAGGCCTTGAGTGCCAGGCAAAAGAGGGTTTTGATGATGCAGGGACAGTGAGGAGCCACTGAAGTTTTATGATCTTACTCTTTATCTTGAGAATTAATCAACGACACTAGGAAAACTAAAAATATTTTTGCGTCATTTGCAAGACAAGCATATTTAGATATAACACATAATGCACAGTACTGAACAATTCATGCCATCTTTAGAGTACATTCTTGTAGGGAGTTGGTGCCAACCCCGGGGCTGCTCGGACCCTAGCGCTTGGCCTGTTTTCCTAGGTAAAACCAGACAGGCTTAGTAGGAGTTGGAACGGCAAGCGCCCGGAGGAAGGACTTCCATCCCTAACAGCCCCCCTCCCGCTCTCGTAGCCATCCTTTCTCATGCAGGCAGAGTCCATTCACCAGGGACTCACAAGCCCAGAAGGAGGAACCCAGCTGGCCACTACCTAATGCTCTTGAACCAGTGCCTAACACAACAATGCTTTAATACTTTACTTACTGGAACATCTTTGATACTTTACAAGGGCATCCTGCCCTGTGCCTCACATAGCTCATACAGCTCTGATATCAGCCGGCTACATGCCTGAGCCTTCCATGCCTCCGTAGATACTGTAGGACAGCACCCCCCCTTTGTTCCCATACTCCCATGGAAACTACCTTACTACAGCGCTAGTTTTTCCCATACGCTTGTAGGAATCATAGTTTACAACAATCCAGATTCTTCCCACCCGATATTGATCTTCCCATGCTGTCATCCCCTTACCCCTTGAACACCTGCTTCTGCTCATGTAGTGCAAAACCCTAAAAAACTGGATAGTCTCCCAATAAATCGGAGTCGTATCTTCCCTGACTCCCGCCTCATCACTGCGTACTGACATTGGGGTTCTTGCTGGTTGGGGACCCCTAACACATTCTCACAGGTCATGACTTCAGAATGTTTGTAAACAGGTGGAGCTTTGCCTCAACCAACAATGCTTTTTGATCACCACAGTTCATCTTAAGTAAACTCCGTGACAACATAAAATCCTGCTAGAATATCTCATGTTCAACGATCCACTTACTGACATAACTCTCGAGGGGCTAAAATTTGGAGACAAAGGACCACAGTCTGCATCCCGGCTCTGCCACCTGCGTAACCTCAGCCAATCACTCAAAGTGTCTGGACCTCGGCTCATTTGTAAAATGATGGGGACTGGACTAGATGATCTACGACTCTTTGGATGGATCATTTTGCCTAATCCGATTAACGATGTATATGTGTGTATGTGTGGTGGTATATATGTGTTGTATATGTGTGGTGGTGTACATGTGTATATGATATATGTGTGTAACACATTTCAAATAGTGCGTGTTCAGCATATACGTCCCGTACCTGATGATCGTTCTTATTTTAATTAACTCCTCTTCGGCAACTAGGTCGGTTTTATTGATTATAATGATATCTGCCAAAGCAACCTGCCTAAATTAAGAAAAAAAGAGAAAACAAGAATGAAAAAAATGAAACACTTAAGTATGAGCAGTTTCTTTAAACCATCATCCCCAGTTAAAAACAAATACTACTACTCTATTAGACAATTTACCACTACTGATTTATCACTCTTTAGTCAAGGTGAGTCATATTCATTATTATAAACTAAAAATTTGATCACAACAAATATTTACTAAGTCCCTCATGTGGTACACACTGACTTGCAAGGCTCTGAAGGGAATACAAAGATGAACAAGGCACAGTTTCTACCCTCAAGGAGCTTATGGTTCAGAAAAATAGTATGTAACACAATCTTCTTTATAGAGATGAATAGCACATTTGCAACTAATTCTCATCACTGTTGGCATATTATCAGTTAAACAAAAATAATTTTAACAATTCTAGCTGAAGATTAGGGCAAATCTGTCAAAAAAAATCAAATAGTAGATTCTAAGCCAATAAGAATGATTCTTTAGTTGTTTGCAAAGCTGGTTTTAAAAATAAGAGTACAATTACATTCACTAAAATATAATAATTAAAAAAGCAACAAATCATGGTTATCTGACTACATTTTAAAGGAACATTTCTCAGACCACCATTAGCTATTCATGAGGATAAGAAGACAAAAATAGTTATAAGAAAAATACACTGTAGGCTCTTTGTCATCATCACAAAAAAATAAGTACCTAATTATACAGAACACATACCTGGTAATATTTTGATGTTTTAAAATAAATCACACTCCAAAGGACTCCTAGCGCATCAGTAAAGAATTCCCTCAAGCTCCTATGCTCTCTCTTTACCCCTTCCCTGCCAAAGAGCATTCAAAATTCCTGCCACCATTTCCTTGCCACTCATTCATTTTTTTTTAAATCTCCCAAATCATATCCAGCCCCACCTCCCGACCTCAGCTTGCTTTACCAAAGATTACCGATGAAAGTTCAGTCATTAAGTTCAGTGGACATTTTTCAGATCTCCTGCTTCTTGACCTCTCTGCTCTAGCTTCCATGACACTGATCTCCCCTGGCTCTCCCTTAGAGGTGTCAGACTATTCCTTCTCAGCCTCTTTGGCTAGACCATCATTTATATTGTGCCCCTCCAACACCCAAAGGCTGACCTCTGACTCTATACTCTGTCCAATGACAATGTCGACGATTCCCATAAATTCAATTACCATTTTGACATTGATTGTTCCCAAATCGCTATATAACTACTGGACTCCAGTTTTGTATTTCTGGCTGCCAGACGTCTCCATTGGAGGCCCTGTTGGCCCCTCAACTCCAGCACATCAAAAATAGAACTTATCATCTTCCCCCTAAAAGCTATCTTTCACTCAGATCTGGTTTTTGCAAGGGGGCACCATCACCTTCCACTTTATCCAGATTTCTGATCTTTTGACTCTTCCTTTCTAATCATATTCCATATATTCAGTCACCAAGTACATTCTCAAAAAGAGGTCTCATTTCTGTCCATTTTCTCCACTCATAAAGCTACTACTCCAGTTCAAAACCCTTCTCACCATTAAACTGGACTTCTCTAATAGCTTGATCAGTATTCTGTTAAGTCTCTCCCCTTTCCAATCCAGCTGCTGAAATCATCATCTTAAAGCACAGTTCTATTAAAAAACCTTTGTTGGAACTCTGAGGTACCACCTCATACCTATTAAATTGGCTAATATGACAAAAAAGGAAAATGATAAATGTTGGAGAAGATGTGGGAAAATTGGAACACTAATGCATTGTTGGCGGAGTTGTGAAGAGATCCAACTACTCTGGAGAGCAATTTGGAACTACGCCCAAAGGGCTATAAAAACGTGCATACCCTTTGATTCAGCAGTACTAGGTCTATAGCCCAAAGAGATCATAAAAAAGGAAAAGGACCCATATGTACAAAGATATTTATAGCAGCTCTTTTTGTGGTGGCAAAGACCTGAGAATTGTGGGGATGTCCATCAATTGGGGAATGGCTGAACAGCAACGCTATGGGATGAACTTTAGCTCTTCTCAGCAATTCTAAAAGACTCATGAGAAAGAACTATGGAGTCTGAACATAGAACAAAACATACTATCTTCTCTCTTCTCTTCCTTGTTCTTTTTCCCTTTTGTTCTGATTCTCCTTTCACAACATGACTAATATGGAAATACGTTAGCCTATATGAGATGGCCTGCTGTCTCGGGGAGGAAGGAGAGGAGAAAGGGATGGAGAAAAAAATTTGTAACTCAAAATCTTATCGAAGTGAATGTTGAAAACTATCTTTATGTGTAATCGGAAAAAATAAAATGCTATCAAGTGGGGGAGACAAGCCTTTGTTGGCTCCCTATCAGCATTAGGATAAAATAAACCTCTGTCTGTTAAGGCCTGCAGCCTTTTTCATCTTAATTTCACACTATTCACCTTTATGCACTCTACATCTAAGCAAAAGTGGACCATCAGCTATTTCCTAAACTCTTTCCAACTAGCATTCAAACAAGACTTCCTCATGCCTCAAATGTACAGACTTCTTCATTTCCACCTTCCAGGTTCCTTTTCTTCAAGTCAAAGCTCAGATATCATCTCCTCCATGAAACTTTCCTGATTCCCTTCCCCCCAAGTCCCCGCTAATGTGCCTTCCAAATTCAATTAAACTTAGGGCACTTTGCTCCTTTGTTCTTTTCATGCCCTAATTTGTATTAGACTTGTCCCCAGAAGCATGGCAAGCTCCTTGAGAGTAGGGAATGTTTCATTTTGTGTGTTTGGTTTTTTGTCTGCCCAAGGCCAAGTATGATGCCTTTACCTAAAGATGCGTTAGTCTGAACAGAAAATAATTAGAATAGATGCTTCTGTTGACACGTGACATTTCAGTGTGCTTTTGTTCTCATTTTAAGGAATTTTTAAAATTTAACTACCAACCAATCTTAGCATCTTTTAAAGTTACGGGTATTGCTCCTTCAATGAGTACCTCATTGCTTCATTGATCAGGCCATCGGCTTTTTCTTCTGTTAAATGCTAAGAAAAAAAGGGACAATATTTAAGATTACTTGTCTGTCAAAGCACGAAAAAAATTATATCTAAATTCAATGTAAGACACTTTATTTTAGATTCCTTTACTACCCTGCAAATGTCTCAGTTAACAAACATATTTTTACACTATCAAACCCTCTTTCTTCCAAGCTCATTAACTTTTCTTGATAATTACCCCAGTCCAAAGTATTTTTGTTTCCTAGATAACCTAAGTTTTCTTATCCAGCATTAACACTGCTCCACATATATAAAAGTATGGGGTTAGTCTTTTTTTTTTTAACATAGAACTTAGTCTCATTTTTTTAAGAGGGAGAGGAGAGTTATCCTTGAATTAAAAAATAAACTATAATATATTTGATATGTCAGTCACATTAGATTTTATAAAATTATTTATACCTTAAATATCCCTGAAATGTTTGATCTGTCTTAGGTGGTCCCAGTAAATTTCATAGTCTAAGGGCTACGTGGACAGCTAGTGGTGAAATGGATAGAGTGCCTGGCCTGGAGTCAGGAGGACTCATCTTAATGAGTTCAAATCTGGCCTCATATACTTTACTAGCTGTGTGACCCTGGGCAAGACACTTAACCTTGCTTGCCTCAGTTTCCTCATATGTAAAATGAGCTGGAGAAGGACATGGTAAGCCACTACGTTATCTTTGCCAAGAAAACCCCAAACATAGTCATAAAGAATCAGACAAGACTGAGACAACTGCACAACAACAACAAAATATTTCTAACTCATCTCATGCTTTACGGGAGGGAGAAACAGGGGTTAGGAAAGTGTACACTAAGGAGTGTGCTGACAAACGTTTAACAACCAGCTCTTCACGGGGAGGAAATTGTATCCACATCACATCTTTAAGTTTAATCTGCATTATTAAGATTTTCTTATATCTAGATACTCAATGAAACAATAAATCATCTTGATTTTTAGCATTTGTTGATTTCTGAGGAGTAAATGCTCACAATGAACATTTAACAATAAGCCTCTGGTATGAACTGGCTCCAGCACACCACTGAATATATACTTTCTTTGATCTAAATTCTCATATTAAAATCACGTGACCTGTATTGGAGCCTAAAGACTATCTGGAACTGAGAAGCAGTGTATCTCCTATTGCGATACACAAGGATTGAATCAAGGATATGATTCTAGTAGGAGGTACTCATTTAAAGCCTGTTTCCTCATCTGTAAAGAGTTGAACTAGATGACCTCAAATGTTCCCCCCAATCCTAAATCTAGGATCCTATGACTGTATGACCCTCCTTGTAGCACTATTAAACAGACAGTATGACGGCTCCCTTTTGCCCTTGTGAGCCATAATGTCTTCAGAAAGCTTTAGGCATTTGCCCAGTAGATTATGGAATAACATTCATTTCTCCAGGGAGAAGGCTAAGTTTCACCTCTCACCTATCTTCATATGACTAAAGTCACAAATTCCAGGAAACCTGTTAAAAATTCTGTTTCCACTCTCCTTCCCTTTTCCTGGGAGCACCCAAATGTGAACTGGTATCGTAGGAATCTGGTTGACTAGACTGAATTTTAGGGATACTTTAAGCCCACTTTTTTCACTCAGATAGGACTCTATATTATAGGTATAATAAGAATGAACAAATTAAAATGAGAAGACTATGAAAAACAAATTACTGAAAACTAGTCACATTTAGAAAATACTACATGAATGTTAATAATTACGCACCTATTTACAAACACTGAACAAAATGTATCTGAACTTACTTTCACAGAACTGGGAAAATTTTTCAAGTTAGGGCTGATATTCATGGGGAAATACATTTTAGGTTAGTTTGACACTTTTTATATAGTAATAAAATTAATATTCTAGTTTATTGACTTGGGATGAATTGTTCTCCCCAAATCCTGTCAAATTTTCTGCTGACTTCAGGGTATCTTTCTTTGGGGGATAAACACCATGCATACTAATAAGTGCCATTCTACTACAGTGGCTTTGGACAATCCATGTTGCCTCTCTAGGCCTCTGAGGGTGTTGAACTAGATGACCTGGAAGGTCTTTTCCAGCTCTGGGAGTCTATATTACTATGAAAAGTAAAGATAAATTGATCTCTGTATTGGAAGCCAAATGAACATAGTTTTTATATAATCTAACATACTACTATTAGGTAAACTTAAGAAACTTTTTAATATACTTTTTAATATATATATAATATGTAATTATATATAAATACATACTATATTATATATAATTACATATTTTATATATAATTGCATATATAACATTATGTATAACTTTAATATACTTTTTAATATAAAAATATTCTATATTTTTAAAATATTTTCTTGTAATTATTGACAACTTGAGCTATTCCAGATAGCAATTCCATTTTATCAAATATTAAAATGCCCAGCTAAATATACTGTGATTATATCCACAGCTAAGCCAACAATTCATGCTGGAATGTGGATAGTGATTTTTTTCTGTGTGAAAAATTTTATATGATAAACATTTACATGCCCCTATTCATAGAAAAGAAAATGTACTTTAATTTTTTTATTTTGCCACATTATTTATGTAAAATACCTGCAAAATGCTGTTTTCCTTAAAATTTTGTTTTTCAAAATTTGATACTGCTGACTTGTCTGTATGTTTATGGCAGAATTTTTCTTAGCTTTTGAAATCAATAAGACAAGGATTACTTCAGTATAAAACAAATTACGAAGTAGTATCTTTTACTTCATGAATTACTATATAAAAACTGACTTAATAAGATGGCACATACTTCTATCAAGAAGTTATGACAGTAATAGTATTTTGAAAATACTACTTAATCAAGAGTGAAGAAACAAGGCGAGATTAGAAAATAACACACTTGATTTGTTGTACTGGCAGAGAGAAGAGCAAAATGGTACAGATTCATAGCTATACAGGCAATCCCTTTTTTTCTGCTCTACTTTATATGCAGAAATACTCATCTTATTTCATGTTTAAGTTCAGAATAAAAATAATTTTTTTTTAAAAAAAGAATGTAAGTAACTGGAAACTTGAGTTGGTGACCAACAAATGAGGAATAACTGAACAAGCAATGACATATAAATGTGACAAAATACTACTGTGGTGTAAAAATGATGAGAAGGATAGTTTTTAGAGAAACTTGGGAAGACTTGTATGAATTGATGCAGAATAAAGTGAGCAGAATCAGAACAATTTATTAATAACAACACTGTAAAAAAAAACTGAAAAATTTAGGAATTTTGATCAAGGAAATGACCAGCCACAATTCCAAAGCACTCATAATGAAGCATGCTGCCTTCTTCCCAATAAGAAGGGAGGGACTCTGGGTGCAGACTGAGACATGTTTCGGGATATGGCCAGTGTTGAAATTTGTTTTGCTTAACTGTGCCTATCTACAGCAAGGGTTTTATTTTTCTTTGTCCTCTATCAGGAGGCAGAAGAGAAGGTAGAAGAGAGAAAAGACAGATTTTTGTTTATTTTTTTGAATTAATTAAAAAAAAAAAAAGAATGAAAACTCCTGAAGGCAAGGGCAAATAGTTTTACATTCGTGTTTGTAACTCCACTCTTAGCACAGTGCTTTGCACACAGTAAGTGACTAACAATTTTTTTCATTTAAAAAAAGATTGTTTAACAAATGCTTTTTCATTACAGAAATATTAACTATCCCATAAGGGCTTGATGTTATCCTCTAAGCTCTCTCCTCCCTAACACTTTACAGAAAACAATAAACCAGAAGAGTCTGGTCTTAAGTCTTAAAAATATAAATCAAGAGCTCTAAAATATACTTTCAAAAGCAAATAAAATTAATTAAGGATTTTTTATATTATATTTAAATGTAGTTATGGCAAAAGGGGTGAATATAGGCAGAACCGTACTTAGCAAGGATATCAGAAAAATAACCTTTTTTCTTTCCACAACTCTCACCCCAATTTCTTTGAAAATAACTGATTTGAAAATACAAGACATACTTTTATGTCCACTTTATGTACAACAAAACCACAACAGTAAACTATACCCAGTTTGAACACTATAGCAACAGGCCTCTATTTTTAAAGAGATACAACAGAACAATGCTGGCATTCTTTTAAATTGATAAAAGAAAATTCTACTTATGCTGACTATTAAAGAATGTCTTTTGTGAAGCACTAGAAGATTTATTTCCAAAAGATTTCTCACCAATGTGCAGAGGCTCTGATGTTTGCCAAAGGGTTAAGAAAAGAGAGAGAAATTTCTTATGCAAAGTGATCCATTACTCCATATAGAGAAGATACCACATTCAATTCACCTATCATCTCATCTTAACAAAAGGGGTGAAAAAACCACTTTGTAGCAATTAAAATAGGAAAGACTACAATGATGTGTTTTCAACACTCTCAGGAAGGCTACCAGGCCAACTATAAAAATCTATACCAGTTTATGACTAGAATGGAGACAACTGTCAAATATGTCAGCATTTAAAAAACAGGAAACTTTCCTTTTTCCAATAGGTTGGTTATTTACCTAATACTACTTGAGGGTTTTTTTTAAATCCCTATTGTATAATATCCATTTATTTTCCTGCCTTTTTCTAATCCAAACTGTTTTCTGAGACTGAACTGTTTCAACAGCTTGTGCAATAACAGGAGAACTAAAAAGAAACCTCTCTCTTGACCTTTTCTCTAGAACTCTCCACTTACTGATTCTATTGCATTAAATGTTGTCAGATTTGTAGAAGTGAAAAGAACAATGTCAGTGGCCTGGGTGGCAGGGTCCTGAGAGTGGAGAGCTGTCATTTTAAGTTGTCCATTCCTTTGCCCATGATTAAAAAATGAATATTTCAGATCACTGGGTGACAATCCCATTAGAGTGATAGCCCATGATATCAATTACAACTTCAGTTTCAATTTGGCTGCCTGGTCACAGGGTACCATTTCTCTGCTATCCTGGTGATGGGCCGGGTCTGTGAAGCATGACACCCTTAAATTGCTGCCTATTATCCCGGTGTCATTACTGGTAGAGCCTCAGAATTCTTTGAATTACAAGCAGCTGCTGAGGTCAAGCTTTGCAACTAGAGGAATTGGACAAGTTAGCAAATTCTTTATACAAAGCAGAAGTTATTTATCTGGCATGTAACTTAGGAAATCCAAAGTTTCTATTATCCTGACAGTACGTTAGTTTTTCACAAGTATATTAATTTAATAATGTAAGAGTTCTTATTGAGGTGGTAAAGATGTCTTAAGTATTTACTGTATTTACATAATTCAAAACTTGACCCCAACAGTTGGCCTGCCAATATAACCCATTTGCTCCTTTTCCTTGCCAAGTCGAAGATCCAAATGCAAACAGTTATGAGGCATACTTACACCTCTAAACAATTACGAAGCATACACAGTTCATGGTAATATGGCACATTTCTAAGAAATATACAAGAAGAAGAATAAATATCCTTGGAACATAATCTTACAGGGAAGTGATGTTTTCCCTGTAAGTTTCCAAAATCAATACATTCCAACCTTAACAAAAAAACAAGTATACTTGTAGCATACACTGCACCTGCATATTTCACTGCTTTTGCACATTCTGTAAAGTTTTTATTATGGTATCATGAATTCAAAACAGTCCTTCAATAGATGGAATTTTTTTGAACATTATCATAGAAATTCAGATAGTTTCTGTGTTCTTAAATCACCTGGAAGCAAAATGCATGATTTAGAAATCAAGTACACTTCAGGTTATTCAACAGATTATGGTATTCTGGTCTGCCTTTTCGTCTCACCTTCAATCCATATTTTGAATCCACAACAGATACAATTCCTATAAAAAAGGGAAAATACACTTCAAATTATTACCTTTAAAGTTATTACCTATAAAATGACTCAACTGACTAGTTTAAGTTGAAGTTGAAAACAAAAACTAACCCCCATTTCTCAATTCAGAATTTCACACAAATGCTACTTTGGAGGGGAGCAGTGATCAAAATCTGTGATTTCATTCATTTCGGGAACTCCTCAATATAAAAACTTCCTTCACGAGGTTGCACTGTAGAACAGCAACTGGCAAAAAACTAAAGTCTGAGTTGGCTTTGAGAGAGCATGACTGCCATTGGTGAACCCATCTAGTAACGTGTCAGAGGCAAGTCTTGCATCCATATCTTCTAACTCTAAGACTGGTCTCAATTCTCCTATTCTACGTAGATAAGCAATAGTACAATTGAACAGTACTGTTTTCACTCTTTTGCTAATGTCACCACATAATTTATTTCCATTTATTATTTCACATTAGTAAAGGTGACAGTATTAAGCCATAATGTTCTAAAGAATTAAACCTTCAAATAAAAAATTCACTTGTCAAAATGAAAAGCAAAGCCTTAGTGCCCATTATAATCTCTTGCATAAGTAGATATGAAAGCCATACTTTCTCCCAAGACATATTTTTGAAAATTCTAATTTTTCTAGATTGCCAAAATTTTTAGGCTATATTATAAAAACATCTACATCTCAAACCAAACATTTCAGTTCAACATGTATGTTTAACAAAGCTTAAGTAATACCATTAATAACAGAGAATTAAAACATTACAAGAAGCAGAAAGCAGCAGAATGAATATAAGAAGCTGTACCATGTCACACGCATCTTGACAGATAAAATAAGTGGTGAAAGACTTCAAGGACTTTACCATTTTTCCCTCCACAAGATATTTTAATACAGGAGTTCTTAAATTTTTGTGTCATGGACAACTTGGGCAGTCTAGTGATGCCTGAGGAGCCCTTCTTAGTGTTTTTAAATGCATAAAAAAAATACAAAGGCTTGCCAAAGAAACCAACTGTACTAATATATAGTTACCAAAAGATTTTCAAAAACAAGTTCACAGACCCTAGGTTAAGAAGCTCTTGTTTAAAGCAGGAATAAAGCAAAACCAACTCCTAATTTAGCCAGACTAATGGAGAAAAACAGTGCTGTTGA